>NC_090394.1:50820165-51443805 GCF_036365525.1 Heterodontus francisci
AACACACCGTGTTTTTAGCTCCCCTTTGATGAATCCTTGTTCACTGCTTTCCAATTATAAGGCAAAGAAACCAGCACAAACAGGTTTTCTTAGGTTTAAAGAAGAAAAGTTGAAATTTATTAAACTTAAACTCTAATTCAGTTAACGCCTACGGATACATGACGCGCCCACGCTAGCATGCATACGTGATACACACATGCAGATAGAGACAGAACAGAGCAGAAGAAATAAAGTGGAAAAGTTTGAGGCAATCTCTAAAGAGGGTTTTGTTACGGTTCTTCGAGCTCACTGTAGAGTCCATGATTGTAGGTGATCTTACTTTTCATTGGGGCTCAGTATTCTTCTTAAACCTTGTTCGCTGTAGGAGACTTTTTTCTCTTGGGTTTCATGTGTCTTCAGTGGATTCAGAGGCTTCTGAGAAAGAGATGGGAGCAGACAGGAGAGATCTTCTCAGTCCAGGAGCAAACAGTCTTTCTGAGTTCAAACTCTCTGCGGCTAGTTCAGAAAACCCTGGAACAGCTAGTCAGTCATGTGACCAGCTGGTCCAACCAGTCCTGACCCCTGTGGATTGCATCACCCTAGCAGGCCCTGAATGCGCTTCCCCACCCCCTCGCTGTCCAGTGATCAACATCCATTGTGGGTTGAATGTGTCAGGGAATGTTCCTTTGTCTACACAAGCGCAATCTGTTGATAGGCAACTGTTTTTTGCAGCCACAGCTGATCTGTTCAACAAGTCACTTCCTCGCTCCAGCAACAGATAAAAATCAATGTTCATATGACAAAACCAATGTGCCTTATTCTTGGCAGTTGGGCGGCCTAGCATGACACCTGCACACCCTGCAAAATGAAATGCAATTTGAGAAAAGCACATTTCATTGAAAAGGTCGAGAGAAAATAAAAGATACAGAAAAAAAAAGACATTTCTCTCATTCATTTCCATTCATTCATAAATCCTAAAACTTATTACAGCTTGTCTTTTCCTTATGCCAGTGCTGCTTTAATTGCCCCCTTTTTGGCATCCCAGTAAGCATGTGGCTCTTTGGGGAAGTTTTTCTTCAGTTTGCCCATTTCCACGGCTGCCTAGGGTTTTTGAGATGGTTAGGTTTAATTAGTCCTGAGTTGGATTTTTTTTTTCAGGAGAGTCAGTAGTGGGAGGGTCTATCCTGAGCTCTCTTTCAGTGCTTTGCTGAGTCATGCAAAGGCTTTTGACTTCAGGGAATGGGCAGTTCACTTTTTTCTGAGTGTTGGGGAGGATTCTTTGCTAATCTCCCCTTTGTCCTCTGGGACACTCCTGCCTACAGGTATTTGTGCAGACTCTACTGTGGCACTTTGACTAGGTGAGGCATCACTTTCATGGTTTCTCTGTCCCCCCCACCCCCCCCTTCCCAGAAGTCTTTCTTTGGCTCTGCAGGTTCATGTAAATGCTGGTTGCAACTCTGGTAGGGAGCTTCTAGAGTCTGCATTTACATAGGAGGATGTAGGGTCTACCTTTTAACATTTCTCGGGGTTGGCTGACCGGGCAGTAGGGGTTTTCATCTGGGATTCCCCCCAGACTTCCGTTAACCTGTCCTCTTAGTCACTTTGTCCCCTTCCCTGTCTAACCTTTTGTCAGCCTTGTGCCTGCCTGTCCCTTTTTGTTCTTGGCAGGGGTCCAGTACAGTTCACCAGCCCTCTGCTGGAGGGTCCTCCTAACACTGGTACAGGACTTAGGGGTGCAGAGTTCCCTGTAGGTTGGGATTTCCCCTCAACCTGGCACATGTGGCAACTCCTGCAGTACTCCACCACATTTTTGTGGAGTTTTGGCCAATTAAACTGCTGTCCTATGTGGGCTTTGGTTTTCGTATACTGGCATGTGCAGCCACTGTAGTCTCATGGGACCTTCTTAAGATTTCTCTCCGGTACCTCTGCGGCACCACTAACTGGTGAACTGCTATCCACTCCTTGCCTTCAGGTCAGTGAGGAGAACTCCATTTCCTCATCAGTACCTCATTCCTTAAATAGTAGCAATCAGGGAGTCTCTCAGCTTCACTTTCAGACTGGGCAGCCTGTGCTAACTCTTGCAATACTGGGTCGGCTCGCTGAGCCTCACCTAGGGAAAATCCATTTAATTCATTCCCTGGGTCTCCTAACTTTCCAAAGAAAGTCTCAGACAGACAGACCTGGTCATCTGCCTGCAGTGCCAAATCAGTCTCCTTTGGGGGAGCTGGTATGATCATAGCCTGATCCACAACACATTCAGGGAAATGGCAGGGGTCCGTCTCCTGCCACAGCCCTGTTTCTCTGACCTCCTGCGGTCTTTCTTTCACTACGGGCAGTGGGGGGGGCTACCACCTTCACCCCCGCCAGATCATTACCTAGGAGCAGGTCAACCCCGTCCACAGGCAAACTGGGGACAATCCCTACAATCATTGGTCCTGTAACTAGGTCACACTCCATGTGCACCTGGTGTACTGGTAAAAGCATACACTGGCCTCTAATACCATTCATCACCATTCTGGTGTTCACTGCATTCTCTGGGGGAAAGATCAAGCCTTTTCCCAGTAAAAGGGATCTAGTGGCCCCTGTGTCCCTGAGAATTACCACGGGCTTGCTTGCCCCACTCGAGGGCTATGGGGTTACTTTCCCTTTAAACACAAAACCTTGATAACTCTCAGGAATCCTATTAAATTTTCCTGCACTTGCAGCCGTAAGCCTCCTGGGTCTCACTCTTACTGCAGTTAAAGCCACAGCTTGTTCTGCCGTGCTTTCCATTAGGTTCCTGTCTTCACTGAGCGGGTGTGCCCTGATTAACACTACAGGTTTTCCCTTTAGTTTCCAGCAGGCAACTTTTAAATTCCCTGCTTTATTACAATGGAAGTACACAGTTCTCCAGATTTTGCTCCTGCTCATAGTACCTTCCTTTTCGGCCAGAGGAGGACCCCCTGTGTCGCCTGCTTTTCTTTCTCTCCCACAACTGCTTGGGCTCCTATCACCTTCCCACCCTTTGTCCTTTTAGGATTTGTGGGGGTGACCAAGAAAGGTTTTCCCCTGGGAAACCGACTTATAAATTAAAGCAAACCCATCAGCCAGAACAGCCGCTTGCCGGGCTCTCTGAATCCGCTGCTTCTCTACATGGGTCTTTATGGAGAGTGAGAGTGAGTTTTTAAATTCCTCTAACAAAATTACTTCTCTGAGATTCTCAATGCTGAGCTGGACTTTAAGAGCCTCAGCCACTGGTCAAAAGCCAGCTGCTTACTTCTTTCAAACTCCAGGTAAGTTTGATTAGCTTGCTTCTTGAGGGTTCTAAACTATTGGCGATAGGCTTTGGGTACTAATTCATATGCCCCGAGGATAGCATTTTTGTCAGTTCATAATTTGATGAACTCTCATCTGGGAATAAACCTCATGGGCTTTTCCTGTTAGCTTGCTTTGTAATAAAAGAAGCCAGGTCTCAGCTGGCCATTTTAGCTGCCTTGCCAGTTTATCAAAGGCCACAAAAAATTCTTCTACAGCCTCCTCATTGAATTTTGGAGTTAATTGAGCTAGTTTTAACAATTCTGTATCCAGCCCCGAAATACGCTCCTCCATATTGGCCATGCTTTCACTAGGGTTACTCTGTCGCCCCCTAGTTAACTCAAGCCACTTCAGCTCTCTTTCTTCGTATTCCTTCTGGAATATTCTTTCTCTCTCTCATGTTCCTTCTCTTGCCTTCCTTTCTCTCTCTCCTGTCTCGCTTCTGGAGGCTCTCTCATTCTCCCTCTCCTGTCTCGCTCTTTCTTTTTCCTCTAATTCAAGATTGCTCTGTTCAAATTGTAGCTTTGCTAACAATACTCTGTCGGGGTCGACTTCTAACACTGTTTCTGCTTCCTCAGATTCAGGGGAAAAATGGTTGGCCACTAGCCTTAGTTCAGGCTTCCTAGCCTTGCCATGTACAGTGATCCCACACTGCTCAGCCATTTTCCTCAACTCCTCCATAGACGGTGCTTTTAACTTATCCCAAGTTACGTCATCCTGGCTTGGAGAGCTACTAGCTTCAGTTGAAGACATGTTAGCATTCAAGCACACACAACCACAAGAAAACCTGTATTGAAATCTTGCTCTTTTTTGATTGGGAACAATTTGGCTTCCCACTTCTAATTCCTCTCATTTGTCTGTGGGTAAAATCCAGGACCGTAGCACCCAAATTTCTGTTACAACCAGGTGAGAAAGGGGTCTAGGGGTCCCTTTCAGCCTTTACCTGGTCTTACCGTAACAGGGTTGAATTTTAAATACACCCGTGTTTTTAGCTCCCCTTTGGTGAATCCTTATTCATTGCTTTCCAATTATAAGGCAAAGAAACCAGCACAAACAGGTTTTCTTAGGTTTAAAGAAGAAAAGTTGAAATTTATTAAACTTAAACTCTAATTCGGTTAACGCCTACAGATAGACGACGCGCCCACGCTAGCATACATAAATGATACACACATGCAGATAGAGACAGAACAAAGCAGAAGAAATAAAGTGGAAATGTTTGAGGCAATCTCTGAAGAGGGTTTTGTTACGGTTCTTTGAGGTCATTTTAGAGTCCTTGATTATAGATAGATCTTGCTTTTCATTGGGGCTCGGTATTCTTCTTAAACCTTGTTCGCTGGAGGAGACTTTTCTCTCTTGGGGTTCATGTGTCTCCAGCGGATTCAGAGTCTTGTGAGAAAGAGATGGGAGCAGACAGGATAGTTCTTCTCAGTCCAGGAGCAAACAGTCTTTCTGAGTTCAAACTCTTTGTTACACAGTGGCGCAGTGGTTAGCACCGGAGCCTCACAGCTCCAGCGACCCGGGTTCAATTCTGGGTACTGCCTGTGTGGAGTTTGCAAGTTCTCCCTGTGTTTGCGTGGGTTTCCTCCGGGTGCTCCGGTTTCCTCCCACATGCCAAAGACTTGCAGGTTGATAGGTTAATTGGCCATTATAAATTGCCCATAGTATAGGTAGGTGGTAGGGAAATATAGGGACAGGTGGGGATGTGGAATTAGTGTAGGATTAGTATAAATGGGTGGTTCATGGTCGGCACAGACTCGGTGGGCCGAAGGGCCTGTTTCAGTGCTGTATCTCTAAAACTAAAACTAAAACTAAAACAAACTCTCTGTGGATAGTTCAGAAAACACTGGAACAGCCAGATAGTCATGTGATCAGCTGGTCCAACCAGTCCTGGCCCTGGAATGTGCTTCCCCACCCCCTCACTGTCCAGTGATCAACATCAATTGTGGGTTGAATGTGTCAAGGAATGGTCCTTTGTCTACACAAGCACCTGTCTGTTAGTATGCAAATGTTGTTTCCAGCCACGGCTGATCTGTTCACCAAACAACAGTTAAAAGTCAATGTTCATATGACAAAAACAATGTGCCTCATTCTTGGCAGGTGGTGGGTCTGCATGACAGAGGCTACTTCATTGATGATTTCAGCACTGTATAGTATTACTGTTTCAAACTGTTGCTAACTGCATCAATTATGCAGGTATGAAATGATGCATCTATCCACCACTGTTGCCAGGGAATTGTATGTGATTCCAGTAATTTCATCATCATGGGGTCGGTGTGTTATTATCCTTGGTTGCAGCTGTACTTCATAAGCCTTACAAATCCATGACAGTCAGATGGGATATGTTGTGTTATTGCTTTCTTCAGCAATAAGATACCAAACAATTTTGAGCTGAATGGGGAAAATAGTGAATTAAATATTGAGCTCTTTATTGAGAAGTAACAAGTTTGCAAGAAAGCGTCATCACACATGTGTGATGAGGTGACTAACACAACTCCAACTGCTCTCTCACATGTTGGTTGACATCACTTCCTGTGATGATGTATGAAGTACTCAAACTGTTAAAGTGAGATCACAACAGGGTGGACGGGAGGGAGGTATTTTAACCTAACCTGCCAGATGGGAAATGGGTGGGTCCAGATAGGACTCCCATTTTCCACCAGTCCGATTGAGCAGCATGTACAACAGGCATCTGACCCAAACCTGCTTGTTTCCTTCCCAGCGGGTTATCACCCTATTAAAGATTCTGTCTGATGTTGTAGGGGCAATGATCTGAAGCACAAGTCCATAGCTCTACTGCCAAGTCCTTCAACCAAAGTGTCAAGCTTCCTAAGCAATCTTTGGTTAGATGGTTAAAATTCATGACATCCTGTGTGTCTACTTGCATAGGCAAAACATGCAATTGGGAACCAGGAAATACTAGACCCATGAAAGCTACACTGGAGCAAAATGTTTTGCCCAAGAACACACTATGACCGACAGGTAGCAGCATATGGCACTGACTGTATCATTCATGTGACTACTTAATACAGAATTATTAGCTGGAACTGTTTTCTTTGGCACTGCTGGGTGCTGATTGAACAACTTAGCCAGGGGTTCTGATCAGGTGAAATCCCAAGTGGAAATCTAGCAGAGTGATTCCCATCCATCGATGAGAAATGGACTGACTCTGCTTCATTTAAATAATGATGGCGATCTCCTGACGTCATGCACACCAGTCATGAGCAATTCATTATTTCGGGCGGGGTGGGGGAGCTAGCATGTTAATGCTGGATTTAAAGGCCTGCAGCAGCTTAAAGGAGCCAAGTCCTCAAAATTTGTCAGTTGCATACACCAGTGATATGCTAATGATTGAAAAACATCATATAGCCATAGGAAGATACGAGCGAACATAGGAACAAGAGTAGGCCATTCAGCCCCTCAAACCTGTTCCTCCATTCAATTAATTCTGTAGCTTAAATCCATCTACTTGCCTTCATTCCCAACCTAACAAAAATCTATCAATCTCCATTTTGAAGTTTTCAATTGACCTGGTCTCAACAGCTTTTGGATGGAGAGAGTTCCCAGATTTCCACTATCCTTTGTGTGAAGAAGTGCTTATTGACATCACCCCTGAGCTGCCTATTCTTAATTTTAAGGTTGTGCTCCCTTGTTCTGGACTCCCCCATCAGAGGAAAGAGTTTCTCTCTATCTGCCTTAATAACTCGTTTAATCATAGTAAAAACCTTAAATAGCTCACCTCTTAATCTTCTATTCTCAGGGGAATACAAGCCTAGTCTATGCAACCTGTCCACGTAATTCAAAACTTTTAGCCCTGGTATCATTCTGGTGAATCTTTACTTTCAAGCCCCTTGTCATCCAGTAGTCAGTGTGTCTTGATGGCCTAGTTAGAATAAAGGCAGAGCAGGATGAATGAATCATGACAGTTGCCAGAAAAATGGGCAGAAACAAGCTGGATGTGAAGGAGTGGAATCCCTTTCTGTTCAGCAAGATGTCAGGTAGGTGATGGGGAACACACAAGGCACTCTGTCCACAGTACATGGTACCTTGCAGCACCTAGGGAAGCCTACACTGCTGGCGAAGCCTAGTGTTGTCTCGTCCTGTTGTCTCTGCCCATTGGGAAAGAGATGTAGATGTAACCTCTGGCATGGGAAGGATCGATGCCCTCCCTGATACAGTGGTGCACAGCAAACTGGAAGATGTCACTGGTGTCATCTGCTACAGCCTGAAAGGAGCCAGTGGCATAAAAAATATTTAAAATTAATGATCATGATGATCTTCTCAGCCATAGGCAATATTGTCCATACCCGGATATAGGCTGTAGCTGTGGCTGCAGCAGGTGATATGGCACAGTGATGGCCTCCTGTATAAAGTAGAAGCACCTGAGACAATTTTCCTGTCAGGCATTCACGAAGAAGTGCTGCCTGAGAGCACACTCTTGATATTACATCCTGTGCGGTGCCCTTCTCTTCCTTCTGCTACGAGCTCCTCTTGATCTCTCCTATCTTCTTGATTGCCCCCATATCCCACTCCAGCTCAAAGGAAGGCCGACCAGGCCACTTTTGATTGCAGTAAACCTGGAAGCCAAGAACAATGCAACAACAGCAAAATCTATCAGAATAATTTTTACAGTCAGAAAACAGGTGAAAAATTGCCCAAATGTTAGTCAGCAGCCTTGAATGACAAACCAGAAACTAACCTGTAAGTAGTGGACGTGCTCTTTTAGTTTGAGCAGCTGAAGGATCCTTTCTGCCTGTTAGCACTACAAGTTGCTGGGTATCACCTGGTGAATCCGGTGTTGACCCACCATATTGGATGCTTAGGTGCCCATTTTGAATCTGGTGATCAAATTGCTCGATCAATGTTTCCACATAATAGTTTTGAATTTCCGCCTTTCGAAGTGTGGGATATGCCCTCTGGGCAAGGTGAAACTCCTTGTCATGGACTACATTATCTAGCTCCTTAAAATCCTAGAAATAGCAATTATATCACTTCCTAACCTTCTCACTTCCAGTGAGAACATGCCCAATTTACATAATTGTTTGTCATAATCCAGTCTCTGAACTCTGCATTCATTCTGATTTCCCTCTTCTTTATCCTTTCAATAGCTGCAATATCCCTTTTGTACTCTGGCCACCAGTACTCCATACTATATTCGAAATGGCCACACCAATGATTTATAAAGTGGCAGGGTTACTTCACTATTATGGCTGAAATCAGTGATTGAGTCCTCTGTGTGAGTTTAGTGATCCCACCAGAGGTGGCACTAGGGGTCAATGGGCTGAATTTTGCCACCCGGGAAGAAGTCCTGCCGTTGGGACCGAAAGCAGCACCCAACCCTGCACTGGCAGACGGCAGGACACTGAGTGGCATTTTATCGGTGGCAGCCTCTTAATTGGGTGCTGCTGGGGCCGCCATCCAATTGAGGATGGCAGCCCACCTCCCAGAGTTGCAGGCCCAATTAGAGGCTAGCAGCACTGCAGCCTTGGCAGTGCCATCGTTACAGGTAGCCACTGCTGAAGCTGCAAGACGAAGAAGAGGGCACCTCCTTGCCGAAGTGCCCTCCAATACAAGGTAATTTTACCGTGCCGGGTCCAAACAGGCAAGTCCTGACAATCGGTGGGGTCCATCTTCCAGCTGCGGTGATGTAGTCATGGGGGTGGCCATTGTCACTGGGGGAGCCCTTCCGTGGGCCATGGAGCGGACATTAAGGAGGGCCTTCTGACCCTCCGGTGGGAGGCCGCCACTGTTTACTTGGCAGTCTCCCCAAATGACACGGCCCCTCCCAATGCCGGTAAAATACCAGTGGGGTGGGAGATGGCCCTTAATTCGGCACTTTACCAACCCTCCCACCTTCAAGCTCATCTTCAAATGCTGGTAAAATCTATTTCTATGTTTTTTAGTTATTGTTGCATTTCAGCCTTATAGTGAATTGAAAAATATGAAAATTTATAGAATAAACTCCAAGAGTTAGTGAGTTTATACCTAACTTGGTAAACATGTGTAAAAGCATTCCAATTGTATTCAAGTTGGATAATTAATTGACTGTCCCGACTTCCATATAATTCCATATAATTTTCTTCTATTGTACACAGAAAAAGTTCTAAAGATTAATCATAACTTGTTTCACATTATAGATGATGAATAATCATTGGAAATCTACATTTTAAAGTCTGCTTAAATCATGTCGTGGGAATTTAAAATGTAGATTAATAATTCACACTTTCAGAAGTGCACCTGCATTATTTCTTTGAACAATTTACCTTGATTGCACCATGAAAGTAGAATTTAATAGCTATCAGTCTTTGACATAAAGGCATCAAAAAGTTAGCAAATTGAAAAGATAGAATTCCTTCTACTGAGATAAACCAATTTAATTTATATTAAAATAAAAACAGAAAAATGCTGGAAATACTCAACAGGTCAGGTAGCATATCTGTAGAGAGAAGCGGAGGGAACATTTCAGGTCTATGACCTTTTGTTCTCACCTCTCTTACGTATTAGAATTTTTTCAAAACACTGAGCCAAAGAAGGAGACATTAGGACAGGTGGCCAAAAGCCTGATTAAAGAGGTAGATTAGTTTTAGTGTCCTCCTTAAAATTTCGATTAGACATGACCTAATTTTTCACAAATCTTTGCCAACTTTCACTTTAGTCCAAGTGCTCAGTCACTCTGCTCCTGCCAACAAATTCCAGTAATTTCCTCACAACTGACATAGGACTGATAGGTTAAAAGTTGCTTACTTTATTCTCTCTCTCTCTTAAATAATGGATTGACATTTACAATTTTCTAATCCAATGGCACAATTTCTGAATCAAGAGAGCTGTGGAAATTTATAACTCCAGCACCATTGCCTATTTCTTTTAAACCCCTTGAGTAGAAACCATCAGAACCTAGAAATCTATCTGTCTTAAGTCCCATTATTTTCTACATTACCATTTGGTAACTTATATTAAGTCTACTAAATTCCTTCCCTTGACATATCTATTGTTTTCCTTGTATCACTGGTATTTTAACCTCTTCCTGCTCTAAGACGACTGATACAAGTTTTAACCCCTGTAACCCCAGGGGTGGTGAGGGATTAAAATTTTAAAAATGGACAACCTGGCTGCCTTCCTGAGCATCTGCCAACCTTGCTGGCTGTGGTCAGGAAACCCATTGAAAGAAGTTAAAACAGATCCTGCCATTAAATATGGCAGGACCTGTGGGAAATCTGTACTACTGAATCTGCATTTGGTCTCCCCCAGTGTAGAGTAGACCACGTCATGAGCAGCGAATGCAGTATCCTGAATTGAAAAAGTTTCACCTGGAAGGAGCACTTGGGGCTCTGGATGGTGGGAAGGGAGGAGATAAAAAAGTAGGTGTTGCAGCTTCTGTGCTAGTACATGGTGGTCCCATGGAAAGGGGAAGTAGTTGTTGGGGGTGATTGAGGAGTGGACAAGATTGTCATGGAGAGAATGGTCCCTTTGGAATGCTGAAAGGGAAGGGGAACTTGTGTTTGGTGGTGTTATCACAGTGTATTCATTATATGTCCTTTAAAGAACATGATTATCCAGATCAATGCAGGGATACTTTCTAGAAGGTGTCACTGCATAGCAGTAAGGGGCCAGAACTCTGTCCATTTCTTCCCTTTCCTAGCTAAGGTGCGAAAGTCAATTTAGCTGAACTGTTGATTTCATTTTGTAAAACAAGTGTTTTTATCTGAAAAATAGACACTACTTATGATAAAATATATACTGTCATTTGTACAGGATCAAAAAAACCTGTCATACAACCAGTTATAAATCTAAAACTGTATCTGACTTCATTATATAACTAAATATTTTACCTGTAATCTTAATCTGGAGAGGGTACAGAGAAAATTTACTAGAATGGTACCAGGGACAGGGGACTTCAGTTCTGTGAAGAGACTAAGAAGTTGAGATGGTACTTCTTAGAGCAGAGAAGAGTAAGGGGAGATTTAATAGAGGTGTTCAGAATTATGAGGGTTTTTGATAGAGTTAATAGGAGGAAACTGTTTCTACTGACAAAAGAATCATTAACCAGAGGATACAACTTTAAACTAATTGGCAAAAGAACCAGAGGGGGAGATGAGGAAAATTTTTTT
This sequence comes from Heterodontus francisci, assembly GCF_036365525.1. NCBI lineage: Eukaryota > Metazoa > Chordata > Chondrichthyes > Heterodontiformes > Heterodontidae > Heterodontus > Heterodontus francisci. The sequence goes on from NC_090394.1 coordinate 50,831,544, forward strand.
AAGCAGCAAGTTTGTTATGATCTGGAATGCATTTCCTGAAAGGGTGGTGGAAGCAGATTAAGTAGTAACTTTCAAAAGGGTGTTACGACCAGGTGAGCAATGTGTCTAGGGGTCTTTGGCTGTCTTTACCTGGTCTTATTGTAACAGAGTTCAATTTTAAACATACTGTGTTTTGAGCTCCCTTTTTTGTGAATCCGTGTTCACAGTTTCCAATTATAAGGCAAAGAACTGAGCACACATAGGCTTTCTTTGGTTTAAAGCAGCAAGAGGAAATTTATTAAAACCTTAAACTTAACCTCTAATATGATTCACTCCTACGGATATATGAAGCGCCCACACTAGCATGCATATGCGATATAAATGTGCAGATAGGAATAGAAAAGAGCAGAAGAAAAGATAAGTAGAACAGTTTGAGGCAATATCTTGTTACTGTTTCTCAAGCTCGCTGTAGTCCTTGATTAAAACTATGATCTTGCGATTTGTTGGGGTCCAGTAATCTTCTTAAAACTTTGTTCACGTAGCAAACCCTTCTCTTTTTGAGATTGACTTGTTTTCATGAGATTCAGTTCTGTGGGAAGAGATGAAGGCAGACAGACAGACAGGAGAGGAGATGTTTTCGGTCCCTGGAGAAGGTCTTTACTCCATGATCACATGGCTTTGTCTGAGTTCAAATCCCTTTGATGGGAGTTCAAATTCAAAAAAGAACTCCCAGGTTGCCCTGCAAGTTAGTCATGTGACTAGTTCTTTATATGGAACAGTCTCTTCACATCCTTGGTTAGAGATTCAAGTTTCTCTGCAACAACCAGTTAGCCATGTGACTATAACTGCTCTGACCACTTCTGTGTATTGGAGGGACAGGGACTGCTGGATTCCTATTGTTTCCACATTGTCTGTTACCATGGAAATGTCTTTCCAGTCAGGACTTGGAATTTTAAGTTTTAATGTTCGTGTTGGCGAAATAATGTGTGCCTTAGTCTTGGCAGGTGGGGTTTGCCTGACAAGGGATTTGCATGAATACTTGAAGAGGAAAAGAGCCGGGGCATGGGATTAATTGGATAGCTCTTTCAAACAGCTAACACAGGCTCGTGGGCCAAATGATCTTTTTCTGTGCTGTATGATTCAGTACTGAGGGAGTACTGTATTGTTAGAGGTGCCATCTTTCAGATGAGATTTTAAGCCAAGGCCCTATCTACCAATATTTATCTCTGAACCAAAACAGATTAACTGGTCTCATCTTCTTACTTGTTATGCACAAATTGGCTGCCAAGCTTCCCTAAAAACAACTGTGAATGTACTTCAAAAGTAATTCATTGGCTGTAAAGCAGTTTAGGGCATTCCAATAATGTGTTCGGCATTCTGTCAATGCAAGTTTGTAAGAGTTTCTTCTTTATAATGATTTTTGCTGCTTATTTTGGCAATTTATATCTTTTTTCTCCTGTGCTTTCTATCTAAGATGAAGTAAAAATCAGAAGAAATATTTTGGCTATGTGCAGCTCACTAGACCATCAATGCCAAAGTAACATGAAGAATTGGCAGTGATTAAATCTGATTAAAATAACGAGCGTGTGTGCAATTTTCTCTGCAGCTTTGGAGGAAGTTCAGAAACCTAGTGCAACATTTACTAAAAGTAAAGGCAAATTTTAAAGAAGAAAATAAATTTAAATAATTGATTTTAGATATTTTTAGTGGCAACAAATAAACACCATGGGAAAGTTGCTCAATGGGAGACATGGATCATTTATCTGCATAGCCTGAAAAACAGAAATTCTAATTACAGTGCATTTAAAAGCAAGTACATCCATTTAAATGCTTATTTTTAAATGTGTTGATTTTTTACCTGTTGGCTCTATCTCCTTAGCACCCATCTTTTTCAGAACAGAGCAAGAGTCCAATGCAAACATCTCTACAGAAATAGTCAACGTTGCTCATTGCTTAACTTATATCTGCATATTTGCAAATCTGATTTGAACATATTTCTGATATAAACAAATCCCCACTGAGTCAATATCCACTGTACTCATTCTACTGCAGAATCAATACTTTTGCCTCTAGGCTCAGGGCTTAGATTTTTTGGGTGTAAAATCTCCCAATCTCCCAAATTACTTTAAGATCCTATGAGAAATGTGATTCTGATCATTTCAGTCACATTCTAAGTATAAAACTGCCCTTAATTTTGCCCAATATGGACACAGGAGCAGACATTAGAATGGAAATGCTAACCCGATGAAATGATATGGTACAGGGCTCTTTCTGATGTTGCAGTGAATCTGCATTTCTAGGCGATTGAAGAGGGAGTTGTAACTTATATCTTTTTTTGTGCTATTCTTTACCTTGGGCTGCTTAATGCTGTCATTAAAAGCTGTCATTATTTCCAGGAGATTTAATGATTTATTTTAAAACATAGCTTTCATACAAGGCTAAACTGAACCACATAGAAAATTTAGTCCTGTGAAAAAAGCACGGAAAATATTAATCGGGTTTTGGCAGAACTCAAAGCTATTTTATAGAACTGATAGTATTTGAAGTCTAGTTCTCAAATGATTACACTAGTTAGTTTTCTTGATCTAAGTCAATAGAACAGGGCTGAATCATTTTAAATTGAATAAATGCAATCAAGTGTTTTCCCAGAAGACCTAATTTCAACTGAATAGAAAATCACTGCAAACCATCTGCTCTCCAGCATATATCAGCTTCACGCTGGGTCAATTCTGTTGTGAGCCATTACAGTAGATGATTCATAGTTACAATATATTCCCCCCCAAAACCTTGTCACTTTTGAGTCTTATATATAAATTAAATCTTTGCTGTGAAATTGTTGGTCTCAGTGTGTTCCTCAGGTTTCTGTGGAACAGAAGGGAGAGCGGTAAAACTTAATAACCTGTAAATCAAAGGGCGGTGGTTTGTTTTTGACTAATCACCTGCAGCTCATTTCAAACAAGAAGCAGTAAGGTGAAAAATGATGACAAGAATTTCAATAATGCTTGACAAATGATAAAGACTAAAAGCTTGTATTCCACCTGGGAATACATGCTCACAAAAATACTGCAGTGGATAAAGTATTGTTACAATATTTTAAAGTGGTTTAAATGGTCAAGTATCCCAGCGGGCTTTGCGTTAACATTTTTGCCAGAGAGCAATGTGAAGGAAGGGAGTGGAGATTGAATCTGTTCTTGGTGCTTGTGAACAAAGGAAGTTTATAAAAAGAGGATGCTGAACTCTCCTTTAGCTTTAATTCCCAAGTCAAGAGGTGACCCTTACCGAGATAAGAAAGCTGGTTGCTAGGAGACCCACGTATCCAACGTGGGAAATGCTCTGGCTTTGTAACATTGGACAGACGTAAATAACCAGTGCTTTGAAAACATAGTCTTATGCATTCCTAAGAGGTACAGACTGTATCTCCAAGCAAGATAAGGGAATGAGGCCACCACCATCCTATGTCAGCTAGAGCAGAGCTGTATGATGGAATAAGATCAGGAGATGAGTAGGTGCAGCCTAAGGCAGCCGAAAAGTATAAAGAAAGAGCTTTCCCCCTTAGAAAGCTAGAATTCTTAGGATGTCTAGAAGTCCTTCGCTGTTGCAAGCAGCCGAGAGATTTGGTTCTGATCAATCTGGAGTCGAAGAGCCAGGCTATATTACTTGCTTGTATTTCTTGCTTGTCATTTAATGTAATTTGAAGACAATTGTATTATAACACTGTTGAGTCAACATATATTACAACATGTTGCTAAATAAACCATTCGGGCCTGAATCACACGAAAGCTATTGTTGAAGGACGAACAACTCTTTATTGCGACAGTAACCATAGTATATTTATCGGCTTTCAGGTATCAAATCTGTAATTTTGTTACTGGTCCTCACAGGCATTTGTTTTCACTTTATATTTAAACCCACTTGCTCCTCAGAAGCTCCTTGGAACATTTTACTACGCTAAAGGCACAACATAAATGCAAGTTGGTATTGTTGCTATAATTAAACCTGCTGCATTTATATTGGCTTGTCGTGATTTAGTTTTAATTAATTATTAAGAGACAGAAATTGAAATAAAAAGCATTAGAAACAAGAAAAAATGCAGCCATAAAGACCTTGCTTCTTTGATAAGGAAAACATCATTCACACTTTAAGGTCAGGCTGTTACTGTCTAACTTAATCAAAAGTAGGATCCCACCCATACATATTTACAACTAAGTCAATTTCTGCATTTGTTTTCAAAGGAATACACAACCTGAAGTGTATTTGAATCCAAACTAGTCCAAATTGATAACAAAAGTAGGCATATATATTACTTAGAATTATCCCAATATCAACGCTTTTAATCGAGTGCTCATTCCTCATACACATCATCCTCATTATAAATTAGCACTTGGGAGCCAAGAAAAGCATAATGAGGTCTGTGTCACAATGACTGTTTTGTAAGATGGGGCAAATGTACCCCAAAAATTCAACGCTAAGATCCAGTAGGCTTATAATTAAACCTTAGAGTTGCTATGTTATACTGTAACAAAGGGGCCAATATCCTTATGAAAAAAAAGGCAACCTTTGTTTATAAGCATAAAATGTGCTGATATGAGTCAGTTTAAAATGATTGATCATGTTTCTTGCACTTGTTATCGTGATGAAAATAAGACACAGAGGTGCAGGTTTTTCTGTCCCGTCAAGTGACAAAAATTCCAAATATTCTTTCATGAAGGCAGTGCCCTTTTAAACATGCTGAAGAAGGAACGCTAAGACTTAATAAAATTCAGTACTGAAAGTACCAAATATAGGGAACAATTTTATTACCATCTGCATTAATGTAGACACTAATAGTGATTCAGTGCATAGTATTATAAAAAATATATTGCATTTGTTGGTATGCCAAAGCTTCAAATATTATCAGATGAAGATGAAAATTCAATTTTATACACGATTACACAGCCACTACAGGCAGCCAAAGAAAGAAAGAAAGAGAGTCTTTGTCTAAAACTGACCGTACCATTTTTTAAAATTAAATTGGAAAAACAGCAATAGCTAGCACTGCAGCCTCATAGCTTTAGTGACCCGGGTTCGATTCTGGGTACTGCCTGTGAGGAGTTTGCAAGTTCTCCCTGTGACCGCGTGGGTTTCCGCCGGGTGCTCCAGTTTCCTCCCAAAGCCAAAGACTTGCAGGTTGATAGGTAAATTGGCCATTGTAAATTGCCCCCAGTGTAGGTAGGTGGTAGGAGAATTGTGGGGATGTGGTTGGGAATATGGGATTAATGTAGGATTAGTATAAAATTGGTGGTCGGCACAGACGCGGTGGGCCGAAGGGCCTGTTTCAGTGCTGTATCTCTAAATAAAAAAAAATTAAATAAAGTTCCATTTGTGAGCTTCAATCTTCATTGAGAACCGAGGTGTTTATCTTATTTTATATTATATATTATCTTGTTCACATCTGCGTTCCATGTCCCAACCTTACCTCCTTCTGGGCTGAACGTTTGGGCCCCGCTGAGGTCAGAAATGGAGGCGAACAGGGTTCAAAAATTACAAGGCTGGCCAGCATGCCTGCTTCCTGACATCGTTCTTGCTGATGTGGGGTCGGGGCCCGGCAAAGCCACCTGCCCCCATGAGGCAGGCAGGCAATTAGGCTTGTTAAGAGCCTTGTTAACCAGGGATTAAGGAGGCTGACTGGAATTTTCCAGTTGGAGTCCAGTTTCCCGACGCGGCAAGGGCCCTTCCTTCCTGCCTACATGGGGTGTAGCCAAAGGCCGCCTTATAGAATGGCTCCCACCCAACCCACCCCGCAGTGGTGGCTTGGCTGCTTTCTCCATTTTTTTATTAAATTTATTAAAAAGTGGTTAGAGGGCACCTTCCTGTTGAAGTGCCCTCTCAATTATTTACAACCGGGTGCTGTTCTAAAGCTGGAAGGCCACTGATTGGCTCCCGAGCTACAACAGCCCACCCTCTGCCTTGAATTGGACAGGGAACCTGTCTCCATGCCAATTAAGGGGGCATCTGGTCAAAACTCCAATGAGTTACTGCTTTCCATAGGGGCGGGTTTGGGACCCGGAAACAGTCTCGACACCTGTTTCCCACCTGCAAGGTGAAAATTCAACCCTCTGTATCTACCCTTAAAAAGATTATCCCCCAATTCACTTACAACTGCACTTTCAAAATCCCAACTGTCCAGCCTTTGGCCCTCCATTCATCATGACATTTCTGCAGCTACTGATTTGCTCAACCGCTCCCTCACCTCCACCTTTGATGCCCTAATCCCCAATAAAACCATTACTCTCTCTCACCCTGGCCAGTCCCCTGGTATGGCCCTTATTTCCATTCCCTTAAGTGCAAGGGATGTAGTCTTGAACGTATATGGTGGATAACTGGTTTAGCCATCTACTGCCAAATCTGGCAGGACCAGATAAAGCACTATCGGGTCCTGCTGTTGTCTGTTAAAACTGCTCACTATTCCAGGATCACCCTAAAATGCAAAGGTAACTCCAGGCTTCTTTTCTCTATTGCAAAACGTCTTCTTAAACCCCTTTCACCTGTCTCCTCTATCTACTCCAACAAGAAGTGCGAGGACTTCATGGACTTCTTTGTCACTAAGATTGAGACCATTCAATGCTCAGATGCTGGTACTGTGTGTATTTTAGAGGCAGGATCAGCATTTGCTGAGTCACCAGGCATAAGTGAGCTGTAGCAAGGCCGAGGGTAAAAGATGGTTCATTTGACAGTTCCCTGAAGGATAAGCTTGCAGAAAAGTTCTTCTGCAGACAATTTAGATAAGGACTTCAATGTGGGGGGGGGAGGGAACGTACAGAAAAGGGCAGATGGTCATGCACACCAATTCTTTGTGTATTGGCAGGCCTGCTAGACAGCCTGACATCACTGTCAAGAAGCATGGAGAGGTTCAGATCCCCAGATCCGACTTGGCACAGGGCTTCGCACAGAGCTTGCAGCCCATCCTTTCCAGCGTGAAATGGTGGTCAACTCCATGACAGCACTTGCAGACCTAGTCGTGAAGGTTGATGTATCCCACCCGCCCTCCTCCTCTAACCAAAAAAAAGGACTCGGTGGGGTGTTTATAAGGTAAGGCTTTTTCGATTTCTCTGGTTTTATTGTGATTGGTAAAAACTTTTCGTTCCTTTTTCATTTAACTAAGTTTAAACTTAAGATTAAAAATGGCAGGAGATCTCAGACCCGTATCATGCTCCTCTTGCTCAATGTGGGAGCTCAGGGACATGGCTGATGACCCTGGCTCCTTCACGTGCAGGAAGTGTGTCCAGCTGCAGCTCTTGTTAGACCGCATGACGGCTCTTGAGCTGCGGATGGACTCACTTTGGAGCATGCGCGATGCTGAGGAGGTCGTGGATAGCACGTTTAGTGAATTGGTCACACCGCAGATTAGGATTGCTGAGGGAGAAAGGGAATGGGTGACCAAAAGGCAGAGAAAGAGCAGGAAGGCAGCGCAGGAGTCCCCTGCGGTCATCTCCCTCCAAAACAAGTATACCGTTTTGGATACTGTTGAGGGAGATGGCTCACCAGGGGAAGGCAGCAGTAGCCAGGTCCATGGCACCGTGGCTGGCTCTGCTGTTCCGAAGGGCGGGAAAAAGAGTGGAAGGGCTATAGTCGTAGGGGATTCGATTGTAAGGGGAGTAGATAGGCGGTTCTGTGGTCGAAAACGAGACTCCCGAATGGTATGTTGCCTCCCAGGTGCACGGGTCAGGGACGTCTCAGATCAGCTGCAGAACATTCTAAAGGGGGAGGGTGAACAGCCAGTTGTCATTGTGCACATAGGCACTAATGATATAGGTAAAAAACGGGATGAGGTCCTACATGCAGAGTTTAGGGAGTTAGGAGCCAAGTTAAAAAGTAGGACCTCAAAGGTAGTAATCTCAGGATTACTACCAGTGCCACGTGATAGTCAGAGTAAAAATGAAAGAATAGTCAGGATGAATGCGTGGCTTGAGAGATGGTGCAGGAAGGAGGGGTTCAGATTTTTGGGACATTGGGACCGGTTCTGGGGGAGGTGGGACTATTACAAATTGGACGGTCTACACCTGGGCCGGACTGGAACCAATGTCCTTGGAGGTGCTTTTGCTAACGCTGTTGGGGAGGGTTTAAACTAATGTGGCAGGGGGATGGGAACCAATTGAGGTCAGTTGACAGTAAGGAGGTAGTAACAAAAGCCTGTAAGAAACTAGATAATGAAGTCAGTGTGACTAAGGGGAAGAGCAGGCAGGGAGCAGATGATGAATATAAAGGGACTGGTGGTCTGAGGTGCATTTGTTTTAATGCAAGAAGTGTAGTAGGTAAGGCAGATGAACTTAGGGCTTGGATTAGTACCTGGGAGTATGATGTTATTGCTATTACTGAGACTTGGTTGAGGGAAGGGCATGATTGGCAACTAAATATCCCAGGATATCGATGCTTCAGGCGGGATAGAGAGGGAGGTAAAAGGGGTGGAGGAGTTGCATTACTGGTCAAAGAGGATATCACAGCTGTGCTGAAGGAGGGCACTATGGAGGACTCGAGCAGTGAAGCAATATGGACAGAACTCAGAAATAGGAAGGGTGCGGTAACAATGTTGGGGCTGTACTACAGGCCTCCCAACAGCGAGCGTGAGATAGAGGTACAAATATGTAAACAGATTATGGAAAGATGTAGGAGCAACAGGGTGGTGGTGATAGGAGATTTTAATTTTCCCAACATTGACTGGGATTCGCTTAGTGTTAGAGGTCCAGATGGAGCAGAATTTGTAAGGAGCATCCAGGAGGGTTTTCTAGAGCAGTATGTAAATAGTCCAACTCGGGAAGGGGCCATACTGGACCTGGTGTTGGGGAATGAGCCCGGCCAGGTTGTTGAAGTTTCAGTAGGGGACTACTTTGGGAATAGTGATCACAATTCCGTAAGCTTTAAAATACTCATGGACAAAGACGAGAGTGGTCCAAAAGGGAGAGTGCTAAATTGAGGGAAGGCCAACTACACCAAAATTCGGCAGGAGCTGGGAAATGTAGATTGGGAGCAGCTGTTTGAAGGTAAATCCACATGTGATATGTGGGAGGCTTTTAAAGAGAGGTTGATTAGCGTGCAGGAGAGACATGTTCCTGTGAAAATGAGGGATAGAAATGGCAAGATTAGGGAACCATGGATGACAGGTGAAATTGTGAGACTAGCTAAGAGGAAAAAGGAAGCATACATAAGGTCTAGGCGGCTGATGAAAGACGAAGCTTTGAAAGAATATCGGGAATGTAGGACCAATCTGAAACGAGGAATTAAGAGGGCTAAAAGGGGTCATGAAATATCTTTAGCAAACAGGGTTAAGGAAAATCCCAAAGCCTTTTATTCATATATAAGGAGAAAGAGGGTAACTAGAGAAAGGATTGGCCCACTAAAGGACAAAGGAGGAATGTTATGCTTGGACTCAGAGAAAATGGGTGAGATTCTAAACGAGTACTTTGCATCGGTATTCACCGAGGAGAGGGACATGACGGATGTTGAGGTTAGGAACAGATGTTTGATTACTTTAGGTCAAGTCGGCATAAGGAGGGAGGAAGTGTTGGGTATTCTAAAGGGCATTAAGGTGGACAAGTCCCCAGGTCCGGATGGGATCTATCCCAGGTTACTGAGGGAAGCGAGAGAGGAAATAGCTGGGGCCTTAACAGATATCTTTGCAGCATCCTTAAACACGGGTGAGGTCCCGGAGGACTGGAGAATTGCTAATGTTATCCCCTTGTTTAAGAAGGGTAGCAGGGATAATCCAGGTAATTATAGACCGGTGAGCCTGACGTCAGTGGTAGGGAAGCTGCTGGAGAAGATACTGAGGGATAGGATCTATTCCCATTTGGAAGAAAATGGGCTCATCAGTGATAGGCAACATGGTTTTGTGCAGGGAAGGTCATGTCTTACCAACTTAATAGAATTCTTTGAGGAAGTGACAAAGTTGATTGATGAGGGAAGGGCTGTCGATGTCATATACATGGACTTCAGTAAGGCGTTTGATAAGGTTCCCCATGGCAGGCTGATGGAGAAAGTGAAGGCGCTTGGGGTCCAAGGTGTACTAGCTAGATGGATAAAGAACTGGCTGGGCAACAGGAGACAGAGAGTAGCAGTGGAAGGGAGTTTCTCAAAATGGAGACGTGTGACCAGTGGTGTTCCACAGGGATCCGTGCTGGGACCACTGTTGTTTGTGATATACATTAATGATTTGGAGGAAAGTATAGGTGGACTGATTAGCAAATTTGCAGACGACACTAAGATTGGTGGAGTAGCAGATAGTGAAGGGGACTGTCAGAGAATACAGCAGAATATAGATAGATTGGAGAGTTGGGCAGAGAAATGGCAGATGGAGTTCAATCAGGGCAAATGCGAGGTGATGCATTTTGGAAGATCCAATTCAAGAGTGAACTATACAGTAAATGGAAAAGTCCTGGGGAAAATTGATGTCCAGAGAGATTTGGGTGTTCAGGTCCACTGTTCCCTGAAGGTGGCAACGCAGGTCAATAGAGTGGTCAAGAAGGCATACGGCATGCTTTCCTTCATCGGACGGGGCATTGAGTACAAGAGTTGGCAGGTCATGTTACAGTTGTATAGGACTTTGGTTCGGCCACATTTGGAATACTGCGTACAGTTCTGGTCGCCACATTATCAAAAGGATGTGGATGCTTTGGAGAGGGTGCAGAGGAGGTTCACCAGGATGTTGCCTGGTATGGAGGGCGCTAGCTATGAAGAGAGGTTGAGCAGATTAGGATTATTTTCATTAGAAAGACGGAGGTTGAGGGGGGACCTGATTGAGGTGTACAAAATCATGAGAGGTATAGACAGGGTGGATAGCAAGAGGCTTTTTCCCAGAGTGGGGGTTTCAATTACTAGAGGACACGAGTTCAAAGTGAAAGGGGAAAAGTTTAGGGGGGATATGCGTGGAAAGTTCTTTACGCAGAGGGTGGTGGGCACCTGGAACGCATTGCCAGCGGAGGTGGTAGATGCGGGCACGATGGAGTCTTTTAAGATGTATCTAGACAGATACATGAATGGGCAGGAAGAAAAGAGATACAGAACCTTAGAAAATAGGCGACATGTTTAGAGAGAGGATCTGGATCGGCGCAGGCTTGGAGGGCCGAAGGGCCTGTTCCTGTGCTGTAATTATCTTTGTTCTTTGTTCTTTGTTCTTTGTATCAGCTTCCATTGCAGCTCAAGAAGATGCCACTGAAAGTCTGAGTGTTGTATTGAACAGAATGACAGTGTGCGATGAATAGTTATTGCCATACAAGTTCAGACTGCTGCCATCATGGTTGCAGATACCAGTATCCAAAGGGGCTTGCAGAGTCTCACAGCGGCCCAGAAATCTGTGCTGCAGCAGATTACTAGGATTGCTGAGACATCATTCCAGGGAAGTGTAATGGATCCATTTTGGAAACAGCTGTTCTCTCTCAAGATGACAGCATTTGTGCTCCCAGCACTGCCACTCTGCCAGTGCCCTTGCTGATGCCTCTCAGCCAGCTAGTCCAAACTGCTGCTGCCTGCTGCCTATGCCGAGGTGGTGCCATCCGAAGCCAAGCCCATAGCTGCTCAAAGGCGTTCTACAAGGCCATCTGCAGTGTTCCCCAGTGAAAGTCAGCAGACTTCCACCAGCCATGCTGCAACACTGGAGTTGCACTGGATAGAAGCATGAGGCCAGGCAAAGGCAACTGCAAGAATCCAAAAGCAAAATACTGCAGATGCTGGAAATCTGAAATAAAAACAGAACATGCAGGAGATACTCAGCAGGTCTAGCAGAATCTGTGGAGAGAGAAACAGAGTTAACGTTTCAGGTCAGTGACCTTTCATCAGAACTGGCAAATGTTAGAAATGTTATAGGTGCATTTACTTCTTCTACTTTTGCTTCATAGTTTGGTTGATGGTTTCTTGAGAGGATTTCTTTCCCTGTCTGGACATTCATACCATATATGTGGACCTTGAAGCTCATATTCAGCACCTGATCTCGTGCTGTGGATAATGGCATTCTCATAGAGCTCTCAAGTGGTTCTAGCCAGTTTCCAATTCCATCCCACGTCCATTTACACACTGATGGGTTTCTACACAGTCATCATGATAACCTACATCTCTAATTGTCCATTAATCAGTTGAACATCAATAAATATGCATGTGGTATAAACTCTCGGTTAGCCATCTTGAAGGATCGTGGTACCTAACTTACCCTTGATGTATCAACTTGTCATGTCATAGAGCCATACAGTCATAGAGTTATACAGCACAGAAACATCGTGTCTGTGCCGGCCATCAAGCACCTAACTATTCTAGTCCCATTTTCCAGCACTTGGCCCGTAGCCTTGTATGCTATGGCGTTTCAAGTGCTCATCTAAATACTTCTTAAATGTTGTGAGCCATTTTCTGGCGTCAAAGTACAGTAACACAAATCTGGACATTTTATAATGTTTGTTTGTTTCTTTAAAAGGTTTATCAAGGTTGATGTCTCATTTGAAGTGTACATCTTTTTCCATAATCTACATTACTCTTGGAAACAAATTCCATCAGATAGTTCAGCATACCATTGATCTCAAGCACTTCTCTTTGGAGAACTTATATTAAGAACAACAATTACCTTTCTGGGATCTGGTTCAAGACAAAGAGCAGTAACTGTGTCCAAAATACATCATGCTTGTAACTGCAACTTGCATTTTGGCCCTACTGACCTTTTGATTTTTTTTCCTGACAAATCTAAAGTAATGCTCTGAGGCATTTATTGTGTGGTCTGAACATCAAAACATCACTAAAACTGTCATTCCCTTGAGTCTATCTAGAACTTTGTGCACTTTCCACTGCAATGCTTCTTGTGTGGGTAAGATTCTGAATTACCCTTGTGAATTTCATCATCTAAACTGGAAGAGTTTCCTCATTAGGAACCGCTCACCGATATCCTTAATTTGTATCAGTGATGAAGAAGACTCATGCATCAGCAATTTTATATGTAATACTTTCAATTCTTAAATCTGGATGGTGTTCCCTCATAAATGATTTGTTTAAGTTGGTTCTTATCCACCATTAGCATAGAATTAGCCCATGGTGTTGACTCTATCACTTTTTAAAGTTATGTTCATTTGGATTCATATGTTCCTGCTTTTTCTTCAATTTACCATGTAATGGCTGGGGCATTCCCCTAGTTGATGGTACTTCTAGGTTTAGCTGCATTTTATGGTCACCTGACATGCAACTAAAACCATCAGTCACATAATTACACTATTCCAGCATGTGTGCAGGTGAATTACTGTTAACCTGGTCTATCTTAACATTTCCTGTTAACAGGCCTAGTGATACAAAATTCCAACATTTATATTTTTTCCCAGTGTGCAAAAGTCAGTTTAATTTTTTCTTCCAGCTTTAATTTGTGTTCAGTGAATGATACCAGTTTTATAGGGAATGGCTGCAAAAACTGTTATAATCCTACCATGTTTTGACACTGGCTTGTGCATTAGTATTGAGTTTAAGCTGAGTTTAGTGTTGCCAATTGCCAGGTTTTGGGCCTTTTTGATCCTTTTCAACAGAAAAGGTTTAGAAAGGAGTTATATTTGAGTGGTGTGGTTTATATCAAAATAAGTTCACACAGGTTTAAAATTCTGTATCGTAGCATAGTGGTTATGTTGCTGGGCTGGTAATCCAGAGGTGCAGACTAATAATCCAGAGAACATGAGTTCAAATTCCACCATGGCAGTTTATGAATTTGAAGTCAGTTTAAAAAAAATGAGGAATACTGGAAATATAAGCTAGAAACAGTGAGAATGATCACGACGTTGTATGATTGTTGTAAAAATCCAACTGGTTCATTAATGTCCCTTAGGGAAGGAAATCTGCTGTCCTTACCCAGTCTGGCCTCCAGACCCACACCAATGTGGTTGACTTTTAGCTGCCCTCTGAAATGGCCTGACAAGCCGGTCAGTTATATCAAGTCACTACAAGAAGAGAATAAGAATAAAACTTGGCTATGACCAAAGTCCTCCTCACTAACATTCAGGAACTTGTGCCAAAGTTGGAAGAGCTGTCACACAGATTTGTCAAGCCACAGCCTGACAGTCACATTCACAGAATCATATGTTATGGCCAATGTTTTGGACTCCTCCATCATAATCTCTGGGTATGTCCTATTCGACTGGAATGACAGACCCATCAGACATAGTGGCACAAGAGTATACTGTCAGGAGGGAATGGCCTTGGGAGTCCTCAGCATTGACACAAAACACAATGAGGTCTTTTGGCTTTAGGTCAAACAAGGGTAAGAAAACCTCTTTCTGATTAATACCTAACACCCTTCATCATCTGATGAATAAACTCACATGGAGGAAGCACAAAATATACTTTGGGTGGAGGACTTCAATGTCCATCACCAAGAGTGGCTCAGTAGTCCAAAACTGACAAGCTGGCTGAGTCTTGAAGGACATAACTGCCAGACTGAGTTTATGGCAGTAGGTGAGCGAAGCAACATGAAGGAATAAGTATTTGACCTTGTCCTCACTAATCTGTCTATCACAGATGCATCTGTCCACGACAGTATTGGTAGGAATGGCCACTGCGCCGTCCTTGTGGAGATCAAGTCCTGTCTTCACATTGAGGGCACCCTCCATTGTGCATGTGGCTTTATCACCGTACTAAGTGGAGTAGATTAAGCACAGATTGAGCAGCTTAAAACTGGGTTACCATGAGATACTGTAGGCCACCAGCAGCAGAAGTAGAATTGTTTTCCACCACAATCTGTAACCTCATGGCCTGGCATACCCCTCACTCCTCCATCACCATCAAGCCAGACAAACAACATTGGCTCAAAGTGGAGTGTACAAGAGCATGTCAGCAGTAGCACCAGGTGTACCTAAAAGTGAGGCGTCAAACTGGTGAAGCTGCAACACAGGACCACATGCATGTTTAGCAGTGAAAGCAGCATGGTAGAGGCAGTGCTAAGCCATCCCGCAACAATGGACCAGGTCAAAACTTTGCAATCCTGCCAGAGCCATTCATGAATGGTGGTTAATAATTAAGCAATTAATGGAAGGAGGAGGCTCCATGAACATCCCCATCCTCAATGATGGCAAAGCCCAACACATGAGTGCAAAAGTCAAGGCTGAAGCATTTGCAACTGTCTTCAGCCAGAAATACCGAGTGGATAAGCCATCTTGGCATCCTCATGAAATCACAGAAGCTAGTCTTCAGCCAATTCAGTTCACTCCACATAATATCAAGAAATGGCAAAGTGCACTGGACACAGCAATGACTATAGGTCAGGACAACATTCTGCTGTAGTGCTGAAGAGCTCTTCTCCAAAACTAGTCCCAGCTCTAGCCAAGTTGTTGCAGTACTGCTACAACATTGGGCATCTACCCAAGAATACGGAAAATTGCCCAGGCACGTCCTGTTGACAAAATCAGAACAAATCCAACCTAGTCAATTACCATTCGATCATTCCACTTTCAAACATCAGCAAAGTAGTGTAAGGAGTCATCAACCGTGCTATCAAAGAGCAATCACACTCTGATGCTCAGTTTGGGTTCTGTAACAACCATTTAGCTCCTGACTTCATTACATCCTTGGTCCAAATATGGGCGAAAGAGGTGAATTCCTGAGGTGAGGTGAAAGTGACTGCCCTTGACATCCAAGCAGCATTCGACTGAGAGTGGCACCAAGGAGCCCTAATGAAACAAAATTCAAAGAGGATCAAAGGGAAAACTCTCTAGTGACTGCAATTATATCTATTCCAAAGGAAGACAGTTGTGGTTGTTGCAGACATGCTGTGGGAGCCAGTGAGCCTACAGTAGACATTGGTTGACAGCCTATCCCCTAGAATGAAGATAGAGAAGTTGAGGAAGGGCAGGAAAGAGTTGGAGATGAAGTAGGTGAACGCGAGGGAATTGAGAAATTGGAAACAAATTTAATTAAATTTTCTAGTTTGGGGTGAGAGCAGGAAGCGGAAAAAGAGGTAAGGGAGGGATTTTCAGTAGGATTGAAACAAAGAATGTTCCACGAATCCAGTGAAAAGATAAGCACAGGCAAGACCCATATGGGTTTCCATAGCAACACCTTTTATTTGGAGAAAGTGAGTGGAGAAGTTATTCAATTGTAAGAACAAATGCATCCAGCTGGAGGAGACTGGTGATGTTTTGGGGACTGATTGGGCCTCCATTCAAGGAAAAAGCAGAATGTCCTCAGGCAGTCTTGGTGGGAGATGAAGGTGTAGAGAGATGGGACATCCATGGAAGGAGATGACTGGGGTCAGGAACCTGGAAACTGTTAAAGTGGCAGAGGGTGTTAGAAGAATCATGGATTTAGGTGAGAAAAGACTGGACATAGAGAAAAAATAGAGTTGGGATTGGAAGAAATCAGTTCCGTGGGGTAAGAAGAGGCTGAAACGATAGATCCACCCAGGCCCTGTTTGTGAATCTTGGGAAGGAGGTAGATGTGGGCTGTGTGAGGGTGGGGGATTATGCAATTGGAGGGAAGATCTCCAGAGGAGATGAGGTCAGTGACAGTTTGGAAAACGATGACTTGATGTTCAGTGGCGGAGTCATGGTCCAAAGGAAGGGAGGAGCAGGTGTCAAAAAGTTGCCATCCAACCTGCAAAGGTAGAGGTAGGTTCGCCAAACTACAACAGCGCCACACGTGTCCGCAGACTTAATGAGAATGTTAGGGTTGAACCTGGAAGAACGGAGTGCTCCAAGTTCAAAGGGAGGTAGGTTAGGGTGAGTGAGGAAAGTGGAAAAATCTAGACAACCACTGTCTGGCCAGCAGTTCCCAATAAAATCATCCAGAGGGGGGTAAGAGGCCAGAGGGAGGGGCGAAGGTGGAACAAGAATTTTGAAGTCGGGAGAAAGGATCCACTGTGCAGAGCAGACCCCTGGCCAAAGAAGTGGGCGCGAAGGGGAAGGTGATGAAAGGTGACCTCAGCATTGTGGCCAGCTTGAAATTCTTTGAGGTGGCTGCACAAAGGCATGAAGCTGAAATCTTTATTGAGGACTATTCAGGGCCAGAGAGGATGGTCAGAGGGATCAGTGGAAGCATGGCAAAGGGTGACATTGGAAGTAGTGATGAATGGTTGTTTGCCAGACAGAAGGGAAGTGCACAGTTGTGTGCCCCCAGCGGTCTGTGTTGGGACCACCGTTCTTTTTAATTGCATAGTAATGACCTGGACTTGGGTATACAGGACATAATTTCAAAGTCTGCAGAGTCCATGAAACTCAGAATTGTAGTAAACAATGAGGAGAATAGTAACAGATTTCAGGAGGACATAGACCGACTGGTGAAATGCACAGACACATGGTAGATGAAATTTAATGTAGGAAAGTGTGAAGTGACACATCTTAGCAGAGAGAATGAGGCAAGGCAATATAAACAAACGGTACAATTTTAAAGGGATGCAGGAACAGAGAGGTGGACACAAAACACTGAAGGCGGTAGGATAAGCTGAGAAGGTACACCTGGATCTATAAATAGATGCATAGATTACAAGAGCAAGTAAATTATGCGAAACCTTTGTAAAACTCTAGATAGGAATCAGCTGAAGTATTAGGCTGGATTATTGGGCCCTCGTGAGACGGGGTCGGAGGCAGGGGGTGCTCATAGTATCGCGACGAGAGACGGGGGCGGAGAGCCCATCTCCAAGTGATTTTGTTGGGGACAGGACAGGCCACTTAAAGGTTTCATCCCCCCTGCCGCTAGGATTTAAGCAGCGATGGGCGGTTCCCACCGCCACATGGGGAGGTCTCCTCTAAATACAAGACTCCCTCTCTAAGGGGTTTGGTGGGGGGGGCTCCCTCCTCTTTGGGCAATCTGAGGCCCACAGAGGACCCCCACCAGAAAAAGCTGCACCTCCCTGGACACCCCTCACCCCGCACTTCACAAACACCCTGCCACTCCCCCTCACCGGGGCCTTCCGGACTGGCCCCAGCGACCTCGTCTCACTTACCCGAGGTCTGGGGTCCCAGCGCTGAGGCTGGGTCCAAGGCCTCTGCAATGCCGGCAGTGGCCACAATTCCTGGTGCTGCTGCCGATACTGCTGAGCTGCTTTTTGAGGTGGGATCCCCGTCTTTAAAGGTTGAGAGACTGGCACTTAGATTCCGGAATGACGTAGGATCGCACCGGGTGGGGGGGGGCGGAACTCGATAAGCCCAAGGAGGGACTCCGCCGCTTTTTCAACACAGCATGGGTGTCCCACCCACACCACAAAATCCAGCCCATTATGTCCAATTCTGGGCATCACACTTTAGGATAAATATGAAGGCCTTGGAAAAAGTGCAGAGAAGATTTAATGTAATTTCAGTTTTGAGGAGAGACAATGCAAGGTGGAATTGTACTCTTTAGAGCAGAGAAGATTAAAGGGAGGTTTAATAAAGGTGTTCAAAATTATGAGGGGCTTTGGCAGAGTAAATAGAGTGAAATTGCGTCAGCTGCAGAAAGGTCAGTAGAGCCAAGATTGAAACAAAATAAAACTTCAGCCACTCAGATAAAACCCCCTCCCCCACGCCCCACCCCTATTTTAACTCAACGCACACAATGGAACTGGGTAGGTGAGCAGTTAAAGACTTGAAAATTTAATTACCAGCCATTACCAGTAAACTCTCTGCCTGCTATTTTTACTGTGCCGCCGACTCCAGTCACAAGCATATCAGGCAGAAACAGGCTGGTGCCTTATGAATAATTTAAAAAAGAGGTGTCTGATGTCACTTGGAATCCGATATGATTTTAACTGGGCAGGTCAGAAATCCCACCCAGTGGTAAACCCACTGAGTAAAATCTGATGACATTGGTTTCACAAAGTGACTGACATTGGCTAAAGGCTGTATTTACAGGCACTCAGGTCATTTGGAATTGTGTGCCTTTGTTGAGTACTGCATTTCCAAAACAGTTCTGTGCTTCCTGTTTGTTTCTTTCAGATTTATTTTTCTTAGTTACCTTCCTGAAGCACTGACTGCTTATCGTGTGTGCTGTTTTTGCTTCACTTCTTTGAATTAGCAGACAGTTAGAAAAAGGGGAGCAGCAGCTTCAGTATCAAGGACAAGTCGCAGCTCGGCCTGTTAGAAGACAGCAGGTGAGTGGGTCTGCTCAAAGAGGCCTTACAGAGTCTCTCAACCAAGAGCTAGTTAGGAACAGGAGAAAACCATTTATCCCCTTGAGACTGTCCCACCATTCAGTGAGATTATGACTAATCTCTGATCTAACTCCATATACCCACCTTTGCCCCATATCCCTTTATACCTTATGTTAACAAAAATTTATCAATCTCAGGTTTAAAATTAACAATTAACCTAGCACCAATTGTCATTTGCAGAACAGAGTTCCAAACTTCTACCATGCTTTGTGTGTAGAAGTGTTTCCTAATTTCACTCCTGAAAGGTCTACCTCTAATTTTTAGACTATGCTCTCTAGTTCTCGACTCCCCAACCAGCAGAAACAGTTTCTATCTATCTATCCTATCTCTTCCCCTAAATATCTTGAAGATCTTGCTCAAACAACCTGAAACCTTCTAAATTCCAGGGAATACTGCGCGAGTGTGTGTAACCAAGGAAATTATAGACCAGTTAGCCAGACATCTGTGATGGGCAAGTTGCTGGAGTCTATAATCAAGGATAGGGTGACTGAACACCGAGAAAAACTTCAGTTAATCAGGGACAGCCAGCATGGATTTGTAACGGGAAGGTCATGCCTGACAAATCTCATTGTATTTTTTGAAGAGGTGACATAGGTACTGGACAGGGGAATGTCTATGGATGTTATTTATACGGACTTCCAGAAGGCGTTTGATAAAGTCCCACATAAGAGACTGTTAACTAAGGTAGAAGCCCATGGAGTTGAGGGCAAATTCTTGACATGGTTAGGAAATTGGTTGAGTGGTAGGCGACAGAGAGTGGGGATAATGGGTAAGTACTCCGATTGGCAGGACGTAACTAGTGGTGTCCCACAGGGATCTGTGTTGGGGCCTCAATTATTCACATTATTCATTAACGACTTGGATGATGGCATAGTAAGTCATATATCCAAATTTGCTGATGATACAAAGTTAGGCGGCATTGTAGACAGTCTAAATGATAGCATAAAATTGCAAAGAGATATTGACAGACTAGGTGAGTAGGCAAAACTGTGACAGTTGGATTTCAATGCGGGCAAGTGTAAGATTATCCATTTTGGACCAAAAAAGGATAGAGCAGGGTACTTTCTAAATGGGAAGAGGTTACGTACAGTAGATGTCCAAAGAGACTTGGGGGTTCAGGTGCATATATCTTTAAAATGCCACGAGCAAGTGCAGAAAATAATCAAAAAGGCTAATGGAATGCTAGCCTTTATATCTAGAGGATTGGAGTATAAAGACACAGAGGTTATGCTGCAGCTGTACAAAACCCTGGTTAGACCCCACTTGGAGTACTGTGAGCAGTTCTGGGCACCACACCTTAGGAATGCTATATTGGCCTGGGAGGGAGTGCAACGTAGATTTACAAGAATGATACCTGGACTACAGGGGTTAAGTTACGAGAAGAGATTACACAAATTAGGCCTGTTTTCACGTGAATTTAGAAGGTTAAGGGGTGATCTGATCGAAGTCTTCAAGATATTAACAGGAAAAGACAGGCTAGATAAAGACAAACTATTTCCACTGGTTGGAGATTCTGAAACTAGAAGGCATAGTCTAAAAATTAGAACCAGACCGTTCAGCAGAGATGTTAGGAAGCACTTCTTCATGCAAAGGGTGGTAGAGGTTTGGAACTCTCTCCCACAAACAGCAGTTGAAGCTAGAACAGTTGTTAATTTTAAATCTGAGATAGATGGATTTTTGTTAAGCAAAGATATTAAGGGATATGGGCCAAAGGCAGGTATATGGAGTTAGGCCGCAGATCAGCCATGATCTCAATGAATGGTGGGACAGGCTCGTGGGGCTGAATGGCCTACTCCTGTTCCTATCTTCCTATCTTCCTATGTGTAATCTCTTCTCATAATTTAACCCCTGGAGTCCAGTTATCATTCTGGTAAATCTACACTGCACTCCTTCCAAGGCCAATATATCCTTCCTAAAGTGTGGTGCCCAGAACTGCTCACAGTACTCCAGGTGTGATCTAACCATGGATTTGTACAGCTGTAGCATAACCTCTACTCGTTTAGTCATCTATATATAAAGGTCAGCATTCCATTAGCCTTTTTTATTATTTTCTGTACCTGTTCATGATATTTTATTGATCTATGTACATGGACCCCCAAGTCTCTGTGGACTATCACTGTTTCTAGCTTTTCACCATTTAGGAAGCACCCTGTTCTAACCTTTTTAGGTCCAAAGTGGATGACCTGACATTTAGCTGCAGTGAAATATATTTGCCACAATTTTTCCCATTCGCTTAATCTATTGATATCTCATTGTAATTTTATATTTCCATCTACATTGCTTACAATGCTGCCTATCTTTGTGTCATTTGCAAACTTGAATATATAGTTTCCTATCCCATCATCTAAGTCACTAATAAATACAATCAGTAGTTGATGCCGCAATACAGATCCTTGTAGGACACCACTAGTCACATCCTGTCAATTAGAGTACCCGCCCATTATCCCTGCTCTCTGTCTCCTGCCACTCAGCCAATTTCCTAACCTGGTCAGTAATTTGCCTTCAATTCCATGGGCTTCAACTTTAGCTCGCAGTCTTTATGAGGGACTTTATCAAATACCTTCTGGAAATTCATATAAATAATATCCATAGATATTCCCCTGTCTACAATTTAATCAACTCTTCAAAAAATTGATTCAAGTTCGTTGGGCATGACCTCCCCTTTATAAATCCATACTGGCGCTCTCTGATCAGCTGAAATTTTTTAACGTGTTCAGCCACTACCATTATAGACTTTAGTAATTTTCCGACAATAGATGTTAGGCTAACTGGTCTATAATTCCTTGGTTTCCCCTCTCTCGCCTTTCTTAAATAGAGGGGTGACATGTGCCATTTTCCAATCTAAAGAGTTGGTTTCCAAATTGAAAGAACTCTGGAAGATTATAGCTATAATTAAACAATAAATAAAATTATAATTTTTATTTTTATTGACAATATCACTGTTAACAGTTTTCAAAGGGGCTCACATTGCTCCTGACCACCCTTTTTCCCTAAGATAATTGCAAAAACCTTTTGTGTTGGTTTTGATATCCATTGCAAATTTCTTTTCCTACTTCCTTTGTGTAGCTCTTACTATCTGTTTTGTCACCCCTTGCTGCTCTAAATGTTGATGTTCAGAGGGACTTGGGTGTACTTGTACAAGGAACACAGTGGGCTGGATTTTACCAAACCCACGACGTCAGGCTCTGTGGTGGGGAAGGCCAACGCTGGGAGGGCCCAATCCTCTCAACAGCGACGAGGCTCAGTGGCGCCCCCCTCCGGCCACTGGACGACGGGAACAACATTGCAATATTTAAATGAATAACATGAATAAATTTAAATAAACTTACCCGAAATCCTCTGGGCCCGCCACAATATTCGGCGCGGCAGCCGGCACTCCGGTGCCTTCAATTCCCTGTCTGGGGAAAGCCGGCGTGACACTGGTGGGGAGGGGGGAGGAGTTAAGATTTTTAGTTCAGGGAGGAGGGGTCAAATGAACATAATAGATGTAGGGGATGGTGGGAAGGGGTGAACTTTAAACTTTGTGCAGTTTATGGGGAGAAGGTCAGATTTAAAAGGGTGTCTTGAAGGGGGAAGGGCAAATAGTTAATGTTATTGTTATTGGGGGGTGGGAAAGGGGCAATAGAAATTTATTGGATAAATTTTGGGGGATACTGCTTTAAAAATTCAAATTGACCAGCAGTGCTGGCTGCCCTTTAAAAATGGTACCAGCGCCTGTGCACAGGCAGCTGACACCATTAGAACATAAGAAACAGGTGCAGGGGTAGGCCATTTGGCCCCTCAAGCCTGCCCTGCCGTTCAATAAGATCATGGCTGATCTGCCCCAGACCTCAACTCCTCTTTCGTGCCAGCTCCTCATAGCAGACCTCAACTCCTCTTTCGTGCCAGCTCCTCATAGCCCTCAACTCCCTGATATTTCAAAAATCTATCTACCTCCTCTTTAAATACTTTCAGTGATCTAGCCTCTACAACTCTCTGGGGTAGAGAATTCCAGACATTCACCACCCTCTGAGAGAAGAAATTCCTTCACATCTCAGTTTTAAATGTGTGCCCCCTTATTCTGTAAATATGTCCCCTAGTTCGAGATTCTCCCACCAGTGGAAACATCTTCTCAACATCTACCCTGTCAAGCCCCCTCAGAATCTTGTACATTTCAATAGATCACCCCTCATTCTTCTAATCTCTAATGAATAAAGGCCTGACCTGTTTAGCTGATCTTGATAAGTCAACCCCTTCATCCCAGGAATCAACCTAGTGAATCTCTTTTGAACTGCCTCCAATGCCAGTATATCCTTTCTTAAATACGGGGACCAAAACTGTACACCGTATTCCAGGTGCTGCCTCACCAACACCCTGTACAGTTGTAACAAGACTTCCCTATTTTTAAACTCCAACCCCCTTGCAATAAAGGCCAAAATTAAATTTGCTTTCTTAATTACTTGCTGCAGCTGCATGCTAACTTTTTGTGTTTCATGTACAAGAACACCCAGATCCCTCTGTGTTGCACTTTTTTGGAGTCTCTCTCCATTGAAATAATAGTCTGCCTTTTGATTCTTCCTACCAAAGTGTAGGACTTTCCTACATTAAACTCCATCTGCCAAATTTTTGCCACTCACTCAACCTATCTATATCCCCTTGCAGATTCCTTATATCATCACAACATGCCCTCCCACCTATTTTTGTATCATCAGCAAATTTGGATATATTACACTCTGCCCCCTCCTCCAAGTCATTAATATAGATAGTAAATAATTGAGGCCCTAGGACTGATCCTTGTGGCACTCCACTAGTTATGTCTTTCCAACCTGAAAAAAACCATTAATCCCGACTCTGTCTTCTGTGAGTTAACCAATCCTCACTCCATGCTAATACATTACCCCCAATACCGTGAGCTCCTATCTTGTGCAATAAGAAGCTGAAGATCAGCCATGATCGTGTTGAATGGCAGAGCAGGCTCGACGGGCCGTATGATCTACTCCTGCTTCAATTTCTTATGTTCTTATGTTCTTAAATAAGGATGCTATGCTGGTTCTGGTTTGCCCCAGCGGCTAACTTGCTACATGATAAAGGCCAGTAAATTATGATGCTAACGTTCAGGAAGGACATTATGGGAGTGCTATTTAAAGGGATCATCCCAACCATACAGGTTCATTACTGGTTTGTCTTGTTAGGTTGCTGGTCAACTTCTGGGCCTTTTTTGAGCTAGGATTCTGGCAATGATCTCCTGAGCTACATCTTCTCATTGTCTGTGCATGTGTTGCCTGGAGGCCTTTTGACTCCCCAAGGGGAGCATGGTCTCCTTCCTCCTGGACAGGAGCCTCCAAAGCTGCATCAGAAAATCTGGGGGACCTTTCTGCAGTACTTTCAGCCATGTTGTCCATTTTCAATCTGCTTCCTGCTGCCAGCAGCCACACTGCACCTCCCATTTAAAAGGTGCAGGCTGTCTTCATGTGGCATCAGTGATGTCCAATTTTCAATTGCCTAGACAGGCGTGCAGCCAATGATTAGCACAGGGAGCTGACAGCATGAATTTCCCATGTTTCCAGTGACCATGTGAACACCAATTCAGAGTTTTGTTCAGTTCTTATGCCATCGAAGTCTATATTAGTATAAAATAATAACAGCAGAGAGTATTCCTGGACTCTTATGCCATATAGATAAGGGTCTAGAAATTTATTTTTAAGATTCAGGAACTAATTTCTAAGACGACTGATTGAATTGCCCTCCCTTTTATAGCACTAGTCTAGCTACCACAAAGGTGAAAATTATGAATGTTTCAGGCCTGAAATAAACTTCCATTTGTTCCAGTGGAAATTCCAAAAAATATACTGCCATATGAGCAGAATATACTTTTGCAAAATTTAGTCCAGGATGTTCCTTCAGAAAAATAGTGAAAATTATTAAGGGTATGGGGTTTTTAGGCAGAAGATCAACCATGATCATATTGAATGGCGAAGCAGGCTTGAGGGGTCATATGGTCTACTCCTGCTCCTATTTCTTATGTTTTTATGTTGTATCTCTCTTATTCACCAGATTCAGTGCTATTTTTTGCATTTTTGTATGCTTTTTCTTTTCGTTTTATGTTGTCTCTTACCTCTTTAGTCGTCCATGGCTTTTGGCAAGTAGAACTCTTGTCCCTTAGGGGTATAAACTGGTTCTGTATCATATTGAATTATTTTCTGAACATTCTCTGAGAAGCAGTGCAGGGGAAATATTTCACCAGTAGCACATATGACTTTGACTTTGTTTATTAGTTCTCAGGATGCGAGTGTCACTGGAAAAGCCACGTTTATTGCTCATGTCTTGTTGCCCTGATAGTGTTTGGTTTTCTCCGTAAACTGCTGCCTCCCTTGAGATGATGGATGCTTCCACAATAACATTAGGCAATTCCAGGATATTGACCCAGTGACAATGAACAACTTGCATTTATATAGTGCCTTTATTGTAGGAAAATATCCCAAGGTGCTTCACGGGAGTGTAATAAGATGTAAAGTAACACTGAGTCAAAGAAGAAAATATTAGGACAGGCGACTTAAAATCTGGGTCAGAAGTACGTTTTAAGCATGATCAAAGCAGAAGAGAGAGAGCTGGAGAAATTTAGGGAGGGAATTCCAGAGCTTAGGGCCTAGACAGCTGAAAATATGGCCATCAATGGTAGGGCAAAGGGAATTGTGGATGCACAAGATTTCAGAGTTGGAGGAACAAAAAGTCCTCAAAGAGTTGTGGAACTGGGAGAGGTTATAGTGATGGGGAGGGGTGAGGCCATGGACAGATTTGAATAAGAATTTTAAATTTGGGGCATTGGTGGACCAGAAGCTAATGCAAGTCAGCAAGCACAGAGGTGATGGACAAACAGGAGTTCACAGGTTAGAACAGAGACAGTAGAGTTTTCAATGGGTTCAAATTTATGGAGGGTGGGAGATGGGAGGCCAGCTAGGTGAGCATTGGAAATGTCAAGTCTGGAGGGAACAAAAGCATAGATGATGGTTTCAGCAGAAGATAGGCTGAGGCAGTTGTTGGTATGGGCAATGTTACAGAGGTGGAAGTAGGCAATCTTTGTGATCAGAAATCTATCTGCAAGTCATATTTTCCAGCTTAATACTCAAACTCAGCTCTTTTTTTTCTCTCACAATGCTTCAGCAGGTTGAATCAACAATTTTCAGGTTCTTATCGTACTAATTGGTGTGAGCCTTCAGCTTAGTAGTATCATTCAGCCTCTGAGTCAGAAGGTGTCGGTTAAAACCTCACTAGACCGTCCCAGTATGTGGAGACTGGAGCACTCCAGCTTTGAATTCTGGTTTGACATCCAGTGGGATACTCACAACCTGTGGCTGCCCCTCTCTCCTCACTGTATGGTTATGGAAGACCCTAAATATCTCCTGTTGTATGCAATGAACCACCCTGTCAGCTGTTATATAGTTAAGACCATGGAGGGAGTGTTAACGTCATGACTTTCAGGCTGATAAACAGACTGCAAATCCTTCCACCACTTCACATTATTATCCAAGGGAAGAGTGTGAAGATACAATTACAGCTGCAACCATGCTTATTTTTCTTTTCAGTGGATATAATATTACTTTTGACACTATGTGAAGCTTAAAGATCCACATGGCACATTGGTTCGAGCCTGCAAATATCAGGGAAAAGTCTTATTCCAAGACTAAACTAAAAGATCACAGAAATAAATTAAAACAAATGAATCACAGAAAATACAGATTGAGTAGGGTGGGTTTTCAATTTGCTGCCCAGGTGTAAAACTGATGCTCCAGACAGCTGCCAGTTCAAAGAAACTGTGTTATTTATTTTATATTTTATATTTATTTAATTGGTCATCATTATTCTGATTAGGGGCTGGATGCTTCATTATAATTCTCGCAATCTCTGCTATGCAGTTCTTGATTCATTTGCCTGTGCTGAGATCAATTCTAGAGACACAGGCCCAGAAGCAGTCAAGTTAAATTGAATGAGACTAAACTAAGCAAGTGTTTCATTAGTATTGCAGTATCTCACATTGCTTTGTGGTTCAGAGCTTTTAGGATTCATTAGAATTACTTTTGAAGTTAATCATTAAAATGTATTCCTTTTCATCATTTGTTTTCCATCAGTTTTCTCTTTTCCTCTTCTGTTGGTGCTGACTGGGTGCTGGGATATGGATCCACGTCTGTCCTCCCCGATCTTGCTCAAGTGCCAATTATTCAGAATGTGCTGAAAATACACAACAGATTGATCACCAGCAGGAAGAAGAAGAGATAAAGTTTACATTGTTTCACTGGTTCTGACAAAGAGTACACACCCAAAATGTTCACTTGGCTTTGCTCCCTACAGGTACTAAAGCACCTGTTGCATTTTTCCAGCATCACTCTTTTTGTGTTTCAGATTTCCAGTATATGTCAGTTTTATTCTGTTTTATCGCTGGCCAATATTCACATTAAGGATTTCAAATCACATCCCTCATTCAAAGATGTTGGTCATTAACAGACCACCTGAGTGCTTCCACAGTTTTAAAAAATTAAGACTTAAATGACTCCATCTGAGGATAAAAAGAGAACAAGCCTGTGAGCTTCAACAATCAGTGTTCGCTAGCTATTCCTTTGCAAGAGGCATTACAGCACTGCCTGATGCTGTCCTTACCCAGCAACTCCATGGACAGGCTTCCAGTAGGGGCATTGGATAGCAAAATGGCCCTTTTCATTTGCTTTTCTCCAAGATTATTCTTTTTTTATCCTCGGAGTAATTTAAGTCTTAATTTTTTTAAACTGTGGAAGCTCTCAGGTGATCTATTAGTGGCCAACATCTTTTGATGAGGGGTGTGAATTGAAATCTTTAATGCACTTAAAATTCTAACTTTAACATAGAAAGAGCAGTGCATACTTGAAACTTGGAAAAAAAATAAAGTAAATAGGGAATAAGTTTTGAAAATTGACTTGAGCTTAAGCCTCCAAAAGTGACACTAAGGGTCAGCTGAAAGGATTTGTTTATCATTATAAGCCGCAGACGTAAATGTACAGAAGGAAATTGACTGTAGGGTGGAAATAATTTATAGCACCAATTCATATTAAAACAAAAAACCCTGAATATGGACTTAGAATATGGACAATTTTGGGGATGTGCAGGGAAATGTCATGCATTTCCCTGTGGAATGTATGTAACAGAAATTAAATTTTTTATCTGTAACTTTATTGGAATTATAATGTGATGATGGAAAAATGGCAGTCATTTTTCCTGGTTGTTACCATGGCAACCAGTGCAAATTTAATGGCTGTGGGGTTGATCTTGACTTTATGCGATAGTGTAAAATAGGTGATAGCAAGTCAGTTGCCTGTTTCACATCTCTGCTGATATTTATTTCTATTGACTTCAATGAAAGAAAAATCGGGAGAGATGTTAAGCGGGCTGCCGACTCACGAACACCCATTTTAGTGTCACACAAAATCAAGATCTACTCCAGCATGCGCATCCAAAGTGGTTACATTGACCTGGCCTTCAGGCCTCTGGAGACTGTTTGGAGAGACCAATGGCAATTGTTTTCCTTAACGGTGCCACTGCTCAGTGCCTACAGGATCCCCCAGATTTTCCCTCCAAATAATCATTGGGCACTCAGGTATAGGACCTTCATGTTGCTGTCCTCTCCCTTGATGGCAGCTCATGTGACCTTTCTAGTCAGTCAACTCAGATGCCCGTTCATGTGGCATAGGATATCTGCAGTGCTGAAGAGTTCTCCTGCAGCCCAGAAGGGCTGAAATGAGGGCCAGTTGAATTCCAGGAGGCTCATGATACTACAGTGTAAGAACACAGAGACACCAGGAGAGGCATGGTGGTAACAAGAGGCGCATTGGTAAATATATATGTCCACACAATCAAATCACATTTTATATGGAGATTGGTGATCCAAGCTATATCTGTTCTTTGTTTATTTGTGTTTGAGAGGATGTTTGGAGGTCAGTTGTGACAGGAGATAGATTTCCTTCTATGCCTCCTTACTAAACCTTTGCATCTTTACATCATTTCTTCTGAGACATCATTAAGCAAGTGGTTTGGTCTGTACATTCTAGTGGAGTGGCACCTCCTGGTTGGTCACCTTCTCCTTTGCTGCAACCTTATCCTGTTGCCTCTCTCATTTCCTCCTCTCCAAGGTGCTGACTCCTTCATAAGGCCATCTATGGGAATGACCATTGTGTACACCATGATAAGGGCTCCATTACAGAGAGTGGGAAGCAAAAGATTTCCCTGCCCAAAACTGCTGAACCGCCGTTGCAGAATCTTTCCTTCGTTGCGCAGCTGAAAAAAAAGATTTTTCTCATTGTCGTAGTCAATGTTTGAGGACAATCAAGGTTTGTGAGCTTATCCACTTCCTGGTTTAACAAGTCATGCAGGTAAGTTACCTCTTTTCCATAGGCTTAACTTAAGTCAGGTGTAATTTTGGCACAAATGGTAGCATTTCAGGGCAGTCTTTGGCATCATTGTCTTGCTGTTTTCATACATCCCAAATGGAGTGCCTTTTCCACCACCAGCCACTTCTACCAGAGTGTAGTGTACATTGTAAAATAGACATATCTCTGGTATATCTGATTTATGCTCCAGATCCTGTCCCCTACGCAGCTTCCCTTTCCATTTACTTGTCATCTATGAAGGAAATAAGGAAGGCAATTCAACTTTAGTGATAGTGTAAAGGGGCTGATAACCAATCACAGTCCAATGGGTGTAAAACCAGCTGCCAATTCACTACTGCCCATTTTGTGTTACCACCAAAGTCTAATTTCATCCCCATAGAGTCCACATTTGGCTCAAATCAAAAGCAGCATAAACATGCTGAAAGCAGCAAGCTCTCCAGAGCTTTTAGCAACCTATAGTGAACTCCAAATAACACATGAGCAGCAACGTTTTGGCTTATAAATGAAGTCATGACTCACCAACATAGCAGATAAAAAGAATACATGATGGTGCTGCCAAATTTCATCAATTCCTTACTCAAGGAGTATTTTAACCTACAAAATGAGTGACTTTCACCTTAACATTTGGTTTCTAGTTAACTTCTGGTACACCTTTGTTTTACTGGAAGCTCCGAAATCCAGGTAGGGTTTGCTTTGTCTCACCTGAAGATGGATTCAAAGTGAACCATGATCTGTTAGGTCTTAATGATTTAACAATAAAAATAGTATTACACCTGACTGTGAAAAATTGTTGGAATTTTAACACGGAGCAACAAGTGGATTTGAATGTGGATGGAGGAGGGGGGAGGTTAAAAACAACAAAAAATTTGAGCATGTTGGGAAACTGGCTCCAACCTACCAGTCTCTATGTTTGTCTGGAGCGTACTAGGCTGTTTGTACGTAACCCCATCGGCAGAGGTACTTTGCCTATTAGCATATGCTAACCACTCAATTGGAGCGATATTTCAACACTCATTTACACGGGCTTCTGCTGTTCAGAGATCTGCAGCTGGACAGCTAAGAGGGGAGCAGCAGGGAGGGGAGTAGCAGAGAGGGCAGCAGGAGAGAGGGGAGAAGCGAGGAGGGGAGCAGTAGGGAGGGGAGTAGCAGAGGGGGGAGCAGCAGAGAGGTGAGCAGCAGAGAGCGGAGCAGGAGAGAGGGGAGCAGGAGAGAGGGGAGCAGCAAGGAAGGGAGCAGCAGGGAGGGGAGCAGCAGGGAGGGGAGCATGAGAGAGGGGAGAAGTAGAGAGCGGAGCAGGAGAGAGGGGAGCAGCAGGAGGGCAGCAGCAGAGAGGGCAGCAGCAGAGAGGGGAGCAGCAGAGAGGGGAGCAGCAGAGAGGGGAGCAGGAGAGAGGGGAGCAGCAGGAGGGGAGCAGCAGGGAGGGGAACAGCAGAGAGGGGAGCAGCAGGGAGGGGAGCAGCAGGGAGGGGAGCAGCACAGGGGAGCAGCAGAGAGGGGAGCAGCAGGGAGGGGAGCAGTAGAGAGAGAAGCAGCAGTGAAGGGAGCAGGAGAGATGGGAGAGCAGGAGGGGAGCAGCAGGGAAGGGAGCAGTAGAGAGAGAAGCAGCAGGGAGGGGAGCAGGAGAGAGGGGAGCAGCAGGAGGGGAGCAGTAGAAAGGGGAGCAGTAGAGAGAGGAGCAGCAGGGAGGGGAGCAGGAGAGAGGGAAGCAGCAGAGAGGGGAGCAGTAGAGAGAGGAGCAGCAGGGAGGGGAGCAGTAGAAAGGGGAGAAGTAGAGAGAGGAGCAGCAGGGAGGGGAGCAGGAGAGAGGGAAGCAGCAGAGAGGGGAGCAGTAGAGAGAGGAGCAGCAGGGAGGGGAGCAGGAGAGAGGGAAGCAGCAGAGAGGGGAGCAGTAGAGAGAGGAGCAGCAGGGAGGGGAGCAGTAGAAAGGGGAGAAGTAGAGAGAGGAGCAGCAGGGAGGGGAGCAGGAGAGAGGGAAGCAGCAGAGAGGGGAGCAGTAGAGAGAGGAGCAGCAGGGAGGGGAGCAGTAGAAAGGGGAGAAGTAGAGAGAGGAGCAGCAGGGAGGGGAGCAGTAGAGAGGGGAGCAGTAGAGAGGAGAGCAGGAGCAAGGGGAGCAGCAGGGAGGGGAGCAGCAAGGAGGGGAGCAGCAGAGAGGGGAGCAGCAGGGAGGGGAGCAACAGATAGGGGAGTAGCAGAGGGGAGTAGCAGGGAGGGGAGCAGGAGGGAGGGGAGCAGCAGAGAGGGGAGGAGCAGAAGGATGCAGCCCACAGGGGGCACTACCCGGGGCTGTTAGAATTTGCCTGAGATATTGATGTGATTATGTCAAGTATTTATGGTAACCAAAGATTAGTCTGAACAATGCAAGAGGAAACTATAGCAGGCAGTTCTGATGAAAGGTAACAGACCTGAAACATTAACTCTGCTTCTCTCTCCACAGATGCTGCCTGACCTGCTGTGTATTTCCAGCACTTACTGTTTTTATTTCGGATTTGCAACATCTGCAGTATTTTATTTTTATATTACTATAGCAGGCATGTTGGCTACATCTCATGTCAAGGTGCAAGCTTCAGGTATTAGCCAAAAAATCAAAAGCACCCAGTTCCTTTTGTAATATTAACCACTCAACAATTAAGCCATCAAGACAGCCATTCTGCAAGTCTGAAGGTTGGGTGAGAAGGAACTCACTTCAATACATAGACTAAGTATTATGTGATAACTCACAAAGAAAGGGCACAGAAATATCAGGAGACAGCCTTTCTTGAGCTCAGAACACACATGACAGTCAGAGGGACAACATCTAGAGAACACAGAGGACAGTCAGAGGGACAACATCTACAAGTTTTATCACCTTGGGTTTTCAAGAAACAGGTTGTATGAATCTATTGTATAACCATAATAGTTATTTACGTTGATCATGTTATTAGTATTGGTGTCTGAGTAACAAACTTGCATTTGGACAACACACTTGAGCCAGAATCATGAGGAATCATTTAATTGCATTTTAAAGGATTTCATAAGAGTAGAGTGTACAAAGTACACTACTGCTAAAAGAGCACCTGCTTCCTGTTAGACCTGGTGGCCACACATTACCAGTGGCTGTCAAGGTCACCACCACTCTCAACCTTTTTGTCTCTAGATCCTCTCAGGGCTTTGCTGCAGACATCTCCAGGATCTCCCAGTTTGCAGCTCAGAAATGAATAAGACAGGAGATTGATGGGTGGTTCACCAGGACAGGCAATTATGTGAACTCTGCCTGTGAAGACGCCAGTCTGAATGAGGGGGCGCTCGGGTTCGCAACTCTGTCTGGCTTCCTGCAGGTGCAAGGCATCAATGACGTGGTGATCCACACATCATCAGATCACCCTGAAGTATTTGTGAACTACAAAGGCTTTCACTCCATCAATGTGTAGCTGGTGTCTAACCACAAAAATATATTTCTGCAGGTGTGCGCAAGATTCCTGGAGAGCTGTCATGGTGCTTTCTTCCTGTGGCAGTCCATCTTCCCTGATCTTTTTGGATCAGCAAGCACACTTCAGGGGTGGGACTGTTAGGAGACAAGGGATGCCCGCTTCAAATTATGCTGACGACACCCAGCAGAAACCCAACTAATGAAGTCCAACATAACTGCAATGAATACCATTAGACCACCTGTGTAATCAAACAGGCCATCAGCATGTTGAAGATGCCCTTCAGTTGCCTGCACTGATCAGAGGTTCCTTTCAGTACATACCAGACAGAGTCTCCTGAATGGTCGTAGTTTCCTGTGCTCTGCTCAACATTGTGCAGCAGCAAGGTTTGGATCTGCAGGAGAAACAAGGCACAGAGCACAGATCCTCTAGGGATGATTCTGAGTAGAAGGATGAAGACAAGAAGGAGCAAGGTGATGCACCATCAGCTGCTCACATTGCTGCCCGGGATGTCCTTATTAATACAAAGTTCACTTAGGTTGCTCCAGTGGACCAATGTCAGGTGCACATACGATAGCCACTCTTCCCACTCCACCCCAATGCCACTGAGAGTCCAACCACCCCTTACTTATCCATCCATTGGTCCCTGTCAATTCATATCTTCCCATTCATCATCAAGCAAGTTAAAAGATGCCTTGTCACCCAGCAATCAAGAATGGGCAAGACGGGAAAATGATGCAACATAATAAAATTTAAGTGATTCCACTAAAGGACAGAAACATAGCAACTTGACATTTTTTCATACACATAAGGTGCATTCCCTTCTGTAACTACAAATCTTTACTGTTCCTTTTCCTAGTTTTTCTACATAGTACAAATCTGTGGCTTCAGCAAGCTGCTCACATCCCTACTCTAACTGCTGACATGCTCTTGACCAATGATCTCGGGGTTTTGGAATCTCTGAGGGCTCCACCAAAGATTGTTCCATCTGTACCTGTGCAGGGACAGACTTGGTCATTGGGACATGAGACTGCATGTTGAATACTGTCTTGGGGTAGAGAGTGGTGGAGGGAGCAAAGGTTAACAAGTGACAAGTGGAAGCGCCTTGATTGGAGTTCCCACTTCCATGTCGCCTTTTGACATCATCCCTGTCATGGCCTAGCTGCACTTCACTGCTATCACTGTGCTGGAAAACAGTTTGATGCAGATCAGTGAGGCCCTGTAAGGTCAAGGCTAAGGTATCTGTCAACCTATTTATGGTGGCAGACATGTTGGCATCCAGAGTCTGCATGGATGTGGTCAAGGCGCACAAGGGCGCATTTGATTGCCACAGTTGATGTTCCTTGGTGTTGGCCAGTCTATGCATGCAAGAAGACATCATCACAAAGCCCTAAAATATCAACCCACTCATGGTTGAGACAAACCCCTCCATTCTCTACAATCATGGGCAGTTACTGCTTGGAAGGCCTGTTAGTACATCACACATTCTCTGCTCCTCTCCCTTACATCGATAGCCCCAGGATTGGGCTTCTGTGTCCAGCTGAGCAGAGCTTGGACGGGGCTGCATTCTCTGCTGTCCCTGCCACCAACATCTGTTTTTGCTCATTTTTGAAGTGTAAGTCACCAGGTGAAAACTTAACTAGCTCTCTAACTGGCCCAGCAAAGTGCAAGTATCTGAGCTGGTGCGTGGCCTGCTTGAGTCATGTGACAATGCACCCTCGGAATGAATCAGCTACTCTGAGGATTCATTTTTCTGTGAGGCTCATGGACTTCTGCTGCACATGCGACGGCCCTGACAGTGACAATAGATATGAATGAGTACTGGCAAGGTAAGAAGCTTACAATTTATCATTTTGAAGATGATGATGTTTCACTCGCTGTTGAAATCACACCAACATGACTGAGTGTTGTATGAGATAATTGTCACTGATATTTAACTGTGTCACCAGGTAACTGGCCACCAGCCCACCTCTGATGGCCAGGAATGCTGCAACACAACTGATCTCTTGCACTTCTTTCTCTGCACTTGTGAGCTGGGAAATCAGTGGAGGACTGCCTCCCGTTCTCTCCTTCTTAGTGTTCTTTTCTCTCTTCTTCTGCAACCAGGTTTGAGTCAGTGTAATGCCATGTATTCAACCGATGGATACAATGCATTTGGTGGGGGTGATGATCAGGGACAGGCATAAAATTGCACAAGGATGAGGGTGAGTGGGAGTGGTGGATGGATAGATGGGGATATGAGGAAGTGCACCTACAAGGTAAGTGGGTGCAAGGAGTGATGTGCTGGAATAGGTTTGACAAGACACGAGGTAGATGAATGTGCAACTCACCTTTCCTGACTTATTAGGATTTAAAACATTTCCTGTACTGAATCCAGGAGCAATACACAATGGTCCTGCTCCTGGGCCGCCTCCAGCCACACCTTCTTAGTGTCAGCAGCAGGTTTCTTCCTCACACTGCTTGGGAATAGTATCTCTCTCCAACTCCTCACTAGCCCCAGCGGTAATTATTTATTTAGAGATACAGCACTGAAACAGGCCCTTCGGCCCATCGAGTCTGTGCCGACCAACAACCACCCATTTATACTAATCCTGCAGTAATCTCATATTCCCTACCACCTACCTACACTAGGGGCAACTTACAATGGACAATTTACCTATCAACCTGCAAGTCTTTGGCTGTGGGAGGAAACCGGAGCACCCGGCGAAAACCCACGCGGTCACAGGGAGAACTTGCAAACTCCGCACAGGCAGTACCCAGAATCAAACCTGGGTCCCTGGAGCTGTGAGGCTGTGGTGCTAACCATTGCGCCACTGTGCCGCTCACATGTCAAGCCAGGTGTCATTGAATCGAGGCGCAGCTCTTGACGATCCTGAATCCATCATGAGACTTTTCCCACTCTTTCTTCAAACTTTTAACTCCTCCAAATTCCATCTTTGGATTGGCCCTTTAAATATTGGGGATGAGATTATGAATTCATCAGGCTCACTGCCATGCAATGAACACCAAACCCAGAACTAAAATGACAATGAGGTGCCACAGACAGATATGTTGAAATTCCTTTCGGGTTTTAATCACCCTGTCCCCTCCCCCATTGCGCCTGCCCCACCCCATTTTGCTCCTAGCCTGCATCTGAGTTAATGTCAGGGCCAATCTCTCTATATTGTTTACTCGTACATATTCATAAGTATGGAACAAGAAAAGGCCATTTGCCTCATTGAACCCATTCCCATCAAAGACAATGTGTAATTTAGAAAGGGGGTTAATTGGAGGTCTGTTTCCATTAGGTAGAAGGTGGGCTTCGGGAACCTGTTGTCCACCTTCAATGCGAGATCTGATCTGTTTTCATGGTCGGGCCTCATTATAATACTGTCAGCAGCTTCCAGTGCTGATTGAGGTGAGGGCAAGAAATCCACTGGCTCTTTCACAGAGCTGAGCCTCAAGTAGTTTCTAAGAGGGGGCACAATGCTGGTTGTGGGACAAGAGACTGACAGCAGGTAGGAAGATTTTTGTGGGGTTAAAGGTGTATCCTATCTCCTCCTTGTCCACATTTTCTCCCCATTTTAGGCGGAGCCTGCAGTGGTCCCTTTGTGGATCCCAAGTTTGGCCCTTCATTGCTTAGTTCTACTGTGCGAATGAGGCAAGCGAGCACTCAGCTAAATTGACAAATTGCATCAGGACCCTGACTTGCATGTGTAACCAGTGTCCTTCTGTAATAGGTGGGAGTACTGCTCACCTGTTTTGCAGCCCACTCTAAAATCGCAGCAGGCTACTGCATGGTGAATCTTTGCCCACTAAACCCCTTCCATCCTTTTAGAAAGCAGGAACAAAAATCGGGCTATTGAGCATTTGTACATTCAGTTCAGGAACAAAGTGAGCGACGTGGAGATAACTGCTTTATGAAATAATGTTTCATTTTACAATGTTCATTTTACAGCTCCGTGAAACAGGAAGTCTATTCTATCATCTGTATGCATCCTGATTTTTCTGAGCAAAGAAGAAGCAGAAATTAATACCAAGAAAGCCAGTAATCATAGAAGAAATATACAAATACCTGTTCTACTGTTTGATATAAAGACAGATATGCTGGAAATATTCAGCAGGTCAGGCAGCAACTGTGGAGAAAGAAACAGAGTTAACGTTTCAGGTCTGTGACCTTTCATCAGAACTCTAAGTTAAGATTGGGCCAAGATGGTCATGCTACAGGAAGGAAAAGTCTTCAACACCTATGATGTTAAATTCTTCTTGACCCCTCATTGAGTTCTCTGCCCCACCTATGAAGAGTGATATGACCACCAATGGATTACTAGAATATCTATTCTGCTCTTTATCAGTGTCATCCTGTAAGTCAAAGATGTATTCTCACAGTCATGTGCTTAGTTGTGCTTAGTCAAACTGGCCTGTTCTCAATTCATAGAATTAAATGCACATTATTGTTATGATGGGTAAGTGTATTACATAATCCCTGGACCTGAGTACCACTAGAATAGACAAAATATTGCAGGATGTTTCCATTTTGGGAGAGACCAAAACTAGGGGCCATAAATATAATATAGTCACTAATAAATTCAACTGAGAATTCAGGAGAAACTTGTTTTCCTAGACATGAGTTAGAATGTGCAACTTGTTACCATGAGGAATAGTTGAGGTGAATAGCATAGATGACTTTAAGGGGGAGCTAGATAGACATTGAGGGAGAAATGAATAAAAGGTTATGGTGATAGGCGAGATGACGTAGAGTGGGAGGAGGCTTGTGTGGAGCATAAACACAGCATAGAGCAGTTGGCCTATTTCTGTACTGTACATTCTATGTAATTGTATGTAATGTGCAGAGTCACAGAACTCAGCAATCAGCCAAAACGTATGAACAAGAAAAGGAAATAACAGGCCCAGATTTTGCGGTCAATGGTGAAGCAATGATACTGACCACTGACATCAAGGAAAGCCTCGCTGAGAGATCTAGTTACTTCTCTCGGCGTGCAGTGGATTGCAGAATTCTTTAATAGGGATTCCCAGCATTGAACTGCAGAGATATCATCAAGAATTCTCAAGGTGGCCAAGCAGGAAATTAAAAGCACTAATAATCAAATCACTTTTTAAAACTTTTACAGACAGCAAAATAAAGACATATGAACAAAACTTTAAAAAATAGTCCGAAGAAGGGTCACTGACCCGAAACGTTAACTCTGCTTCTCTTTCCACAGATGCTGCCAGACCTGCTGAGTGATTCCAGCATTTCTTGTTTTTATTTCAGATTTCCAGCATCCGCAGTATTTTGCTTTTATTTAAAAAATAATCGTTTGGTAGTACAGAACTTGAGTATTGCTGAAAATAGAGACATTTTGTTGAAGCTTTTCACCTTACACTCATCAGGACAATTCGCAGGAATACCAATGCAAGGGAAAGCAACAAATTCATATTGAATGAGAAGAGAGTGCCATGGCAATGCCTTGACCAATCAGAGTCAAGCTGCCTGGTTTAAATTTCAAACAAAGCTTGACAGTTAACTGTCAGTCACCATAAACTGGTGCATTCTCCATGGCAACGCCTCTACCAATCAGAGTCCACTTGCCAACCAATTAGCAGTCTCTTCTCATCCGGTATGAATTTGTTGCTTTCCCTTACATTGGTATTCCTGTGATACAGTATAAATTTTTTGCTTTCCCTTACATTGGGTATTTTTGTGACTCGTCCTGATGAGTGCAAGATGAGAAGCTTCGACAAAATGCCTCTATTTTCAGTAATATTTCAAAAGAAATGAATTATTTTAAAAATCGGGTTTAAGAAATCCAGTAATAAATCATAATGGAGACATTTAAAATGTTCCAGAAATATAAAATTATTTTTTCAGGGGGTCAGGTCAGTTGTTCAGCAGTAGCTATTACTCAGATCACAGTTAAAGATCCAGTTGCACCTCACTGAACAAGGCTTACATTTTTATGGGGTTTCCAACAGCGATATCAGAGTGGAAAAGGGGAAGTTCTCGCCAGATCAATTGACTTCGCTGATTGCTGGCTCCGGCAGAAAAGGGGCAGGGTGTAGGTGCAGCCTATGGTGGAACAGTGAATGATAGACCACAATTTCAGGATTTCCATGTTAATCTGTACTGGTGCTGGACTCTGAAGTTGTGAGCAGATTCGGAGTGGTAATAATGGTGAACACTGGCAGATCGCCATTAAAAACCTTGCAAATTCCAGGTCACGGTTTGTATAATGCAATGATTGTAATATAGTCCCCACCATTCATGTCATGCAAACATTATATTTGATGACCGGCATAACATAGTGGCACCATATATATACTGGCATCGCTCATCAGCATCCACATATCACTGAACCACTAACCGAACAACCCTCCTTACTGCCAAACCTTAGCCCTGACCAAGGACGTACTTATTCAGTCCTTTCCAGATTTCCCCCTTCTTCTCTGGAGTTGTTGCTACCCAGTGCACAAGGATCCATCTCTGTATCACACAAGATTAAATCAGACCAAGGCTACCTTTTCACTATCCTTTTGTTGTCTCACATGGACAGCATAGCTCAATATTAAATTCGTACACTGTCACAGTAGGCATAGCTGTTCCTGCCTGAAATAAATGAAGAAGTGAAAAGACACCATAACCAGCAACTTTGAAATTGTTGTTAATGCAAATGGCCAATGGTTATTGGCTGATATAAGTGACTGCCTGTTTCAAACATGGATGTTTTACGTGGTGAGGACTGTACTCAAGTCAATAGAACGTTGGGCCACTGAATCTTTCTGAAACATGGGGGTGGGGTGTTGCTATTTCCTATGTGAACTGTGTGTTATAAATCATAAACCTGTTTATAAATACATGTACATTCCTATAAGGGGGAAAGGGGGGGGGGGGGCAACCAAATCCAGAACTCCCTGGTTGACAAAGGAGTTAGAGAGTAGGATGAAGCAAAATAAAGGGGGCTTTTGACAGATGCCCGATTGATAATACATGAGAGAATCAGGTTGAATATAAGAAGTACAGAGGAGAAGTAAAAAGGAAATAAAAATGACAAAGAGACAGTGCAAGAATAGATTAGTGGCTAATATAAAAGGGATGAAATTCAATGCAGAAAAGTGTGAGGAGATATATTTTGGTAAGAAGAATGAGGAGAGACAATACTTGCTAAATGGTGCAATTTTAAAGGTGATACATGAATACAAACTCCTGGGGCTGTTTGTACATAAATATCTGAGGGCGACACGACAGGTTAACAAAGCAGTTAATAGAGTATATGGGATCCTGGGCTTAATAAATTCAGGCAAAGAGTACAAAAACTATGAATTTACACTAACACTATGTAAAATATTAGTTTGGCCCCAGCTGGAGTATTGGGCTAGATTTTACCTTAGCTTCCGCCTAGCCTGGGGATCCATCCCACATTTTACGGGTCCCCGGGCTTTAATTGTTCCGAGGCAGGACTTCCAATCAGTGGGCCGGCAGCGCTTAATCCCAGCAGCGCCACCAGGAGCAGTGGCCACTGTTGGGACTGCAGCCCAGCCGACGCCATGGAGCCAGGAGTGAAGGTAAGTTGGGCATGCTTCACCAGTGAGATCGGTCATTCCCTGGTGAGGCTGGAGTGGCCATTTGGGGGAGTGGGGTGTCTTGGGTCCCGGGGTGGGTTGGGAGGCGGGGTCAGCCCTCAATCAGGCACCCTGTGCCCGACTGCCGTGGCCCCACCCCGCCGGCATGCGGAAAGACCAGCAGCTATCGCTGGGAGGCCTTTCACGTCCCCAGCACGCCCGCTTGCCATGGGTAAAATACCCGTGGAGGCGGGTGAGGGCCTTTAAGTGGCCATTAAGGGCCACTTAAGGGCCTTGATTGGCCTCGGGCGAGCTGTTTCCCCCCACCGCCCAACCGCTGTAAAGTTGACTGGAGGTGGGAGAGGGGCAGGTAGGCCTCCCGGAGCCTCCCGCTGAATTTGTTGTCTCACATGGACAGCATAGCTCAATATTAAATTTGTACAATGTCACAGTAGGCATAGTTGTTTCTGCCTGAAATAAATGAAGAAATGAAAAGACACCATAACCAGCAACTTTGAAATTGTTGTTAATGCAAATAGCCAATGGTTATTGCTTTTTGGCCAATATAAGTGAATGCCTGTTTCAAACACACCACCACGCCACCATCCGACCCGCTGGGGCAGCGTAAAATTCAGCCCATTGTGTCCAATTCTGGGCACCACACATTCGGAAGGACATGAAGGCTTTGGAGAAGGTACAAAAGAGATTTACTAGAATGGTTCTCGGGATGAGCGGTTATAGTTATCTGGATTGACTGGAGAAATTGAAGTTGTTCTCCTGAGAGCAGAGAAGGCTAAGAAGAAATTTGATAGAGGTATTTAAAATCATTAGGGCTTAGAGAGAGCAAATAAACAGAAACTGTTTCCAATGGCTGAAAGGTTGATAACCAAAGGGCACAGATTTAGGGTGATTGGCAAAAGAACCAGATGACATGAAAAAAAAATGATTCAATGAGTGGTTAAGTTTTGGAATGCACTGCCTGATTGGGGAGGTGGATACAGTTTCAATAGTAGCCTTCAAAGGGGAATTAGATAAATACTCGGAGAAAAACTTGCAGGGAAAAAGTGGAAAGAACAAGGGAGTGGAAGCAACTGGATTGCTCTTCGAAAGAGCCGGTACAGACTCGATGGATAGAATGGCCTCTTTCTGTGCTGTACTGTTATGATTCTATGATTCCAAAGAAGCCTTTCCACTACATATAAAACCAAGTAAATCTTCCTGTAATGTCTGTTATATATCAGCCTCAGCTCAGTGGTCACTAAAATTAATAGATGAGGAACCTGCAAAGGTATTTTACCTGCAGCCAGAGAAATGGTGATTGGGTGGGTCAGAAGCATGTACAGTTAAAGCCATAGCAACCAGGCTGTTATTTTAAAAGTTCTATTCTCTTAGTATCGAGGTCATGTCCCAATGTTTATCGCATTATTTTCAGTTGTCTATTCACAACTCCATTTTTTCAATTTCTATGAAAAATCAACTGTTTCTTGGAGCTTAGAGTCCTATATGCAATATATATTAGTCATAATATAGTAACTGTTATGTTTTGTTGCTGTTTCCTCTCTCTTTTGTGCTGATACAGGCTGCAGAGTATGCTCATGTATATGGGAGTGTATTATTGAATTTGAAAGAGTAGAGAGTTAAACATCAAAAGAAGGCAACCTGAAGAGTGGAAAATGGTATTTCAAAGGGTAGAAGTAGACAAAGCTTAGTCATTGATAGTGTATTCACAGAGGGAAGAAAGGGAATTACTGTAAAACTATAGACCACGAAACTCCAAACTATGACAATATACTTTTGGTACATGGCAAGAACTGTAGACATGTGTGAGATAGCAGAGAGGTATTTTTTAGAATAATAGACACTGGAAAGTGGAACTTCAAAGTTGAGGGAGGCAGGAAGAAAAATTAGAGATCAAAAGGAAAGAAATATTGGAAATCATTTGAGAGAGCAGCATACAAAAAAGTGCCTTTAAGTGTGCCACTTAAAATGTCAAGTGAAAAGCATTGATATTTAAACAGTATATCTATTTACTTTTAATATTCAGCCACTGTAATGTACTCCTAACATCTAATAAGCAGCCATAGCCAGAAAGATTGTATAAACAAAATATATTGATCTATTGGGTATTCAATAATGCAAAAAATTTTTGTTAGGGCTTCAATTAAATTGTTACATGGTCTTAACGTTAACCTGTTAGATTAATCACTTGTTGCACGTCACTATTTAAGTGTTTTTTCATTTATGAAGAATCTTATATTTCTAATGGAACTGAATGTACTTGGAGATTTTATTTCCAGTCAGCAAATGCAGAAATTATGGCCTAGAAATTCAATGACAGTGCATCCATTTTGAAGGCAGAAAACAGGCAATGAAGCATCCAATATAGTGCATGTGTGCATGCACGTTCTGAGCTGATGCGTGTCATCCGTCATATTGGTATAACATCAAAAAAGGCATCCAGGGCACAAATCTGAAACAGGCATTAGGCCCTTCGCATATTCTAAAATTTGAGGACCCCTTGGCAAAATTGGACTAACTTGAATGCAGCCGGAGCCTGGAAAATATGGTCTACCGGCAGCCTAACTCGAGGTCCTAAAAGGCATGCCAATTGCTAGGAATGTGAATTTTGTAGTATTAAAGGTCAGGAACACAAGCCTGTGTTTATATGCCAAGAATGAGGTCAAATACTGAGTCAAATACTTGGAGGTTCATTGAAGATTAAATGCACACTATTTCCTTTTATATCCTAAAACTCTGGATTTGGTAATTGTGCCTTCAGATTGCAAAATTGCAAATATCATTCCATCATTTAAGAAGGGCAAGAAACGGACAAACCAGGTAACTATTGTCCTGTCATTTTAAAATCAGTTGTGGAAAGTTATTGGGATCTATCATCATGGACAGAATATCTTGAATGCTTGGACATGTATGAGTTGACCAAAGAAATTTAGCATGTATCTGTGAAAAGTGTTTGGCTAATTTAGTTGATTATTTTGAGGATAGGGGAGTATCTATGGATAATATAAAAGCAAAATACTGCGGATGCTGGAAATCTGAAATAAAAACAAGAAATGCTGGAACCACTCAGCAGGTCTAGCAGCATCTGTGGAAAGAGAAGCAGAGTTAACGTTTCGGGTCAGTGACCCTTCTTCGGAACTGACAAATATCTATGGATGTTGTCTATATGGACTTCCAGAAGGCATTTGATATAGTTCCAGATAAGAGATTATTTATCATAAATAAAAGTGCACAGAATTCGAGGTAACCTTGTGATACAGGACAGTATTGGTTGGAAGGTAGGACAGTAGGATTAAAGGGGAGGTACTATGATTGTATTCTGATTGGTGCAATGTGGCAAGTAATGTTCCCAGATTTTCCTTATATTTATATAAATATCTCTTGCCTCATTCGTTGATCATGACTGCTTAACTGTACAAATGGAGCCTCTGCCTTTTAGGGGAATTTACTGATTTTGTAGTGTACCAAATACTCATTTGAATACTTCCCACTGTTTGTCCGTAGGTTTACCCATTAACGATTTAGCTCAGTTTATTGTAGTCAATTTATTTCTTATCCCTTTGAAGCTTTTAAATTACAAATGGACTCAACATTCTTATGAGAGGAAATAATAGCTTAGGTTCCTACAGTTTACTGATATGTGCTAGATGTGTATATGTTAGGGAAGGCATGCTGTAGCCATGGTGGAATCTCTGATAACACTAGCTGTTTAAGGTCACACAGAAAGAATGGCCCCTTATTTGGAAAGAATCCACAAGTTACAATATGTTTTATTGAGATACTGGAGTCAGCTAGTAGCTCAGTGTGAATTAACTTATTCAAAAGAAAAGGAGGTAGGGAGAGAAAATTGGAGGAGAAATAAAACTTTTTTTTATTTTCCTTCCCTTGGCGATAATTTGAGATTATTGAGGAATGGCACACTGTGCTAAAACTGAAACACTGGCTGCTATCGCATTAAACAATAAAGTTGATTAAGCTGAAAAATATTCTAGGCCTGTAAAGAGTCGGGCATCACTTACAATGATTAGGATATCTACTCACCATGGCTTTTTCAAACAATGGGAATGCCACACTAAAAAAGATCATTTATAAAGAGAAAGAACATTCATGACCTGATATAAAAATAAGAAATGCTGGAAACACTCAGCAGGTCTGGCAGCATCTGTGGAGAGAGAAGCAGAGTTAATGTTTCAAGAAGGGTCACTGACCTGAAACGTTAACTCTGCTTCTCTCTCCACAGATGCTGCCAGACCTGCTGAGGGTTTCCAGCATTTCTTGTCTTTATTTCAGATTTCCAGCATCTGCAGTATTTTGC
Source organism: Heterodontus francisci (assembly GCF_036365525.1). Classification (NCBI taxonomy): domain Eukaryota; kingdom Metazoa; phylum Chordata; class Chondrichthyes; order Heterodontiformes; family Heterodontidae; genus Heterodontus; species Heterodontus francisci. The sequence goes on from NC_090394.1 coordinate 50,876,292, forward strand.
TTTTAATTCATGACCTGATTATTATTTTCTTTGTTATTCTTGTAGGAAATGGTAAAAGCTCTGTATAACGACCATGGATAGTGTGGGCGAGTTCACTGTCATCACAATGACACTTTGGCCAACATTCTATTACAAATGTGCTGATTTACTCATGGCAGCTGAGAAATGAAGTTCATTTTGGTGCCTGTTGTTCAATACAACATTATAAGATGAGTTTATTGTTTTTAATTGCTAATGTTGTAAACAGTTTTTTTTTGTGTTTGCCTGAATATTTGTTTAGTAAAAGATTTGTAGATAGGATTGGATATTTTTCTAGAGTGGTGTTTTGTCCCTTGCAGACATGATTCTGTTCCTGTATTGAATCATGTGAGTTCACTACTGCGTGTGGATGTTTTTGATTAATTTAGTTAAACTTCATTGGAAACCTGACTTCTACACTTTGAGTTAATTTTTGAGTTCTGAAACTTAGTTAAATACCATGATGTACATGGTAATTATTTTGGAAAAGGGTTGAAGACAGGTAGAATTTTGTTAATCATTAGACATTTGTAATATTCGGTCACACTCTAGAAAGAATTAAGAATCCATTACTGATTGCGTTTGTTATATTTTTATGTTGACTTCTTTTGAACTTATTACAGTTCATTCTGAATTCCCAGGAGGGGAAAATCACACTTGAAGAAAGCAGGGCTCCGAGAAAGGGTTACAATATCACAGCCCTGGTCCTCTTTCCTGTGTGCCTGTGAATGTGTTTCTTGCTGAGAGTGCAGGAGTGCCAAATTGATGTTATAGTTCCATGGATTTTTCAGAAATAATTCAGCTGCTTTAATCTGTAAAATATTCTATGCCATGTTTAATAATTCATTGAAACAGAAAATGATTCTCTAAAAAACATAATTTTTTTTAAAATTCTGGATTAAATGAAATATCCATAAAAATCTCTAATGTGCAACTTAAGTTCTTTCAACACTGTGGAGAATTTCTGTGGGGTTTTCCTGCTCTCCCACTGTAACTTCAGCAGGAGATGGGTGGAAATCATGGGCTGTAGACTGCCTCTCTGGGTCCACAAAGAAACCTAGGTCGTCCCTCCCCCAACCACAATCACACTGACTGGACTGCCTGCGAACATTCTCCCAGGATGTCCACGCTTTGCACTTGCCCAACTACCACCTGTAAACCTGACATCATTGGCGCCCGATTCAGGTGGGAGTCAGGTGTAGTATATTTAAAAGAGGCACAGCTGTTAAAATGGCTGAGGCCCAATCTCAGTGAGCTGACACCCGTCTCACTGACTCCATGCTTGCCCCTCAACCACAATTAAAATCTAGCCTATTGATTTGACATTTTTTGTGGGTGAATCTAGTTTTAATTCCTTAGGTACTATTACTGAAGTAAGTATGTTGATACAAAGCTAAAACTTACACAAAAATATTTTTTTCACAGTCATCTTTCCTTAACCGTACCCCCTCACTAATTATTTGCATAAATATTTAAAATTGAATAAGCAAATCAAATTAATTGTACTGAGTTACAACTGCTAAGATTTAAAATAATAATAAAACAAAATAATAAGATTTAATATAAATGCCCGGAATATGGTTGACTTGATATTAAGCCCAGTCCAAACATAACTTTCTCTAGCTTCATCATACTTATTGTTAAAATAAATTCATCACTATAGTTGTAGCTATTTTAATCAAAGATGTAAGGAAGATTTGTTTGCATGCACGTCAGCTCATACACCACTGTAAGTCTTGCATAATTCTATACTATATCTAAAGTCATTTGAATTCCTCACCATGTCTTACTGCTTTTCCATTTTTCTGTGAAGTTCTAAGAATTATGAGTAAAACCAGAGCATATTTGTGATTGACTAACATATACTCTCAGCAAAAAGGCACGCTCACAGGAGCACAGGATGGAGAATTAGAGCTTCAATAATTGGAACCCTTGCTTTGACCCGTATTTTCTTCAAGTGTGTCTTCCCTAATTGTAATAAGCCCAAAAGAACTCAACATAAAAATATAATCAACAAAATCCATAATGGATTAAACACTCTTTTTAGAATGTCCCTGAATAATGAAAATATTTACTAGTTAACAAAATTATGTCAAGCTGAAAATGTGCAACTTCAAATTCAATGCCAATAGCCATTGACTAGAAGGCAGAGAGTCGTGTATGGTTGTTTATTAAACTGGAGGAAAGTACACAATGGTATCCTCCAAGGGTTGGCATTAGGACCACAGCTATTTTTGATATATATTTATGACCTAAGCCTGGGTATAGGGGGCATAATTTCAAATTTTTCAGACGACACTAAGCTTGGAAATGTAACAAACAGTAAGGAGGATAGTAGCAGACATAAGGAGGACATAGACTGGTGAAATGGGCAAGCACATGGCAGGTGCAATTTATGCAAGGAAGTGTGAAGTGATGAATTTCAAAAGGAAAATGAGGATGGGCAATAGAAATATAATGGCACAATTTTAAAGTGAAGTTATATATTGAAATCTTTGAAGATGGTGGGACAGGTTGATAATTCTGTTTAAAAAGCATATGGAAAGCTTGGATTTCTAAATAGAGGCATTGACGACAATGCTTATGATTCTAGGAAGCTAAGACCGTCCAAGATAGGTAAAGAAACTTATTCTGGAGGGCCAACAGAGGCAGGACTGATCATCCAACTGCAACAACAACAACTTGCTTTTATATAATACCTTTAATGAAGAAAATGGTGCTTCACAGGAGCATAATTAGACAAAAATTGACACTAGCTTAAAGAGGGAGGTGTTAAGAAGGATGACTAAAACCTTGGTCAAAGAGGTGGGTTGTAAGCATCGTCTTTTAAAGGAAAAAGTAGAAAAACATCTAAAGACCAAAAATATAATAATGAAGAGTCAGTTTGGATTTCAAAAGAGAAAGTCTTGCTTGACCAACCTTATTAAATTCTTTGAAGTGTAAACAGAGAGAGTAGACAAAGGTAATGACATAGCTGTAATTTATTTAGAATTCTACAAGACTTTTGATAAGGTGCCACATAATAGACTAATGAATAAGGTCCGAGCATGCAGAGTCAGGGGACAAGTAGCAGAAAGGATAGCTAATTGACTGCAAGACAGAAAGCAGAGAGTAGGTGTGGCTATTCAAAGTGGCAGAAGATGGAAAGTGGGGTCTCACAAAGATCAGTGCTGGGACCACTGTTGTTCACAATTTATACTAAAGATCTGGACTTTGGAATCAAAGATATAATTTCAAAATTTGCAGGCGACTCCAAATTGGGGAGATAGTCAATGTTGAAGAGGACTACAACAAATTACATTAAGATGTCAATAAACTTGCAGAATGGACATATAATTGGCAAATTAATTTTAATGCAGATAAGTGTAAGGTATTACATTTTGACTAGCAAAATAAAGAAGTCACATATTTCTTGGAAAATACGAATCTAAATGGAGTAAAGGAGCAAAGGGATCTGGGAGCACAAATACACCAATCAGTAAAAGTAGTGCTGAAGGTTAATAAGGCCAAAAGCACCAGGGTTTATTTCCAGGGGGATAGAATTGAAAAGCAGAGAGGTTATGCTATACTCATATTGAGGTGAATATGACTGCACTTGACATCAAGGCAGCATTTGACTGAGTGTGACAACAAGGAGTCCTAGTAAAATTGAAGTCAATGGGAATCAGGGGGAAAGTTCTCCACTGGCTGGAGTGATACCTCACACAAAGGATGATGGTTGTGGTTTTTGGAGGCCAATCATCTCAGTCCCAAGACATCCCTGCAGGAGTTTCTCAGTGCAGTGTTTTAGGCTTAACAATCTTCAACTGTTTCATCAATAACCTTCCTTCCATCATAAGGTCAGAAGTGGGACAGCGTTCAGTTCCATTTGAAATTCCTCAGATAATAAAACAGTCCATGCCCACATGCAGATGGACCTGAACAACAGAGTTATGATCCATGTGGAGATCACCAACAAACCAAAAGAATCGAATCCACTGACTGACCCCAATTTAGGAAACAAAACAACCAAACAGACAAGATTTCATTTTTATAAATTTTACTTTAACTCTCAAACCAAGAGCAACATAAATTAAACATGAACTAACAGTTAAATCACGGTTGACATATATATCTTAATGGTCACACGTTAATGAGAGTTCTCATGAATCCTCTGAGCATTCCTATCAGCAAGAGGGTACCAAATAGTCCAAATGTACATCAAAATCAGGAACTTCCTCAGGTAGCTTTCCAAGTCTTGTCCTCCAGGATGCAGAAAGGGAAGTAATGATGTCCCATTGTTAGCGAGGGATGCAATCTTCCCTTTAACAGTTCAGTCTGTCACCTCTCAAACAACCTCGAACTACGTCTTCAGGATGTTTGTGGGTGAGGTCCAGTGATAATTCTTTAAGTCACTGAAGACAGCTGCCATTAGTCATATTCACCAATGGTCAGCTTACAGAAAGTTCAGGCTCCTCTGCTTGCAGCCAAAACAACTGCTCCAACCTGCTGCTTTGCAGTCTGTCCTCACAGCTTGCAGCCTGTTTCAATTCCAAGCAGTTTCTCTGGAAGCACAACAACCTGCAGCTCCTAGCTTGTCTCTTTAACACAATAGCTGGCTGTTTTTGCTTTCAGCCACTGCAGAGAGTTATTCTATATTGAAACCTGAGATCCAGTCACATGTCTCTGGTCACGTCTCTAATCATAAGACTGTGTGTTTCAAACTGGTTAGGACCAGTTTTGTCTTTCCCAGAACTCGCTGGAGCTTTCCATTTCATTTCCAGTAAATGACTGTCTCAGGAAAAAACACAAGCTTTTAATCCAAAGTCATAGCGCCTAACAGTCCATTCAACAGGTGAGCTGTATAGGACACAAGCTGCACATGAAGACTCCATCACACAAGTAAAAATCCACACCACACAAGCTCTAGGCAATGACCATCTCCAACTAGAGAGAATCTCACCATCCCCCTTTGACATTCAATGGCATGACCATTGCTGAAGCCCCCACTATTAACATCCTGGGGGTTACCTTTGACCAGAAACTTATCTGGACCAGCCATATATATACAATGGCTACAAGAGCAGGTCAGCGGCTGGGAATTCTACAGTGAGTAACTCACTTCATGACTTCCCTAAGCATGTCCACCTTCTACAAGGCACAAGTCAGGAGTGTGATGGAATATTCCCCACTTGCCTGGATGGGTACAGTTCCAACAACACTCAAGAAGTTCAACATTCTCCAGGACAAAGCAGTTCACTTGATTAGCGCCACCTTAAATGTTCACTTCCTTAATCATCAGCACACAGTGGCAGCAGCGCGTACCATCTACAAGATGCACTGCAGCAATGTGCCACGGCTCCTTCCACAGCAACTTCAAAACCTGCAACCTCTGCCACCTAGAAGAACAAGGGCAGCAGGTGTATGACACCACCACCATTTGCAGGTTCACCTCCAAGTCACACACCATCCTGATTTGGAAATGTATCACCGTTCATTCACTGTGACTGGGTCAAAATCCTGGAACTCCCTTCCCAACAGCACTGTGGGTGTACCTAAACCACACAGACTGCAGTGGATCAAGAAGGCAGCTCATCACCACCTACTCAAAGGCAATTAGGGATGGACAATACATGCTGGGCTTGCCAGGAATGCCCAAATGCCACCAATGTGTAAAAAAAAGCCTTGTTTAGTCCACATTTAGAATACTATGCACAGTTTTGGTTCAGACATTATATTAAATATGTAGAGGCACTGGAGAAAGTGCAAAAATGACTTACAAGAATAGTACCAGAATTAACTATCAGGAAAGACTGAACAGGCTAGATGCAGTTGTCTCTTGAAAAGGGAAGGCTGAGAGGTGACCTGATTGAGGTCTTTAAAATGGATTCAATATAGTAGATGTAGAGAAGATGTTTACACTTAAGTGGAGTCCAAAACTAGAGGTCATGAATATAAGATAATCACTAATAAATCCAATAAGGAATTATGGAGAAATATCTTTACCCAGAGAGTGGTTAGAATGCGGAACTTGCTACCACATGGAGTAGTTGAAATGAATAGCATTGATGCACTTGGGTGGAATCCACACAGGTACTTGAGGGAGAAAGGAATTGAAGGATATGCTGCTCGGGTTAAATGAAGTAAAGTGGGAGGAGGCTTTTGTGTAGCATTACCACTGGCATGGACTAGTTGAGCTGAATGGCTTGTTTCTATGCAGTAAATTCTATGGGCAGAATTTAGTGAAGCCATTTGGAGTGGGAATGGAGGTGTGGGGGGCCAGAGAATAGCAATGGGCGTGTCCACCCAGAACGCCGACATTATGACGTCAGTTCCGGATTTAGTCAGCGGCGGGAAAGCACCAAGGCAGCCTCGCTGCTCCGATGAGATGGGACTGCCATTTGAATTGCTGAACAGTTAGTTTAAATACATTTGCTCGCAATTGATCGTATTTCTATGGGGGATTTGGAATTAAGTTGACGACGGGCAGCCCTCACATGCCTTCAGATCCCTAGCCGTTAAAAGCTGGTGGCACCAAGGCAAGGCCTCAGGGCCACTTCAGGAAGGCAGCCATGAACAACACTACATAGAGGAAGAGAGAGGAGCGGAGGCCATTGTCAGCCTGCAGTGCTGTGTGCTCTGCACAGGTGGGCTTGTTCTCGGGTGGTTGGCACGGGTGTACATATAGCTGGGTGAAAGGGTTGGTTGGCCCTACTGCTGGGTGAAAGGGTTGGTTGGCCCTACTGCTGGGTGAGAGTGTTGGCTATCAGTAAGGGTGGGCCATCAGTGCACAAGCCGAGAGTAGCAGCAAAGGCAAAGATGCCAGGGCAAGGACAGCGCTCTGGAGTCTTACTGGTCACCTGGCATGTGTCTCATACACCCTGTCTTCATGGACCCTTGTGGCATGATGCAGCCAATGATGAAGGGAGGTTCGGGAGGCAAGAGATAGTCTCATACTTACCCTCTTCCAACCACCATGCTTGCCTCTCAGAGTGAAAGCAATAAAAAATTACCTAAAAGCATTCAGTCTGTCACCTCCTTTCTGTTAGAGATCTGTGCCTAGCGCACAGATCACACATGCACTCTGGCACATCAGAGGCGATTATCAAAGGAGAGCTAAGCCTAGACTGGCAGTCCGCTATGGGAGAAGGATGAAATCAGCATCTCACAATTTAGGCATGAAGGAATAAAAGAATAAACATTTTCCACAATGAATGTCAATTTCAAAAGTGAATAAACTTTATAGCAGTAAACAAATGGTAAATTTCAAGCATCCGTGAAAGTCCAAATGTGTCTAGCTGGTTTTTTTCTAAAACATCTTTGAGTGCTTCCATACAATGTGATCCCTGCGCTGGCAGCTAGGCTGGAGGCAGGCTGCTGAACTGGCTGCCCCTCGGACTTGGATGACTTCGACAGGCATCCTTTGGCTGCCTGGAGGGCCCCAGCTGCCTGAGTGTTTCCTGCACAGATGCCGGACTCTCCTGAGTCATTGCGGCTACTGGAGCTGGGCTCATTGGCGGAGGGGCTGAGGAGCTGCTGTCCACACTCAGAGCGCCCTGAGGAGAGCCCCCAGCTGTGGAGGTCAGCTTCTCTTCCTCCCTTTCAAGGGTCACTTGAACCTCCCTGCTCATCAGAGAAGGACGAGGAGCTGAAGAAGACTCTAGGTGCCTCGTCCTTTTCTTGCCTTGCCACTGCTGTTTTGAGCTCATGGCCAAGGCGATGGTGTGCGGGTCTGCGCGCATCTGTGGGATCTGGCACTCCATGAGGATCGTCAACCTCCCAATGCAGGAAGCCATGTGCTCACATGCCTGAAACATGGCAGCACTCATGCCATGTATGGACTCCTCCATCATCTGCTCGTAGCTGTGCATGGCCTCCGGTATCTCTGCCAGATGTTCCCTTACCTCCCTCTACAACTCCAGCATGCCCTGTGCTGTTGACACTAGAGGCGTGTCATCAGTCTGGGGTTCAGAATGGCCATTCATAGTCCTCTGACTGTCAGAGCCCTCGGCTGTCTCAGCCTCAGCCAGCTGTTCGGTTGCGTGTGTGGTGCTCTCACCAGCTGGTGACCCTGAATCTGAAACCGAGCGCAAACTGACCAAGGTGAAAGCATCTGTGCTGGTGGAGGGTGCAGGAGAGTCATGGGATAGTGCATCCTCTCTCTGACTGCACATCCTCAGAGTTTGACTTCTATCCCCCTCCTGATGGAGTCTGCTGCAAACGCCAGCTGCAGGACAGGACACAAACATGTGTGGGTTAGTCATTGCAAATATCGTCATGATAGCCATGAATTATGATGATCTCCAGAACTGTGTTGGATGTCAGTGGAAGACAATCCACACTCTCTTGTGTGGAGATTCCAGTCTCACCATCCACTATTGAGCGGCCACCCTGGGTCCCTGCCAACTCCAATGCGTCACTCTCAGATGCTGAGAGAGGCCATATGTCAGCAATACCTACATCAGTTGCAAGGTCTCCCTGTTGTTATGGGCCCTCTTGTCCTGCGAGTAGAAAGAGGGAGATAGTCATACTTCACAGGAAGAGCTACAGGACAGGTGTGCTCGCAGCATTCCCTTGTCCCTTGCTGGGGTTTCCCATATGGCTCAGCCCCATGTCAGCTCTCAGGGGAGGTAATGGGGGTGAGCTGTGAAAGAAGGTGACCTGTGGCTGAGATGCAGCCATGCATCTGGCAGGATGTGGTGATGCCTTACCCACTTTGCTGCTTCCTTTGTTGTGCCTCCCTCTCCATGTCATGCTGCCTCCCACATAACCACATGCAATCCCTATAAAGGAGAGTGGTATGGAGCATTCACCTTGGCAGATCGAATGAGGTGATTGACTCTCTTCCTGCATTGGACCCATGTTCCCGGGGTGACCCCCACGGCTGCTGATCGCCATCCAGATTTACTTGGTCAGGCGGGAGGACCTCTTCTTGCCATCCCTGGGGAAGCGGAGAAGAGGAAGAGGAGGTTTTTCCCTTGCAGCCTGGAGGAAAATCTCCAGGGAGGCATCACTAAACCGTGGGGCCATCCTGTGTCTTGCCTCTGCCATACAGCAGTTTCCTTGGCAGAGGGGTTGGGGGGTCCAGGAGTCACTGCAGCACCAGTCTCAGCATCAAACTACGAATGACTCAAAGGCAGCAATGCAAGCAGGACTGACAAGCCTTTAAATATGGTGCCAGCACCTTCTCCGGAATCATCCGACGCCACATTTGGCGCCTCGACTCCCGCCCCCTTGCGTAATTGGCTGGGACCCGTGTCTCTATTATGGTGATTGGCTGCGTGATTGTGGTGGGCCGGCCACACACATGCCAAGCGGTGATGGCACTCACTTCTGGGTCTGCTGCCAAAAGCCACAACACGAACACTAATTCCAGCACTATGTACTTCTATGTACAGTAGAAACTAGTTACATGTATAGAAGCGATATTAGGGAAAGTGCATTTATTCATAAATTAACGAATGTTAGGAATAACCCAACAGGCAGGGGAAAAACAGTGGGGTTATTCAAAGTACAATTGGATTACATACTGGCATAAAGTAGAGGATGAACTTTGATGGGCCAGCTTGTCTTGAGTTTTGATTTACATGTTTATGGAAAAAAATTGTCTAGCAATATTTGTTCATGTTTACAGAAAGGGTAGCGAGAGAGATGTAAAATAGGAAACCCAACTTATTCCAGAAGCAAAAAAGGCACCCTCCTGCCAGCTGATGTGAAACATTTTCTTTCATGTTAATTCATATTATCATTGTAAGATAATTTAATACTTAGTACTTAATTACATTGTGCTAGCTGTCCCTCAACTCTCCCTAGAGCTATTTGGACTTTCTCTTGAAAATCGCTGAAGTGGGATTACAACCCTTTCACTGGCTCAATTATACAATTAGATTGGAACAACAGTCAGAGAGGAATAGATTTTTTGGAAACGATTTCACATTGCCATGTGTCGCACACGAAATCTGCCACCTGTTATGTATATTACATGGGGAACTCATGCCTTCGTATACAAAATGTATGTAATTTGTATGGCTGCTATACCTATCTAAGATATTAGAAAAAGGAATATCACTTAGACCATGAACGAAGCAGTATGCATTTACTTATGTGTAGTCATTTTGAAATTGAGATATACTTAAGATAGCTATGATTAGTTAATTTTTAATCAGTGTGTATTGTATCCCAGGGTACATGTATGCTACAATTTAGTGCAATGCAAATCTAGATTTAGGATAAGGGTTTGATTTAGGATTTAGGTTGTATCTACACTTTAATTGTAGTACGTGTGTAGTTGTAATTGTACAGCTATATACTTTAGGATGTTTTGCCTCATTTTCTACATTTTTTTTAGCACAATACTTAGCTTGAAAATGGGTAAATAGAAGTAAACATTCATGTATTGATGGCAGACTACGACACTAAACCCTGAAATTTTAGGCATGGCTAGCTTTCTTTACCAGCTAGAATTAGGATCAACCAAATAAACTGGTGAACCACCCAGAACTCTACTGCAGACCTTACATAAAATTAGAACATGGAAACAGGCCAATCGGCTCAACCACTCCTCAAAACAAGCAGCAATCCTAAACCGATGTTTTTTCAAAACTCATTCATGGGATGTGGGCGTCACTGGCTAGGCCAGCATTTATTGCCCATCCCTAATTGCCCTTGAGAAGGTGGTGGTGAGCTGTCTTCTTGAACCGCTGCAGTCCATGTGGGGTAGGTACACCCACAGTGCGGTTAGGAAAGGAGTTCCAGGAATTTGACCCGGCGACAGTGAAGGAACGGCGATATAGTTCCAACTCAGCATGGTGTGTGACTTGGAGGGGAACTTGCAGGTGGTGGTGTTCCCACGTATTTGCTGCCCTCGTCCTTCTAGTTGGTAGAGGTCACGGGGTTGGAAGGTGCTGTCTAAGGAGCCTTGGTGCGTTGCTGCAGTGCATCTTGTAGATGGTACACACTGCTGCCACTGTGCGCGGTGGTGGATGGGGTGCCAATCAAGTAGGTTGCTTTGTCCTGAATGGTGTTGAGCTTCTTGACTGTTGTTGGAGCTGCACCCATCCTGGCAAGTGGAGAGTATTCCATCACACTCCTGACTTGTGCCTTGTAGATGGTGGACAGGCTTTGGAGAGTCAGGAGGTGAGTTACTCGCCTCAGGATTCCCAGCCTCTGACCTGCTCTTGGAGCCACTGTATTTATATGCCTACTCCAGATCAGTTTCTGGTCAATGGTAATCCCTAGGATGTTGATAGTGGGGGATTCAGAAATCGTAATGCCATAGAATGTCAAGAGGAGATAGTTAGATTCTCTCTTGTTCGAGATGGTCATTTCCTAGCACTTGTGTGGCACGAATGTTAAATGTCACTTATCAGCCCAAGCCTGGATATTGTCCAGGTCTTGCTGCATTTCTACACGGACTGCTTCAGTATCTGAGGAGTCGTGAATGGTGCTGAACATAGTGCAATCATCACCGAATATCCGCACTTCTGACCTTATGATTGAAGTAAGGTCATTGATGAAGCAGCTGAAGATGGTTGGGCCAAGGACACTACCCTGAGGAACTCCTGCAGTGATGTCCTGGAACTCAGATGATTGACCTCCAACAACCACAACAATCTTCCTTTGCGCTTGGTATGACTCCAACCAGCAGAGAGTTTTCCCCGATTCCCATTGACTCTAGTTTTGCTAGGGCTCCTTGATGCGATACTCGAGTAAATGCTGCCTTGATGTCAAGGGCAGTCACTTTCACTTCACCTCTTGAGTTCAGCTCTTTTGTCCATGTTTGGACCAAGGCTGTAATTAGGTCAGGAGCTGAGTGGCCCTGGCAGAACCCAAACTGAGCGTCACTTAGCAGGTTATTGCTAAGCAGGAGCCACTTGGTAGTACTGTCAATGACACCTTCCATCACTTTACTGATGATTGAGAGTCGACCGATGGGGCAGTAATTGGCTGGGTTGGACTTGTCCTGATTTTTGTGTACAGGACACACCCTGGGCAATTTTCCACATTTGCCGGGTAGATGCCAGTGTTGTAGCTGTACTGGAACAGCTTGGCTAAGGGTGCGGCAAGTTCTGGAGCACAGGTCTTCAATACTATTGACGGAATATTGTCAGGGTCCATAGCCTTTGCAGGATTCAGTGCCTTCAGTCATTTCTTGATATCACGCAGAGTGAATCGAATTAGCTGAAGGCTGGCATCTATGATGCTGGGGACTTCAGGAGGAGGCCGAGATGAATCATCAACTGGCTGAAGATTGTTGCAAATGCTTCTGCCTTATCTCTTGCACTGATGTGCTGGGCTCCCCCATCACTGAGGATGGGGATATTTGTGGAGCCACCTCATCCTGTAATTGTCCATCACCATTCACGACTGGGTGTGGCAGGACCGCAGAGCTTAGATCTGATCCGTTGGTTATTGGGTCGTTTAGCTCTGTCTATCGCATGCTGCTTACGCAGTTTGGCATGCAAGTAGGCCTGTGTTGTACCTTCACCAGGTTGACACCTCATTTTGAGATATCCCTGGTGCTGCTCCTGCATTCTTCATTGAACTAGGGTTGGTCTCCCGGCTTGTTGGTAATGGTAGAGTGAGGGATATGCTGGGCCATGAGGTTACAGATTGTAGTTGAGTACAATTCTGCTGCTGCTCATGAATGCCCAGTTTTGCATTACTAGATATGTTTGAAATCTATCCCAAGTAGCACGGTGGTAGTGCCACACAACACAACGGAGGGTATCCTCAATGTGAAGGTGGGACTTTGTCTCCATAAGGACTGTGCGGTGGTCACTCCTACCAATACTGTCATGGACAGATGCATCTGCGGCAGGCAGACTGGTGAGGACGAGGTCAAGTATGTTTTTCCCACTTGTTGGTTCCCTCACCACCTGCCACAGACCTAGTCTAGCAGTTATATCCTTTAGGACTCGGCCAGCTCGCTCAGTAGTGGTGCTAGCGAGCCACTCTTGGTGATGGACATTGAAGTCCCCCACCCAGAATAAATTCTGCGCCCTTGCCACTCTCAGTGCTTCCTCCAAGTGGTGTTTAACATGGAGGAGTACTGATTCATCAGCTGTGGGAGGGCAATAGGTGGTAATCAGCAGGAGGTTTCCTTGCCCATGTTTGACCTAATGCCATGAGACTTCATGAGGTCCAGAGTTGATGTTGAGGACTTCCAGGGCGACTACCTCCCGCCTGTATACCACTGTGCAGCCACCTCTGTTTGATCTGTCCTGCCGGTGGGACATTGTCTGTAAGGTATGCTTCCGTGAGTATGACTATGTCAGGCTGTTGCTTGACTAGTCTATGGGACAGTTCTCCCAACTGTGGCACAAGCCCCCAGATGTTAGCAAGGAGGACTTTGCAGGGTCGACAGGGCTGGGTTTGCTATTGTTGTTTCTGGTGCCTAGGTCGATGCCAGGTGGTCTGTTTGGTTTCATTCTTTATTGACTTCATAGCGGTTAGATACAGCTGAGTGGCTTGCTAGGCCATTACAGGGGGCATGTAAGAGTCAACCTCATTGCTGTGGCTCTGGAATCACATGGCAGCCAGACCAGGTAAGGATGGCAGATTTCCTTCCCTAAAGGACATTAGTGAACCAGATGGGTTATTTTTACAAAAATTGACAATGGTTTTAATTCCAGATTTATTAATTGAATTTAAATTCCACCTTCTGCTGTGGTGGATTTGAACCCACATTTCCCAAACAATACCCTGGCTCTCTAGTCCAGTAACAATACCACTACACCATCACCTCCCCTAGATCGCTTAATCACTATAAATAATTCTATTTACTCTATCCTATCCCTTCATTATTTTAAACTCTTTTTTCAAATCTCCTGATAAAAATAATCTGATGGAAGGTCACAGACCTGAAACGTTAACTCTGCTTCTCTCTTCACAGATGTTGCCTGACCTGCTGAGTATTTCCAGCACTTTCTGTTTTTATTTCAGATTTCCAGCATCTACAGTAATTTGCTTTTATATTTTCAAATTTCTGTCTGTCCCAAAATATCCGCAGAGAAATTGTGCAAAGGGAAGGAGTTTGATAATGCATCGCAGTTGTTACGTTTCGAATCTGTAGGTTTCAGTGCATTCTGAACGTTCAGTCAGAACATTTCATGCTTCTTTTCCTTATAAGCAGCAGGTGAGGGAATCTGCACATTGCTTGGGGAAGGGGCACGTGCAAAATTATGCGATAAATATCTGAAAACCTCATTTGCTGAATGGGAAAAAGCTGCTTCTTGGCTAGAAGTCATTAAAATGTAATATTTGGTCATTACCTGATTCAATCAATGTTTATTTTGCTTTTATGAGAGTAAAAATGGTTGCTTCATCTTGTAATTTGTACAGGCGTCACTTACAAGCCTCTGAGCTGTTATTTTTGTAACAGTAGTCAATTCAAGCATCTGAAAAGAGTAAACACAAACAGGTTTCATCTCAGTAGAGCACTTCAGTACATGTAGCCTGCCTACCAGGCTGTGGGTAACAGGTTCTGTTTTCAGGTTTTATTTGCTGTTATTTGTGTAAAGCAATGTGCTCGATTTACTGTTTTGATATGTTGAAGTACTTCTCCACCTCATACTCAGGTGAGAAGCAGGAAGAGAATAAACATTATTAAGAATTGCATAGCACTGGCTTCACATTATTAGGATGAAAAATGGTGGGTTCAGAAGTTGTAATTTAACACCACTGCTGGGCAGAGGTGTCATATGTGTTGAATCTGTCATTCCTTCTGTTTTAGAAAGAGTTGACTTTACTCAGACATATAATGGTTATATTCATTTAAAATATGTCACAGAATAAATTTCATTGCTTGCACGTGTTCTCATATTTGTTGATTCAGGTGCTATTGTACAATCATACTTGTATATATCTTGGCTCCAATCTACACATTGTATTTCAGAAGAAGCACACGTGTAAATTACAAAACAAATTTTCATAGCTGCATTTGAAAAGGCAACATTTGTGCCATATAAGTGCCAGGCAATGCCTATTTTCAACTAGGAAAGCCTGAACCGCTGCCAATATTCTGGGGATTATCATTGACTAGAAACTTAACTGCAGCAATCATATTGGCACCATAGTCATATGATTAGGGCAGAGACTGAGTGCTCTGTGATGAGCAGCTCACATCTTGACCCGTCAATGCCTCTTCACCATCTACAAGGTTCAGGTCATGAGTGTGATGGAATACTATGCACTTGCCTGAATGGGTTCAGCCACAAAAACACTCAAGAATATAGATGTCATCCAGAATAAAGCAGTCTGATTTATCAGTGTCCCTACCATTGGACTCAACATTTACCCACTCCATCACTGTGTGCTATTACTGCAGTGTGTACTATCTACAGAATGCACTGAATTCATTCACCAAGTTTGGACATATACCATCATCCTGTTACTGTTGCTGGGTCAAGCTCTTGGAAATCCCTTATCAACAGCATTGTAGGAGCACCATCACCAATCGAGCTACAATTGTTCAAAAAAAGTCCAGCAATGCAACAATGCCAGCATCACCCACATCCCCCTAACAAATAAAACACAATAGACTGACTTTTTGTGCTGCAACTTCTCTGTTTCTCCATCTTTTAGTAGCCAAGATTGTCTCATCTTCCTTATCCTAAGTGCTGAAACATAAGGGGACTAATTGGTACAGTTATTTAAAATACTACCTTTTCACCCAAGTATGGATCCAACTTGGACGGGTAAAATCCTCTCTCTTCAATGCAAAGGCCTTAAACCATCCTATTGGATATCAGTTTGCAGTAAGCAGTTTTTGTCACCTCTGCATATCAAAGTGGTGTCAAGGGTCAATGGATATGTTTCAGTAAAAGAGATGTGCTTGAGGGATATGGTGAAAAGGCCAAGTAAATGATAGGGTTGTTTCACATAAAAAGGAACAGGTATGTTTGAGCCTTATGGCATTTCCGTTTGTAAAAAATATTTATATTCTTATAATTCATATAAATATCACAATGTGACCTCTCAAGACGGTGAGAGTGAACTTCAGGATTCCCAGCAATGTAGTATGGCTTGTAGTGTTGACCGGCTTCAGACTGACCGGTCCATTCAGAGTTCTACATTAATTCCAAATGACATATGTCACCCAGCTGCTTTACACATATTTATTCTGTTAAGAGTTGTTCTTCATTAATGTGGATTAGGAGAGAAACATCTTTTTACAGTTATCATTAACAGCTTCATAAGACTACTTGTTGTTAGGGGGTTCACTCTCCATTGAGGAGACCTAGGCCTGAATGTTTATGAATTGTGAAACCCATCATGTTCCAGGGTTACTGTTCAGGACAGCTGAAAATATGGAGGTATTATATAGCAGTGTACTATTTTGGCTTCACCCCTTTCTATGGTTGCCCCTGTTGAATGGTACCTTGATATAAAAGGTATTTATTCTCACCTCTAGCATTTAGCAGTCCCATTCAGGCCTGAATTAAGACTATGATGAGGATTGGAGCTGATTTGTTCTGGTGGGACCTGAAATTGAGTGTCGACATTTATGTTGTTGGTAAGCGTTGCTTGATGGCACTATTGATTACTTCTTCCATTACGTTGTTAATGATCGGGAGAAGGCTGTTAAGGCAGTAATTGGCTGGGTTAGTTTTGTCCTGACAATTATAGATGAGACATGGCTGAGCAATTTTCCTCATTGTCAGGAAAACGCCAGAGTTGTAGCTGCACTGAAATAGCTTAGCAAGAGGGCCAGTTAGTTCTGGTACATATGTCTTAAGTACTACAGGATGTTATCAGGACCTATGTCTTTGTTGTGTGTAGCATACTCAGCAACTTCTTAATGAAATAAATTGGCTGGATGCTGATATTTATGATTATTGGAACATTTTGTGGAGGCCGAGTAGGATTGTCCTCTTGGAACTTTTGACTTCAGATGCTTACAAACAGCTTAGCCGTGTCTCCTGTGTTGGTTTCTGCCATGGTTGATGATGGGGATGACATTGGACCTTCCTCTTCTTGTATGTTACCTTATTGTCTGCCACCATTCTCAACTGGATCTGGTAAGACTACAAAGCTTTACTCTGAGCAGTTGGTTGTGGGAAATCTTAGCTCTGGCTACAATCTGCTGTTTTTGATGTTTAGCATACATGCATCCCTGTGTTGCAGCTTCATGCAGTTCCTTCTGAGGTATGCCTGTCGTTGCTCCTGGAACATCCTTCTGCACATTCTGTTGAATCAAAACTTATTGCCCAGATAGATGGAGATCAAGGAGTGAGGGAAATCCTGGGCAATCAGATTACAGTTCCTGGTGCTAATGATGACTCACAGTGTCCCATGAAAACTAATTTTGGATTGCTCGATCAGTCCTCAAGCTATCCCACTGAGCATGGTGGTATTACTCCACTCCACAATGGAGATGGTCTTCACAAGATGAGAATTTGTCTTCACAAGGACAGCCACTACAAAATAATCTGAATAGTCCATACTCTGAAAGACAGTGCAGTAAATTACTTATGTAAAACATAGAAATCTGTACTAACCTAAATGTAAATGCTAAAATGAAAGCTATAACATTGATCACAACAATAGCTAGAACTGATGCCTGTTCATGTACTTTTATACTGTTAACACACTTTGCAAGTTATATAATTATAACAATTTATCTGTATGTGGGACCAAAACAGATAAATGAGATGCAACCAAAGATGCATTTGCTACTAATAGTTGGCATTTCCTGTAAAATCCGCCACTTTGACATTTGTTACTATGGTTCTTTGAAATATACTTGGTCATAAGCTGATAGAGTCCTGCATGTTTTACTCGAGATAATGGCATCTGCACCAGGAGTGTAATGAAAGTAATGAATTCAGATCACACATGATAAACGTGTTAGAATGCCAGTCTCTGACAAAACTCAAACCAGTCTCTCCACTGAGCAGTAAAGCAGATACCAAGATAAGTTGTCCCTAGTTACCTTTTTAAACTTTGAATTTAAAAATGTGCGGATTGATTTCTATAAATATCAGAAGAGATGGGGGTGGAAATTGGTTATGACTCACTTTCAGATCCATAACCAATGGCATATCAACAGTGTATACCCCAACCAGAAAGCCTGAAGCTGCCCCAAAATTGGTCCTTGGGCCTCATTAACATTTTGGTGAGCTGGCAGTGCCCAAAGCCAAGTCCCAAGAAAGATTTTGAGTGGCAATGGGGCTCCAGGAGTAAATCGTAAATGATCTGGATTTGGGGGAGTGCTCCTGCTGCTCCTCACTCCACAGCAACATTTTTTTTATAAGCACATCTTTTGGTGGCAATTACTGCTGAGGCAACAGTGACTCAATGATCACGAGTGGAACAGATCTTGCTCTTGCTTAGCTCATGTGAAAGCAATTTCTGCAAATGAGCCTAAAACAGATATTCGGCCTTTCATTAACATATGGAAGAAGCCTAATGTCTGTAAAGCTGTCTTTACCAATAGCAAGGTGCCCAAAATGTAGGTGCAGATCGGACACAGGTTGGTCCCTTTTGACTCCATTTAATGCCTGGGAAATGGGCCTAGTACAACCACACTTTGTGTTTATTTTAGAAAGATGTTGTACAATATAACACATCTATCGTAAGAATTTTGCAAGTATAAATGCCCAGTAGAGTAAACTAAAGAAACAGAAATGAAGGACAAATGAGTATTAAAAAAATACAGCTTTCTTATTTTCTATTGATTGTTATTGCAACAACTAACCAGAATTCAACACGAGCAGCTGGACAATGCTAATGTTTAGTCTAGACTCAGTCACTGTTCCTTTACAAACACCATTACTCACAGCTGCATAAGCCTGACAGGAAACAGTGTAGCATCAGGGACAGCTAGCCTCCAGCCCAAACATCAATCCAGCATAGCACCACACAATTCAAGCAGCAAGGAAATCATCATTTCAGTACCAATGCAAGCCGTTTTACCAGCCCATTCGTTCCCATTCACTTCCTGGATTGAATCAAGTTTTAATATTATGCAATGTTCAATCTGGTTCACCTAAATACCTGTAAGCTTTAAACAAAACATTCACAAAAATGTAATTTGAGATTTTCTGTATTGCAACTGGGTTTGCATCAAGGCGATGCATGGAACCTCTCATTTCTGGTAACGTACAAAAAAAGGACGTTTTTTGATCCTGAACCCACAAATTGCGTTTTTTTTTAACAGTAAGTGTTCCATTTTGTACTGCAGAAGCAAATTCATATCTGATCACATCAGCATGAATACGTTTTCATGGTATTAGGAGCTCATTCTGATGGTTTGATAGCCAATGTGGGCATTAGTGGCACAACCACAGGTGCGCACAAAAGTGCCAAATTAACAAAAGGCCTTTCTCATGATTATATATGCATATGCATCACTGTTTGTGAGTCTTCTTTAACAAGAAGTATCCTATATCAGATCAGACTGAGCAGACTAGACATAGCAGACGGATTATTGCTAGGAGACAGTGAACAGATGGGACTGAATTTTCCTTCCTGAACTCAAGCAAAAATGGATGGTTTTGTGGCAACAGAAAAAAAGAGTAAAATGGGAGGCTCACCACCACATTCCAGCCCCCCAAAAATGTGGTGCTATGAGCAGCACAATGAAATCCATGAGGCAAATAGAGCATCAAGGAGGCCATCTTTGCTGACAGATCGGAAGTTTAGTGAAACTTTGCAATTTTTATTGATTGCTGTTCTGATGCTTCACTGAATTGCCATTTAGTTAATCTCTTGATTCGAGAAAATTAATTTTGTATTGGGGCTTCCTTTCTTCCTCCACTATGAGGAGGTAGAAGAAATGAAAGCAGTTATGCTGGAGCAACTTGTAGTGAGGCTTTACAGAATATTTTTGTTTCCAACCTATTGATACCCACACCACAGGGCAACAGACCTAGAAGGCCTTATTTAGAATTCTCTGCTCTTCAGTGACTCAGGAGGCTATGCATCCCTTCTCCCCCGAGGCTTTTAGAGAGTTATGGCTGCAGCTTACCTCGACAAGGAGCACAGTATTATCCATAGCAGTAAATTGTCTTGAATTATTTTCCAACCAGATTTGTCCAGGCACACTCTGATAATCTTTATCACAGTCAGGCAGCAGCTCATCACTATGTAAAGAAGTTCACTGATATTCTTTTCAGGTACATCTTGGAGTTCATAAACTTCCCAATAGAACCTGATAAACAAAGTGAGCTGGCAGTCTAATTCCATAGACTGGTTGGATTCCCGTAGGTACAGGGATCAATTGATGGAACAGCTGTGGCCTTGAAAGCCCTGTACACTAACATCGTCAGTGTCATTAATAGGAAAATGGATTCATTCCATTAAATCATGCGATGCCAATCACCTTACCCTACATGTTAATACCCATGAACTAGAAGGTTATTAAGACATATTTATCATGCAGCAATCCACCATACCAGCGTTCTAGCAAGTTGCATAACTAGGGAAGTAGAGAGGGTTTTAAACAAATAGTGGGGACAAGGGATCAAATTTGGGAAGATGTGGTAAATCAAAGAGTAAAGAGAAGGCATGAGCGAAAGGTATTAATATGGGAAAAGATAAACAGACCGTGACAGGAAGGGACAGTGATTACAAATCTAAGACTAAATCAGCAGACAAGGCTAGAGGTGACAAAAATAATAAAAGGACAAAACTAAAGGCTCCGTATCTGAATGCATGTAGCATTTGAAACAAAACAAATGAACTGAGAGCACAAATAGAAATAAATAATTACGATCTGGTAGCCATTACAGAGACATGGCTGCAGAATGGCATAGATTGGGACCTGAATATTGAAGGGTACATAACATTTAGGAAGGACAGGAAGCGAGGAAAAGGTGGAGGGGTGGCTCTGTTAATTAATGGTGGTATTTGCACAGCAGTTAAGGATGACCTAAGTTCAGGAAACTAGGATGTAGAAGCAGTTTGGGTCGAGATGAGAAATGATAATGTCAAGAAATCACTTGTGGGAGTGGTGTACAGGCCCCCTAAAAGTAAGCACACAGAAGGATGGGGTATAAAGGAAAAAATAATGGGTGCTTGTCAGAAAGGTATGGCGATAATTATGGGAATTTTAATATACATATAGACTGGAAAAATCAGATGGGCAAAGGTAGCCTCGATGAGGAGTTCATAGAATTTTTTCGGGATAGTTTCTTAGAACAGCACATTCTGGAGCCAGCCAGAGAGCAGGCTATACTAGACCTGGTATTGTGCAACGAAATAGGGTTCATTAATGACCTCATCGTGAAGGCGCCCCTAAGTCTCTATGTATGTTCATGTGATGACTCAAACAATTGTTTTAGGGTGGGATTGGTGATCATAGGTATAAAGTCCCCACCACCTACATTATCCCTCCTTATCCTGGACAGCCACTAATATCGGGCAAATAGTTCTAACCAGAACCATTACTACAGGCGTCAATTACAAGGGTGCCACTTAAATTGCATTAGGTGTGCCTACCATTTCAGGCATTTAAAGTGTAATTTATTTACAATGTTAGTTATCCCCTATTTCCCTTCGCAAATTCCATGCTCAATCAGGTTGATAGCAAACATTGAATCTGAACAAATCTGAACAAAGTCAGTAGATTATGAAACTCAATCTGCCAGGCTCCAAGCATAGACATTGGTGTGTGTAATTACCTTCATAGTGCAGCACTGGCTTGAAAGAAAAACAGGTCTCACACTGTCCCTGTGATGAGACACTGACAAGGACAAGTCAAGGTTACTGGCCCTCCATTTAGGCACACATCCATAGGGTGGATATAGAGACAAGGTTAACTTTGGTAAATCGTTTGTGTAAGTACGCAAAAAACTTCTGATGCTGAAATAACAAAAGTGTTAAAAGAGAGGACAATCTCTGCTGTTAACCATTCAATTAAGTATAATGCAAATTGTCGCAATTAAGCTTTAACTATTTAGATGAGTTTTTAAATGATTCTACATTTTTGGAATTAATGTGCAATTTTTAACTGCTGTTACAGAATTCACCAGCATGAACATGCCTAATATAAACTGTAACCTGGAGTCATCGCTAATGACTCAAGTGTATCAATTACAGACAGAGAAAGAGAACAAATATAATGAGGTCTATGAGAATATAAGTTTGATAGTGCAAACTATTGGCATTCTGAAGTCTCATTTTAGGTGCTCAGACAAATCTAGTGCAGCCTGGCAGTACAATCCAACAATGATGTCCAGAATTATAGTAGATGCTGCAAGTTGCACAATTTTGTAATGCAGAAGTGATTGTTAATTCTTGATGATAATGATTGTGAGGATGATGATGATGAAATTCCAAAGGCTCTGCTTTCCCATAACAGAAGGAGATTGTACATGAGGGGTAGGAGGTGGAGCAAGAAAACAACAACATGCAAGCCAGAGTAAGGAAGCAGCAGTTTATTAAAAAGAAAGACCAAATTGCATTTATAAAGCCCCTTTCATGACATCAGGATGTCTCAAAGTGCTTTATAGTTAATGCGGTGTTCTCGAAATGTAGTCACTGTTATAATGTAGGAATCGCAGCAGCCAATTTGTGCACAGCAAGGTCACACAAACAGTAATGCGATACTGACAAGAGTTTTTTAATGATTTGGTTGAGTGATAAATATTGGACAGGACACAAAGAAGAACACTGCTCTTCATCGAATAGTGCTGTGGGATTTTTAACGTCCATCTGAGGGGGCAGACAGGGTCTCAGTTTATTGTGCCATGCATAAAACGGCATCTCTGACTGTGTAGCAGCCCCTCAGTACAGCACTGGAGTGTAAGCCTAGAATTTTGTGCTCAAAACTCTGGAGTGAGAATTGAACCACAATCTTATGACTTTGAGGTGAAAGTGCTGCCACTGAGCCACAGTTGACACCATTATTGCCAATTGCTTTCAATAAACAAAAGCCGTGTGGTTGATCATGAGGAAAGCTGTAGACTACAGGAAGATATCAATGGACTGTTTTTTTTTCTTTGGCCTCCTTGTGTCAAGAGACAGTGGGTAAGCACCTAGAGGTGGTCAGTGGCTTGTAAGCATCACCCAGAGTGGCTATAAAGGCCAATTCTAGAGTGACAGACTCTTCCACAGGCACTGCAGATAAAACTGGTTGTCTGGGCTGTTACACAGTTGGCTCTCTCCTTGCGCTTCTGTTTTTTTTCCTGCCAACTGCTAAGTCTCTTCGACTCGCCACTCTTTAGCCCCGCCTTTATGGCTGTCCGCCAGCTCTGGCGATCACTGGCAACTGACTCCCCCGACTTGTGGTCAATGTCATAGGACTTCATGTCGCGTTTGCAGACGTCTTTAAAGCGGAGACATGGTGGGTCTGATACCAGTGACGAGCTCGCTGCGCAATGCGTCCTTGGGGATCCTGCCATCTTCCATGTGGCTCACATGGCCAAGCCATCTCAAGCGTCGCTGGCTCAGTAGGGTGTATATGCTGGGGATGTTGGCCACATCGAGGTCTTCTGCATTGGAGATACGGTCCTGCCACCTGATGCCAAGGATTCTCCGGAGGCAGCGATGGTGGAATGAGTTGAGACGTCGCTCTTGGCTGACATACGTTGTCCAGGCCTCGCTGCCATAGAGCAAGGTACTGAGGACACAGGCTTGAAACACTCGGACTTTTGTGTTTCATGTCAGTGCGCCATTTTCCCACACCCTCTTGGCCAGTCTGGACATAGCAGCGGACGCCTTTCCCATGCGCTTGTTGATTTCTGCATCAATGGACTGGTTAGTTAGGCAGAAAAGGTGGCAGGAAGAAAATGGTAATAGTCGATGGGTGCTTTTGTGATTGGAATGCTGTTTCCGCAGGACTCAGTACCTTGCTTTTTGTGGCATATGTCAATGACAGACTCAAATGAAGGGGGCATGATTAGGAAATTTGCAGATGATGTGAAAATTGGTCGTATGATTGATCGTGAGGAAAAAAGCTGTAGAGGGCAGGAAAATATCAATGGACTGGTCAGGTGAGCAGAAAAGTGAAAAATGGAATTCCATCCGGAGAAGTGTGTGTTGTGCAAGTGAGCAGGGCAAACAAGACAAGAGAATACACAATAACTGGTAGGATACTGAGAAGTATAGTGGACATAGGGACCTTGAAGTGCAAACACAGATCCCTGAAGGTCGCAGAACAGGTAGATAAGGTGGTTAAGGAGGCATACATGGCATTTTCTTTCATTAGCTGAGGCATAAAACGTAAGAGCAAGGAGGTTATGCTAGAACTGTATAAATCACTAATTAGGCCACAGCTAGAGTACTGCATACAGTTCTGGTCACCACATTGCAGGAAGGATGTGAATGCACTACAGAGGGTACAGAGAAGATTTAGAACAAAGAGAACAAAGAACAAAGAAAATTACAGCACAGGAACAGGCCCTTCGGCCCTCCAAGCCTGCGCCGATCCAGATCCTCTATCTAAACATGTCGCCTATTTTCTAAGGGTCTGTATCTCTTTTCTTCCTGCCCATTCATGTATCTGTCTAGATACATCTTAAAAGACGCCATCGTGCCCGCATCTACCACCTCCGCTGGCAACGCGTTCCAGGCACCCACCACCCTCTGTGTAAAGAACTTTCCACACATATCCCCCCTAAACTTTTCCCCTTTCACTTTGAACTCGTGTCCTCTAGTAATTGAATCCCCCACTCTGGGAAAAAGCCTCTTGCTATCCACCCTGTCTATACCTCTCATGATTTTGTACACCTCAATCAGGTCCCCCCTCAACCTCCGTCTTTCTAATGAAAATAATCCTAATCTACTCAACCTCTCTTCATAGCTAGCGCCCTCCATACCAGGCAACATCCTGGTGAACCTCCTCTGCACCCTCTCCAAAGCATCCACATCCTTTTGGTAATGTGGCGACCAGAACTGCACGCAGTATTCCAAATGTGGCCGAACCAAAGTCCTATACAACTGTAACATGACCTGCCAACCCTTGTACTCAATACCCCGTCCGATGAAGGAAAGCATGCCGTATGCCTTCTTGACCACTCTATTGACCTGCGTTGCCACCTTCAGGGAACAGTGGACCTGAACACCCAAATCTCTCTGGACATCAATTTTCCCCAGGACTTTTCCATTTACTGTATAGTTCACTCTTGAATTGGATCTTCCAAAATGCATCACCTCGCATTTGCCCTGATTGAACTCCATCTGCCATTTCTCTGCCCAACTCTCCAATCTATCTAGATTCTGCTGTATTCTCTGACAGTCCCCTTCACTATCTGCTACTCCACCAATCTTAGTGTCGTCTGCAAACTTGCTAATCAGTCCACCTATACTTTCCTCCAAATCATTAATGTATATCACAAACAACAGTGGTCCCAGCACGGATCCCTGTGGAACACCACTGGTCACACGTCTCCATTTAGAAGGATGTTGTCAGGAATGGAGAGTTTTAGTCATGAGGAAAGATTGGACAGGCTGGGGTTGTTTTCTTTGGAACAGAGGAGGCTGAGGGGAGATTTAATTGAGGTGTATAAAATTATGAGGGACCTGGATAAAGTGAATAGGAAGGACCTATTTCTTCTGGCTGTTGGAGAAATTCTTGGCAATTTGAAGCTTTCCTATACTTGTCTATATTATCAATAATCTACAGTGCTGGTGGGGAAGTACATTTTTGGAGGTTAAACGCTTGTCCCTAAACAGGTTGCATCCAGACCTGAGTGGTCTTATAGGGCTTCCCTTTGGAAATGAGCATAATTGGGAGAATGAAGAAAGGCCATAAAGAGGAGGCCAAGCTGCTAGAAGACAGAGGAGTGAGCAAAGGGCTCCCAGCAGGAGGCGATATCCGCCCAGGGTCTTTAGGGAACAATTCTCTTACTTCAACTTCAGCGAGGACCAATATATAAATCATCTTCATTTCACTTCACTAAAGAAGTTGTGATGAAAATCTGCCAACTACTACTGCTACAACTACAACCTCAAAACAGGGCAAAACAATGCGGTCCGCATTGCATGTTGCTGTCAAGGTGACTTTGGCTTGACATTTTTATCCTGGCTCCAAACAAGCTGCTGCTGGAGATATTAGCAACATCTCATAGTTTGAAGTATACTGCTACATAAGGGAAGTCGCTGAGGTGCTCTATACAAAGAGAGACTGTTGCATCTCATTCCCCCTTGCTACAGACAAACAAGTGGAATGAGTACGAGGGTTTGCTCAGATTGCAGGCTTCTCCATGGAAGAGGATGCCATTGTTGTTACTTTGTGAGTGCCTCATGTTTATTCTGCCATTTTCCTGAACTGGACAGGACTCCACTCCCTCAGTGTGTAGCTGACGTGTGACCACAGGCAGTGCATCATACAAGTGAATGCCCATTATCTTGCCCACAGTCATGATTCTGTCATACTGTGGCAGACCTCTGTGCCAGCTGTATTTAATCCACCATAGCCAGCCAAAAGCTGGCTACTGGGAGACAAGGATTATCCACTCATGACGTGACTCCTGACTGTAGTCCAGAACCCACACACACTTGCACAGCAGGCATACAATCAGTGGCATGTTGTCACAAGGAACATTATAGAGCACACCATTGGCATCCTTAACGCTTCCGCTGCCTCCACCACTCTGGAGGAGCTCTGCAGTTCGCAACTGAGTGGGTATCAGGATTTTTGGTAATATGCTGCATGCTGCAAAACCTGGCCATTATGAGGGAACAGCCCTTACCACACTGATCAGGCAAGAAGCTGAGGAGCAGGAGTATGAGAAAGAGGAGGAGGAGGAGAGGTGAAGGGGAAGGATGTTGGGTGGCTGCTGCTTGTGCTGCAATGGAAGATGAGAAATTGCCAACCGATGCTGCATCATGGCTGTTTCCACAAGTGTTGAGGTGGCCACCTGTTCCATGCTGGAAAAGATTGTCTTCAGGCTCTGTGCAAAACCCTGTATCAAGTTGATGCTGGAGTCCTCCATGCTCCTTGACATTGATGGGAGGCTTTCCAGTGCTCCAAGCAGTTAGGAGTGTACACTCATCAGCCTTCTTCTATCACTTGGCCCATTGAAGTCCTCACCCAAGTGCCCTACAGCAAAACTAGCGTGTGACCTTGCCCTCCGGCGAGATGGCACCTCCGCTATTCTTTCCCTGCCCCGAGCTCCTGTGCACTTGTACCCAGTGTCTCACCACATTCAGATCCCTCCTGGATCCTAGCCTCTAAAATACATGCAGTGTCGGTATCTGAGCTGGGTGACTATGACTGTGACTGTAAGATTGAGTAATGGTATCTCTTCATCTTTTGCTTTCTTCTTCCTCTTCCTCCACTCTTTGGGCAGGCCTAGTTCTTGGGTATTTGAAATGTAAAAGGATCAAGAATTGTGTTGTGGTGAGGAGAGAGGAGAAAATAAGCAGTATGTGCTTATACCAGCTGCAGCTGCACACTCAGAAGAGATTGAGGAATGAGGGAATAGTCAAATGATAGAAGGAGGATTAGGTATGCAGATACCATTATTATTGATTGCCTCAACCTCGTCAGTGGCCCCTTTTCATGATGGCTGGCTCTGTCTCCTCCATGGCATTAAAACATGTAGGTACCCTAGTCCTCTTTCAGTTCTTTGCAGCTGCCTCCAGTGATATGCCACCTTTCCTTTCAAGAAAGAGGGAAGTATATCAGTGGGTATTGTGCAATATGTTTGGGGAGATGAGGCTGTAAAGGTTGAACAGCTGCCAGTGTGTAGGAGCTGTGAGTTGTGGGTGTGAGGTTTGAAACACTGCTAAGTATGCGAGAGTGAGTTAAAACATATGAATGCTAGGGTTGAATCCTGTTTGATCGATATTGTTGGTAGGTGAGTGATGGGGGTTTAGTGAATTGAGCAGTGGATGAGGCTACTGGTGCAGTTTGTAGGATAGGCGATTTGAAGATGAAGTCACTCACCTTGACAACTCATGTGAGATCATTAAACTTTTTCTTCCACTGTGTCCACATTTGTTGAGTAACACTCTTGGCATTGACATCCACTGCTATTTCTTCCCACTGCATCCTGAACATGTGTCTGGAGGGTCTTATTTCCCCTACGGATACAAGACGTCTCTCGTCCATTCCACCTCTTCCACCAAGGCCTCCCACAGGTTATCAGACAACCTTGGTGCATACTTTCTACCATGTCCAGCCACAATGCACCTCCCCTTTTAAGAGATGCAGGTTGCCTTTAAATTGCGCTAGCCACCAGCAATATCAGGCCTTCTTCTGATGCCTGCAGCCAATGAACAGCATGGGGATTACTGGCTGCACACAGCAATCATTTAAAACAGCAGGCAGCACCAACTCAACATCCTGCCTGCATGTCAATGAATGGCCGCAGGTTAATGGCATACTGCGATCCCCTCACCTGTTTCCAGGTCTTATCTCAATTCCCCTGCCCTGGTGTATTTTAAATGCTGCATTGAATTTCCCTCCTCCAGGCACTTTGCATGACTAATGAAGACCATTTCAGGAAGCCTGTGCAGGTTAGTGGAGGGGTCCTGTGGATGGATCAGGTCCTGCCCTGCCACTAACCTGCCTGGTTCTGATGAAGGGTCAGCGACCTGAAACTTTAACCCTGTTTCTCTCTCCACAGATGCTGCCAGATCTGCTGAGTATTTCCAGCATATTCTGTTTTTATTTGTACAATGAATGCCTCACTATCAAGGGCTCTGTGGAAGAAAATTAGTTAAAGATTTGAGATCTACATCTTCAATTTCACCTTTTTCTGTCATTTTTGATTACTTTTTTGAAAGTTTTATTTAAACAGGGAGTGTTCATATCATCAGGCAAGTGACTTGATGGAATTGTAATTGCAACATGACTGCGGAACTGCATTTATATGCACACAACTGAAGCCAAGGTACACCAAGTTAGTGATAGTATCAACTAATGTTCATTCAGCGCCTTAACCTGTTGCAATCAGTTATTCCTCTAAAACCAGCACATCAAATTAATCCTTAAATGTCTCCTGTGTGGGAGCTTGTCCAAAGGTCCATGGACACCACATCTACTTTATTTGTGTATCTGTCAACTCCTCTTAAAAACTCTGTCAGGTTTGTCAAGCACTATCTTTCTGAAGCCTGTCTTGGTGTCTTCTTGTTATTGTCTATTCAGCCAGATATTTAATTAATTTATCTTTAACTAAAAATTCCAAAGCTTTCCCTACCACAAAGGAAAAAATAACTGCTCTATAATTATCCAACTAACTTCTCCCTCCCTTTCTGAAAATTGATTATGTTTGCTGTACATTCCTCTGTCACACATTGACTCTCAAAAGAACCCTCACATATATAATGTCTAGGTCCTCTTCTATCCCTTAGAATCTTTGGGTGTATCCCGACCGGTCCTGGCATTTCATTTTCCTTTAGCTGCCTTTAGCTTAAATAACATTTTCCTTTTTTTTCTTATATTATCTAACGCCTCACTTTCAATTAATTCAGGATTTGCTCCCTTCCCAACATTCTTCTTATTTGTAAACACTGAAGTGAATTTAGGCCCGAATCACTCTTAGGGATTGAAATTAGTCTACATCAGCAGCGCAAAACAAGCAGCCGATTTCTCACCATACCCGTTTTTATTTTCCATTGACTCGGAAACTATTGCCAAGATGTTAAATTTCAAATCAAAAGCAAAGGTGAGACTAGGAAATGAGTCTCCAAAAAGTGTTGCATAAAATGCTAGTTAGGCCACAGCTGGAGTATTGTGTACAGTTCTGGGCACCACACAATAGGAAGGATGTGATTGCACTGGAGAGGGTGCAGAGGAGATTCACCAGGATGTTGCCTGGCTGGAGCATTTCAGCTACGATGAGAGACTGAAAAGAATAGGGTTGTTTTCCTTAGAACAGAGAAGGCTGAGGGGGAACATGATTGAGGTATACAAAATTATGAGGGGCATTGGTAGGTTAGATAGGAAGAAACTTTTTCCCTTAGCAGACAGGTCAATAACCAGAGGGTATAGATTTAAGGTAAGGGGCAAGAGGTTTAGAGGGGATTTGAGGAAAAAAATTTCACTCAGAGGGTGGTTGGAATCTGGAACGCACTGCCTGAAGGGGTGGTAGAGGCAGGAACCATCACAACATTTAAGAAGTATTTAGATGAGCACTTGAAACACCATGGCATACAAGGCTAAGGACCAAGTGCTGGAAAATGGGATTAGAATAGTTAGGTGCTTGATGGCTGGCACAGACACGAGGGCCGAAGGGCCTGTTTCTGTGCTGTTTAACTCTATGACTCTAAATATCTTTCTGTGAACTTCAGTGGAAAGAAGATCGGGCGTAATGAAAAATTGGCTGCCAATTTTACACTGCACTGCAGGCATAGACCAATTTTACTCCCTTAGATTCTAAGCTGTAAGGTAAACCCAAGACAATTCCTTCATGAAGAGTTAATATGAGGTGTTAATTATCCCAGTGTTCTTCTCATTCATCACATAAAAAACCTTAAACTGTATATTCTTGTGCAGGATATAGTGACAAAAAAGAGAAATAAAATAAGAAAACTAACACATGGGCCAGGATTTTATGCTAGCGATGGGGATCTTGACATCCAGAAAAAGCGACGTCGAGATTCCTGCATCACCTCTTCTCCGAAAGGCCCACTGAAGCTAGTGCCCATCAGGCACTTAAGTGGACAGTGGCTGGCCTTCCACAGGATCAAGGACCCTGTCGCCCGAAATCCTGCCTTTGGAGAGCATCCAGCCAATCAGAGGCCAGCAGCTCTTCCAGTGAGCAGCACCACCATAGAGGCGGCAGCTGCTGCCGGAAGAGCACATACTGGAGGCCTAGGGGCGATGCTGGATCCAGGCCATAGGTTGGTCAGGGCAGGAGGGGTTTTGTGAGGTGGGGGTTGCTGGGGAGGGAGGGGCGGTCGCTAGCAAGGGCAGAGCCGTGGCTCTCAGCGGGCCCCCGGTTGCCCAATGCCCGGCATAAAGTGCCTTTTAATGAGGGACCTCCCCCTCACTTCTGAGCCAGGAAGCAGCCCAAATGGCTAATTGTGGCAGCAGCAGGATGAGGCCCTTAATTGGGGTTAATTGTGCAGTTAAGGGCTTCAATTGGCGACGGGGCAGGAAGGCCATTCACAGGCCTTCCGATCCTGGACTAAATTTTGGCGGAGCCAGGATGGTGGCAGGAACCTCCTCCACCACCATCCCACCCGACTTTATGCTCTTCCCGCCTCCAAACTCACCGCGGGGGAGAGCATAAAATTCTCCCATGCTGTTTGCTTATCAAAGTGCAAAACCGAATAAAATATTTGTCTAATTTTGTAACTAATATGCTCAGTCACAACAGTGTTGTGTGATGAGTCATTTTCCAGTAACAAACCAATATGTCCATCTCATGTACACTTCCAAAGTTATTCTGAACTTTAGAATAACTGAAATACCAAGTGTTGCAGAAGAACACTGATGGCTGTCACTATGCGATAATATGTTGCACTTTGTCATCTAAAGACAAGAGAACATCAGGAATTGTAATTTCATATTTCAAGTCCAGTCAAGTATTCAATTTGCACATCTTATGAAAAATTACAGTGTTACAAGTGTCATTTCCAGCCTTTGAATTTCTAATTTTAAGTTCAGTGATTACTACATGAATTACAATGTAATTCTTTTTTTTAATTTGTTCGTGGGATGTGGGTGACAGTAAGAAGGCAGTACTCATTGCTCATCCTTAGTTAAGGCTCCAATTTTAATTTCTCTGCAGGAAAACAGATTTGCGATATAATGGAGGGCTGGAGTGATTACATAGCAAAAGGGTGATGTTGCATGACAAAATGAGGTGATGATGATAGAGCATTGGCTAACTAACAGGAAACAGAGAGTCGGGATAAATGGGGCCTTTTCAGGTTGGCAAACTGTAACCAGTGGAGTGCGACAGGGATCAGTGCTGGGGGCCTCAACTATTTATGATCTATATTAATGGATGAAGGGACTTAGTGCATTGTAGCCAAATTTGCAGACGATACAAAGACAGGTAGGAAAGCAAGTTGTGAGGAGCACACAAAGTGTCTGCAAAGAGATATAGATAGATTAAGTGAGTGGGAAAAAACTTGGCAAATGTAGTATAATGTCGCAAAATGTAAGGTTGTCCAGTGTGATGTTCTCAGGACTGGAACAAGGTTTAGCTGAGTTTAGTACAAGATGTGATGCAGAGATTGAGACAGAAGCAACAAGCTGTTGACCATAATGGAATCACAGAATCGTTATAATGCAGAAGAAGGCCATTCGGCCCATCATGTCCGCACTGTCTCTCCGAAAGAGCAATTCCCTCAGTTCCAGTCCTCTGCCTTCTCCCCATAACCCTGCACATTCTTTCTTTTCATATAACTGTCTAATTCCCTTTTGAATGCTTCAATTGAACCTGCCTCTACCACGTTCTCAGGCAGTGCATTCCAGACCTTAACCACTCTCTGCATGAAAATGGTTTTCCTCATGTCACTTTTGCTTCTCTTATGAAATACTTTAAATCTGTGCCCTCTCGATCTCGATCCTTTCACAAGTGGGAACAGTTTCTCTCCAAATACTCTGTCCAAGCCCCTCATGATTTTGAATACCTCTATCAAATCACCTCTCAGCCTTCTCTTCTCCAAGGAAAACAGTCCTAATGTGTCCAATCTATCTTCATAACTGAAATTCCTCATCCCTGGAACCATTCTCAGGAATCTTTTCTGTACTCTCGCCAATGCCCTCACATCTTTCCTAAAGTGTGGCGCCCGGAACTGGATGCAATACTCCAGCTGAGGCTGCATTCATGTCTTATACAAGTTCAACATAACTTCCTTGCTCTTGTACTCCATGCCCCTATTAGTAAAGCCAAGGATACTTCATGCTTTATTAATAGCTCTCTCAACCTGTCCTGCCACCTTCAATGACTTATGCACATATACACCCAAGTCCCTCTGTTCCTGCACCCCCTTTAGAATTGTAACCTTTATTCTATATTGTCTCTCCATGTTCTTCCGACCAAAATGAATCACTTCACATTTCTCTGCATTGAACTTCATCTGCTACCTGTCTGCCCATTCCACCAACTTGTCTATGTCCTTTTGAAGTTCTACACTAACCTCCTCACAGTTCATAATGCTTCCAAGTTTCGTATCATCCACAAACTTTGAAATTGTGCGTTTTACACCCAGGTCTAGGTCATTAAAATATATCAAGAAAAGCAAGGGTCCCAACACCGATCCCTGGGGAACTCCACTACAAACCTTCCTCTGGCCCAAAAAATATCCATTAAACACTCTTTGTTTCCTGTCACTCAGCCAGTTTTGTATCCATGTTGCTACTGTCCCTTTTATTAAATGAGCTACAGGTCTGCTCACAAATCTGTTGTTTGGCACTGTATCAAATGCCTTTTGAAAGTCCATGTACTCCACATCAACAGCATTGCCCTCATCAACCTTCTCTGTTACCTCCTCAAAAAACTCCAGCAAGTTAGTTAAACATGATTTTCCCTTAAGAAATCCATGCTGGCTTTCCTTAATTAACTCGCATTTGTCCATGTGACTATTGATTTTGTCCCGAATTATTTTTTCTCGAAGTTTTCCCACCACTGAAGTTAAACAAGGGTATAATGGTTGCAATTCTCCAGTACTCTGGCACCACCCCCGTGTCTAAGGAAGACTAAACAATTATGGCCAGTGGCCCTGCAATTTCCACCGTCACTTCCCATCTCGTCTGGTCCTGGTGCTTTATCCACTTTAAGTACAGACAGCTTATCTATTCATAATGACCAGGTGAGAAAGGTGTCAAGGGGTCTTTTACTGTCTTCACCTGGTCTTATTATAACAGGGTTTAATTTTTAAACACTGTGTTTTGAGCTCCCCATTTGGTGAATCCTGGTTCACTTTCCAATTATAAGGCAAAGAACTGAGCATAAACAGGCTTTCTCAGGTTTAAAAAAGAAAAGTGAAATTTATTAAACCTTAAACTTAAAGTCTAATATGGTTAATGCCTACGGATATCCAACGCGCCCACGCTAGCATGCACATGCAATACACACATGCAAATAGAGACAGAAAAGAGAAGAAAAAATAAAATGGAGAGGTTTGAGGCAATCTCTGAAGAGGGTTTTTTGCTGTGCTTCGAGCTCACAAGGGTCCTTGATTGTAGGTAGTCTTGCTTTTCGTTGGGGCCCAGTATTCTTCTTAAACCTTGTTCACTGTAGGAGACTTTTCTCTCTTGCGGTTCATATGTCTTCAATGGTTTCGGAAGCTGGTGAGAGAGAGATGAAAGCAGACAGGAGAGAGGTCTTTTCCAGTCCAGGAGCAAACAGCTTTCTGATTTCAAATTCCTTGTTGGTAGTTCAAATTCAAAAAACTCCATCAGTCAGTTAGTCATGGGACCCAAACTGGCCTGACCACAACTGTTGGGAGGTGGAGGGGCAACATGATAGAGGGTTACAAAGTTATGAGCGACATGGACAGAGTGGATAGTCAGAATCTTTTTCCCAGGGTGTAAGAGTCAGTTACTAGGGGACATAGGTTTAAGGTGAGAGGGGCAAAGTTTAGAGGGGATGTGCGAGGCAAGTTCTTTACACAGAGGGTGGTGAGTGCCTGGAACTTGCTGCCGGGGGAGGTGGTGGAAGCAGGTACAATAACGACGTTTAAAAAGCATCTTGACAAATACATGAATAGGATGGGAATAGAGGGATACGGTCCCCGGAAGTGCAGAAAGTTTTAGTTTAAGCAGGCATCAAGATCGGCACAGGCTTGCAGGGCCGAATGGCCTGTTCCTGTGCTGTACTGTTCTTTGTTTGTGTATTAGGCCATCTTAGTAGTTAACCTCGAATGCTTCAACGTCTGGTAATCAAAAGTGCATTGTGGATTACACTGAAGCAGGGAATAGCTCCTTTGTCCTTTGAAGTAATGCTAATGTCTCTCTCCAGCCAAAGTCTCCAATTGTTTTTTTAAAGCAAGTTCTTTCTTCACCATCAGCAGTTTAAAATCAATGCTCATGTGGAGAAATTAATTTTCCTCATTCTTGGCTGGTGGGGGGCTTGCCTGACACTAATACTTCCTCTTTATCAATTTTAAACCCCTCTCATGTCTGACTTACCTCCTTTTTTACTTGGTGGAGGCTTCTTTATTCTGTTTTACTTTCACTTTTCCTTTGCTAGAGTATGTGTTCTACAGAGGCCCCAACTGTACAGAATACGCAATGCAATTGCAACTTCAAAACACTGCAGCACTACACCCACTTTGGCAGGAAGAGTAGAAAAGCAGAATATTATTTACATGGGGAGAGCCTGCAGAATGCTGCGGTACAGAGGGATCTGGGTGTCCTTGTACACGAATCACAAAATGTTAACATGCAGGTACAGCAAGTAATTAGAAAGGCTAATGGAATGTTGGCATTTATTGCAAGGGTGATGGAGTATAAAAATAGAGAAGTCGTACTACAACTGTACAGGGCATTGGTGAGATTGCACCTGGTGTACTGCATACAGTTTTGGTCTCCTTACTTAAGGGGTGACATACTTGCATTGAAAGAAGTTCAGAGAGGTTTCACTACACTGATTCCTGGGATGAAAGGGTTGTCTTATGAGGAAAGGTTTAGCATATTTGGCCTGTACTCATTGGAGTTTAGAATAATGAGAGGTGATCTTATTGAAACATATAAGATTCTGAGGGGTCTTAACAGGGCAGATGTTGAGAGGATGTTTCCCATCATGGGAAAATCTAGAACTAGGGGGCATAGATTCAAAATAAGGGATCTTCCATTTAAGATAGAAAGGACGAAAAATTTCTTCTCTCAGAGGGTCATTAATCTTTAGAAATTCTCTTCCCCAGAGAGCAGCAGAGGCTGGGTCATTGAATATATTCAAGGCTGAGTTAGACAGATTTTTGATCTACAAGGGAGTCAAGGGTAATGGGAGGTGGGCAAGAAAGTGGAGTTAAGGCCACAGTCAGATCAGCCATGATCTTATTGAATGGCGGAGCAAACTTGATGAGCTGAATGGCCTACTCCTGCACCTGTTTCTTGTGTTCTTATGAGACAAGTGTAGAAACAAAGGATGGGTCCAGAGATGTCAATGGATACACCATAACAGCAGATAAGAAAGGAAGCACGGGAAATCTACCAAAGTGAAGGCTTCCTTGGCCCAGGAATGTGGCAGAAGAAAGGCAGGTGGGCTTACTGGTACATGAACTTAAAATGGAAAGCACACGGTCAACTTGCAAGCAAGACATCGGCAGAAGCATGGACGTCTGGTCACTTTTAGTTGCCCATCCCAATCTCACTCTGTTCTCTTTGTCCTTGACCTCCTACAATGTTTCAATGAAGCTCAACACAAGCTCAAGAAACCACACCTTATCATTCACTCAGCACTTTATAGCCTTCCAGGTTCAATATTGAGTTTAATAACTTTAGACCTTACCCACCACCCCCATGTTCTCCCAGGCAACAAGTGCTGGTAATGGGGAATGGCTGCACCAGAGCTGCAGGGCGTGGAGGATGTGTGAGCTGGTAATTGTGGTTTGGAGATCCTATTGGTACATGGCTGGCAGGGTGATCTGCACCTCTTGGGGTCTATCTGCCTTTCATCCACCACATTCCTGGGCCATGGAGGTCTTCTCTTTGACAGTTTTTCCATGCTTCCCACCTCCTCTGCTATTCTGCTGCAACCATCATCACTTTGGCCATTTAATTATACCAACCTTTTACCCTATCACAGACCACTCCCTTTTGTCCTTTTCCTGCTTCCTGTTCCCTGGCTCTTCACTTTCTTAAAAGCTGGAGAAAAAAAATGCTTGACCCTCTCTGGCTTTGCAAACTAATGCCCTATTTCCTTTCCTCCCCAGAATTCTTGAACCTGCTGTGGCCTCAGAAATTCATGCACATTGTTCCCGCAACTCTGAGCGAGATTTAAATTCATCCAAAACCCACCCACCAGCACAGAGTTAAAATTGGGGCCTCCATGTTTTTATCCTTCCAACCAGGTTTCCATCCCTGCCACAGTACTGACATGGTCTTTATCAAAGTCACAATTACATTCAATATGATTGTGACCATGGTAAACTATCCTTCCATATCCTTCCGAACCTGTCTGCAGCCTTTAATATGGTTGCCCACACGAATCTCCTCCTACAGCTCTTCTCCATTGTCCAGTTGGGTGGGGCTGTCCATCCCTAGTGCCATTTTGCAATGCCTTCTCTTCCTGCTCTCACACTGTTACCTCTGGAGTCTTCCATGATGTCCTTTGTAATTCTCATCTACATGATGCCCCTCAATGCCATCGTCCATAAACACAAAGTCAGGTTCCACGAATATGCTGATAACACCTGGCTCTACCTCACTACTACCTCTCTCAATCCCTCCACTGTCTCTGATTTGTTACACTGTCCAACATCCAGAACTGGATGACCAAAATTTTCTCCAATTAAATATTGGGAAAACTGATGCCATTGTCTTCAGTCTCTACCACAAACTTCATTCCCTAGCCACTAGCTCCATCCCTCTCCCTGGCCACTGTCTGAGGCTGAACCAGACCATTGGCAGCCTAGGTGTTTTATTTGACCCTGAGATGAGCTTCTGATGACATAACTACTCCATCACTAAGACCGCCTACTTCCACATCAATGACATTGCCAGTCTCTGCTCCTGCCTCAGCTCGTCTGCTGCTGAAGCCCTCACCTAAATCATTGTTACCTCCAGACTTGACTATTCCAATGCTCACCTGCCAGGCCTCGAATCTTCCACTCTCTATAAACTTGTGCTCATCCAAAACTCTGCTGCCTGTATCTTAGCATGCACCAAATCCCGTTCACCCATCACTTCTGTGCTCGCTGACCAACATTGGCTCCAAGCTCAGCAACATATCAATTTTAAAATTCTCCTCCTTGTTTTCAACTCCCTCCATGACCTTAACCCTCCCTATCTCTGCAACCTCCTACAACCATCCAAGATATTTGCTCATCTAATTCTGGTTGTGCATCCCCCATTTTAAACGCTCCACCATTGGCGGTTATGCCTTCAGCTGCCTAGGCGCTAAACTCTCAAATTCTCTTCCTAAACCTCTCTGCCTCTCTCTCTCCTCCTTCAAGATGCTCCCTAAACCCTAACTCTTTAACCAAGCTTTTTTTCATCTGTCCTAATATCTCCTTATGTGACTTGGTGTGAAACTTTATTTGATAATGCTCTTGTGGTTAAGGCACTATATAACTGAAAGTTGTTGTTCATCTCGAACATCTTCCAGGTCATTGATCTGAAATGTCAACAATGAATCATTGGCTGGGATTTTACCCTTGGCAGACGGGAGCCATCCACTGACTGAAAAGATCCAACCCGCATTTTGCGGTTGCCCGGCCTTTAAATGTTCTGAGGCGGGTCTTCCACCCGTTTGAGGCAGAAAGTCCCGCCTAATGGAGCTGTCGGCTAATCAACAGTCTGGCAGCTCTTAGTCCCAGAAGCGCCACTGGGAGTGGTAGCCACTTCTGGGACTGCAGCCCAGTTTCAAGCGAATATGTCAGGGAGCCCGGAACCGAGGTAAGTTTTTGTTGCGTCGCCAGGGGTAATCGGTCGGGCCCCAGCGAGGCAAGGGGAAACGGTGGGCGTGTTGGGGGTGGCTGGGGCACAGGGTGCCTGATCAGGAGCCCCCCCGCAACCCCAGGCCATCAGAGAGCTGCCTGCTTTTAACAGAGAAGTTTAGGAAGACAATTTGAGAGTTTAGCACCTAGGCAGCTGAAAGCATGACCGCCAATGGTGGAGCGATTAAAATAGAGAATGCACAAGAGACCAGAATTAGATGAGCGCAAATATCTTGGAGGGTTGTAAGGCTGGAGGAGGTTGCAGAGATGGAGAGGGAAGAGGCCATGGAGGGATTTGAAAACAAGGATAAGAATTTAAAATTGATATGTTGCTGGGCTTCAAGCCAATGTTGGCCAGCGAGCACAGAAGTGATGAGTGAACGGGATTTGGTGTATGCTAAGATACAGGCGGCAGAGTTTTGAATAAAATCTCCATGGCGGCGGGCGGAGGCCCTTAAGTGGACATTAAGTGGCCACTTAAGGGCCTTGATTGGCCTGGGGTGGGTGGGCCATTTCTCACCACCGCCGCCCTGCATAAAGTGGTAGCGGTGGCAGGAGCGGATCAGGAAGGCCTCCCGGAGCCTCCCGCTCCATTTTACGCCCACCCCCGCCACCTTCCTGCTCTTTGGGGGGATGTAAAATTCCGGTCATTCTTTGTATTGCTTGGCTTTTCATACATAGTAAATAAAATCAATCCTTATTTAATTAAGGCATAGATCAATTTTATTTCAATACTAAAAATGGATAGTGCAGCTTAAGGAGAACAGAATTTGATGCTGGTGCAACATCCTACTGGATTGTACCATAGGGAAGCAATTGGATAAACAACACACTGCCCTGCAGGCTTGTAATTTTTGATGCTGGCAGTTAAGCTTTCTCCACAGATGCTGCCAGACCGGCTGAGTATTTCCAGCATTTTCTGTTTTTATCCCGAGTACCATCTCCTCTGCACTCTCTCCAATACCTTGTCATCCTTCCCAAAGTATCGTGCTCAGAATTGGACAGAATACAGTGGCTGTGGCCGAACCAGCGATTAATATAGGCTTAGCATAATGTGCTTGCTTTTGTACTCTATACTTAGGTTTATAAAGCCAAGGATCCCACATTCTTTTGATATAGCCTTCTCATTTCACCTGTCTGTCCATGTTCTCTTGAAGTCTATTACTATCCTCCTTATTGTTTACTACTTTTCTGAGTTTCATGTCATCTGGAAACTTTGAAGAAATGTCCTGTATACCCAAGTCCAGGTCATTAATATATATCAAAACGAGCAGCCGTCCTAATACCTATCCTGGGGGACTCCAATGCATACATCCCTCTAGTCTGGGAAACAACAGTTCATCACTACTCTCAGCTTTATGTTCCTTAGCCAATATCATAACCGCATTGCCATGGGTTAATCCCATGGGTATCAATAATCCCATTGCTGTTTGTGGGAGAAAGCTGTGGGCAAATCGGCCATT
Source organism: Heterodontus francisci (assembly GCF_036365525.1). Classification (NCBI taxonomy): domain Eukaryota; kingdom Metazoa; phylum Chordata; class Chondrichthyes; order Heterodontiformes; family Heterodontidae; genus Heterodontus; species Heterodontus francisci. The sequence continues at coordinate 50,916,206 of NC_090394.1, forward strand.
GTTTTTCCCAATATTACAGCAGTAATGACAGGGTAGATTTAAACTGTTGTACAGCTGCGCAGTGCAGCATGTAGGCTGGCCACTCTGGTCCTCCCAGCGAGAGGCAGTGTTTCCCTTTCTGCTGACTTCCCCCACTAATCCCACCCACCTAACAGACCCTGGTGAACACCCTATTATGACTCAGCTACAAGTCAGGGATGGTCTCTTGGCCTCTCCCAACCGCTGACCAGCTGGTGCTACCTGCCTGTCTCAGAGGTGAAGCTGACTGGCAGTGTGTGGCTGAGGTCCAGGAGTTAAGTTATTACAGACTTTAAATTACTGATAGCACATGCGTATTGGGGTTAAATCCACTCCAGGAAAGTGGATGGCAGGAAATAAATATGGAGCTGTCAGTCAATGTTAGACTGGAACCCATTATCATGAACATTTAAGGTTAATATACAAGGTAAAACAGAATATATAAGGTAAAACTGCATTTTCAAGTAACATCATTTAGATTTATACAAACAATATATAAGTAACATAATGACCTTGGACTACCTGAGCCCCACAGGGACCAATTGGAACAGATGCTGAAGGACAGACTGCATTAAAAGAGAATTACAATCTTCACAGCGAGCATTGCATTGCCCAGTGCCACCCATGCCCCTCCCACCACCCATGAAAATCACATGGTACTGAGTTCAGCCACTCCTTCATTGGTTGCTGGTGCATTAAACTCCAGCACTGATAGTCCCAGCAATATGCCTGAAGGACCAGAAAATGATTCATCTGAGCCGATGGACCATTATCTGGCTGAAGACCAGTGCAGCCAGGAACCTTAATATCAGGCCTGCTGTGTGGAAAAGAATGGCCAGAGACAGAAAATAACAGTGCTGTGAGTAAACCAGCAGGTTCTCCCGGAAATCTTTAGCAGCTCGCAGTTTATCCATGAATAACGTACCAGCAGCATTTCCTAGGCTATCGTGTCTGTTAGGCTGCATTGTATGCTATTAAATAGCATAATTTCCATGTGCCAAATACAGTGCAATCTGTCGTTACCAGTCTGAAAGGAAAGGGAATTGTTGAAAATGTCAATGAGAAATGTCTAATCACTGGTACACACAAGCAATTTTTAACTATGCTGTAAAACTGACAAAGTGATTCAAAGGAAACTATAAAATTCATTTTCGGAACAGTTTCCCCAGGATTTCAAGTATGGAGAGTTTCATAAGCAAACGTAGCAAAGCTTGGGATGGGGAATTGCTGGCATCCAAATAGTCTACTTTTCTTTCCAATAAAACAATATCACCCATTTATCTCCACCTCTCCCCTCCACTATTTCTTCCAGAGCTGTTCTTTATTGTCAGCGGGTAATTAGCAAACTCCAGGACAAAAAACTTAATCCTTTAAGAAACTACAATGTAAATCCAGAGGAACATTTGTGATGATTTGTGCAATATCACTCATAGCATTTAAATTGGTTCTCCAACCTTCCATGAAAACTGATCCAGTGGTTTATGCTACACTGTTGAAGTAACGTGTACCTCCAGACTAATGTCTCTTCCTGCTCCAATCAATGTTTTCATACAGATCTAAAGTAATAAGCATAACTTGGCAGAAAAGGGATGAGACTCTGCAGACACTCTTCTGTATGGGATGTTAAAGCAGCATCGTCAGCAAAGAGGAGTTCCCTGATGAGGACTTTCCGTACTTTGGTCTTCGCTCTTAGGCGGGCAAGGTTGAACAACCTGCCACCTGATCTTGTGTGGAGGAAAATTCCTTCTTCTGAAGACTTGAACGCATGTGAGAGCAGCAGGGAGAAGAAAATCCCAAACATTGTAGGTGCGAGAACACAGCCCTGTTTCACGCCACTCAGGATAGGAAAGGGGTCTGATGAGGCGCCGCTATGTTGAATTGTGCCTTTCATATTGTCATGGAATGAGGTGATGATACTTAGTAGATTTGGTGGACATCCGATCTTTTCTAGTAGTCTGAAGAGACCACGTCTGCTGATGAGGTCAAAGGCTTTGGTGAGATCAATGAAAGCAACGTAGAGGGGCATCTGTTGTTCGTGGCATTTCTCCTGTAGCTGACGAAGGGAGAACAGCATGTCAATGGTCGATCTCTCTGCTCGAAATCCACACTGTGCCTCAGGGTAGACATGCTCGACCAGCTTCTGGAGCCTGTTTAAAGCGACTCGAGCGAAGACTTTCCGCACTATGCTGAGCAGGGAGATTCCACGGTAGTTGTTGCAGTCACCGCGGTCACCTTTCTTTTTATAGAGGGTGATGATATTGGCGTCGCGCATGTCCTGTGGTACTGCTCCCTCGTCCCAGCCCAGGCAAAGCAGTTCGTAGAGTGCTGAGAGTATGGCAGGCTAAGCACTCTTGTTTAATTCAGGGGTAATGCCATCCTTCCCAGGGGCTTTTCCGCTGGCTAGAGAATCAATGGCATCACTGAGTTCCGATTTTGTTGGCTGTACATCCAGCTCATCCATGACTGGCAGAGACTGGGCTGCATTGAGGGCGGTCTCAGTGACAACATTCTCCCTGGAGTACAGTTCTAGGTAGTGCTTCACCCAGCTGTCCATTTGCTTGCGTTGGTCAGTGATTGTGTCCCCTGATTTAGATTTGAGGGGGGCGATCTTCTTGATGGTTGGCCCAAAAGCTCTCTTAATGCCATCATACATTCCTCTGATGTTTCCAGTGTCTGAGGCCAGCTGAATATGACTGCATAGGTGTTGCCAGTAGTCATTTGCGCAGCGCCTGGCTGTTCTTTGTGCAGCGCTTCTGGCTGTTTTAAGTGCTACGGATGTTAACTCGCTGGGGGCTTTTTTATAGTTCAGCAGTGGAATGCGCTTAGTGGCTATGACAGGTTCCAGCTCTTCAAAATGAGATTGAAACCAGTTTGCATCCCGCTTCACACGTTTGCCATAGATGGTCATGGCTGACTCATAGATGGCATCTCTGATGTGGGCCCACTTGGTCTCTGCATCCCCTGTGGGAGTGTTTTGAAGGGCCTTTTCAAGTGAATTTAGAAATTTTTGTAACAGCTGTGGATAAGAAATTCTGCTCGTGTTGATGTGCGGGCAGCCCTTCTGCTTGGAGTGATGCAGCTTCTTTGGTTTGAGTCTAACTTTGCTGCACACCAGGGAGTGGTCGGTGTCGCAGTCCGCACTGTGGAAGCTGCGTGTGATTTGAACACAGTTTAAGGAGGCTCGCCTTGTGACAATGAGGTCCAGCTGGTGCCAACGACGCGATCTTGGGTGCCTCCAAGAAACCTGGTGACAGGGTTTAGTGTGAAAGAACGAGTTGGTGATGCAGAGGTTATGATAGGTACACAACTCAAGCAGTCTCTGTCCAGTCTCATTCATCCTTCCAATGCCATCGCGCCCAAGGCAAAACACCAAATGCTCTACCTTCATCCACTCTCTCCATTACTTCAAAATGTCCTTGCAAAATGGTTTCTGATGATGACAGTTTAAGTCTGGGTGAGTGATGAACTGACTGAAGAACATAGCACTGTGAGATACTCTTGAAGAGGCAGCTTTACACCAACTGGGCTTAACAGCACATGGAATATAAGACCTGTATTGTATCAAACTGGGTTTAAAAAAGTACTGAGGATTCCATTGGATCTCTGAGTAATTTGTGTATGTGTTGAGAGAGCTGAGAGTTCTGTGCACTGTGCGCTGTAAATGTTCAAAATTTACAGTCTGGAAGTGGAGCTCTGCACATACATCTAAGCACGCATGCTCAAGGCTCTCTCCAGGCTGCCAGGGTGCAATTCCAGGCATTACAAATCAGACGATGCTGATTGCGAATCGTACTCTGCAGCTAACAGTTTCAGATTCATAGCTCAGTATAACTGCATCCTACTCCTTGGTGTTTACCAGCCTAAGAGGTAAGTGCAGGGTGGTTTTAATACATGTATATTTGACTCACAAATGTTATACCGAAGCTGGCATAATGTTATTCCACCACTAAAGTTAACTGTTATTTATCCATTTGAAAAGCAACAGCTGATTTTGTTTTTTGGGTAAAGAATGCTGCAGTGGAATTAACATAAGAATTGACTGCTCTGTACAATGATTTCACAAAGAATCTATTGGAATTTTCCACTATCAACCAGTTAGATGATTTGAAGGTTGGACGAAACGCTTTCAGAAACAATCAGATTTATCGAAATGCGGAACTAGATCATTGGAATAGTGGAACTGGAGACAGCCAGGTTGACAGGTGGAAACCAATCAGATTGGTTGGAGGGCCATGATTGGGACCAAGAAATAAGACACTCTCAGTACTGGTTGTGCATGAATTTGAGGCTGCAATTTTTCAAGTACCCTCTTGCTTTCCAAGATTTGCAGTTACAGGAGTGTTTGCTTCATGTTTATCCTCAAAGAAGTTAAATCTAACAAGCTAAGATGCTCTGCAAAGGGACTTTCTGGGGCATATCTGGCTATTACCATGTTTAAGGTATCAAAAATCAAAATTTTGATGTAAACTAAATCTGCTGGCTTCAACACTCAGATACTTCTTTAGTAATTTCTAGATTTCTAATTTCTAAACTACTGCCAATTATGCTTTTGCGCAATCTTTGAATAATTATCTGAAGAGAAAAAATTTGCAGGACTATGGGGAACAGGCAGGGGAATGGGACGAGCTGAGTAGCTCTTACAAGAGCCAGCACAGAATTGACAGGCCAAATAGCCTCCACCTGTGCATAGAATGTAACCGTTCTGTGATTCTGTAAGAGTTTTCAAAGTTGTAGGGTATATCTGCATCTTATGCCAGGACAGGCCTATGCCCCAATGAATTTTAGGTCTAATTCCTTGGCTTCAGCTGTCAGTTGGCCTATATATAGGCATTTGCTGAGCTGTAAGCTTTTCTATAGCTGTATATCAGTTTTTGTTGGTTTTCTAGGTTGCTCTTGGCTACTCCAATCACAATTGATACTTAGAGATGAAAGTTAAAATGCTGCCCTCTTATCTCCATAACTAAAGTTAAAATGTTTTATGTAACATCCAAGATGGCTAACAGACTTCAATTCATCTGAGAAGCAGACATCAGGGCCACCCAGACTGCCGCAAGAGCTGCTGCAATACCAGCCTTGGCACAACACAAACTCATTCATAGTGGACTGAGCTTTGAATAAATGTGAAGGCCATTAGCATGTAATTCACAGCTTCAGGAACACCTACAAAAATGTAAGAACTTACCATTCTTCATCAGGAGGTATCCAGATAAAGGTTTTGTCCCATAACCTACAAAAAACAAAATCCTTCTGGCTCCCCCATGGGGCTTGAACTGTGCCTGTCCTGTTAATGGTGCTAGTGCCATGGCTTCCTTCTGACTTCATGGTTCCAGCCAGTAATGCATCCCATTCTCCCACCCCAACCCCCACCCCACGCACCCTCACCCCTGACCCCACCCCATGTGGCACCTCCTTTGTTTTAATTACACTCAAGAACCAGTTCAGGAGCTGTTCCCTGGGTCATTGCTGAACACAAGTTTGATCCTAGACAATGGTGGAAGAAGAAGTTTGGCCCTTATTATGCTCCATCTGGCCAGTTATCATCTTGCGGTATTATCATACCACACGATACTTCTGATACCTCTCTATCACATTTTTCATCAGATACTACAAAATTGTGAGGTGCTTGGATAGAGCAGAGGTGAATGGGTTTATTCACCTTAGCAGAGAGGTCAGTGACGAGGGGGTATAGATTTAAAGTGACTGGTAGAAAAATTAGAGAAGAGAGGAGGAAAAACTTTTTCACCCAGAGGGTGGTGATGGTCTGGAACTCACTGCCTGAAAGGATAGTTGAGGCAGAAACCCTCATCTCATTTAAAAGGAGTCTGGATATGCACGTCAAGTGCCATAATCTGCAGGGCATTCAACGGCATTACCATCGCTGAATCTCCCACTATCAACATCCTAGGGGCTACCATTGACCAGAAACTGAACTGGTGTAGCCATATAAATACTGTGGCTACAAGAGCAGGTCAGAGGCTAGGAATCCTGAGGCGAGTAACTCACCTCCTGACTCCCCAAAGCCTGTCCACCATCTACAAGGCACAAGTCAGGAGTGTGATGGAATACTCTCCACTTGCCTGGATGGGTGCAGCTCCAACAACACTCAAGATGCTCGACACCATCCAGGACAAAGCAGCCCGCTTGATTGGCACCCCATCTACAAACATTCACTCTCTCCACCACCGACGCACAGTGGCAGCAGTATGTACCATCTACAAGATGCACTGCAGCAATGCACTAAGGCTCCTTAGACAGCACCTTCCAAACCCGCGACCTCTACCAACTAGAAGGACAAGGGCAGCAAATGCAGGGGAACACCACCACCTGCAAGTTCCCCTCCAAGTTACACACCATCCTGACTTGGAACTATATCGCCGTCCCTTCACTGTCGCTGGGTCAAAATCCTGGAACTCCCTTCCTAACAGCACTGTGGGTATACCTACCCCAAATGGACTGCAGCGATTCATGAAGGCAGCTCACCACCACCTTCTCAAGGGTAATTAGGGATGGGCAATAAATGCTGGCCTAGCCAGCGACACCCACATCCCTGAATGAATTTTTAAAAAGGGCGACGGACCAAATTCTGGAAGGTGGGATTAGAATAGGTGGATCGTTTTTCGGCCAGCACAGACACGATGGGCCAAGTGGCCTCCTTCTGTGCCTTAAACATTCTATGACTCTTTAATACTCTGCCAACTATTTCTTGAATCTGCTGAAATGACCAGCCCCCACTTCTTCCCTTGCAGTTTATTCCAGACATTCATCACCCTCACTGTAAAGCAATTACATCTAAATTGTCTTTTCACCCTTCCTTTTTTTGTGGACTAGACTGGCCAAGGGGGGCAGATTTATTGTTGAATCTGTGACAATGTTAAACATTTAGACATTTATTTATACTATATAGGATCTTGAATACCCCGAGTGTTCTCTTTTGTAATATAAACAGTTCCAGCTTCTGCGGCTTCACCTCATAACTCAGCGTCTAATCCCAGCGATCAATGTAGTTGTCCTTTGCTGCACACTCCAGTTCCTGGATGTCTGCCTCATAATGTGCAACCAGAATTGCGAAAGAACTGCAGGTGGGGCCAGACTCTGTGTTAAAGTCAGATTTGATTCCTAAGATTTGTGTTCTATTCCTCTGGCTCTACAATCCAATGTGTCACAATGTCATTGCTTATGAATCTGTAATCTCACAGCAAAGCACACATATAAGGCATTCAAAGGAAATTTGTTTCTGAAAAGCCAATTATTTTGGAGTATGTTTTACAACTGAGAAGTTTGAGAGGTACATTTCAAAGGTTATTTCTGCTAAAGGGAGTCTGTCCTAGCCATTTCACCCTTTACTGAATTATGCTGCATAAATGAGAATATTGTCATGCATTGTGTAATGTTTACCTAGTTCCAATATTAATTGCTTCTCTGTGTTCTTTCATTTATAGATAAATATTGTAATGATTACAGTCTGTGGTTATATTTTATTTATCAGAAGTCCTTGCATTATATAATGGAATATCCCAAAATGCTTCACAAAATTACTTTTGAAATGCAATCACAAGTAGGTGAATATGGCAGTCAACTTGCACGCAGAAACACTTACAAACCGCCAATAAGATGGATGTTTAGGTGATTTTAGTTAAGTGAGAAAAATTGGACAACAGGCTCCTAAACCTTCCATATGATGACAGGAAGCGCAAGCTCATTCTGAGCCAGATGTGTGCCGCTCACGTTATTGGTGAAGGCGAATAAATTGGCATACAGTACCCATGTCTGAAACATGAATTAGATTCTTTGCATACAAAAGGCTCGATATCTGTTTGAGGCCCCCACTGCAAGATTGGTTTTGTCCTGAAGCAGCTAGCGCTAAGAAAACCATGCCCTCGAGAAGCCTAACAAAAGGGATTGACTGTTAGGTCGCAACCAGCAAGTGTTTAGACTCTATTTACCTGAATGTGGAGCCAGAAGGAACATGAGTGCTCCTCCCGCCGCCACATTCAAAGGACATGGGCTGTTCCTCCCTCCCAATTGCTGCCATTCCCTCCTCCTGATTGTCGTCAATTTCTCCCATCCCAATCACCACTGCTGCCTCTGATCCGATCACTCCCATTCCTCATTTACCTAAGGGATACTGCAATTACAGCAGCAGCACAATATTCATCCACACTTCACTGGCGAGCAGCCCGCTACTCTCCACAGCTCGCCAGCTCAATAGAAATGAAACATGAGGCCCAAAATCCCAGGCCATACCAGTCGGGCACAGGGATTTTTGTCCAATGGAATTTCTAGGCCCAGAACTGCCTACAATTGTCAGGATAGTGCCAAGAGATCCTTGACATCCACCTGAATCACCAGATGAAGTCTGGGTTTAATGTCTCTTCAGACATAAGACTGTGCAGCATTCCTTCAATACCAGACTGCAGTGTCAGCCTAGATTTTATGCTCAAGTCCTGCAGTAAGGGTTGAAATCACAACCTTTTGCCTCAGAGGCAAGACAACTACCAACTGAGTCAAGTTGCCATTTAGGAGATTATGTATGTATTGTAATCTTACATAAAGTCCAGTATTCAATTTAGCATAAGACCTCTCTGGAGAACACTTTGGTGCAGATCAGTGTGCCACAATAAGGCTAAGGCTAAGGTATCTGTCAACCTATTTAAGATAGCAGACATGTTGACATCCAAAGTGTGTATGGTTGTAGTCAAGGCTAACATGGACTCATTTGATTGTAGCGTTTGATGTTCCATGGAACTGGCCGTTCTATCCATGGAAGAACACAAAATCACAAAGTCCTGTGGCAGACTCCTCTATTCTTTCTGCAAGTGTGGTCATTGTGCCTGAAAGGCCTGTCAGTGCATTGCACATTCTCAGTTGCTGCTCAATGATTCTCCCCTTCATCGATGTCCCCCAAGATACATCATCTGTCTCCAGCTGAGCAGAGCTTGGAGAGGGCTGCAACTTCCAACATGGATTTGGAACAGCTGTCCCTGCCATCACCATCTGCTCTTGCTCCCTTGTGAAGTGTGAGTCACCGGGTGAAAACCCAACTATCTGTCTAACTGGTCCCAGCAAAGTGCGAGTATCTGAGTTGTGTAAATTCCTCACTCTCAAGAAACTATCCAACTCCCTTTTAAAATTATTGATGGAATCAGCTTCCACCACCTTTTCAGATACAGCATTCTAGAACTCGACAGTTCTCGGAGTGAAAATATTTCTCCTCAGCTCCCCTCTAAATCTTTTGCCGATGATTTTGAATCTATAACCTTAGGTCATTGACCCACTCACCAGAGGGAATAGTTTTTCTCTATCTACACTATCAAAACCTCTCATCATCTTGACTACCTCCATTCGACCACCTCTTAACCTTCTCTGTTTCTAAGAGAACAGCCCTAACTTTTCTAACTTCTCCACATAACTGAAGTCCTTCATTCCTGATAACATCCTGATAATCCTCCTTTGTACCCTTTCTAAGGTCTTTACATTTTTCTTGAAGTGTGATGCCCAGAATTGTCCACAGTACTCCAACTGAGGCCTAACCAGTGATTTACAATGTTCTAGCATGATCTCTTTGCTTTTATATTCTATTCCTCTATTTATAAACACAAGTAACTCAAATGTCTTATCAACTTGCCCTGCCACTTATAAGAATTTGTGAATATGAACACCAAGGTCTTGCTGCTTTATAAAATTGTGGCATATATATATTATACTGTCTTTCCATATTAAACCTCATAAAATGCAACAGTTTACACTTCTCCGCATTGAACTCCATCTGCTATAATTCTGCGCATGTCACCATTTTATGTCATCCTGTTTTCTATAAGTATCTTCATCGCTAACTAATATTTTGCCAAGTTTCGTATCATCTGCAAACTTTATAATACTGCTCCCTATACTCGAGTCCAGGTCATTTATAAAAAATAATGGCATGTGTTCACCTGATGGATGGAGTCCATTTGTTGAGAGTGACTATGAGGGAGAGGCATGACATTGCATAAGGATGAGGATGAGTGGGAATGGTGAATGGATAGATGGGGATGTGATGTTATGGACAGGTGGGAAATGATAGGGGTGGTTTCCCTTTTTCACCTTTCAACTGAACAAAGACAGCATTTTTATTAGAACGTGTTTTAACCCTTGAGTGTCTTAATAGTCAATAAATAGACAAATGACAACTCCTGCTCCCAATCCACTCTCAATACACCTCTGAGTTAATATGGAGACCTGTATATCTGCATTTTTTGCTAGAGTGTGATTTTCTAATTTAGCAGCAAGAACAAAGTCAAAATTTCTTCTGTCTCCACTCTGGAAGGCTGCAGCTTGTGGAAGGAAGACTACTGGGGAACTAATAGACTTTAGCTATTAATCAGTGCGAAATGCAGACTGTCATTGTCTTTGACACTTCCTTGCATCAACAATTCTCAACCTTAGAACATTCACATCTTGTTCTGAGCAGGAAGCCAGTGCAAATTAGCCAGTGACACAAGATGCCCTCAGGCAGACAAGCAAGGACATGTTAAAGGAAATTCTTTTTGAGGAATATTACCTATGGAATATGACTCATCAATTTTGTTTGACTTTTGTACAATTTCAGAAAGATGCTATAAATCTTATAAACACTGAGGCTTGTACTATCTGCAAACAAACACATTGCAATACAATTTAAGACACTGGGATGAAATTGTCTAGGATGCAGGTAGAAAGGCACTTTAAGTGGATTTACATACCCCAGGAAGAAAAAGGATTTGCCAGCATGTTCTGCTATATCATTCATAAACATTTGAGGGTGAAAGATGTTTGCCATTGGCAGAGAATTAATTAATCCAATTATGCAAAGGTAACAGCTACAATAGATTCAGAATGTTACAATATGGAAACAGGCTATTCAATCCCTTCAGTGCGCAAGAGGATTTCTCTCAACATGAGCTACCGAGTCTGATTTCACTTACCTGCTCACTCTCCACACTCTTCAATATTCCTCTTTTTCAAGCAACTATCTGATTCCCTTTTTAAAAAAGTGTTATGGAATCTGCTTCAATAATGGCTTTTGACAGAGGATCCTCATTCTAACCATCTATCTAAAGATGTTGGCCTGGCAGATCTTTGGGGCATGATCCTGGCATTTACACTGGGATCACAACCATTGCAGAACTCTACCAAGTGACCCCACTGCAGGGTCAGAAGGAAGATATTATGTATATCTTGCACTAAGTTACTAAATATTTACTGCTTCAGTTTCCAAAAAAGTAATTGGAGTTTAAAAAGAAAGAAAAAGCAACACCTCCTTCCCCATCTGCACCAAATTGCTGACTTTAGCTATACTAAAAACAGAAAGTGCTGGAAATACTCAGCAGGTCTGTCAGCACATGTGGCGAGAGAAGCAGAGTTGATGTTTCAAGTAGGGTATTCGACTCAAAACTTCAACTCTGTTTCTCTCTCCACAAATGCTGCCAGACCTGTTGAGCATTTCCAGCACTTTCAGTTTTTATTTCAGATTTCCAGCATCCCCAGTAGTTTGCTTTTATTTTCCTGACTTTAGCTCCCTGTTATTGATGCACTCAGTTCTGTGATCACTCTGTGCTCCCCACTCTGCATGGTAGCAAATACTGTTTACTTATACAGAGCTCTGGGGGCTGCTCTGGCTGCTGATTGGTATGCCCTGGTGAACATTACCATGGTCACAGTTATGGCTGCAATGGGGCACTAAACTCCACCATTCACCATATGACCAGGTGCGAAAGGGTTCCCTCTCAGCCTTTGCCTGGTTTAACTGTAACAGGGTTTAATTTTAAAAACACCGTGTTTTTAGCTCCCCTCAGTGAATCCTTGTTGACGGCTTTCCAATTATAAGGCAAAGAAATCAATCGGACAGGTTTTCTTAGATTTAAACAAAAAAGGTGAAAATTTATTAACCTTAAACGCGAATCCGGTTAACGACTACAACTATGTGGCATGGCCGCACTAGCATGCACACGCAATAAACACACATGTAGATAGAGACAGAAAAAGTAGAAAGAATAAAGGAGAAAAGTTTGAGGCAACAGCTGGGTGTATTTACAGTCCTTTGAGTTCAATGTGGATTCTTTGGTTGCCGGTAAGTCTTGCTGTTTGTTGGGACCCAGTGCATGCTTTAACTTGTTTCGATGTAGGAGTCTTTTCTCTCTTGAGGCTTCAGCAACTTCAGTGGGTCAGGAGGCTTGTGAGAAAGCAAGAGAGAGCCAGCCAGGAGAGAGGCTGTCTTATTCCAGGTTCAGTTGCAATCTGCAGTCTGTCTTCAAATTGTCCGGTGAGCACAATTCAAAACTCCAAGTTGGCCAGCAGGTAGTCATGTGACTAGCTAGTTTAACCACTCCTGCGTTTGTGGATTCTCCATCTTAGCAGACACTGGAATGCGAGCTTTCTACATCTTCAATGTCTGGTGATGGGGCGGCACAGTGGCGCAGTGGTTAGCACCGCAGCCTCACAGCTCCAGCGACCCGGGTTCAATTCTGGGTACTGCCTGTGTGGAGTTTGCAAGTTCTCCCTGTGTCTGCGTGGGTTTCCTCCGGGTGCTCCGGTTTCCTCCCACATGCCAAAGACTTGCAGGTTGCTAGGTTAATTGGCCATTATAAATTGCCCCTAGTATAGGTAGGTGGTAGGGAAATATAGGGACAGGTGGGGATGTGGTAGGAATATGGGATTAGTGTAGGATTAGTATAGATGGGTGGTTGATGGTCGGCACAGACTCGATGGATCGAAGGGCCTGTTTCAGTGTTGTATCTCTAAACTAAACTAAACTAAACATCCATTTGGGTTAATTGGACCAGGAAGTAGTTGCTTTGTCTCCACAAGCACTGTCTCTTAGTATGCAAATGTCCCCTAGCCAAATGTCTGGTGATCTCTTTAAACAAGTCATTTCTTCACTCCAGCAACAGTTTAAAATTAATGTTCATATGACAAAATTAATATGCCTCATTCTTGGCAGGTGAGGGGGTCTTCATGACACCATACATACCTGAAAAACCAGATACTTAGCTCTAAACTAGTATATCTTGCATATTGAGTTGCTGCCTATCCTCAGCTTTTAAAAAAGTAAGAATAAAAATTAAATGCAATGATAAAGGAATATACATGAAATGCTGCTCATTTATGAATATACGTATAATCAAGGATGCTGATTTATAGCTTCGAAGGAAAAATAAACAGTCACAGAATATCATGTAATAAAAACAGTATTTGATTCTTTCAGCTACCCTAAATGAATGACCCTGATAATACATTGTGCATTACATGGCAGAAACACCATCAAACTCACCAACAGCAATGCCATAGATCTGCCAATAATATATTTGCAAATGAAACAGATTTCCTTCAGCTAATTGGACGATATGCAAACTTATTCATTGGAATTCAGTCTTATTGATTGGTGAGAAGAACAAAAGAGTGGCTATGTAGACCAATCAAATCATGCAAAAAAATTATTTTAGACTAAAATGGAAATGGGCAGCTTACATTCAATTTTTCTTGATCATTCATTAGCATAATTTTAGGATTATTCTAAAGAGTAGACTAGTGGTAGGAGAGGAAGATTGCATCAAATGCACATTTAAAGGGATGCAAACAATTAAGGGGAGATTCACATTAGGAGAACAAAAATTCTGAAAGCCTTTGCAGAGTCTCAAGCTGTCGCAAGTATGAAAGAAAGTAAGACAATAGCAAAATGAATCTCAAGATGCAGGCAGGATACTGCAGAGATGAATCTGCAGGAAAGAAAAAAGCAGCCAAGCTTACCCCTGCTTGATGACTGCTGATGTGGAACTGGTTATGAGGAAGTTTATTTATTTTGTTTTATTTTATTTAGAGATACAGCACTGAAACAGGCCCTTTGGCCCATCGAGTCTGTGCCGACCATCAACCACCCATTTATACTAATCCTACATTAATCCCATATTCCTACCACATCCCCACCTTCCCTCAATTCCCCTACCACCTACCTATACTAGGGGCAATTTACAGTGGCCAATTTACCTATCAACCTGCAAGTCTTTGGCTGTGGGAGGAAACCGGAGCACCTGGCGGAAACCCACGCGGTCACAGGGAGAACTTGTAAACTCCACACAGGCAGTACCTAGAATCGAACCCGGGTCGCTGGAGCTGTGAGGCTGCGGTGATAACCAGTGCGCCACTGTGCCACCCTGTGCCACTCCAATGTATCTTCCACATAGGTCAACATTGTGCATGTTTGTGAGGAGGTGCAATCATGGTATAGCTGAGCATTAGTGTCACTGCGTGTGCTAACTATGTGGCGATATAACTGCAGATGCCCTAGCAGTAGATGAAAAGAGATCAGAACTTGTACTTATATAATCTCTTTCATACTCTTGGTAGATCCAAAAGCAATTCACAGCCCATTCATTACTTTTATGAAGTGCAGTCACTGTTATGATGTAAACAAAGATGAAGAGCAAAGTCTCACGAACAGCAAATATAATGAGCTCCAAATTTATTTTGTTTATGGTGTTGGTTGGGAAATGAATATTGGCCAAGGCACAGGGAAGATCCCCATCTCTTCTGATGAAAGGTCATCCAATCTGAAACTTTAACTCTGTTTCTTTTTCCACAGATGCACCTAGACCTGCTGAGTATTTCCAACATTTTCTGTTTCTTTTCAGATTTCCAGCATCTGCAGTCTTTTGCTTTTTTATCCCCAGCTTTTCTTCGAATAGTACCATAGAAGATTGTACATTCACCTGCACAAGCAGATTGGGTATTGGTTTAACAACTTATGAAAGACGATTCTTCTGATAAACCAGCAATTCATCAGGACGCACTGGATTGTCAGCCTAGATTATGGCCTGGTTCTTGAAGTGAGGGTTGAACCCACTGTGAGTGCTACCAACTGAGCCAAGCTCACACTTTTAAAGGATTAACATATTGAAGTGGTGGATTAATTGAAGATGCTTGAAGATCACTAGTGGGTGAAATAATTGAAAAAAATGAAGTCAGCTGGAGGAATATCAATATAGCAATTGCTGAATAAATTTAGCCAGCGTAGATTCAGAGGTGGAAGGACCTGCATGATAAATTTCCTCAAATTGTTCAACATTATAAGGAAGGTGAATAGTATAGTTCTCCAATGATACAGTATGTTGGAATTTCCTCAAAAGCATTAACAAAGTCCCACAAGAAACTACTAATATAAATAAAATATATGTGAATTCAAGGTAGAATGTCGAGCTGGATAAAAAACTGAAGTTTTAAAACATACTTTGTAAAGAGCACATGAGAGATGTAGTGTTAGACTGGGAATTAGTGCTGAGTGGATTACCACAGGGATCAGTGCATAAAACCCTGTTGTTTCTCATCAACATAATACATGGATCCACAACGAAATTGTAAGCTTCTTTAATTTGAGAATGACGGCGAAATAGAGAATCAAGTAGAAAAGGAGCATACAGTTCATGTTTTCAGAGGTAGATCAATTTGTATTTATATAAATAAGATAAACCAAATGAATTTAATAACAAAAAATGCAAAATATGGCATATTAGGAAACAGAATGAGCAACATTACTTATAGAATGAAGGAAATAAAGTTATCACAATGAGACTTTGAAAGGGACCTGAGAGGGATAGTAGACTTATCACCTTCAATACCAACACACTATGTGCAGACTCCATTAAAAAGACAAACAAAATGCTACAATGTACAGACTGAATATTAGAGTATTAGTCGATATAAATTGTACTGAGGCTCTATAAAGCACCTCTCTCAGCATAGAATGTTTGCAATGTCCTGTTCCTATTGCATAGTATCACTAATATGCATGTCATATGCAAGGTATTGGACCCAATTGTCAGCACATCGCATTTCACAGCAAATAAGGTTTGTCGGGAACAGTGGCAATTGAGGGCATTCAGGAACAGTGATCAGGTCATTTTATGTAGGGTCAGGAGGAGCAGTCCAATTCCAATCAGCTCCACATTCATAAGTTATTTACCTTTTTGGTTGGCAGGCATTCAGGTGGGGTTGGTTCCCTGAGTGCTGCCTGCAATGGCTCTGGCTGCCTCAAGGTAAGCCAATGCTGGAATGGGGACCTCAAGCAGCAGTTAGGCCACTAATTTGCATATGCAAAGGGATTATGCCTGCTTCAGGTATGGGCAAAGGACACCTCTTGTTTGCCCTTACCTAGTATAATTGTTGGTGTACTTCTGGCCAGTAGTATACCTCCTGCCTGCCATTATGGGACCTTAGTAGGTCATATAGTGCCTGAAAAACAAACACTACTTGGCCCAATTTCTGGACTATGTCCTCCTTACAGAAATGCCATCAAGCCATGTGTACAACAAGAAGGTGGTTGAGTATTAAAGAATGCCAAAAATGTGCCAAGTAGGCCCTGAGACTGTGCTAATATTTGCAGAGGTTCCCCCACACAGAAAATTTGTAAACAATATTCTAGATGAATAATCTGATAAACTGAGTTTACAGATATTACCCTTGTGCTAATACATGCAAAAGATGGCTCCAAACGGAATGAAAGACCCATAAGATTGCATACTGTTACGAGGTTTTATTTTTGTACTAAAATCTTAGAATTCTGAGTGTTTTAAAACAAACTGAAAAAAGTATTTTCAGTGGACATGGACACCTGCAAATAAGTGACTTTTTAGATGTTGACTTTGTATACCAGAATAGGAAAGCAAGCAGCCTGAAGGAAGCCAGCCAGGGGTTTTGACTTCCTCAAACAACACTTTGAATGACAGAGGAGACACTGTGTCTGGTCATGTGATCAGCTTAGGAAGGTTTACTTTCACTTCGGGCCCTTTTAAAAACCAATGAATTGGACAAAAAGCAGGCATTTGAAATTTGGGTTTCCGACCTGCCTGGAGATCAAAGTGGAAGACCCAGAAAAAGATCTCTCTCTGTAAAGGAAACTTGCATCTCTTGAAAAGAAACCCTGTATTTGAAAGGTGGCAGATCCCAATTGCCTCCTGTCTCTGAAGAATTCCTGCATCCAGTGTGGTTCCTGTTGCCTCCTGTGTTTTGGGAAATCCTGAATAAAGCTTCTACTGCTATACTGTTGCTGTGAGTCATAATCAGACCTGTTGCTACACCCCTGCTGAAAGATATGTGTGATACCTGCTGTAGTCAAATATTTTGAATGCCTACCAATCACAAACTGTTCATCAACATCACCTGAAGCAACTTCGAGTGGCATCCAGTTATTTGACTCTGGGACACCTCACCCAACTGAGGAATTTCCTACCAGAATGCAACAAACTGATTTCTTTTATTATTCCTTCTATTCTTAAGAAACAGTCGTAAACCCAAAATCCTTTTACCCCGGTAAACTGTTTTTTAATGTATGTGTGTGTGCATGAGGGTTAGGGAAATAAGAAGCTTTTCATATATATAGATTTATCTCATTAGTGGTTAAGACTTTTTTCCAATAAATAGTTAATGTTGTTGTTTAGAGAAACCTGGTTGGTGTGCTTTATTCTGGGAGACAAATAGAGTCTAATTGGCTATTCTTCGGTTGGTAGGGAAACTTTATTGATATGCTGTGACCCATGGAGAAGTGGGACAGAATTAACAGTGCATTTCTCCCACCTTGGTCGTAACAATACCCACTGCCGTGGATTGAAAAATCCCAAGCTGCTGTTAATGGGGAAAAACTATTCTCTTCCTTTGGCTTGGCTGTATTATTGGCAAGTAACATTCACACCATGGATTTAGTGACTATCTTAGAATTATGACCTTAAGTTTTGTACTACTCCACAACATTTTCTCTCAGCCTACCCTATCACTGGTTGGCATCCTTCCATCTACAAAAGATGATTGCCACACAGTAAACAATCCATTTAGGTGGGATATCTTCTCCTGGTGCAATTTTGCTGATGGCTGTGAAGGCCAATCCTTGAGCACAGACCCACCAAGTTGAATGGTATTTGTGCTGGTGGAGGGTGCAGGAGAGTCATGTGATGGCGCATCCGCTGACTGCTCATCCTCAGAGGTTGACTGCTGTTCCCCTTCTGATGGAGTCTGCTGCGGAACACACAAACATGTGTGAGTTAGGCTGTGCAGATCTCATTCATGAAATCCATGCGTGATGTGGGTCGCCAGAATTGTGCTGGATGTCAATGGAAGACAATCCTCACTCTCTTGTGTGGAGATTCCAGTCTCACCATCCGCTATTGAGCGGCCACCCTGGGTCCCCGCTAGCTTCAGTGCTTCACTCTCAGCTGAAAGCGAGGCCATATGTTTCCAGTTCTTCTGCCAGTCCACGAGGCTTCCCTGCAGTTATTGGCCCTCCTGTCCTGCAAGTGGAAAGAGGGAGATAGTCATAATTCACAGGCAGAGCTACAGGACAGGTCTGCTAATAGTAGCCCCTCATCCGCTGCTGGGGTTTCCTATATAGCTTATCCCCACGTCCACTCTCAGGGGAGGTAATGGGGATGAGCTGTGAAAGAAGGTGGCCTGTGGCCCAGATGCATCTGGCAGGATGTGGTGATGCCTAACCCCCTTTCCCAGCACCTTTGCAGTGCCTCCCTCCCCATGTCACACAGTGTCCTGCATAGCCACATGCAATCCCAAAAAAAGGAGAATGGTATGTAGCACCCACCTTCGCAGACCAAATAAGGTAGTTGACTTTTCCTGCATTGGACCCCTGTTCAGCGGGTAACCCCATGGCTGCTTACCTCCTCTGTGATCTCCACCTGGGTTTGCTTGGTCAGGTGGGAGGACCTCTTCTTTCCGTCACTGGGGAAGAGGACCTCCTGCTTTTCCCTTGCATCCTGGAGTAGAATCTCAAGGGAGGTATCACTAAACCATGGGGCCACCCAGTGTCTTGCCACTGCCATCCTGCAGCGTCCTTGTCAGAGGCGGGAAGTGGGGGTCCAGGAGTTGCTCCAGCACCAGTTTTAGCTGTTAACAGCAAATGACTGAAAGGCAGCAGTGAAAACAGGGCTGGTAGGGCTTTAAAAGGCGCCAGCAACTGCTCCAGAGTCTTGCGACGCCGCATTCGGCACCTCGAACCCCGCCCCCATCGCATGATTGGCCGGGCCTCACGCCTCCATTTTTTAATTGGCTGCCCGCCACGTGATTGTGGTGGGTTGGCCACATGCGTGATGAGCGGCGATGGTGCCCACTTCCAGATCCGCTGCCAGAAGCCACAACAGGAACAGTAAATCCAGCCCTAAGTGTGATCTCATAGAGTCATAGAGTCATACAGCACAGAAACAGGCCCTTCGGCCCATTGTGTCTGTGCCAGCCATCAAGCACCTAACTATTCTAATCCCATTTTCCAGCACTTGACCACAGTTCAATATAAGTTCAACATTATTTTTCTGCCTTTCAATTCTATTCTTTTAGAAATGAACTCCAATTCTCTGTTTGTATTTTTATGGCCTGGCTAGCCTGTGTTGCTTTTAATGTTGTACTTTTAATGATTTGTGAATCTGTACTCCTAGATCGCTTTGCATATCTACTCCAGTAGACTCTTTTTTTTCCAAGCAGTATGTGGCCTCATTATTCCTCCTACCAAATTGCACCACTTCCCTCTTAAGTATATTGAAATTCATTTGCCATTTACCTTCCCATTCTGCAAGTTTATTAATATTCCTTGTGTTTTGTTGCAGTCATCCGCAGTATTAACTATACCTCACAACTAGGTGCCAGCTGTAAATTTTGAAATTGTACTTATGATTTCCAACTCTAAATTATTTATGTTAATGGAGAACAATGGTGGTCTCAGCCCAATCCCGTTGGAACACCATTTCCCACATTCTACCAGTCTGAGTAAATACCTTCAACCCCTAAACTCTGTTTTCCATTTTGTAACCAGTTTGCTATCTGTTCTTGCCCCTGACTCCACCTGCTCTGAACTTAGTGATGAGTCTTCTACCCAGGACCTTATTGAAGGCCTTTTGAAAATCTAAATGTATTGCATCTACTACATTACCCTTATCTACTTAAAGTTGACCAAGTATCACCTTCCCTTTTGAAATCCATATTGATTATTCATTGTTGTATCTTCAATATCTAGATATTTTTCCATTACATCCTTGAGTAAAGATTCCATTATCTTTTGTACCACCAACATTAAGCTAACTAGTTCCCTGCATTTGTTCTATTTTATTTTTCGAATATAGCAATAGCATTAGCGGTCCACTAGTCCTCTAGTACTACTCCCTTTTCTAATTAACTTTTATATATAGTGCCTCTGCTATCTGTTCCCCATCTTATTTTAGTATGCACAAACGCAATCCATCCAGATCAGTGATCCTATCTAAATTTCACTGGTTTATCAATTATCTCCCCCCTTTCTATCCTAAATGTCTTGAGATCTTTTTTGATCCCTTCCTCTAATGGCATGTGCACTGTTTTAGTCTCCCTGGTAAATAGTGAGGCAAAATAGTTATTCAGTGTTTTTCCATTTGGAACATAAGAACTAGGCGTAGGCCGTCCGGCCCCTCGAGCCTGCTCCGCCATTCAATAAGATCACGGCTGATCTTTTCGTGGACTCAGATCCACTTACCCACGCTCTCACCGTATCCCTTAATTCCTTTATTGTTCAAAAACCTTAGCTTTAAAAACGTTTACTGAAGTAGCGTCAACTACTTCACTGGGCAAGGAATTCCATAGATTTACAACCCTCTGGGTGAAGAAGTTCCTTCTCAATTCAGTCCTAAATCTGCTCCCTCTAATCTTGAGGCTATGCCCTCTTGTCCTAGCTTCACCTGCCAGTGGAAACATCCTCTCTACTTGTATCTTATCTATTCCCTTCATAATTTTATATGTTTCTATAAGATCCCCCCTCATTCTTCTGAATTCCAATGAATATAATCCCAATCTACTCAGTCTCTCCTCATAAGCCAACCCCCTCAACTCCAGAATCAACCTAGTGAACCTCCTCTGCACCCCCTCCAGTGCCAGTAGATCCTTTCTCAAGTAAGGAGACCAAAACTGCACACAGTACTCCAGGTGCGGCCTCACCAGTACCTTATACAGCTGCAACATAACCTCTCTGCTTTTAAACTCAATCCCTTTAGCAATGAAGGACAAAATTCCATTTGCCTTCCTAATTACCTGCTGTACCTGCAGACCAACCATCTGCGATTCATGCACAAGGACACCCAGGTCCCTCTGCATAGCAGCATGCTGCAACTTTTTACCATTCATTTTTACCGTTACTCCTACCGAAATGAATGACTTCACATTTATTAACATTGTATTCCATCTGCCAGACCTTTGCCCACTCACTCAATGTATCTATGCTCCTCTGCAAAGTTTCACAGTCATCTGCACACTTTGCTCTGCCACTCATCTTAGTGTCATCTGCAAACTTTGACACCCTACACGTGGTCCCCAACTCCAAATCATCTATATAAATTGTAAATAATTGCGGTCCCAACACCGATCCCTGAGGCACACCACTAGTGACTGATTGCCAGCCAGAATAGCACTCATTTATCCCCACTCTCTGCTTCCTGTTAGTCAACCAATCCTCTATCCATGCTAATACTTTACCCCTAACACCATGCATCCTTATCTTATGTAGCAGCCTCTTGTGCGGCACCTTGTCGAAGGCCTTTTGGAAATCTAGGTACACCACATCCACTGGGTCCCCATTGTCCACCTTGCTCGTAATGTCTTCATAGAATTCCAAAAGATTTGACAAGCATGACCTGCTTGACTGTCATTTCACTGTCATTGCCTCTGAGTTTATCCTATACATGCCTTAGTGGTCCTAACACTATCCTAATTTTCCTTTGGTTATTTATGTGTCAATATTCCTGGATAAATTAATTTTGTAGTTCCTCTTTGCTTCCTAATTGTTGTTTTGACTTCTTTCCTAATCTCTTCATTTTCCCTTTTGCCATTTTCTCTTTTATTGTCTATCCTTATTGTCTCTGCCTTTTTCTCCCACCATTATTATCCTGTTTTTTTTACTAATTTCATAGATTTGCCTATATATTTCTTCCTCCATGTTGCTTTCCCTATTAGTACAACTGCTCAATTTGTATGATCAATCCTTTTTTACCCGTTATCTCAATCCATATGGATTCTGTTTATATCTTAATGTTAGGTTATGTCTCTTTTTTCTACTGCCATTGTGTTATGTTTAACTATTACGACTAAAGCAAAATGCAAGTTGTTTGATATCTCTAACTTAATTTGGGCATGAGCAGGGAACAGGTGAAAAATGGGCACTTGCACCATGCAATTTCTAGGTCTTTCACTCTAAGATATCCTGAATTAAGTTTTTTTTTAGTGCATTTGATGCTCACCACTTGATTGTTGGGCGTGGAAGGCTGGCACACCCCAATGAAGTTAGTTAGCACAAGCTGTTTATAAAGATTATTAGGTTCCTGAAAAATATAAAAAATGGAGCTGCTCCCAAATGTGACTGCAGTGCCTAAGGTTGCAATTAAAAAGAAACCCTGGCACTGAAACGTCAGTCAGCAACCCTGTAATGGCTGCGAGCATCTAAAGGTCCATCTTACTGCTCTTGGCATGTCATTAGAATGCCTCCAAACTGCTAGAAAATTGTAGAAATGAGCTGACAGTTACGCAGCGGGACTGCAGAGGTCATTGGTCTCTAAACTGAATAGTAAAACTGGTGTTACAGACAGGTGGAAAGGAGTGTGGGTGGTTCCCATTGTCCACTTCCCTATTGAGTTGGTCCCCGAGTGTTTTTAGGGTCAAATAAACAGACAAATTACAGATTTTCTCAGAAGTTAAAAAAAGATAAATATTTATTTTTACACAATTCCTGAAATGGTCACAACTTCACTCACGCACATATTCACACACAAACGCATACACAAGAGTAGATAGAAAGAGAGGAGAAGAGCAAGTAGTTTAAAGTGAGGTAGGTGTTTATGGTTCATGGTAAACCTGTTGAATCTTTTAAAGAGGAGAGTCTCTTTTAAAGGTCACATTCGACTCTCTGCTACATAAAGTTGAAGTGTAGAATTAGCAGAAGTAATCATTCCTTGTTTAGGTTGGATCTCTTTCCACAGCCTTTCACTGAACTGCTTTCAGTAATATTGTGATCTCTCCTCTCCCTTCAGAGGGATATCTTTTAAAGTCAAAATCCATCACATTAGAGTTTCTGTTAGTCGACACATGGCCTGCTTCCCTGGTATAATCACACAATGGACCAGAATGTGGAATCCATGGCCATCTATTGATGTGTGATCTGTTAGAATGTGGCCACTTCACACCTTCTTTGTCTCAGAAGAAAAACCAATTCAATTCAGGAATGTCTCTTGATGGTTGACAACTCTTAGACTGGAATGTATCCTTTTGTCCTTTCGAGACAGTGAGACACTTGTTGCATACTCAGGCCAGGTCATCTGACCTTTGGTGGCCATCTGTGCAGCATTGTCCACTTTTTTTTAAAAAAAGGAAAAGTCAATTTCAAAGAGTCCATATTGAATAAAGTTTGCATCTTAAAAGTTAGGAATATGATATGTCTTTGCTAAACATAACACTGGTATCAAAAAACAGAAGCTGTAAAATATTTGGGATTTTGCTTACAGAATTTTGAAGGTTTGAACAATTTAAAAGTGGAATAGTGGAATAACCTGTTTGTTGATAACCACCAAAAGGGCCATAACTCTAGAAAGGACGCCTGGCATAGAAGATTACCATCGGTTTCATAGGATAATGAGATGCAAACAATTTACTGTTCAGAATAGCATTGTTGCATGACCAATTGATTTTACTTCCCTTTCCTGGAGTAAAAGAATTAGCTTTGATTAAATTGCCTTTTATTATTTATTTAAGATGGACCTTCAAAATGTAACAGCTATAGTAATTATATTCCTTTGTCATTTAGTTTCTTTTTACTTCTGAATATAATGATCCTGCTCTCAATATTTTTGTGGATGAATAGATATGCCATAGCATTTCCCATGGGGAGTCAAGACCAATTGTAATTTTAAGGTGAAGCAGAGTGAAAGCACGGGACATAATTGGGCCAAAGTGCACAGATGGAGCCTTGATATCATAGAAGAACTAATTAATTATGCAGTACTAAGAGGAAGAGACATCCACCTTGAAAAGCTGCATGGTTTTTTTGACTTAGGGGATACTACTTTTTAAGTCAATTGTCAAAAATGATTTCCCAGACATGTTGCGTAACTAACCATAGACGGTAATGTTCCTAAAACCTAGAAATGAATGTAACCTTTCTTCTACAGAAAGATCATCTTCTGAGGAGGAATACAAGTGAACAAGGTGTAACTAAAATCTGGAAAGACACTTCTGAACACTTCACAGGACAAACAATCTGGATGAAAATTATTCTTGAGGCTTCTCGTGATAAATTATCACAGCTTGACAATAAGAAAATCAAAGCAAGAGTTCTGCAAATAGGTTTTCAAACGGCAAATTAAAAGAGATGAGTGGGAGTCTGAACCTTCAATAGGATGTTAAAATCCACTTACTGGCAACAGATAGTTACTGAACAGAGACATTAGGGCCTCAATTTTAATTTCACAGTGCACTGGGAGTGGAGGGTTGTGGGGAGGGGAGGGGGGTGGGGATCCTAAGCCACGTGGAAAACTTGGAAGTAGGTGCAGTGTGTCTTTCAGTGGCTTTTTAATTCAGCTTTACTTTCAGGCTTCCCATCCAATCAGTGGCATGGGGCATGATCTGCATGATACAATCTCAACTCCAGTATTGATAGAAACACTGCAAGCAGGGGGTGCAGGGAGCTCCCAGCTACCTAGAACTGGATTTTCAATCCAGGGTAGGGACCCTGACAGCCGGATCATTTCCAGGTCCCAACCCCGTCAGCGATGCGATCCCATTTTTAAATGCAAAGTCCCTAATCGGCCCGGAGGTGCATTCTGAGCCCAATTAGTGGTGCTGGGAGCAGCCTGGAGGCAGGACCTCATCACGTAGGGTGATTTTAAAAGGCAAATGGCAGTCATGACTCGGCTTGCCGTTGCCTAGAGGAATGGAGCAGCAAGGTTCTCAGAGGGCCAGCGCTGGCCTGGGGAGGCATCCCGAGGCTTCCCCACACTTTTCTGATGCCTCCCTTATGCACCTGCATAAATACAGTTTGTGGTTGGACACCACCTTTATGTTAATATAGTGGAATCCCCTTGCAGTCTATGAATACTCCTGGTAGTGCTGGGAGTGCCCAAATTGCCTCGAGTGTGCAGTTGATGATGCCCTGCACCTGTGGGATGCCAACCAGAGCCACAAACCTGAGCATTCTGCACATTTTGACTGGCATCATCAGTGGCAAAGTTGACATAATTGCCAGTCCTGCCAAACAACCCATCAGTCACCTGTCTTATGTATTTGTGGGCAGCCACTGGGAAATCCTGGATATGTCTACAGTCCTGGAACGATCCAGAGTCAAAAATGTTGAGCATGCTGGTGACTTTGACAGCATTGGTGAGGCATTGCTACCAGGTTAAGCAGGTAGCATGTCGTCTTCTAGGAGGCTGCAGATTTCTGCAATGTCAGCAACTTGTATTTATATAGCGCCTTTAACATAATGAAACTTCCTTAGGCACTGCACAGGGCCATTATGAAACAAAATTTGACACTGAGTCACATAAATAGATATTAAGGCAGATGACCAAGAACTTGGTCAAAGAAATAGGTTTTACTGAACGTCCGAAAGGAGGAAAAATAGGTAGAGAGATGGAAAGGTTTAGGGAAGGAATTCTAGTGATTAAGGTGCAAGCAGTTGAAGACATGGCCCCCCAAATGGTGGACCAAGTAAAATCGGGGATGCTCAAGAAGCCAGAATTAGAAGAGCGCAGATATCTCAGAGAGTTGTGGGGCTAAATGAGTTTACAAAGATAGGGAGAGGCGAGGCCATGGATGAATTGGAAAACAAGGATGAGAATTTTAAAATCGAAGTGTTGCTTAACCAGGAGCCAACGTAAGTCAGTGAGCACAGGGATGATGGGTGAACAGGAGTTGGCGTGAGTTAGGACACGACAGCAGAGTTTGGATGACCTCAAGTTTACAGAGGTCAGACAGAGTACATTGGAATAGTCAACTCTAGGGCATGGATGTGGCTTTCAACAACAGATGAGCTAAGGCAGGGACAAAATTGGACAATGTTGAAATGGTTGCAACATGCGGTCTTAGTGATGGTGAAGGTCGGAAGTATGACACCAAGGTTGCATGCAGTGTAGTTCAGCCTCAGACAATTGCCAGGGAGAGGGATGGAATTGGTGGCTATGGAACAGAGTTTGTGGTGGGGACCAAAGACAGTGGCTTCGGTTGTGCCAATATTTAGTTGGAGGAAATGTTTGCTCATCCAGTACTAGATACGGAATGTCTGCCATCACCGAACATGACAACCTGAGCCTCCTGTGACAGTGCTCACACCTGTCAAGGAAACTGAGCCTCTGTCTGTAAACAATGTTTTGTGGGTGGTACTTCCTGTGAGCTGCACCTCTCTGCTACTCCCTTCTCTGGTGTCCTTACCCAAGGTCCAATCGAAGGTACTATAAGCAACACCAATCCCGATGTGATAGAGCCAAACTCCAAAATAACTTCTAAATTGTGCAAAGTAACATCTCAGCAAAAGTGAACCAACCCTTTCACACCAGCAGGTAAGAAAGCAGCTGTGAGTACTAAAGATTTATTGGCATCTTTGCTTGAGATTGCTTCAGCCCCCTCAATTACGGTGGCGTATTTGTTTTGCTTTTACTAGCAAGTTTCAGGCGACCTGACATTAAACCAAAAAACGTGGGCCTTCTTTTAACTCTGTGCAAGTGGGTGGGTTTTGAATGGGTTAAAATTGGGCCCACAGTGTGTCAATGACACTCTCATTTTGTGATTAGCCTATGGAAATCGACAACCCTGTTCTCCTGAGGGGTTTGCCCTTAAACAGCCTAACGCTCTCCAGTCAAGTGCAGAAGCCAGCAGTTTGAAACTGGCTTCCTGAACACATGAGCTCCTCCAGGTTAAAATTCAGCCCTAGATTTTCCTCAGTTGTGTTAATGAGCTGCCAGAAGTCAGCTGAGTTTAAAACTATCCTGTTCTTAATCTTAATGATCCTAACTGGGTTACTGAGAATAATTATCCATCAATCAAAATGGTCTATAGTAAATTGTTTCAGATAAATCAGAAAAAGCAAAGCAATATTGGGCAGAGAAGAAAACCAGCACTGCTGCTCATTCACTGCAACACAGATTGTGTGATGTCTTTACCTAATGAAAATTAAACTACAAACTACCAGAAGCTGCACTAATATGTGTAGGCCCATTTGAAGCACCTAATTGAAAAGACACTATCAGCAGCTGGTTACATAGCTCGTAAAGATTTTGCAAGCACTTTCAGCCTTAAGCTTCAAATGCTAGAACTTTGGTATGCCTGACAATTTAGTCTTTCTGGGTTGTGAATTCTGGCTGATTTTGCTGATCCAAATGAGGTGCTTCCAACTGCTGGAGGAAAATGCATCGGAAAGAATAAAGCAAGTTCAAAGTGAGGAAAGTGACAATGAATAGGATAACCAATAGGCTAAGAAATAGGAGTGGTCACTTCATACTTCAAATGTAGCAGGTAACAGGATAAAGACATAAGAATCAGAGACTGAGAACAGGCTGTTCCAATTGGAAGGAGTTAAAAGCAATAACACCCATCTCAGCACTCAGATGATATCTGAAACATTATTACTTTTTAAACTTGCCAATCTCTGCAGTTTCTTCTTCTGTATTTATATAAGGTTATATGGACTGATAAGTATTTTTTAGCAATGCAATATTATACAATTTATCAGTCCAATTGTTCTCACAGAGCTGTTTCACAAGAACAACCTTCTTTCTTGAGTGCAATATGCCTTCATACACACACTGCACTACCTAGCTATTCAATTTAGCTTCATCACAATTACGGAGATCAAAGAATGAACCGTGTGCAACACAGGCCTGATTCTAACTTAAGGTAGGAGGCAAGACGGCATTGTCAGCGTAAGCCCAAGCCCATTTTAACTCCTGTGCTTCATTTTAATATGATTGGCAGCTGCTCTCCAGATCACATGATGAATTGAGCAACTTGCCAACGTGATATGTTCCAGTGTGATTCCTGAGGCCAACTTAGAGGAGGATGATGCATCTCTTAAACAGAGAGTTTGGATAAACTACCCAGATTACTGTTGGAAAGGATTGTTGAATGCTCCAACACCCAAAACACTACCCCCACAGATAGAGATTCAATTACATCACAAGAGCAGTAAGAGTGAGTACAACTCTCCATCTCTCTCAACAGCATCAGACAACCCTGCTTTCACCCTTTCCCTATCATTCCTGGCAATCTCCTCTCCCTCTCCCTCTCCCTCTCCCTCTCCCTCTCCCTCTCCCTCTCCCTCTCCCTCTCCCTCTCCTCCCATCACTCAGTATACAATCACAATGGTACACTGTAGCATCTCAATTTCTCATTCCAAGCATATTCAGTTCTTCATTTCCTCTCTCCACACCACACAGTAACATCATTCTCTTACAACCTGTTTCTTGAAGTCACTGAATCCTCTTAGCACTCCTTCTTCACTTCATGTTACACAGGATTGTACATATGGACTTGCAAAAGACATTTGATAAAATACCACATAGCAGACTTATTTGGAAAATAGAAACACAAATGGACATGGTAATTTGGGTATGTAATTGATGAAGGGATAGGAAGCAGAGAATAGTGGTCAATGCATGTTTTTCTGATTGGAGAGTAGTATGCAGTGGGCTCCCCTTGAGTGCAAGATTAGGACCATTGCTTTTTCTTGATCCTGGGCTTGTTCATAGGGAGTAAAACTTTCAAAAAATTTTATTGTCCGCAAACCTCAAAATGTCAGGGCAAGTTGATAAGGAGGTTAAGAAAGCATATGGGGTACATGGTTTTGTAAATAGAATGTTTTGTTATTGAATACAAAAGCAAGAAGCACTGGTTAAGGACATGATTTTATCCTGCCCTTGAAGACAGGAACGGGGGTGGGAGGGCACACAAAATGGCATGGTGTTTGGTCAGGCAGCTTGGCCGAAGTTGTCCTGGCCCCCTGCCATTTTGTGGCCAATTAATAGCCACTTAAGAGTAGTTTCGCGTCTCTGCACCGATTTTACTGAAAACAGAGGGGCCTGCCGCCTCATGTAGACACAGTCAGGAGAGACCTGGTGGCCTCCTAGTGGGTTCAGGGGACCCCTTTTCTGGGGGCAATCCATAGCCCTGGAGGGCTCCCCTCGGTGGCGATAGCTGCTCCTGCACCAAGACCGCCTTCCCATCCTCACCAGCACACACACCCACCGGGCCTGCCTGACTGGCCCCAGTGACCCTGATCCCGACCCCACTTACCAGGGTCTTCGGCATCCTGTCCATTGCAGGCCTCCTGCAATACTGGCAGTGGCCACTGCTCCCGGTGACACTGCTGGTACGGCAGAGCTGCTGGCCCTCTAATTGGCTGGCAGCTCTAGAGGCTGGAGTTTGTCCCTTAAAGGGATGTGTCCCCGAAGGTGGGCAGTTAATTGGCTGCCCGCCATGAAATTCCACCAGGGGTCCAACTGAGGGCAGAGGCAGGGTCTCCACCCACTTCAGGCCCACTGCTGGGATTCCTGTTGCCAGATAAAATCCCAGGCTAGGTCTCAGCTCGAGTACTGTGTGCAGTTCTGGGCACTACACATTAGGAAGGATGTCAAAGTCTTGGAAAGGATACAAAGGAGATTTACCAGAATGATACCAGGAAAGAGGGACTTCAGATATGTGAAGAGATTGGAGAAGCTCTGATTGTTTTCCTTAAAGTAGAGAAGGTTAAGGGGAGACCTGATGGAGGTATTCAAAGTTATGAGGGAATGATGTAACAAGGACTGTCATGCAGAGGGATTCTGCAAGTTCAGGGCAGGGCTATGAACTGATCAGCAAAATGGCTGAGCAATCAGCTGATCCCTCACAGTGGTCATTCCTTTCCTTAGTCCTGGTTTTCCTCATTCCATAATTCCACATGTACGCTGACGACACCCAGCTCTGCCTCACCACCACTTCTCTCAAACACCGCCACTGTCTCTAAATTGTCAGACTGCTTGTTCAGCATCCAGTAATGGATGAGCAGAAATTTCCTCCAATTAAATATTTTGAGGTTCAAATTCATTGTCTTCCATCCTCGCTACAAACTCCATCCCTCTCCTTGGTAAGTGTCTGAGGCTGAACCAGACTGCTTGCAACTTTGGTGTCATATTTGACCCTGAGATGAGCTTCTAACCACATATTCACACCATCACTAAGGCAACCTATTTCTACCTTCGTAACCTCACCTCAGCTCCTCAGCTGCTGAAACCCTCTTCCATGCCTTAGTAACCTCTGGACTTCAATATTCCAACACCATTCTGGCTGGTCTCCCATGCTCTACCCTGCATAAATTTAAGCTTCTCCAAAAATCTGCTACCCATATCCTGACTCACACCATATCCTATTCACCCATCACCCCTGTGCATACTGACCTACAATGGTTTCCAATTGAATAACACCTTGATTTTAAAATTCTCATCTTTTCAAATCCTTTTATGGCGTTGGCCTCGCTATGTTTGTAATCTTCTACCGTCCTCCAGCCCTCAAGCCGACAACTGTAAGAAATGGTAATGTCATAGAATTGTAAGGAATAGCAGTATTATAGAAACATGAGTTAGTTAAGTTAGTTAGTTAAGGGAAATTCATCAACAGTCTGCCTGAGCTGGCACTAAACAATACCAAATGTTAAATGAGGTTTCTCACAAGGGCCTGTTACGTGGCCAATGCAAAAACAGGTCTTTGTGTTGGCATTTTTGGGCCTGATAAGAGGTTAGGTAAGGAGCCTCATGATCTGCATAGCTAAAGAAACTGTCTGGGAGAAGGTAACAAGACGTCCATACAAGAGATAAGCGCAGGTATGATCTCATGGGGTTGGAACCTAGGTTAGGAGGGGTTCCCCTTAAATATCTATTCCCCAGTAATTGGAAATTTGAATGGGTAAATGTAATTAAATGAACGATCGACATGAGGTATCTACCAGCCCATAAAATAAGGTATATAAATGGGCTGTTGGGAAGAGAAAAAGGGCAAATGGAGGAGAGCTCCTGAGATGAATCCATACTAGCTTCGGCTTAATGTCGGTCAGCTTAACCTTGAGGTGGATCCATGCCAGCTTTGACTTAACACCTCAGCCAGCTTGAGAGATGACTGAAGAAGAAGAGATCATTACCACCAGCTGCAAAGATCAAACTGTTCTGCCTTGTCATCTGTCTGCCTGATCTGGGGCTGATAAATCATTGTCACCTATTACAGGTTGTATGTCTTTCTTGATTATTTGTTGTATTTAAAGTGTCACTCCTCAATAGACTGCTTGTGACTTTTCCACCATTTTGGGTAATCTGTGACACCCTTGATTAAATCATACACGATCCTCTGAGATATCTCTGCTCCTCTAATTCTGGCTTCTTGAGCATTCCCGATTGTAATCGCTCCACTATTGGTGGCTGTACTTTCAGCTCCCGAGGCCCCAAGCTCTGGAATTCCCTCCCTAAACCTCTCCAACTCTTTCTCTCTTTCCTCCTTTTAAGACACTCCTTAAAATCCAACAGTTTAATTTAAGCTGTTTGTCATCTGCCCTAATATCTCCTTATCTGTCAAATTTTCTTTGCTAACCCTCCTTTGAAGCACCTTGTGATGTTTTACTACATTAATGGTGCCTTATAAATCTAAGTTGTTGATGATAATCAGTACCTCTGCCTCCCCTAGTGAGAAGATATGCAATATGCAGCACACCACAATGATGGAAGATACTCTATTGGGGGAATATTGTAGGGAGTCCCCAACTGGTTGACACACCTGAGCCTCTGTTTCAGCATCCCTATGGTGAGTTGCTTATTTCTATGATGCTCGGGCATGCTGGGATTGTGCAAGATTGTCATTAGCCATATCAGCCATCCTTGCAGGGTTGAATGTTCTACTCCTTCAGGATAAATGCATCATGGCAGCTTCCTGGGTACTTTGCACAGACCCCGTATTTATAAACAATTTTTGTGTTTTTATTAACAATTTCCAGAAGTGGATTCCTCAGCCATGGTGACATGTTAACTGCCCAACTAGACCAAAGGCATTGCCGATTTTAGACATTCATGGCCGGTACATGCTACAATCACAATATAATTCAAGCTCCCTTTACTTTTTCCGCATTTTGATGCATTCAATAAATTTGCCTTTGAGTACTTCTCACCAAATGGATATTTCCACATCTCACTCTGTTACAGTTAAGGTCTATAAAACAGCATCACCACATTACTGTTGGTTAGTGCTATGAACTGAGAGCTTCTGTGAACTGAATAGAAATTGTGAAACTTCATTCGCACAGGGCTTTTAACCACAATCAGAAAGGGAACTTTTGTATTATCTCTGGAGGTGTGATTTGATCCAGTGGCTGAGATGCAATGAACAGGGTTTAATATACTGTATCACCAAATTTCCTGCACAATCAGTAACAAATAAGCATCAGTCTATAGCTTATTCAGAACCTATAAACCTTCACGGATAAATTAGAAAGAACCAAATCATATATTTACTTCTGCAGATTAATATACTTGAGCTGATGGGCAGAAATTTAATTTTTACTGATAATTGTATTTTATCCGATCTTAATAAAATTGCTGTCAGAATAGTCAAAAAGAAATAATGCGACACTAACAAAATACAATAGTGGCGATATTTGAACGCAAAATGTAATAACCTGTAATGTTAGATTTTTCTGTCCTTGCCTGCGAATCCAGATATGTTGAATTCATATACATACCTGAAATTTGGGTACCTGGCCCTTTAAGGAACACCGCTGCAAGACGCATCGTGCAGCTTCACGCTAGTTGTTTGCTGATTGGTAGACAAATTTGTTGCCTGGACCAGTGTGGACAAATTTGGTATCCTGGTGTTGCATCAGCCAGTTGGGCTGTGTGACGTCAGGATAGCATACATTCACAGCCTTGACCCGCATACAGAGGACGCCTCTCCATGCGCACTTTTCTTGATAGAATGCCACACAGGCTGCGCAGGAAGAGGCCAGTGGCACATCGTGCCCCAGCAAACTGGTGCTAGACCTCCATAGCACTGCCTCCAGCGGCACTATGGCAATGAATTTCACGCCCATAGTGTCATGCATGTTGGTAGGGCCAGCACAGAATACACATATCATTTGCAGGAAACAAAACTGATAGAGGCTGAGAGACAAGATAATTTTGGTTTTATTGTGCACAGATTACTGAATGTTCATGACCAATTAGAGAAACTGTAGTTAAAGCTTACAGCTTATTGTGTTGTATTAATGGAACTATTCAGTATAAATCAATGGACACCATTTTGACACTGTACAGGTTGCTGGTCAGATTGAATCTGAAGTACCATCCCAGTTTTGATCCCCCACATGGTAGGTAATATAGTGGCTGTGGAAAAGGTCCAGGGAAGAGCTACAAGAATGATTCCTAACTTAAAGAACCTCAACTACTCAGATAGGCTCAAGAATCTTGGTCTATTTACTTTAAAGCATCATAGACTTAGGAGTGATCTAATAGAGAGCTATAAAATATTGAAGTGCTGAATAGCATCCCAACTGATAGATTATTCCAGATTGGGGAGGACCAGAGCATGTGAGTTTAAACTGGATGTTAGGCAGTTCTTCTTTTCCCCGAAAGGTAGTAGATCCCCTGAACTACATTGTGGTAGGTGCTGACTCTCTCTCTATGCCTTCACGAGAGAGCTAAACATGCTCTTGACTGGGGCAGAGATCACATCATATAGACGGTCCTTATAGGGTCTTTATAGATAGCATTTGCTCCAGATGATCTTCTGATCTAGTTTTGAGTGCCTAAGTACTTTTTCCTTATTGGCCCTATTTTTTCCCATTTTTTTGCCTCTCCCAGGAGATTACATGACTGTGGCAGTGAGTAGGAGGAGGGTAGAGGGATAAAGTGTTTAGCCGTGTTCTCCAGCTATCACAATATGTGGCAGTCTTGATAGACCAGCCGGTCTTTTCCTGTCTGATAATTTTGTCCATTCCTATGATCATATTTGGCACAGAGACTGGCACATGTTGGGAAAACAGTTCATGTTTAAGCAGAGAAATACTAATAATGGAAGGTTTGGTCAGTTCGATCCTGACTGATGACTACAGCAATCTGAGCAGCTTGTTCGGACAATTCTTCTTGTTGCGATTGACCCATCTTTTCTCTCCAGCTCCTTGCTGTCCTTTATGCTCCGGGCTCCCTTGCAGATTAAAGTTGTGAAGGGCACAGCAGGCAACAATAAGCTTGCAGGCCTCTGGGCTATAATGTAGCACTCACATGATTGGTCCAAGCAATGAATTCTCAGTTTCAAGACACTGAAGGTATATTCCACTGTAAGGGGGAGATTTTAACGTTGCCTGGCCAACAGATACTGGGTTGACAAGGTGGCAAGGTCATGAGGTCAACCCTGAGGCAAGAGGAGCTGGGGTCAGAAAAGACTCAAAAAGGCAAGTCTTTTACTTTTTTTGACTTTCTTTGTGTGACCAGGAGGAGCATGAGAGCTCCCCCCACCCCCACCTCCACCCCCACCCCCACCCCCCTGGGTCCACCATATAAGTTTAGCCCTGCCTTCGGCTTCCCCCCTGCACCCTCCCCCCCCCCGCCACTCACTGATTGCAAGGCCCTCCCAGAACCCCTCCCTGAACCTAACCTGAGCACTGGGGACCATTTCTTTATTATGCTCCCACCTGCCAGCCAGCTGCCACTTCCAGTCAATTTGGGCAGGAGCATGAGGCCTGCTATGTTAAAACCTCCTGGGCATCGCACAGCCGAAGTCAGGACCATTTGGCTCTCTTGAATCCTCTTGGCCTTAAAACAAAGCTGGCAAATTTAACTGTTACAGAATGAACGAATAATAGGAAAGCGTACATTCCTGTGGCTGATAGTCTAAACCCACAGGAATACAATCTGTTCATTGATGTAATTGTATTCAATTCCAGTCATGAATGTTGCTATACTCAGGCTGGAGGGTATGTAAGGCCAGGTAAGTGCAGTCAATTATACCCTACACGAGTGAGAATTCTATCTCACAGTAGAAGTGCGGGCTTCTTTCTTGCTGCTGACTGCTGGAAATTTCAGTGAAACCTGTATTCAGTTTTTGAACTCTGACGTTTGCCAAATGAATCAAATTGGTCTTTTCTGTTATATGCCTCCCTCTGTACCAAAATGTGGCAAATTCCCTGCCCTTGGCAAACAATGCATAAGTAAGCTGTTTGGTACAATTGTAGACTGAAGGGTAGTAGATGTGACAAAGATTTCCCACACTTGACAGCAACCTGCCACATAAAAGTTGAAAGTGACTGTAACCTTGACAGCCACTGTCAGAGCCATCCCTGTGCTGGAACTGCTGTTCAGCTGATGGCTTCCTTCAGGTTTTTTTTAATTTGCTGTTGGCAGATTTCTTAAGATTGGTTCAGATGAAAGGCCTTGGCCCTGTATACAGTAGAATCAGCATAAGAATGTGTCCAAATAGAACATCGAGGGTGCAATCTCACCCATCTGTCATGGTCCCTCTGAATCAAACCCCCAAAAAATGGTTAGAAATCTTAGAACCACAGAATTTTTCATTCAGTAACACAAATACTGGTACGGCCTCAACTGGAGTATTATGCCCAGTTCCGGGAATCACACTTTAGGAAGGATATGAAAGCATTAGAAAGCATGCAGAAAAGATTCACGAGAATGGTTCCAGGAATGAGGAATTTCAGTTATGTGGATCGGTTGGAGAAGCTGGGGCTGTTCTCCTTGAGAAGAGAAGATTAAGAGGAGATTTGATAGAGATGTTCAAAATCATGATGGGTCTGGACAGAGTAGATAGCGAGAAATTGTTCCCATTGGTGGAGGGATCCAGAACCAGAGGACACCTATTTAAGGTGATTGGGAAAAGAAGCAACGGCGACATGAGGAAAATCTTTTTTACGCAGCGGGTGATTAGGATCTGCAATGCACTGCCTGAGAGTGTGGTGGCAGCAGATTCATCAAGGTCTTCAAAAGAGAACTGGATAATTATTTGAAGAGAAAAACTTTGTAGGGCTATGGGGAAAAGGCAGGAGAGTGAGATTAGATGAGTTGCTCTTGTAGAGAGCCAACACAGACATGATGGGCTGAATGGCCTCCTTCTGTGCTGTAACCATTCTCTGATTCAGTTAATGTAAATTGGAGGTGCTGATGTCATGGCATAAACAACACTATTTTTATAAAACAGCAGATCCTCCAAGTTGCAATTAAATTTTTAACTTTATGTTTTAAAAGGTTTGTAAACAGATTTATTTTTCTCGAACCTTTTCAGAGTATACAATTTTCTCCAACAAACATAGGGAAGGGAATCCAGCTTTTGAACTGCTAAATAAATCTTCATCTCCTTAAACATTGTTGCACCTCATTTATTTGGGCATTTCTACTTTGAACAGCAGAACTACAATCATTTGTTGCAGCTGCGCATGAAGTCAGTAGACAATTATTTTAAATATGTATCGCTTTAATTCGTTAAGTACCTCATGTAGATCACTCGTCCAATTAAGTATGCTGATTTTGGAACAGTCAAATAATCGTTATAACAAATTATTATTTCATGCAGTATTTAACTTTGCACAGCAAGCTTTGAGCATATTTTTTATGTTAATATATATAAATCACATTTATGTTCCGATTAAAATTGGAAAAGTTATGTGTAGGTTAGATTATAGGATATGGTGTGATTTAGTATCTGATTGTTATTAGGAGGAATTGCTAAATTTCATATCCTGCACAAATGCACTCTCTTTACTAACCTAATCTCAAATACATGAGGGCAAAAAGTGATGTGAGCCTTGTGTGCTGAATCACAAATGCACATTGTAAATTATGGCTGAAAAGCATGCCAGGCCTCAGGCACCCCAGATAGTTAAATTATCCTGAACAGAACTCGTGCTGTGGTCTGTGTTCCGGTAACAGCAATTACTTAGACATCTTGTTGTATGACACGTAAAAGTGGCAAGGATATGATAGAGCTGAATATTATGATTCTTCCCGCAATGTCACCAGATCGCAGTTAATAACACTTGCACACCAAAAGAGGGAGAATCCACGCATTTGTCACTAAATCACATAAATAGGAATTGCGATTTAATGCCCATAAATAGCCACAAGATATTTAGTAAGTAACGCAATACCCCAATTAGATTTTTTAATCTGTTACACAATTCTAAACATATTTCTAAGTAAATATACCCATCTGAAAGATACAATACAGAAAATTGCTTAATGACAACTTTTGGTTGTGGCTTTCTGCAGCCAATCAGGGAGAGGTGCCTTTTATTGGTCAGCTGTACATGCAGAAATTCATTGCTGTGTTTTAAGCATCTCCAAAGCAAGCTATTGTTTAATTAACAATTGTTTCTGGTTGTCCGATATATCACATGGACACTTTTCCATTAATCTACTTGCATAAGTCCAAAGAGCCAAAGATTAAGAACCTGTAAACATTGGGAAATGTCTGAGGTTTAACTAGCTAAAACAGCACAACTTATCAACAAAGGGCTCTGGAAGGCTTATCAAACTTGTCTTTACACATTAGGACAGTGGTTTGCAGCATTATGTAGGGGTTACTCGTATGAAGTCCTCCAGGTGGCCAACATCCCCAGCTTATACACACTACTGAGTCAGCGGTGCTTGAGATGGCTTGGCCATGTGAGCCGCATGGAAGATGGCAGGATCCCCAAAGACACATTGTACAGCGAGCTCGCCACTGGTATCAGACCCACCGGCTGTCCATGTCTCCGCATTAAAGACGTCTGCAAACGCGACATGAAATCCTGTGACATTGATCACAAGTCGTGGGAGTCAGTTGCCAGCGTCCGCCAGAGCTGGCGGGCAGCCATAAAGGCGGGGCTAAAGTGTGGCGAGTCGAAGAGACTTAGTAGTTGGCAGGAAAAAAGACAGAGGCGCAAGGGGAGAGCCAACTGTGTAACAGCCCCGACAAACACATTTTTCTGCAGCACCTGTGGAAGAGCCTGTCACTCTAGAATTGGCCTTTATAGTCACTCCAGGCGCTGCTTCACAAACCACTGACCACCTCCAGGCACTTATCCATTGTCTCTCGAGATAAGGAGGCCAAAGAAGAAGAAGAAGAAGACTCGTATGAGCTTCTACATATAGCACTGACGATACCCAGCACTCTTATTAGTGGCCATGCCTTCAGTTATTGAGGCCATAAACTCTAGAAATGACACCCTGAGTCCCTCCATATCTCCACTTCCCTGTCCTCCTTTAAGACTCCCCTTATAACTCACTTTTTTGATCCCTACTCAAAAAAAAAGATGTACAAGGATGATACCAGATCTGTGCGATTATACGTATCAGGAAAAGATGAACACGTTTGGTCTCATTTCTCTTGAAAAGAGGAGCAAGGGGTGATCTGATCATAAAAAGTTTGGATGGAATAGACATCAGGGCCGGAATTTTACGGCCCTCCAAAGGTTGGGAAGATAGTGGGGGTGGGGGAGGGAGGAGCATAAAATGGAGCGGGAGGCCCTTCCCGACCCACTCCCACCTTCGCCACTTTACACAGGGCGGCGGGGACACAACGGCCGGTGCACCCCAGGCCAATCAAGGCCCTTAAGTGGCCACTTAATAGCCTCTGCCCACCACCACGGGGATTTTACCTTTGGCAGGCGGGCATCCCAGGCCTGAGAGAAGCTGCCTGGCAAAAGCAGGCAGCTCTCTGATGGCCTGGGGGTGGGTGGGGGTGCCCTCATGATCGGTCACCCTGTGCTCGATGGAGGGCCGTCCCCGCTGCCCCAACCACCCCCAATACCCAACACGCACCCCCGCCACCCCCCTCAATCGACCACCCTTACCTCACCAGGGCCCGACCAATCACCCCCAGCAAGGCAACAAAAACTTACCTTGGTTCTGGGCTCCCCGATATATTTGTCTTGAAGCTGGGCTGCAGTCCCAGCAGTGGCCACAGCTCCTGGTGGCACTGCTGGGACTAACAGCTGCCGGCCCACTGATTGGCCGACTTTCTGCCTCGAGCGGGTGGAAGTTCCGCCTCAGAACACTTAAAGGCTAGGGACCCGCAAAATGAGGGTCGGATCCCCAAGCCAGGCAGAAGCGGGTTCACCACTGACCTTTCAGTCAGTGGACGGCTCCCATCCGCCAAGGGTAAAATCTGGCCTAGCAGAGTGTTTTCACTTATGGGAAAAGCAAAACTCAAGGCCATTGGTAAACAATGATCACCAAGAAATCAAATCAGGAATTCAGAAGACACTTCTTTACCCAGAAAGTGATGAGAATGTGGAACTCATTACCACAGGAATGGTTGATGCAAATAGGGGAGGCTAGATGAAGGAGAAGGGAATAGAGGGTTATGCTAATAAAGTTAGATGAGGGAATACGGGAGGAGGCTTGAGTGGAACATAAACGGTGACATAGACTGGTTGGGCTGCATGGCCTGTTTCTGTGCTATATATTTTATGTAGTTCTATATAACATCTCCTTATTTGGCTTGGTGTCCATTTTTGTCTGATTATACTTCTGTGAGGTGCTTTGAGTTATTTTTCTACAGTAAAGACATTATATAAAAGCAAGCTGTTGTATAATCACACCAGATAGCAATATACATCTGTGCAAAACATGCCTCATCAAGGAACAAATACAACAAGGTTGAAAAGTAACCTGATTGAGAAGATATTGATCATGCTCTGCTGCGCAATGTTGTCATAGCACAATGCCTCACCTTAAATTGGATGAGGTGCAGCCACAAGTCTTGGAAGACCAGGAGTGAACAATAGACATCAGCAGCAGTCCATCCATTTCAAGCAGAGTAGTGGATGCAAGAGTTCATTGACCAGTTCTTCCAGTGAGCTCTGCAGTCAGGCACCGTAGCTTTCTCTTGTAATCACATAACTGCCACTTGATTTAGCTGTTAGTTTTAATTTTAAACAACTTTATTTGCAAAATAAAAGAATAGTAGACTGTAGGATTACACATTTGATTTATTAAGTCCTGTAGTTTTAAAGCTGTACATGTTTGTGTGTTTGTTATCCCTTTTGACCCTTATTCTTTATGAATGTCTCCATGTTGGTTGTGCAGATGTTGGACTACGAAGGGCAAGTGAGAGCAAAGGCTTGTTTACTGTATCTGTGACTAACCCAAAGTACTTGTGGAAATGCCAAGGCTATTCTTTACTGTGAGATCATTGCTGTCTCTTGGAAGTGGTACCTACTGTCACTTGCTGAAGGCTACATGATGGCACATACTGTTGACATTTGTATCAACCTGTGCTACACTATGCATGTCACTGCTGGAGGGTGTCTTGTATTGATCTGCGTAAATTCCATTCTGCGATTCATTTCTTTCCCGTCATGGCATGTATAATGAAATGTGCATAACCCAACTATTTCCATTTCTACTTCGTTTCCAAACTCTTACTAACATTTCTCAGTATAGCATCTTATGCATATCAGTTTTAAGAGTTACTACTTTACTGTAAAGGAGCATTACAGGTCAAATCCACAGACAAATTAATGTTCAAATCATACCTTTGTGCTTTTCTTTAAGTAATGTAGCTTCTTCCTGATTTCCAGCCAGGTAGCTGACATGGAGTTCACACTTTGAGTGGTACATAACCAACCTTGCTGCCTTCTTAGCATATTTAAGATGACCATTCTAAGATGTTCCATTTTAGAGGTTACCAGCAGATACAGGAACTTGTCAGTAAATTAGACTTTTGTCATTGAACCACTATCAGAATAATTTGCATGCTCCACATATGAATGATTAAACTTTATATTGGTTGAGGGGCTCATTAGTTACCTGAGAAATGTTACATTTTCATTGCTGTAGGTGTATAACAACTCATTGTCAGACTCCAACTATCATCTGCAAAATTGTATTCTCAAGAAGCATACTTCTCAAAACCTTGCATTCTTGGAACATTGTTAGCAGGTCTGAAATTACAGTGCATTTTTGCCCCACAAAAAATCTAACTCCATATTGCTACAGTAGTAATGTCACAAAGGTTGAGTAACATCCGTGAACAGTTTGATGACATGCATTAAAAGAGCATAATACAAATCAGATACAGATCATTGGGCCACCAATCCATCACTAAAAAGAGTCCACTTATTGAGAGGGAACAATATTTGAAAAATCATTTCTTAAAACTTCTTCTTTCCAGCTATTAATATTTGACATTTACTGTCAAACATTGAGGTGACAACTACAGAGGGATACAAACTGACAAATTGTCACTTCAACCTACATTGTAGCATTTTTCTATAGGAACCGGATCAAAAGTGTTTCATTTTTAAAATTTGAGTATTTTGATCCAATTCAAGCCACTTTGATTCTGCCACTTATCCTGTATTGCATGTACTATCGAGCCAGAAAGTACTGTTATTATTCCTCAGGATTCAAAGTTTTCAGGCTTTAGAATTTGAGAGGAACAAGCATATAGTTTATTATCCGCAGCTGCAACGTGCCTCTGTGGTACGTCATTCTAATCTTTCATGCTCGCCATTCTCAAACCATTCATCACGTGGCTAGGCAAGACACACTGAGAATGACACTTGACAGAACTCTACTGTTGTCTGTAGGCAACGTATAATAGCCCTTACAATCTTCAGAAAGATTTATCTGATTTCACTTGTTTTAAGGCAAAATGGTTATTTTCTTATAACGACAACATTCAATGCCTACTTCTCTGCCTTAAGGTAAGTGCTTTAGATAAAAGCATTTGTAGCAGCAAAGGAAAAGAATGAACTGTTTTTAAACCACAAGCTGTATTCCAATTACTGTACTGTGTAGCTTAGTAAGCAGCAAACCAGTTAGTATGAGCTTTTGCACTGCATGAATTATACTCTTCAGAGATGCAACCAATAGAGGTGACTATACATCATCAAATTTTAATGTATTAATTTACCTACTTTAATGACACTTCAGTGCAGTTCCCTTAAGAACAAGGCAGTTAAAGCTTTGCACTTTCTCCTAATTATGCCAGCTTAGCAGCAAGCAGCAGGTGGAAGAATCTAGAGACAAACATTTGTTGAAGGATAGAGGTTGAGACTGGATACAGAACCTCAGTGAAGGTGCCGGCATTCATTGTCTATGTTCTTCTTTTAGACTGAGCCAGCTGACAAGAAAAGTCCATGGAGCATAATCATATTTTCACCACCGACAGTACTCTACTCTCCCATGATGGAGAGCAGTACGGATGTGGTTTAGGATATGTACGTGTTATCTACTACAGTCTTCTTCTGTGCTTAGGTTTGCCAGGTGAGTGCACATTTTTATCTGCCTAAGAAGAGCAGCCGTGTAAAAGAACATTCATATTTAAAATTGTATTGCTGTTTTAACATTTATTTAAATCGTAGTTTTGTCAGTCATAGTTAATGAAATGGTAAAAGAATGATAAACCCTTTATCCCATAACAAAAAACTCTCATTTGTTTATCTCATGGTCTTCGTACATCTTAACTGTGTCTAGATCATATTTTGTCAATTTGTATCTAATATATTTTTCTTAATGTACAATCATCGTGTATTCAAATTAAAAATTGTTAATTTGGGACATAATGATTTGCAAAACTTTAGGGAAACAATCACGTTATTTTTACTTGATGCTAATCCAATTAATGAATGGATAATTTAAAAGAAAATGAATTAGGAGAAGAAGCATTATAAGGTCACAGTGTTTTCTTTTGTGAGCTCTCAAAATTAAAAGTCCTTCTCTTATATCAGTGCGTCAGTTCCAAATGTGAGCTTTCCAAATTGTAAAGTTTAAAAATGTCTTTAGCTAATAGAAAGCATAGCAATTATCCTCTTCAATTTATATATAATGATCTTTGCAGGTATCATGATTTAAATTTCTGTTTATTGATGCATTTTTTTATTTCTACTATCAAAATGGACATTTAACATAGTGAAATTAGTACATAGGTAATTAATCATTTTGAAATATTAGACACAGAGAATAATATTTATGTATGTACAATTTATTTAATATAGCTACAGAATACAATATTACTAATAAAAAAAAAATGCATCAATGTTTATTAGGAGTACAAATCCCCATCTTCATGCATGAGTAATAGAAGGTATAAAATAATCTATGGTATAGGTGGCAATCAGAGCATAGCAGAGAAAAGCTTTAATAATTCCAGTATCCATGAGGCTGGGAGCTGTGACACATTTCGCTGATCACAGCAATTTGTCTGTGATATAATCAATTCATCTGACCTTTTCATTGGTAAATACTAAAGTTAAAATGTTATATTAAT
The DNA here is from genome assembly GCF_036365525.1 of Heterodontus francisci. Taxonomy (NCBI): domain Eukaryota; kingdom Metazoa; phylum Chordata; class Chondrichthyes; order Heterodontiformes; family Heterodontidae; genus Heterodontus; species Heterodontus francisci. Next base: position 50,959,499 of record NC_090394.1, read on the forward strand.
ATTATTCAAATACGTAACAGTCACCCAAGTGTTTATTTCATCATATAGAATATCATTATAGGAAAACTTTTCTGTCCTTATTGAATATATATTGTCAGAGGTTCAATGTAAAAATGAAAAGAATGAATTAAATTAAATCCGTGTTGCAATTAATTGATTTTTCAGAAGGTAAAAATATTATTCACACTTAAAAATACATTATTGATAGATTGGGGGTGGAGTGGGGGGGCAGTGTGGTGTGGGGAGGAATTTTAACTCCTGGGCAGTTCTCCAGCAAAATGTGATAGATTGGAGAGACTGGGATTGTTCTCCTTAGAGTTGAGAAGGTTAAGTAAGAGGAGTTGCGATGGAGCTGTTTAAAATCATGATGGATTTAAATAGAGTAAATAAGGAGAAACTGTTCCCAATGGCTGAAGGATCGAGAACTAGGAGGCACAGATTTAAGGTGATTGGAAAAAGAACCAGATGTAACATGAGGAAAAATGTTTTTATGCAATGAGTGGTTAAGATTTGGAATTCACTATCTGATAGGGCGGTAGATACAGATTCAATAGTAACTTTCAAAGGGAATTGGTTAAATATTTGAAAGAGAAAAAAATGCAGGCATAGAGCTGAGGAGTGGGACTAACCGGAATTGCTCTTCAAAAGAGCTGGTGCAGACGTGATGGGCCAAATGGCCTCCTTCTATGTTGTACTATTCTGTGACTCTCTTCTATACCTGCGGCGGGAAGCGTGGGCCATTTTGAGGGCTGTGCCTCATTAACATACATGCGCCAAGATTTCTTGCTCCAGGCTGACAAATAGCAGGTCCTGGGAGGCAGGTGAAGCATTGCAAGTGCAAGAGCGGGGATGAGAGTCCAGAGTAATGATGGCCCACATGGTCCCACAAAAATAATCTGAAAATGTCACTCTCCCTCTTGCCTGCCTGGTTTTAGTGAGCAGATTGTACTAAAGTACACACTCCTCCCAGTAAGCATTAAAATTGCATTGTGGTTCTGTGTACATCATGAGGCCCTGATTTTCACGGATTCCTGAAGCTCCCATCTCAACTGCCTTGAAAACGCCACAAGCAATATGACGACAGGTGGGAAGTGAACAGGAATATGGCCACCACTGTGACTTTAACTGGCACTGGTCCATTTACGACAGGCAGTGGTATTTAAAATTGCCCTTAATGTGTTTAAAAGAATGCCCTTGGAGTAAATCAGAAACAAATCAGTATGGGTTCCATCAGAGTTTTACAACAGCATTTGTCTCTGAATTTTAATCAAATTTACTTCCAAATTAACAGAAAATTTTCAACTGAAGCTCAGTAACATACGTAATGATTGTTGTTAAGATAATTTTTATACCCAACCATCTGTGGGTGACAGGACACTAAAGGACAACTTCACCTGAAAGCCAGTGAAATAAAGCGTAACTTCTAACTTGTCAACAGCTGAAGCTGGAATTTGTTTTGATTTGGTCAAACGCTATAAAGACCCAAGAGCGTTTACTGTTAATTTAAAACATCACAGAATGAGCTACTTGAATTTAACTGGATTGGTAAATCCATGAATGCTAACAGACTGGAGTTCCTGTCAGATTATATAACTGATCTTATTTTTAACTATAAACCGATTACAATGAAGAGATCTTAATTTTTATTGGACAATCACATTAGGTAAAAATGAAATTATTATTTAAATGAAATTAGATTTAAAAACAAGTTTTGGTATGTGCAGAATATGTCATTGATGGGTTAACACATTGATGTCTAAATGGCCCAAGTCAGCATTTGTGAAATTGAACTTGTTATTTTTCCGGTAGAAACTTTTGTATTTTCAGTCATATTTTAAACAAATGCGGATGTGCACCTAGCTACATGAGATGAGATACATCTGTCTCCTCATCAAAATACAAAAATTACTTTTCAAAGCTTTTTCAAGGTCAAAAAAGCATATTCAACAAATGTTTTTAAATGTGTGAGACTGCTTTATCTTGATATACATTAAAAAGGGGTTTCATCCATATCTAGAAAATACAGATTGGTCAGGATTTAAATTAATTTCTTCTTTGATAATGCAGCAATCAGTTTTTGAAAACTGTAACAATCATTCACTTTTTTTCATTTGACTGGATCAGAACCTTTGGGTTGGATTTTAAGAGGCTCTGGATGTCGTGATGCCGGGGTGAAGGGGCCTAAAGTTGGCTCTGGATGAAGCTGCCACGGCGCCTTGCCGCTGCCGAGAGGATCGGGCCGGGCCCTCCCGGCGTCAAGGTCCTTGGCGGGCCTCATCCGGAGCCACCTTCAGGCCCCTCCACCCCCCACCATGGATCATGACATCGAGAGCTTCTTAAAATCCAGCCCAGACTGTTTAAAAGTTAAGTTTCAGGTCAAGATCTTTCATCAGAACTGGGAGATGTTAGAGATAAACAGCTTTCGTTCAAGAGTAGAACCAGAGAAAAAGAACAGAAGAACAAAAAGAATAGAGTGGTGGGCTGAAGTGATAAAATGACAAAAGTGATGGTGATATAAGGCAAATTAAGGTGATAATGTGACAAGTATCGAAACATATCATGGGTCCAGAGAAGGTGTAGATGGTTACACCAGAATAGTGGAGGACGAGGAAAGCACAGAAAATCTGGCAAAGAGGAGAAGACTCCCATGTGGCAGAAAAAGTTGGGTAAACTCCAAGGAGAGTGGACCATCCTCCCGGTCATGTAATGTTCAGGGATCCCCATTCAAATTACCAGCCCACAGCTCTTCCACTCCCAATGGTTCTGGTGCAGCCTTCCTCCATTACCAGAACCCCCTGTCTGAGAGGAGATGGTAGCAGTGGTTAAGATCTAAGATTGTTAAACTTGATGTTGAGGCCAGAAATCTACCCTATCATAGACCTACAGCTTTTGTTTATTACCTCCCCTACCCCTCCTCTCAGACTTCACCACCCCTCCTTTCCTTGGATGTTCATCTCTAACATCTTGCAATTCTGATGAAAGGTCATAGATCTGAAACAGTAACTCTGTTTCTCTCTCCACAGATACTGCCAGACCAACTGACTATTTCCAGGGTTTTCTGTTTTTGTTTCAAATTTCCAGAATCTGCATTTTTTTTATGTTTGCTTTGCTAGTTATTTGTTACTGGGAAGAGGCAGCTATAAGGTTATTGAAATTGTCCCAAAATAGTACATAGCCACTGGGGAAAGGATGAGAAGGTTCTATGAGCCTTGACATCAAATACACCATAGACAATATTGGTTTTCTAATCCTCCAAAGTAAGTATTTGCCCCTTTCACGAAAATAGTTTCCACTTTGAAGTAATTAAATTAATTGGGAGTGTTTTTGACCACAGATTTAACGAAAGTATAACCCTATCATATTGTGCTCTCACACTCCTTCTTGTTGTGAAAAGAATAATGTGTGGAAATAGAAAACAAAGTTATTTCAATTCAGTTTTATTTATTATTTTCTCCAGTTTTTATAGATTGGACTCCAGTCTAGAGGACAGACAACTGATTGCATGTACCTCTGTCACATCTGCAAGTGTCACTTGGTCCCAACCAATAATGAGAACTCAAGTGTGATCTCAAACTGATTTTCTTTTCTTTTAATTGGCTACTCTCCTTGCCTTTGCTCAGAACTGCATCCAATGACTAACCAAAATTAATGACTCACCACAGGAACCTGCAGTAATTATTCAAAGATAAAACATTACTTTTTTTATTTCTCACATCTATTTTTAATTAAATTAAAATTGCTTCCAAAATAATCAAACATTTATGGTTCACAATGGCTGAATAATTGTCTATGTAAAGAAGAGGGTCACACACATACCACATTTTCTAGTTAAATTCCTCATTTAAAGTTGTTATTTTAGATTTAATTATTAAACTCAGCATTTTACTGGTTATGTTAAGGTGGCCTAATTTAACTCAAGGATTTTCATTTAAAAAATCTTGGACTTTTTTCCATGATTAACAAAATAATCATAGAATAGGCATAAGTGATGGAGTAGTGAATAGTAGTTTGAATGAACCTTGAAAGGAATACACTTTGCTTAGTGTATTCATTACTAGGCATGGTTTATGAGAATATTCTGATTGTATCATACTGGATCTCCAGTGGACAGACATCAGGGTATTTGAGTGAAAAAAATAAGGCAAATGCTGGCATGCAACTTTTAAAAATCTTTTTGCAAGTATCATTTTACTGCGGGTGATTACTCACATTTACCAACCAAATGCAGACTCTAATTGTGTAAATTAATCAACTAAACAATTAGGAATGACCTAATTGACCCTTACAAATGACTTGATTCCGCTGAGGGGGAAGTTGTAAATAAAATACCTAGCACAGGGAGATTGTGGTACAGGGTGAAAGACCTTGGACTGCTTGTGAGGGAATTACTTGGGCAAAAATATTAATAATATTTCTGTCCTAAAGAGGAAAGCAGGAGATTATAGAAAGTTTCACAATGACCTGGAGTATGCAACAAGAAAGAAGATCGCATGAAGATATAGTTAAAGACATGTTAACAAAAGGGAGCATCTAGCCAAAAGATAAATGTTGTCACCAACAGAGCGGAAATTGCACAGCTATTCATCGTGAAGAGGAAGAAGGAGATGGAAATCTGAGTGAGGTAATTCAAAAAAAGATATATATATATATAATATATACAGCATAAAATTAATACTGTAATAACACAAAAAAGTACATTAACATAGCAATGTAGTGTCTTCATTAACTTATGCCAAATTATCCAGGCATTTTATCTAGTCTGCTGTCCTGCTAATAGGCATAGCTGATTGTATTTAATTGTCTGAACATAAAATGGAATATATCACAGTTGTTATGCTATACCCACACAGAAGAATCCATATTAGGAAACATCTAGCAAGCCAACGTCACAGAGCTGAACATGAAGAAAATATTGAAGATACTTTGATTTCCAGTCTGCCATCTGAGAGAACTGAGCACAGGCTGTTTGCAAGCCATCAAAAAAAGAGGACCCTCAGATCCAAACATACGAGGGACATATCAATTACTTAGGTTGTGTATTACACTTGCAGATGCCCATATCATCCGATGACAATTGTGTAACATTTGCTGCTAATTCTGGGCATTCAAAACATAACACAAGCGTTACAGAATGACCCCCTCCTGCAGAATAACTTTGCTGCTATGCATACAGGTATGAAAGTAGATCATTTCCATCTGAACAGCATGATGCTCCATCAATCTGTTGACAGATCTACCACCTGCTATCTTATCCAGGAGGATGTCACTAGTGGGATTTCGACAACTAACTAAATGGCTCTGTTGAGCTGACCTCAGTCAGACTCTGGCAAATTCCAGCACTGATGCTTCCACCGAAAACTCCACTATAAGCATTTTAAAGATATTGAAACAACCCAGGCAGTAATGCAATAAAAACAGAAAGTGCTGGAAATACTCAGCAGGTCTGGCAGCATCTGTGAAGAGAGAAACAGAGTTAACATTTCAGGTCTGTGACCTTTCATCAGAATTGGCATAGGTTAGAAAAGAATTAAGTTTTAAGAAAGTGAAGGGGTGGGTGGGGGAGGGGGTTCGGTGGGGAAGAGAACAAAAGGGAAGGTGTGTGATAGGGCAGAGGGCAGGAGAGATTAAATAACAAAACTGTCCTGGGACAAAGGCAAAGAGTGTGTTAATGCTTGTGGTGAAAGAAGGGAGTAATGCAATTAATTTTTTTTGTTGCTCTGTAAAAATAGGAGCATGTTTTATTGACTTTTGCATTTTCTTAATTAAAAAATATACTTTTCTTCATTTCTTTATTGAATAATTTTTGTTCATGGGCCAAAATCTGGTTAGCAAACAAAATCAGGATATGCCTGGAATATGTACAAGCACTGTTCTCATTTTACTGCTTTACAAAGTACTCCAAAAAGGGCGCAGTCAAGAGTTGTGACAGCCTGACTGACTGAGTTTTTGCTGAGAGAGGGTAGCGAAGCACCTTTGACCTGAAACCCTGTTGTGTAACTGTGCTGATGTAACTGAGCCAGTGCAAGGAGTGGGCTGGTTTTTAAAATTAAGTAATTTAACTGCAAAGTTAATTTAATTAACTGTGCACAACTTAAATTGAAGGAATGACAAAGAGAGTTGAATGAATTCCCAAGTAAGTAATCAATTAGATTCCTGTAGATATATAATACGATTGTGCTAGTGAGAGGTTAATGCAGTGTAACTGACAATCAGTTGTTGTTGAAAGAAGCTAGGGCCGTGAGTTTGGCTTGAACAAGAGTTCAGCACTGAAGAAGAGTGCTTCTGCATCTGCAAGATGTGGCAGCTAAGTGTGTGTCTGCGGACTGAGCTGATTTGAAAGAATTGAAGTAGACAGTACAAGGAAGAGGCAACTGTTAGAGACTGGTGAAGCAGGAAGACAAGCTGAGTGAGTACAGGATGTTTCACCTGAAAAGGAATTTGGTACTGAAGTGTAGTTGGCTCACAACTATTTTCAGTTATTCAAGCTTCAATCCTTTGAGTTGGTTTATTATAACAAGGCAATGGAAACCTCTCCTATTTGGAATGTGCATAGAGTGAGAATTTCTAGAAGCTGTGTGGCCAGGACAGCCACAAATAAAGAAATGTCTCCCATTGGACTGATGTGCACTCCAAGTTACTGAGCTGAAGAAACATAGTTGGAGATTAAGGGAAGAAGAGAGAAGGCAACAATCCACAGGGGTAGAAAGACTAAGGTGGACACAGTCCACGAGGTGGCTGATGGATGGTGCAGGATACTGATGATGTAGACAAGGACAGTGACTCAGGAGGAAGTTCACAAGCAACACACCATGAAGCAACTAGTTAAGCAAGGAGGATAGTTAAGGGTAGGAACACAATGATTCAGTAGTGAGAGAAGTAGACATTTGTTCCTGTGACTGTAAACATGAATTCCAAATAGTGTGTTGCCTTCCAGGTGCCATGGTAAGGGACATAATGGAGCAGATTAAAAACTCTTGGAAAGGGAGAAGATCAACCAGAAGACATGGCACATTTTAGAATTGGAATATGATTCGGATTCTGTCAAGAGAGTTCCAGACGTTTGGTTTAACAATCAGGACCTCAAAGATAGTAATCTCAGGAATATTACCAGTGCCACAAATGTGTCTGCTCATTCATCCTTTGACATAAAAGAAGACAGCCAAAATATCAGGGTGAATTTTATGAGCCCTGTAAGGACAGGCAGGGTGGTGGGGAGAGGCCATAAAATTGCGAGGGAAAGTGCGGTTGGAGTGCCCGTTGCCTTTTCAATGCCAAGGAATTTAGTCCGGGATGGGGAAGGCAACAGGCGGCCTTTCCACCTGTAGGCCAATTAATGGCCACTTAAGGACCTCTTCCCACCACTACTGGCATTTTACCGGTGGTGGGGGTGGGGGGCCGTCCGCCACATGAGGAGACCGCCCAGTAACTGGGTTGGTTGGGGGACCCCTCCTCTATGTGCAATCTGTGACCCACGGAGGGCCCCGATGGCAGCCGTCCCTGTGCACCACCCACCCCACTGCCCTCAACTATCCAGCCTTCCCACCCATTGCTGGGGCCTGTCTGACTGACCCCGGTGAACCCGCCCCCACTTACCTGCTATCTGAGGCTCCATGGCTGCTCCTGGTCTGGTGACTGCTGCAGTTCCAGCAGTGGCCACCACTCCCAGTGGTGCTGCTGGGACTGCTGAGCTGCCAGCTTTCTGATTGGTCAGCAGCTCTTGGAGGCAGAATCTCCATCCTTAAAGGGACTGGGACCCCAGTGCCGGGCGGTTAATTGCCCAAACACTGTAAAATGCAGCTGGGGGTCCCCCAGACAGCCAAGATGGGGTTCCCCTCACCTTTTAGGCCTGGCGTCAGGACACCCACAGGCTGCATAAAATCCAACCCATCATCTCTATCTCTTGTGGCGCATTGACAACTGGAAAGTGATCTCATCATAGGCAGAAAAAGAGATGGAAAGACTACTTAAAAGTGACTGGAAACAGTGCATAATAAATGTGCCACAGGTTATGAAGGTAATTCCATGGTTTATTGCCTTTGTAGGAGGGAAGAGTTCAAGTTCCTGGAGCACTAGGATTCAAACCGTTCCAGGGCACAAATCATTGTTGAAGCAGTGCATAAATTCTTTAAAAGGAAATTAGATAGTTTTTGAAAAGAGGAACTATCAAAAGGGCCAATGTACCAATTGAATTTGATTCAGTTCCATTTTCTGTGGCCCTTTAAATTCCAGCAAAAGAGGAAGCGAACGGATCTTCAGCTCACTCTCTGCAAAGCGGGTGGATCTGGAAGAGCTCCTTGGCTATGTGGGAATTCTGCCCTTGATGTACTCCATTGGCCTCAGCAGACCTCATAACAGCTTAGAGCTGGCAGCTGCATGAGTTCCATGGCAGCCTGTAACAAAGGCATCAAACCTTTGCTGGAGAACAGTAAACACAGCTCCCATCCCAGAGACCTGCCTGGTTCATTGGGAGCAGAAGAGTGAAGACAGTTTCTTTGGGGCCTTGCTGAGGCTCCTGTCTATGGAGCAGCATGGTGCCCCTCTGACCTGCTGGCTGGCAGTTCAGAGTGGATGCTGCTGATGGTGGCCCGTTGCAGGCTTGAAGTACCTGCCCCAGCCATGTATATGACTGGGTGCGTGGGGTTTGGGACAGGGTCTACATCTTGGGTTGAGGATGGACAAGAACTCCACATCAACACTGGCAGAGTAGAGCTCCCAGGAATTTTGGCACCATCATGTACATTTTTCCCCAACAGGCAGAAAAGGAAAAACTGCAACCACAAGCCCTTTAGGCCAGGATACTCCTTTTAGTGGTACCTTCAACTAAAATGTCATTGGAACAGAAGCTTCACGGTATAAGCAATTCCTAAGGGCAGGAAACGCAATCATTTAGAACTATATTACCATTCCTTCACTGTCGTTGGATCAAACTCCTGGAACACCCTCCCTAACAGCACTGTGGGTGTTCCTATACCACATGCACTGCAGTGGTTCAAGAAGGCAGCTCACCACCACCTTCTCAAGAGTAATTAGGGATGGGCAACAAATATTGGCCTCGCCAGTGATGCCCACATCCCTTGAAAGGATAAAAAAATACATAATTCCCCATTAGGTTTAAATGCCCATCTTTTGTACTGTGTAAACCAGGATGCAGGTCTAGTTATAGAGAGATACAGCACTGAAACAGGCCCTTCGGCCCACCGAGTCTGTGCCAACCAACAATTTATACTAATCCTACATAAATCCCATATTCCCTACCACATCCCCACCCTTCTCCTACCACCTACCCACAACTAGGGGCAATTTACAATGGCCAATTTACCTATCAACCTACAAGTCTTTGGCTGTGGGAGGAAACCAGAGCACCCAGTGGAAACCCACGCAGTCACAGGGAGAACTTGCAAACTCCACACAGACAGTATCCAGAACCGAATCTGGGTTGCTGGAGCTGTGAGGCTGCAGTGCTAACCGTTGTGCCGCCCTCTGAATATCTCTGAATATCTAGTGTGATTTTCCCCACAAGAGTGAGCCCACTGTGAACACTATTTTAGAGCACTATGGGTACTCACCACACACAAAAACAGGCGCTAACGAGCCCAATTTCTCGACTAACGTCTCCCATCTCCTCAGTTTGTACCTCTACTTAACCGGTTCCAAAATTACCATAAGTTTTGCAACTTAACTATAGTATCAAGTCAAAAATAAGGATAAAATGTATGATAAATTATGCCTGCTTTCTCCCAGTCCACTTATCCATGCCTTCTAACTCTTATTTCACCTCTACCCAGCATTTGGTCTTGGCTTCCTGTGTGCAGCGCCACAGGAGATCGACTGGTTTAAAAAATAATTTTACATAGACAGATTAGTTTAATACAGATATTGGGGAAAATGTGCACAAGCATTTTACTGGATGTTATCATTTAAAAAGTAAGGCACTACTGAAGGACTGCTGCAATGTCAGAGGTGCTGTCTTCCCGATGAGATGTTAAACCAAGGCCCTGCCTTCCCTTTCAAGTGGATGTGAAGGACACCACAGCATGTTTTCAAAGAAGAGCAGGGTAGTTTTTCCCAATGTCTTGGCCAATATTAATCACTCAACCTACATGATTAAAAAAAAATTACCTGGGCATTATCACCTGTTTGTGGGAGCTTGCTGTGCACAAATTGGCTGCCGTGTTTCCTACATTACAACAATGACTACACTTCAAACATACTTCTTTGGCTGTAAAGCACTTTGGGATGGTCTGAGGTTATGAAAGGTGCCATGGGCAGTCAGTGCTGTTTTTGTTGCAGTAGGCTGTAAAAGAATACTGAAGTTTGTTTAAGTAGTTTAGGGCAGCACAGTGGTGCAGTGCCTAGCACTGCAGCTTCACAGCTTTAGCGTTCTGGGTACTGTCTGTGCAGAGTTTGCAAGTTCTCCCTGTGACTGTGCAGGTTTCCTCCCACATGCTAAAGACTTGTGGGTTGATGGGTAAATTGGCCAGTGTAAAAAAAAAAATTGTCTCTAGTGTAGGTAGGTGGTAGGAGAATTGAGGAAGGTGGGGATGTGAGAGGGAAAAATGGGATTAATGTAGGATTAGTATAAATTGATGATTGGTGCAGACTCATTGGGTCAAAGGGCTTGTTTCAGTGCTGTATCTCTTTATGACTCTAGTTATTAACAGATGAGACCTCTCTATCTAGCGTATAATTTAACTTGGACTTTCAGAAGGTGCTTTCTAAATCTCCATCTTTGTGAATTTTAAAGATAAAAGCACTTGAAATTAATAGTAAATTAATTAACTAAATTGAAGATTGGCGTAACAATAGAAATTCAGTCATAATGATAACTTGGTTTGCTTTGTCTGAGAGGAACTGTTAGATGGAGTTCTGCAGTTTCCTATATGCAGTAATCGTGAGTAAGATACAGAATGCATTTCTGAGACATACACACATTATAAACCTTCCTAGTGATAATATATGCAGCAGGGCCAGGTGACTAGTGTAAGGTCGCTGAAAGAATTCAAAGAACGTTGTAAAACTGAAGTGAATGGGCTAAGAAAAGGTAGATGGATTTTAATGTTGATTGAATGCAGATAATATACGTTGTACACATAATTTTCATGTTTCCTGCACAAATGAGGAAAGATTATTAAAATGGGAAAAAGTTGACTTGGTTATCAATAATTAATTTGAAATTGGGATTTTATAAACAAGACTAAGAGGGTGAGACCCCTTAGAAGTGCACCAGCTGGCAAATTGGCAACCAATGACTTAGGAATGCCTCGGATTCAATCCCTAGATGGTCTCTTATAAATTTACTAATTGGGGCTAATGGCTGTTTTAAGAGCTCACTGCCAAATGCAGAAAAAATGCACATAATCTGTTTTTTTCTGGATCTACACCAACCTAACCAGCAATTCTTACAGGGACTGCTGAAGAACAGGTAAGTTTTTGTCTTTTTACTTACTTTAATATGGAACTAGGAGGAGCAGGGGTGCTCCTTCTGCCTCCACATTAATACAGTGACCGTGGCTGGCCCACATTCACCCGACTGCCCCATGTGCCTCCCCACAATCCACCCCCCCCGCCATATTGTATTGCACCTGAATGAATTTTCAGGGGCCCTGACCAGTGAGTTGCATCGGGATGCCCAATCAGCATCCACAGCTCGCCAGCATTATGTAAATGAGAACTAAGGCCCAATTTTCAATGAGCATTGCAGGCGCGCTACCGACCATGTGGTTTCCAGTGCGAGACCAATCTCCTGAACTAAGTGTACCAAATGCATCTTGCAGGAATTTTGATTAAGTTATATATCAAGCCATATTATTGATCAAGCCATATTTAGAACATTCTATGCAATTTGATCATGCACCTTATTGTAAAAGGTATGAATGGTTCAGGTAAGAAAAAAATTGCAATGATTCTGGGACTTAAAAGTAATGGGCCTTGAATTGCCTCACAAGGCACTAAGATATGAATGTGTTTTGATGAAATTCATTCCTGTGGTATTTCAGTGGAGGCATTAACCTGTTGACACCTATGTTAAAATAACAAAGGAAGGAATTATATTTGGCATGGTAAGTGTTCCTAAATTAGTACCACACAAAATAATTTATATGTCTAAACTATCACAATGAGCTCACAGAATTGAATTCTTTTTCATTGAAAGAAAGATTGAGGGAAGACATAATTCAGGTGTCTTTTAAGGAAATTATTATTCATACATAAAATAACACAGCTGCAAAAATATAATTACAAATAAACTACAATAAGTATACAAGGCAATACCAGGACATGAATAAATGATTAGATACACTGAGAGAAAGCAAAGGGGGGTGCCAGGGATGAGAACAAAAGGTCAAAGCTTAAAAGGTATGATTGAAGTCTTTAAATGCTAAAAGGTTTAGCTAATGCAGATGGAAGCAGGTTATTTAAGTTAAACTTTGATTGCATTGCTGAAGAGAATGAATGTAAAATTGGCAAACCTTAAAAGAGACCACAAGAGAGAAGGCATTTGTTTTTTTCCTGTATGGTAAAAGATGTGTAGAACTAATCCACATTAAAAGCAATACATGTTGATTAATGATTTTGTTTAAAAAAGAATTTGATAAATATCTGTTTTAGAAAACGATTGAAGTGTGTGAGGATAACCATACACATAGATGATCATAAACTATGGAATGCAATGGCTCCAGACCTGCAGGAGTGATGGAACTGTCACATGCAGAATGGAACTGGTCAGGTTTAAAGGTTGTCATCACGTCACATTTGGGGCTCAGGGAAGATTTGGAGAATGCTTTTCCACTCTTTGTGTGGCCATCTTTCTCATTAATTAACTAAATTAGGGTAAGAATGCAAATTGTACCCATTGAACAGAATTAGCATGATGATGTAAGTGACCTTTTCTCCTCCCATACTGTCCTATGCACTGCTTTTATATATATATATATATGGGTGTTTGGGGCTCCATGCAGTCATAATTTCTCAGGAAGACTATGATTCATGTCTTTTCTTTTTCCAACAAATTCGAATGGAGAGGTGGAATACTCACTAGTTGGATTATTGAAAGGCAGATTATTGATCAATCAGCAGACAAAGGTCAACAGTACGCATAATTAGACCTAGCTCAGCAAGTGTTATTCTGAATATAGCTAACTAAAACAGCTTAAGTCAAATACTCTGACCTTAATGGTTCACCAATCACCCCTGTGTATGCTGACCTACTTTGGTTCCTGGTCCACCAACACTTTGAACTTAAAATCCTCATTCTCATTCCTCATGTTCAAATCCCAGCATGGCCTCACCACTCCCCATGACTTCCTGCAGCCCGACAACCTCAGAGAACTCTACATTCCTCCACCTCTGGCCTCTTGTGCACCCACGCTTCCTTCGCCCCACCACTAGTGGCTGTGCCTTCAGCTGTCCAGGCCCTAAGCTATGGAATTCTCTCTCCAAACCTTGTTGCCATTTCAACACATTTTCTTCCTCTAGGATTCTGCTTAAAACCTATCCCTTTGACCGAGCATTTAGTCGCCTGTCGTAATGTGTCCTTCTTTGTCTTGGTGTCAAGTGTATATCTGATAACTATCCTGTGAAGCACCTTGGAATGTTTTCAGAGAAGAAGAATCATAAAACTTTTGCCACGAAAGAGGCCATTCAGGCCATTATGTGCCAGCAGAAACAGAGCTATCCAGCCTAATCCCACCTTCCACCTTCTGGTCCATAGCCTGTAGGTTACGGAACTTCAACTTCACATCCACATATTTGTTAAATGCGATGTACAGTAAAGGTGCTATATAAATGTAAGTTGTTGTTGTTGAAATTCCATTCTGCATGAGAAAATATGGTAGAGCAGCGCCCCAGCCTCCCGTGGATCTGGCTCGAGAGCCTGTCCCAAATCCTGGAGATGGTCAGCTGCCTGCAGCGGCAAGGCCACATTCCTGTTGTTTTCCCCAATCCACCCTCGAATGGCTCTTGGGTCCCAAAATTCTCAGCTGGCCTGGGTTCCACTGAGGGATTTCAGGGCATTATCCATAGAATTCCCCCTCATCTGCCCCCATGAATTGGGAGGCTAGCAGCATGTGGAATATCTGTCCAAGACATCCTGCCTGACTTTAAAGAGGCTAGCCTGAGAGGACCTTATCTTGGCAAAACCACCCCAAATTCAGGGCTACCCTGGGCAGAAATCAGACCTCCCACTATCTTCAGCCTCATGAATTTCAAGGCATTTGTTTCATGAAAAGATATATCTTACTTTTAAGGTAGATGAAATACTTATCTCAGCAGGTATCCACCATTGAATCTGGTAATTTTTCAAGTTACTAGTGAGGGTGATGGGGGAGAGACAGCTGAAACAGAGGGGAAAAAAACAAAGGAACCAAGTTTCCTTAGCAGCTTCATCTGTCTCCCTCCCTAAATCTGACAGATTCACTCGGAAAACTGTGGGACCTGGATATGCTGGATCCCAAACTGGGCAGGTCTTTCACAGGCCCCATACAAGGGCAGCCATGTCAGAGTCAGTTCTGATGAAAGGTCACAGACCTGAAATGTTAACTCTGTTTCTCTGTCCACAGATGCTGCCAGACCTGCTGAGTATTTCCAGCACTTTCTGCTTCTATTTCAAAGTGGGGAGGGACTCTCTATACCGGGAGCTCCTGCTGCCCTGGACCATAAGGGATCCAAAGTAACACTAGAGGCCAGTACACTGATTGAGAGGAGGCACACCAGAAGGGCAGAGGTGTTGGGGCCTGCAGGGTGGGGTGGGGGAACACGCAGGCCAGGAAAGTGTCTAAATCTCCAAGGGACAGGCAAAAATTTTAGGATTGGGTCACTTACACAGAGCAACCTCCCACAAACCCGAGTCTCCAGAAACATGGGATACACAGAAGTCTGCGGTACACCTGTACTGACACTGACACAACCTGCCAGTGCTATGCATATGAGATGCCCTTTAACTGACCCTACAAACTCCAGCAGGATCAGTGATGGTGGCACAATTCTATCATAACTTCCAGGGTTTGTAGCCCATGGTTTTTCAGGACCAAATTTTCCAATTCTAGTCTAGTTATATTTAGTCATTGTTTTGCAAGTTGTCAATCAAACACTTCTGCAAGAATATGCATATTTCTCCCCATAGCTCCACTCCAGCACATAATCTAGGCAGACACCTGAAGGAATACAGCAAAGGTCGCAGCCTGTTTCAGATGAGATGTTAAAGCAACATCTGCCAGTTTATGTGGATGTAAATAATTCTATGACACTATTCGAATGACAGCATCGAATCTTCTGTTGTCCTAGACAGTATTCTGCTCAACCAACAGATTATCTGGTCATTTATTAATTTTCTATTTAGTTTAGTTTAGAGATACAGCACTGAAACAGGCCCTTCGGCCCACCGAGTCTGTGCCGACCATCAACCACCCATTTATACTAATCCTATATTCCTACCACCTCCCCACCATTTCCCTAACACCTACCTATACTAGGGGCAATTTATAATGGCCAATTTACCTACCAACCTGCAAGTCTTTTGGCTTGTGGGAGAAAACCGGAGCACCCGGAGAAAACCCACGCAGACACAGGGAGAACTTGCAAACTCCACACAGGCAGTACCCAGAATTGAACCCGGGTCACTGGAGCTGTGAGGCTGCGGTGCTAACCACTGCGCCACTGTGAGACCTTACTGTGTGCACATTGGCTGCCATGTTTGCCTATATAACAGTGACTACACTTCAAAAGTTAATTACTTGGTCGTAATGTGCTTTGGGACAAAAGTAAATTGTATTTATAATGTATCTTTAATGTAATAAAACATCCCAAAGCATTTCACAGGAGTATTACAAAGCAAAACTTGGCACTGAACGACATGATGACCAAAAGCATAGTCAAAGAGGTAGCTTTTAAAGGAGCATCTTAAAGAAGGAAAGAGAGGTGGAAAGATTTACAGAAGGTGTTCTAGAGCTTGGGGCCTTGACAGCTGAAGATATGGCCACCAATGGTGGAGCGATTAAAATTGGGGATGCTCAAGAGGACAGAATTAGAGGAGCGCAGATATCTTGGACATCTTGAGCCCATGAAAGGTTCTATATAAATGCAAGTTCCTTCTTTCTTGACAATGCAGAGGAAAAAGTCACCAACTTACAGTTCTCTGATATTACAAAGTCACTAGCACTAGCTTTCTAAAATCATAGAATCATACAGCACAGAAGGAGGCCATTGGGCCCATCGTGCCTCTGCCAGCTCATTGAAAGAGCTAGTCAAATAGTCAATGCCCCTGCTATTGCCCCATACCTGAACATGTTTTTCTTTTCCCTAGAAGTGCCTTTTCAACTTCATTGGAAACTGCAAAGCCTTGGTTTTATCTGTGTATCCTGCTAATGGACTATTTAATATCTTATTCTCTGGCATTTCTTAGATGAATAGAATATTTATTTCCTTTCCCAGAGATTAAGTTCACCACTCTCTGCCAATTTTAGTAAATCTACTTCTAACAATTTTCACTTTTTTCTTAGCAATTAGATACAAATGTAATTTACAAATATAGCACCAGTTCAGTTTCTCAGATATTAATAATTTATTGAGGCAAACAAGCTGTACCATGACACTCAGTTTATAGCATATTGACAAAAATTCCAGAAGGAGAATAAAAGCAAAATACTGCAGATGCTGGAAATCTGAAACACAAACAAGAAATGCTGGAAATACTCAGCAGGTCTGGCAGCATCTGTGGAGACAGAAGCAGAACGTTTCAGGTCAGTGACTCTTCATTAGAACTGTTTGTGTTTGTGTCTTTCCAGAAGTAGTGTTGTCATAACCCATTCATAACATTTATGCTCAGTCTTGAGGCACATATGGGTGTAGGTTTGCTGATTTAGCTCTGGTAAAGTGCAGTGCATGTTCTTCTCAATCAAACACCAGGATGTACCTATGGCAGATATGGAGAGAGCAAATACAAAGGCAAAATACCACAGATGCTGGAAATCTGAAACAAAAGCAGAAAATGCTGAAAGATCATTGACCTGAAACGTTAACTCTGCTTTTCTCTCCACAGATGCTGCATGACCTTCTCAGTATTTCCAGCATTTTCTGTTTCTGTTGTGATGGAGAGAGAACTCTCTGGCCAGTTCTTCTTCCTTTGTCCAGAGAAGCTTTTATAATGGTGCTTGTTTAGCTTGGCTTATAGGAGAGCAACATTGATGCAACCCTATTTGCACAACTAAAACCTACTCTTTATCTAACAATACAGTAAATAGATTCACATTTACAGGCCATCAGGATAAGGGCATTAGTATTTATTTGACCATTAATCCCACAGTCCGGATGTTATTGTGTATTGTTTCCATGGAATATCGGGATTGTTAGTGTCTTCAGGACATTGACCATCAACAAACAAATGGAATAAAAGGAAGAAAGACTAATTACCAGCTCCATGGTTAACACTTCAACAATCGTTGATGGAAATTATGTCAGGGCAGTAATTGCATTTCAGACTTAAGATGACAGTTACGAATCACTTGAAATTCATTCAATGGTATCCATTGTTCTCTTTGGAACTAAAGAATATCAAAAGCCTCCTTTCAAAGTACAATATTCCCTTTTTTGATTCTTTTCATAAAGCCTCTGAAACTCTGCAGAACTGCAAAGTCTAGTTGCAAGAAGAAAATTATTGCTTGTTACAATTACTTATGTAATATGGCTTGGCCATGTGAGCCACATGGAAGATGGCAGGATTCCCAAGGACGCATTGTACAGTGAGCTCGTCACTGGTATCAGACCCACCGGCAGTCCATGTCTCCACTTTAAAGATATCTGCAAATGCGACATGAAGTCCTGTGACATTGACCACAAGTCATGGGAGTCAGTTGCCAGTGACCGCCAGAGCTGGCGGACAGCCATAAAGGCAGAGCTAAAGAGTGGTGAGTCGAAGAGACTTAGTAGTTGGCAGGAAAAAAGACAGAAGTGCAAGGAGACAGCCAACTGTGTAACAGCCCCGACAACCAATTTTAGCTGCAGCGCCTGTGGAAGAGTCTGTCACTCTAGAATTGGCCTTTATAGCCACTCCAGGCGCTGCTTCACAAACAACTGACCACCTCCAGGCGCTTACCCATTGTCTCTCGAGACAAGGAGGCCAAAGAAGAAGAAGAAATCTCAATACAGATAAATGGCAATAAACACATCATTAACTTAAAAAAACTTGTTTTCTAAATATTAGCCAAACATAATATTTTGGCTCTTTGTTATGCTTCTCTTTTTAATATGCCAGCCATGAATTCATGTCAAAGGAGAATTGCCAGATAGAAACTAGTTTGCCAAATGTCAGTGTTGAGGCTGCTGCTGTTTATAATTTTTTAAATATGATTTAAATGATGGAGTATTGTTCAAGGTGCCTAAATTGTGGATGGCCCTAAATTGGATTTAGTTGGTCAACATTCTAACTAATGTGTGATAATCCAAACAGATCTGGGTAGGCTAGGTCAATGGTTAGAGAGATGGCATAGGGGGTGTCTAAAGTCATGAAATTAGGTCACAAAGCAAGAATATAAATTACATATTAAATGGTAATAGGTTTGGAGTGATCGAGTAGGAAAGTGAATGTTGGAATGTATAACTAGGGATATGACTTACAAATCTAAGACTGTGATGTTGAATTTGTATCTGCCCTTTATCAGATTACATCTGGTGTATTGCGTTCAGCTTTGTCTCTTACTATAGCAAGATGTAGTGTTCTTAAAAGGAATTCCAGAGCAGTGCTATAAGGCTGACACCTGCAGTTAAAGTGCTGATTTATGAGAAACATGACTCCATGAAGAAGAGGTGAATGAGTGAGGACTTGATCGAGGTCTGTAGAATTCTCATGGATATGTAGAAATTGGATCCAAGAATGTTCTTTTGTCAAGCACTGGATTCAGGGTATAGAAGATGTATTTTTAAGTTAGATTGCTGCCTTCTTCTTAATAGTGACTGCACTACAAAAATTCATTGTTTGTAAAGTACTATTGGACACCCCGAAAACACAATGAATGAAGGTTGGTGACCATTTTGGAGATATGGACCATACAGTATGTTTTAGCATAATCATGGAAAAGGTCAAAGATAAAACAGGAGTAAGAATTCTAAATTAGAGGAAGGCAAATTTTAAGAAGATGAGAGGTGAGCTGGCGGAAGTGGACTGGATACAGCGACTTGAAGGAAAGTCAGTGGCAAACCAGTGGGAGGTATTCAAAAATGAGATTCTACAGGCACAGTGTAGGCATGTCCCCACAAAGATAAAGGGTGGTACTGCCAAATCCAGAGCCCCGTGGTTACCTAGGAGCTTACAGCGTAAGTTAAAGCAGAAAAAGAAAGCTTATGACGATTATAAAAATCTTAATACTTTAGAAAGTCTCGAGGAGTAGAGAAAGTGCAGCAGTGAAGTAAAAAAGGAAATTAGAAAAGCATTAGAAGGACATGAAAAATTATTGGCAGGTAAAATCAAGGAAAACCCAAAGATGTTTTATCAGGACATTAAGAGCAAGTGGAAAGCTAAGGAAAGGGTAGGGCCTATCAGAGATGTACAAGGGAACATACGCGTGGATGCAGACAATGTGGGCAGGGTTCTTAATGAGTTTTTGTCTCTGTCTTCACAAAGGTGAGGGTTGATGGAGACATGTAGTTAAAGAGGAGGAGTGTGAAATATTAGATACGATAAGCATAATGAGAGAGGAAGTACTAGAGGGTCTGACATCCCTGAAAGTGGATAAATCGCCACGGCTGGATGGATAGCATCCCAGGTTGTTAAAGGAAGCCAGAGAGGAAATAGCAGATGTGCTGAGGATCATCTTCAAATCCTCACTAGATACAGGCGAGGTACCAGATCATTGGAGGTCTGTGAAAGTTGTACCATTGTTTAAAAAGGGTGCGAGAGATAGACCAAATAATTATAGGCCAGTCAGTCTGACCTTGGTGGTGGGTAAATTGTTAGAATCAATTCTGAGGGACAGGATAAACTGCCACTTAGAAAGCCACGGATAATCAGGGATAGTCAGAATGGACTTGTTAAGGGAAGGTCATGTTTTACTAATTTAATTTAATTTTTTGAGCAAGTAACTAGAAGGATTGATGAGGGTAGTGCAGTGGATGTGGTCTACATGGATTTTAGTAAAGCATTTGACAAGATCCCGCATGGCAGACTGGTCAGTAAAATGAAAGCCCATGGGATACAGGGGAAATGGCAGCTTGGATCCAGAATTGGCTCAGGGACAGGAAACAAAGGGTAGTAGTCGACGGATGTTTTTGCAACTGGAAAGCTGCTTCCAATGGTGTTCCACGGGGCTCGGTGTTGGGTCCCTTGCTGTTTGTGGTATATATATTAATGATTTGTACTTAAATGTGGGAGACATGATTGGGAAATCTGCAGATGACACAAAAATTGGACATGTAGTTGATAGTGAAGAGGATAGCCGTAGACGCCAGAATGCTATCAATGGTTTGGTTGAGTGGGCGGAAAAGTGGCAAATGGAATTCAATCCAGATAAGTGTGAGGTAATGTATTTGGGGAGGGAAAATAAAGCGAGGGTATACACAATAAATACATGAGAGGATATTAAAAGGGGTAGAAGAAGTGAGAGACCTTGGAGTGTATGTCCACAGGTCCCTGAAGGTGGCAGGACAGGTAGACAGAGTGGGGAAGAAGGCATATGGAATGCTTTCCTTTATTGGCCGAGGTATAGAATTCAGAAACAGGGATGTAATGCTGGAACTGTATAAAACACTGGTTAGGCCACAGTTGGAGTATTGTGTACAGTTCTGGTCACCACATTACAGAAAGGACATAACTACTCTGGAGAGACTACAGAGGAGATTTACAAGAATGTTGCCAGGGCTCGAAAATGGCAGCTATGAGGAAAGATTGGATAGGCTAGGATTGTTTTCCTTAGAACAGAGGAGGCTGAGGGATGACTTAATGGAGATGTATAAATTTATGAGGGGCCAGATAGAGGAGACAGAAAGGACACGTTTCCCCTAGCAGAGAGGTCAATTACCAGGGGGCACAGATTTAATGTGATTGGTTATTGGGATTAGAGGGGACATGAGGAAAAACCTTTTCACCCAGAGGGTGGTGGGTGTTTGGAATTCACTGCCAGGAATGGTGGTGGAGGCAGAAATCCTCAATTCTTTTAAAAGGTACCTTGACATGCACCTGAAGTACTGTAACCGGCAAGGCTATGGACCAGGTGCTGGAAAGTGGGATTAGATTGGGCAGCTAGTTTTTTCGGCTGGCGCAGAAACGATGAGCTGAATGGCCCCCTTCAGTGCTGTAATTTTTCTATGGTTCTAAGTTCTTCCTCTGAATTCTGTCTCATGTTTCAACAACAGTCAATTGTATTTATATAATGCCTCTAATGTAGAATAAAAAGCACCAAGATGCTTCACAAAGGTGTTAAAACTCTGAATGTCAAGCCAAAGAAGGAGTTATTAGGAGGGATGACCAAAATTTTAATCAAAAAACTTGGTTTTTAGCGTTTTAAAGGAAGAGAGGAAGATGGAGGCAGAAAGTTTTAGAAAGGGAATTCCAGCACATTGAGCTTGCAACTGAAAGCATAGTCACCAATAATGGAGACAAGGGAAGTGGGCAATGCACAAAAGGCCGGAGTAAGAAGTGTAGAGTTTTGGAGTGTTTATAGGGCTTAATGAGGTTACAGAGATAGGAAGGGGCAAGGTCATGAAGAGATTTAAACACAAGGATGAGAATTTTAAATCTGAGGTGATTAGGCACTAGAAGCCAGTGTAGGTGAGGGAGGACAGGAGTGATAGGTGAATGAGACTAGATGCAGGATAGGATACATGCAGCAGAGTTTTGTATAAGTTTAAATTTACCAAGCGTGGAGGATGGGTGGCCAGCCAGGAGAGCATTGAAATATTGGAGTCTGGAGGTAGACAAAGGCTTGGGTGACAGTTTCAGAAGATTCAGTAGGAGCGTTTCAGCTATGAGGAGAGACTGAAAAGGCTAGGGTTGTTTTCCTTAGAGCAGAGTAGGCTGAGGGGGGAACATGATTGAGGTATACAAAATTATGAGGGGCATTGATAGATTAGATAGGAAGAAACTTTTTCCCTTAGCGGAGGGATCAATAACCAGGGGGCATAGATTTAAGGTAAGGGGCAGGAGGTTTAGAGGGGATTTGAGGAAAAAATTTCACCCAGAGGGTGGTTGGAATCTGGAACGCACTGCCTGAAGAGATGGTAGAGGCAGGAATCCTCACAACATTTAAGAAGTATTTAGATGAGCACTTGAAATGCCATAGCTTACAAGGCCACCGGCCAAGTGCTGGAAAATGAGATTAGAATAGGTAGGTGCTTGATGACTGGCACAGACACGATGGGCTGAAGGGCCTGTTTCTGTGCTGTATGACTCTATGACTCTAAGATTGGCTGAGACTGAGGTGGAGGTGACTTATGTTGCAGAGGTGGATGTAGATTATCATTCTGATGGAGAGGGCATGGGATTGGAAACTCAGCACAGGGCTGAATAGGATACCCAGTTCATAAACAGTCTGATTCAGCCTTAGAAAGTGATCAGGGAATGAAATGGAATTGCAAGACAAGGCCACAAAGTTTGTAGTGAAGGCCAAAGATACTGGCTTCACCCTTATCAATGTTTTTCAGAGGAAATTGCTAATTGTTCATGACTGGATCTCAACATTTAATGAAGGCAGGATCATAAATATATACAACATTCCATTTGTTGCCTTCCTAGGTTGGAATAACTGATTTCCATTTACAGTCAAGCTCCCTTGAGAAATATCTGAGTATTTAATTAAGTTTGTTTACAATGGTTTTATATTAAATGGAAACCTCCAGTGATTTATCAATAATTACAGGAAAATCATGATCGTTTCCCAATAGTGTTAATGGACTTGCCCTGATTTTATCATTTTGACTTAATTTGTTATTTTAGTACATTTTGGTTCAAAATCTAACTTGATTTTGGTTCTTTTTTTAAGTAGTTTCGCCTCTTTAAGTAGAAACCCATTATTGTATACCTATGGGGTTAGGTTTAACAGGCCCTACATTCAGATTGACCTATTTCAAAATAGACCTGACAGGATGTATAATGGCACTTGTAAAAATCAAAAATGTAATTTTACATGTGTGAAATAGTATAAAGTTATTTTTAGTGGTAAAACATCTTTCTGCCACCAGTAATCAATCTAAATTAATTTTTAATATGGAAGAAAGTGTTAGCAACTAGCCGATCACAAAGTAGTCGTGGCTGGCATTGAAAGTACTGACTATCTGCTTTAAGGCTGCTATAAAGTATATAGATTATACTATAACTTGTATTCATATTTCTCTAGAGTAAAAATGTGTTTGCTGTTGGTACGGTATTAGTAATCCACTAATCTCCTGATGTTCAGCGCAGTCCATCAGAATAACTTGCAACTTAATAAATCCAGTATCAGAAAAAAAGCTTGCTGAAATGCTGCAAGTCTCCTCCAGCATGTCCATAAGCATTTGTATCGCATAAGCCTGGATGTTTGCTTACAGCTATAACAGCATCCTCAATGACTCAATTTCCAGTAGACTCAAACCAACTAAATAAATCTTACTATTAAATTTTTTGAGAAAGTTGCTTCAACACTTCCAGGCAAACTTATTTAAGCAATACTATGGAGATAAGTCACATAAATATTTTTGTGAGCCTTGCCCATACTAATTTCTTAATAAAAAATGAAGATGAAGCTCAGCCATGTCTTTTTATTTGATGTTTCAGTTCTACTTCAGTTGCCTAATGGCTTCCGGTGAATAGATACATTGCACAACTCCTAGGATTATCTTCAGAGCTGCACAGCAGTCATCAAGGAGGTGGATAGTTTCAGAATGCAAGTCCATATCTGAACTTCACTGAGTTGAATTAAAAGTTTGCTTAATTAATTTGTTTTCACCATAATTTAATTACTAAAAATGCAAAAGACCGCTGTTAAGGTATAACAATATCTTACAGTGGATAGTCACAGCGAGGAGGAACCACCTTCCCCTTCCAGGTTCACTTCTCCAAACTGATCTGGTGCAAACTTGTCTATACAATTGGAATCCTTTGAATGTATAATTTACCTTATACAGCTTTATCTCCCTAGATTTGTGGACACAAAATTCTGCAATACTATTCATCTTAGACAACATAGCAGGGGGTGGCTAGAGGCAACTGTACCAATGACAAATATTTCATCAATTTAACCCTGCAATTTATAGGAAACTAGCAAAAGCTTGGAGATATTCTACAGCAATATCAAGTTTCTAAAGAATAGTGAATACTCCAGCACCCCGCTTCAGCAACTGATAGATAAGTCTAAGCTACATAGATCAACATAACCCAAAATAAATGGAATTTTTTTTTCTGATGTAGTACAAAAGCAAATTCAAGATTTAAGCTCAGATTTATCTTAGGACAGTAATGATACCTGTTTTTCTCTCAAATAATTTTCTTTGTAAGTAATAAACCTTACGGAATACAACAAATTTCCAGCTGGTGCTAAAGCTGGTAGGAAAGAAGTACAGTAGAAGGGGTAATTACTAAACTGCCTCCTTTTTAAATGGAGGAAAGAACAACCCGGACCTCATTAAACTCTGCAATTAGACTTTGCAGTTCCCCTTAGCATTCGTGGTGACTGTGAATCTGGCCTAAGCACTGAAGTCATTTGTGAATAATGTAATGCAGCAGTTACTGCTGGTTGTGAAATAAAACGGATGACAGAATAGGCATGTGGATTTGCCACCCACAGAGAGAAAAGAAACAAGACCTGAAAGGGTTCAACAAAAGCTAGATCTGACACGTAGTTCAAGATACAATAATTTCAATCATTTCAGGATGGCCTCGTTTAATCCTAATATGTATAATAATACCTTTCTTATTTCTGTTTGCAACATAATTAACACAATACAAATATAATGAGGAATGCCATTCCAAATTATATATTGTAAGTACAAATTATTTAGCACAACAATTTTGCCGGGGCAGGAAGTGTGAGGTCAGGAATTTGGACAGTAAGGAGCAGGGGTTCCTGTTCTTCTTGATTATACTGTGGTGTAAGTGCCTTGGGACTGTGACAGGCCTTTTCTCAGGGTTTCTAAAATCCTGAAGAACTCCTCAGTGGAATGTGGCACAACTGCATGAGTAACCTGGTCCAAAACATTCAGGCATCACTGGGGCTGGCTGGAAAAGTCAGTTAAGTTGTCATCTTGAATGTGAACCCTAGACACTTTACTTGGACTGGGTCCTTGATCTGAGTCCCATTGCTTAGCAGGAGGCCAGACTTGATGCATTCCTGGATATCCTGGGAGATGGCACCCAATAGTTGTTGGAAGCTGGTTGTCATCATTCTCTCCATTCTCTTGAAATCTGAATGGTAGTAGTCAAAGCATCCATGCGCTGACTGGTCTGAAGGCCTTCCTGTCAAAGGAGACAGATGCAAAAGTTCCTAGTAGTGCCAGTCACGCGAGAAAATGCTATATTACGTCAAATACTTTCTGGATATTGGCACTGAGGATGGCATTAGGCTCCACTGTGATTCTTTTTCAGGTACTCCAGGTTGGTCCTCTAGCACCTTTGTCAGTTTTGTCCCACCCAGCAACAAAAAAAACCTTATCCGAATAATCTACATAACTACCTACTTCCCAGGTGGATTTCTGTGGGCAGTAAGTGAGGGAGAAACAGTGAATGGCAGCATGGGTGAGGATGTGGCTGGGTACAGAGAGGTAGAAAGCCTCTTTATAACTCTTGCTGCTTAATGCCAGTTTGCTTCAGATTATCTAGAGGAAATGAAAAGGAAGAGATTTATATTGTTACGCAGCTAAAAAAAACTCAAAGCATGGAAATGTAGAAAACAGTGAGGAGGATAATAACAGATGATTCTAAAGTCCACCCCCTTGTCCTTGTTGTGGAACCTGGGCAATGAGTAAGAAAGGGTTGATCAAAACAGGGTGAAGTACAGTGGGACTCTTTATGTCCTGGGCCCCTTCAGTTACTGTGAAGGCCTCTTAGGAAATACTAGAAATACTAAGCAGACAGAGCTCTGGCAAACAAGTCCTCAACGGTAGAACAGATGGAGGAAGATGTGCCATCAGAAATATCTCAACGGCTGTTCTGGCAGACGAAGGCTGCAGCAGAACGAAATCCCCCAATCGTCTTGGTTTCCTTGCCATTGGATCAAGGCATTGTTCTGTCACGATACGTGTGGAAGCTGGTGTGCAACAGTTCCTCCACGTTTAAAGATGTCACGCACAGGCACCTTCCTTTCCAAGTACATCCTCCAAGCCCTTCGGCGACCAGCAAATGGAGACGGGAGCAGGATTGTGTTGTCTGGAAGCTTCTAGTCATTATCTGGCACAGAGGCGGCATTTACGAGGTGGTTGTCTAGCATTTGGATGAGGCAGGGGTGCCTTTTGGCATCGGTAATTGCGACTGAGTAGCCCTGTTTCAGATCCACTTTACTCACCTGTTATTGGGGAGGGGACTAGAAAAGGTGCCCTAAACATAGTCTGCCTCACCTCTCCAGATAGCCATGTCCAGAGGGATCACCTTCTGCAGTAGAAACACACAAAAGACACAAGTAGTAACGTTTGGGACCTAGAACATCAGGACCCTTATGGACACACCCGTGAGTGAACACCCGGAACACTGCTTTTGTCGAGCGAGAACTCCGGCGATATGACTTTGACATCACCGATCTGAGTGAGACCCAGTGAGCTGGAGAGTGGCAGCTCTAGGGACAAGGAGGCAGCTATACTTTCTTTGGAAGGGAAAATCAGAAGAAGAACACAGAATTCACGGAGTTGGATTTGCCATCAAGAATGAAATTGTCAACCAGCTTCATGAGTTCCCTCTTGGAAGTAATGAGTGCCTCATGACTCGTCATCTCAAACTGGCAAGGAGCCAATATGCCACAGTGATCAGTGCATTTTCCCCAACTCTACGACGAAACCAAGGAAAGTTTCTATGCCAAACTTGACAAAGC
Organism: Heterodontus francisci; assembly: GCF_036365525.1. Lineage (NCBI taxonomy): Eukaryota > Metazoa > Chordata > Chondrichthyes > Heterodontiformes > Heterodontidae > Heterodontus > Heterodontus francisci. Next base: position 50,986,471 of record NC_090394.1, read on the forward strand.
TGTCTGTGGACAGGCTTATTCTTCTCGGAGATGTCAATGCCGGAGTTGGAAGAGATTCCATTCTCTGGAATGGAACCTTTGGCAGGGAAGGAGTTGAAGATGTCAACTCCAATGGCATTCTTCTCCTTAACAAATGTGCAGAACAAGAGCTTATCACCAATACCCTGTTCCGCCAGAAGAACAAATACAAAGCATCATGGCAACACCCACGGTCCAAACACTGGCATCTGATCAATTATGTCATCGTCTGTGCCCAGAATCGCAAAGATGTTCACACCACCAGAGCAATGACAGGAGCTAATGATTGCTGGACTGATCACCGACTTATTTGCTCAATCATGTCCATCAAACTGGCTCCCAAACGACAGATTCAACAGAAGAGATGTCCATGAGAGATCAACATCGAAGCTCTGAAGGATCCAATCAAAAGAGACCGATTCCAGCAATACCTTTGGGGAAAACTTTCAAACTTCAATCAAGAACAGAAGAAGAGTATCCAACGTGCTTGGGATGTCCTTAAGCCCATTATCATCAAAGCCTGCAAAGATACACTTGGACTTTCTGTCAGGGAACAGCAGGACTGGTTTGATGAAAATGATCAGGACAGCAACAAACTAATTGATCACAAGTGCAAGACTTTCTGTGCCTGGCAGAATGACCCAAACTCAAAGCAAAAGAAACTGGCTTACCAACAAGCAAAGGCAGAGGTACAAAGGAGCACCCACAACATGAAGAACAGTTGGTGGGCAGAAAGGCAAAGGAAATACTGCATCCCACTAACATGAATGATATCCATGGCTTCTCCACTGCCACAAAGACCATTTATGGCCCAAGTACTCCAGGACCAGCTACTTTGAGGCCTAAGGATGGGGGAAATCTGATCAAGGAAAGGAAAGCTGTCAATGCCCATTGGAGGGAGCATTTTGAAGACCTTTTCAATCAAGAATCCATTGTTGATGAGAATGTTTTCAACTCCATCCCACAACATCCAGTTAGAGATGAGCTCGGAACTCCACCAATGCCTAAGGAAGTGATGAAAGCCAACACACAAATGAAGAACAACAAAGCGGCAGGAGGTGATGGAATCCCTGCTGAAATCTTTAAGCATGCAGGACAGGAACTAACATTACAGATCCACGCCCTCATCCTACAGATCTGGAATGAAGTGGAAGTCCAGAATGATCTCAAGGATGCTATTTTTCTTTTTTAGAGAGATACAGCACTGAAACAGGCCCTTCGGCCCACCGAGTCTGTGCCGACCATCAACCACCCATTTATACTAATCCTACACATCCCATATTCTCCTACCACCTACCTATACTAGGGGCAATTTATAATGGCCAATTTACCTATCAACCTGCAAGTCTTTTGGTGGTGGGAGGAAACCCACGCAGACACAGGGAGAATGTGCAAACTCCACACAGGCAGTTCCCAGAATTGAACCCGGGTCGCTGGAGCTGTGAGACTGCGCCACTGTGCTGCCCGTATGATTGTGATAATCTTCAAGAAAGGGGATAAATCCAATTGTGGGAATTACAGAGGTGTCTCCCTGCTCTCCATTGTAGGAAAGATCATTACAAGAACCCTTCTGAACCAACTCATTACACTTGCTGAAGAGCTACTCCCCAAATCTCAATGTGGGTTTAGGCCATCAAAAGGCACTGCTGACATGATTTTCACAGCTTGCCAGCTATAAGACAAATGTTGTGAACAACATCAACCTCTCCACATAGCATTTTCTGACTTGACAAAAGCCTTTGACTCTGTAAATCGTGAGGCACTCTGGAAGATTCTGTTGATGTACTCCAAAATTCATCACCATCCTTTGCTTCCTGCAAGATGATATGCGAGTGGTGATCCTTAGCAAAAGATCCATTTCAGATCCCTTTGAGGTTAAGACAGGAGTTAAACAAGGTTGTGTCATCACCCTGACTTTTCTCTTTGCGATCTTCCTCGCAGCCATGCTCCGTCTGACTAGAGATGAGCTCCCTGCTGGAATGCAGCTTATTTATTGAATGGACAGTAAACTATGGCGACTCCAAACAAAAACTAAGACCACCCCGACTTCAGTCATTGAGCTCCAATATGCTGATGATGCTAAGTGCTGTGTCAGAAACCGATCTTCAGAGAATCGTCGACGTATTTATTGAGAAACAGGAGAAGATGGGACTTACACTCAACATTCAGAAGACCAAAGTTCCCCAACAGCAAGCTCCAAATGCACAAGCCCCAGCCCCACTGATTAGGATTCAAAATGAATGCCTGGAAAATGTGGAACACTTCCAGTATCTTGGGAGCTATCTTTCACAGAAGGCTGACATTGACGAAGAAATCCAACATCACCTGAAATCTGCTGGTGCAGCTTTTGGCCACCTGAGGAAGCGAGTGTTTGAAGATCACAATATCAAAACTGAAACCAAGCTCATTGCCTACCTTTTTTTAATTCTTTCATGGGATGTGGGCAGCATTTGTTGCTCATCCCTAATTGCCCTTGAACTGAATGGCTTTCTAGGCCATTTCACAGGGCAGTTAAGCGTCAACCACATTGTTGTTGGTCTGGAGTTGTGATCCCTACCTTACAGTACAGGGCTCAAACATGGACAACGTATAGGAGGCACTTCAAAGCACTGGAGTTATTTCATCAATGCTGCCTGCAGAAGAGCCTACATATCAAGTGGGAGGACAGGCGCACCAACAACAGTGTCCTCTCACAAGCAGGCACCACAAGCATCAAAGCTATGATTATCCACCATCAGCTTCTTGGGCTGGTCATATAGTTCAGGTGTCAGAGTAGAAAAAGTTAAATTTAAGATTTAGTAGAGGTGTTCAAAATTATGAAGGGTTTTGATGGAGTCGATAGGGGGAACTGTTTCTGCTGACAGGAGGATTAGTAACCAGAGGATACAGATGAAAAGTAATTGGCAAAAATGCAAGGGGACAATGGGCTGTTTGAAGGTGCACAATCACGTTTCTTGCTATTATGTTTACATTCCAAAAACATTACACTGGCAAACAGCAGCATCAGGTTTCATCTCCTCCTGTTGCATGGCATCTCCACATCTCCTCCAACTAATTTCTCCCCAGCCACTAACCATTTGTGGTTTACTCAGGACCTAACACCCAGCTCATCCCATTCAACCACCTCCCCACCACAAGATTTACATAATTAGCACAGCTCTCCATATTTAACTTATCTGACCCTGAAATGGATGGCAGAGTCAGCGTAATGATGTTATGGTGGACAGACCTTACCTAAGGAAGGATATACTTGGCAGGGAGGGAGTGCAATGAAGGTTCACCAGACTGATTCCTGGGATGGCGGGATTGTCCTATGAGGAGAGATTGAGGAGACCGGCCTTATATTCTCTAGAGTTTAGAAGAATAAGAGGTGATCTCATTGAAGCATACAAAATTCTTACTGAGCTCGACAGGGTAGATGCAGCAAGGATGTTTCCCCTGGCTGGGGGTATCTAGAATGAGGGGACACAGTCTCAGAATAAGAGGTAGGCCATTTAGGACTGAGATGAGGAGGAATTTCTTCACTCAAAGGGTGGTGAATCTTTGGAATTCTCTACCCCAGAGGACTGTGGAGGCTCAATCATTGAGTATGTTCAAGACATCTATCAAGATCTATAGATTTCTAGATATTAAAGGTATCAAAGGATATGGGGATAGTGCGGGAAAATTGCATTGAGGTAGAAGACCATGATCTAGCTAAATGGCGGAGCGGGCTCACCTCCAGTGGCCCAATGGTGCAGTTAGAATTTCTAGCCCATCATCTTTAAAATGGCAGAAGTAGCCGCTATCAACAAGCAAGGTTCCACATACGGAAGGGGAAAAATTAAATGTCACTCAAAGACAAACTAGGCCTTGTCACCAATGTGCACTGCAGAAAACAAATGTTTTCATGAGTTCCAGTAATATGCTGGAAACCTTCAACATACTTTAAATTCAATTAGTACAGTGTAGGTCACTAGCTTACCATGCTTGAAAGAAAGACAAATTTTTCCAACTGCTAATGCTGGTTTTGAAACGTTTAGTCTCCCAGCAAAGATAATGCTTTATTCCTCATTGCTCTATTAACACATACGATTGTAATGTAATTCTTACATGAAATGTACAGATTTAAACTTTTGCTTTGAATTTGTTGTGTCGTGACACCTATGTAAAGATAATTCAAAGATTTCCTGAAGCCTGGCAAATTTCCTTGGCAAATGTCCTTTGCTAATTAAAGGAGATGAACACACAGGATTATATAAGAACTAAAACCGCACAAAGACCACATTATTAGGATTTTTGCATTTTATTATCTCATTTATGTGACCACGCTTTTATAATGAGATACCATGTATCACAGTTCAATCACAGCATAAGCTGGCCGACCTTTCAATACCTCAAGCATAAAGAGTACTTGATTTCCAGAACTGCTGCTATGTCCCTTCCCTTCATAAGTTGAGCAGTGTCAAATCTCATTTAGATCAGCAATGGATTTCATGTAGAGGCAAAACCTTCCATATCAGTAGTTCAGATAAAGTAAACATGACCAGCTCATCATGGTTTGAATCATGCCCTGCTGGCCAATTATTAAGCAATGTTGATGGTATTTGCAGAGAGATTCTAATCATGTAACTTTTCTAGTGATCTCTGAAGTTCAAATATGCATCTAATTCTAGAATGAATTCAGAAATATTCAGATGTCATTGCTTTTATTTATTGACTTATCTACTCTTGCTCCACAGTTCTTAGAATGGCTAATGTTATAGAATCATAGAAAGTTTAAGGCACAGTAAGAGGCCACTTAGCCCATCGTGTCTGTGCCGGCTGAAAAACGATCCACCTATTCTAATCCCACCTTCCAGCATTTGGTCCATAGCCCTGAAGCTTACAGCACTTGAAGTGCATATCCAGACGCCTTTTGAATGAGTTGAGGGTCTCTGCCTCAACTACCCTTTCAGGCAGTGAGTTCCAGACCATCACCACCCTCTGGGTGAAAATGTTTTTCCTCATCTCCCCTCCAATTTTTCTACCAATCACTTTAAATCTATGCCCTCTCGTCACAGACCTCTCTGCTAAGGTGAATAGACCCTTCACCTCCACTGTATCCAGGCCCCTCAAAATTTTGTACATTTCAATCAGATCTCCCCTCAGCTTTCTCTGTTCCAAGGAGAACAACCCCAGCCTATCCAATCTTTCCTCATAGCTGCATTTTTCCAGTCCCGGCAACATCCTCATAAATCTCCTCTGTACCCTCTCTAGTGCAATTACGTTCTTTCTGTAATGAAGTGACCAGAACTGCACACAATACTCAAGTTGTGGCCTAACCAATGAGTTATACAGTTCCAGCATAAACTCCCTGCTCTTCTATTCTAAACCTTGGCTAACAAAGGAAAGGATTCCATATGCCTTCTTAACCATCTTATCGACCTTTCCTCCTACCTTCAGAGATCTGTGGACATTCACTCCAAGATCCCTTACTTTCTCTACACTTCTCAGTATTTTCCCATTAATTGTGTATTCTTTTGCCTTGTTTGACCTCCCCAAATGCATCATCTCACACTTCTCCGGGTTGAATTCCATTTGCCACTTTTCTGCCCATCTGACCAGACGTCAATATCTTCCTGCAGCCTGTAGCTATCCTCCTCGCTATCTACCATCTGGCCAATCTTTGTGTCATCTGCAAACTTCTTGATCATGCCCCCTACATTTACGTCCAAGTCGTTAATATACACCACAAAAAGCAGGGGACCCAGTACTGAGCCCTTCGGAACGTCACTGGAAACAGCCCTCCAGTCTCTAAAGAGCCGTCAACAATTATCTTTTGTTTCCAGCCACTGAGCCAATTTTGTATCCACCTTGCTGCATTTCCCTGGATCCCATGGGATTTTATTTTTTTAACCAATCTGCCATGTGGGACCTTGTCAAAAGCCTTGCTAAAATCCATGTAGACCATATCAACTGCACTACCCTCATCTATCTTCCTTGTTACTTCTTCAAAAAAATTCTATCAAGTTGGTCAAACAAGATCTTCCCTTAACAAATCCATGCTGAATATCCTTGATTAACCTGTGCCTTTCCAAGTGACAGTTCATCCTGTCTCTCAGAATAAATTCCAATAATTTGCCCACTACTGAGCTAAGACTGACTGGCCTGTAATTATTCGGTCTATCCTTCGTTCCCTTTGTAAACAGAGGTACAACATTAGCAATTCTCAAATCCTCCAGCACCATGCCTGTATCCAGTGAGGACTGGAAAATGATGGTAAGACCCTCTGCTATTTCCTCTCTTGCTTCTTTTAACAGCCTAGGATACATTTCATCTGGCCCTGGTGATTTATCAACTTTCAAGGATGCTAATCCCATTAATACTTCCTCTCTGCCTATGTTTATCACATTCAATACTTCCCACTCTTCCTCCTTAACTACAATATCTGCATCATCCCCCTCTTTTGTGAAGACAGATGCAAGGTATTCATTAAGAACCATACCAATATCTTTCACTCAGTGACATCCTTGACCCTGGCACCAGGGAAGCAACACACCATCCTGGATTCACCTCTGTGACCACAGAAATGCCCATCTGTTCCCTTGACAGTTGAATCATCTATCACTATGGCTCTGCCAGTCTTTTCTGTACCCTATTGTGCACCTGAGCCACCTGCGCTACCTGTGGTGCCGTGGACTTGGCTCTGACTGCACTCCCCAGGTGAAACATCAGTTTCCTCTGTATTCAAAACTGAATACCTGTTGGAGAGTGAGATGCACTCAAGGATCTTTTGCACTACCTGTCTGATTCTTTTTGACTGGCTGGTGGTCACCCATTCCCTCTCTCCCTGCATACTCTTAAGCTGTGGGGTGACCACATCTATAAATGTGCTATCCATGTAGCTCTCATCCTCATGAATGCACCGCAGTGTCACCAGCTGCTGCTCAAGTTCTAAAACCTGGAGCTCAAGCTGCTTCAATTGATGATACATTCTGCACAAATGGTTCTCCAGGATATGGGAAGCATCCTGGAGCTCCCACATAGCACAAGAGGTGCTTTGTCAAGGTTGAATCAACCCTGCCATTTCTTTATTAGCTGACCCTTTGCTACTGCTAAAAAAACCTTACCAATACTACAGCAGCTTAGAATTATTAATAAAACCTTACTAGTGCTGATAAATCCTACTAAAAATCAACACAGTTCACTAGTTAAAATAAACCTTACTCAAAAAAACCAGGTACTCACTTGTTCCTTATTATTATGCTATTTACACACACACCCTAACAGTAGTGTACTAACTGAGCTATTTAGAATTATTCCCTAATGGCAGTTACTCATCAACCTTGCAGCTTTCCTGTGACATCACTGTTCACTTTGTTTTCAAACTCCGGTGTGCCTGACTCCTCTCTGCTGTTCTCCCGGAAGGTAAGTGGCTAAGTGTGGGTAATGGCTTAATTTGTACATGAGATAGTTTCGTACTTAAAGCAACGTCTGAGCTAGATGTAGCCTGGTAATACATCCTGCAGGCAATAGTCTTGTGATGGGTGATTTCACTCTTATCAATCCAAACATCTGAAGTATAAAATGAACTTATAAAGTAAACCCGAAAACTGACACTTTTCTTGTAAAAAAAAAGAAATTAAGAGGTCAGGTCACCTTTCCTTTCCTGCCAATACCCATAGAACCATAAAAACCTGAGTTAATTTTCATGTCTGGACAAGTCTTGGAGGAGACATTAAAATACAAATGACTTTTCTAGCCACATTCCTGAGAAATCATTACGATACAAATGACCCTTTCAGGGATAATGGCTGCCTTTCTCCAACTAATTAGAGCAACAATGATGTTTCAGACTTTTTGACTCTGAACTCAAATTCCAAAGAATGAGTGTAAAAAGCCCTACATCATCAAGGTGAGATGAGGATGAATAACACCTTGACTCCATTGTCAAACAATGGCCTCACAATCAGAAACCATTTATGAGTGCCATGGAAAGAGAAACTATGGTCACATGACAGAAACTAGGTTTCTGATAAGGAGCTTTAATAAAGGTATATTCTGGGCAGACAAAAGAGTCCCATCTATGCCATCAAAGAGAAAGGACCCTACCTAAGATTACCAGCTTTGAACTATATGTAGGCAGTGATTGAAGTTGGCCTTGAACTCCCTACCTGAGAAATCATACCAGGACTTCGCCATTGACCTTTGGCTGGAATATAACAAGAGCAGTCTGCAACAGGACATCTGCCTTTCTGAACCTCCCAGGTCTTTCTTCAGTGAATAAGGAAAAAGTTTACAAGCCTGCACTGTTTCATTCTTCACCCCGAGGAAAAGCAAGTTTAACAGAGAATGCTACAAATCATCAAACCTAATGCATGTTATCTTTATAATCTCTATCTTTTCTTGAGTGTGTGTATATCAGTATGAATGTGAGTGGTTGTTGTTGTGAATATTGTGGGTGTTGTATAATAAACATTTATCTTTCTTTTAAACTTATGAGAAAACACTCAGGGGTTAAAAACGCCTTTTAAAAAAAAAATGTCTCTTCCACTGTTCGCAACGGTAAAGGTAATGGCTGTACTCAACCAGCCCGTGCTTGCAAAACTCAAAACACAGTGTCCAACATTAGATGTGATTCTGCAATTGGACAATATTTGCTAAATAATCCGCGGTGTGCTAAGAATTACACTGACAACCAATTTAAGATTGCCAGCAGGGCTCGCAGTGTGGCGCATTTGCGCATACTGGAAGCTACATACATTAATACATAGGGCCCTGTTCTTTGCAGACAGAAAGAACATGTACACATATTGCGCCTATTTCAGCAAAACAAAATAGCCATTCACTGGTTCATTCCTCAGGGCAATGCCTTGACCAATCAGAGTCAAAATGCCTGGTTTAAATTTCAAACAAAGCTTGGCAGTTAACTGTTAGTCACCGTAAACTGGTGCATTCGCCATGACAATGCCTCTACCAATCAGAGTTCACTTGCTAACCAATCTGCACTCTCTTCTCATGCAGTATAAGTTGTTGTTTACCCTTATATTGGTTATTCTTGCGTATTGTCCTGATGAGTGCAAGACAAAAAGCTTCGACAACATGTCTCTATTTTCAGCAATTCTTAAGTTCTGTACTACCAAATGACTATTTAAAAGACGCTGTCTTCGGTCAGTGAAAAGGGGGGAACCATCCCTATCATCTCTCACCTGTCCGTAACAGTATGTGTCAATGTTGTAATTGTTCACTCATCTCTACCATTTGATAGAGAGAAATGTACTCATGCTCTAGACACATTGTCATGAACATGCTTCCATTATTAATATTTTTTTAGGAGGTATGTTTAAAAGACTGTGGAAAATACCTGAGGAGATGCTGGACTTATTTTTTAAAGGGTCACTGGAAGGACACTTGGGATTTTGTTTAAAAACAAACACTTACTGGAAGTCACTTGTCCTAAGCTAAGTAAACAGCCGGAGTCTTATGGACTATGGAACTATTTGGAGTTGTTTACAGTGAAATCAGAGAAGATTTATGGCTCAGGAGTTTTAGTTTTGTTTTCAGCGATTGTTTGGAGGGGAGTTGGCATGTATCCTGCTAAAATAGAAGCCACCCAACTCATCCTTTGCCACCTGTTTTGAAAAATCTTCTGAGAATCCAGTGTGGTAGCTGAACCCATTACTTCAGTCATTCTCCCAAAAAGCTAGCAAGACTACTCAACAGCTCCTGAACAGAACTCCGGGTACTGCCTGTGTGGAGTTTGCAAGTTCTCCCTGTGTCTGCGTGGGTTTTCTCCGGGTGCTCCGGTTTCCTCCCACAAGCCAAAAGACTTGCAGGTTGATAGGTAAATTGGCCATTATAAATTGTCACTAGTATAGGTAGGTGGTAGGGAAATATAGGGACAGGTGGGGATGTTTGGTAGGAATATGGGATTAGTGTAGGATTAGTATAAATGGGTGGTTGATGTTCGGCACAGACTCGGTGGGCTGAAGGGCCTGTTTCAGTGCTGTATCTCTAATCTAATCTAACTGCTCCAGAAAGTTCCCAGTGACAGCCATCTACATGTACCGGGATGCAGACCGAAGGTCAGCTGGAACATTTCATATCTTATCCTTTTTTTCTTCAAGAATTAACAATTATTTGGCCAAAATATTTTAATTTTTGTAATGCTGATGTCTGCAGAGAAAGCTTCTTTATTTTTCTTTAACGTGTGTGTGTGTGTGTGTGCATGTAAATATGTGTGTTTGTGTGTGCATGTAAATATATGTGTACGTGTGTGTGTGTGGGTTATTTATTAGGGAATATATTTACACTTTCATATTTCAATTTGTGTGTTGATAAGCTTTGCATCTTTATTGAGTAAGTCTTGTTTTATAATAAATTAATAATTGTGTTGTTTATTAAAGAAACCTGGTTAGTGGATTTTTATTCTGAAATTAATATAAAGTATATAAATGGCTGTATTGGTAACCGGGTAAAACATTTAAATAAATGATGTGACCAGTGGAGAAGTGGAACTAGAGAGAGACAGTGCACTCCTCCAACCACAGTCATAACAATCTAAAGAGAATGGAAACATCTGTATTCCTTAGCAATCTTATTGTGAGCATATGTTGAAGATGGGGGGGTGGCGGGGCCCGGGTGCAGGGGAAGATGCAATTATATTCCTGTATGGCCTGGGAGTCTTATGGTGAACCTTTACCTTTTGGAATTATGCAGGCAAGTGCTTCACAACCTGAAGACTGAAATTAAATAATAGTTACTCATAAACAACTAAATATATTGGATCTGTTGCTGTTTATATTTGGATTAATTATCAGGGCAGTGCAAACTAAACCATTCTCAAATAAAAATATGAGTAATTCAGAACAAAGCAGTTGTATGTCAATTTAAGTAGGTTGGGTGAATAGACTGATGTGTGACTGATTTCATTTGATGTGGATAGGTGGGGTGTCAGGTATATGGGGTTACGAAACACCAGGTTTGTTCATAGCAGGGAAGGGTCCTATGTTGTGATCCATTAAAAGAAACAGATCTGGAAAAAGACCTGGATGTGATAGTTGACCACTATCCTAAGAGAAGTGTCCTTGGCTAAACCATCTTTGGCTGCTTCATGAATGACCTCTCTCTCACAAGGTCAGCAGTAGGGATTGTTACTCCAATGGCTTTGTTGAATGATAATTTTCTGTTATCCACTGGTTGGAGATCTGAATTTGTATTTTTTAAAACACATTTTAGAAAGACAAGCTGCCAGCAAAGTCATCCTTTCAGCTTAAGATGATCACCTAATTTCCAACATTGTATCCTATACTGCAATGCTTGTGAGGAGTGAGACGAAATGTCTGCTAATATCCCAACAAGAACCAAGACACAGGAAGTTTAAAGGAACTACCTGTTCTCTCAGCAAGCAGAGAAATACAGCTAACTGCTATATTTGAATGACTGAGTGATTGTCATGTAGTAAACCCCTCCCCATCTGTGGTTTTAAGCTGTTTTTTTCCTCTGCAGCAGAGGAGAAGCAACTGGACTCTGACATGAGCAGACCATAAGTGAGGGTCCCTCTCTCTCTCTCTCCCTCTCTCCATTCCAGCTTGAAAGCTTTCAAATCCTGCTGTTGACTGACCACCTTTGCATACTTTGGCTCCAATCAGAAACCCCATTGGAAGAAATCATCCACATTGCTATCTCCAAGAGACTCACCAAACCAGTCATCTACCTCTTCAAACTAAAAGCCTCAGGACCACTTAATTCAGCTAGAAGCCAGCCGAATCACCAAACTTCACAAACTGTATACCTTTTGTTTTATGGACTCTAACTCAACCCATCTACCTTTCCCTACTCTGTAACCTATTTGTGTGCATGTAAACCTCTAGTGTGTGTGTGAGTGAAAGTTGGTGCGTTGTTTATTGTTTTTGTTGGTTCATTTTGGGTACAATAAAGTTAGCCTCTTTCTTTGTTGACTCAGGAGAACCTGTCCGATTGGTTCTTGTTGTGATCATGGCAGGTGGGTAGTCAAACACCAACTGGATTGGCCAGTGCATCCACTTTAGGAAGGAGTTGGGCCTGTTGTGGTCAAACAAGGAGAGGAAGGGGAAGGAAGCCCTTCGACAACTCTTCACTTGACTGTAACAGGATGTTCACTGATGATTCCAGTGTTCAGCTCTATTCACACCTCTTTCAGTAATGGAGTAACCCATGGCCAGCCTACTGTAGTACAAGTGGCATGTAACATTCACATGACATAAGTGTCAGGTAATGACGATCTCAAATGAGAGAAAGCCTAGCCATCTCCCCCTACCTTCAACACTATCACCATTGAGTCACCAACCATCAACATCTTGGGAGTCACCCTTAACCAGAAACTTAACTGTACCAGCCATATCAATGCTGTGACTAGAAAAGCAGGGTGGAGGCTTAGTACTCTGTGATAAGTGGCTCACCTTATAATCCCAGAAAGCTTTTCCATTATCTACAAGACTCATGTTAGGAATGTAATGGATAACACATCAGTTTTCTGGATTGATGCAGCCATAACAACACCCAGGAAGGTCAACATCATACAGGACAAAGCAATTTGTTTGATCAATGCCTCTGCCAATGGACTCAACATCTGCCCCTTCCATCATCAGTGCTCTGTGGCTGCTGTAAGTAGGATTTAGAGGATGCACTGCAGCAGCTTATCAAGGTAACTTTGATAGCAGTTCCTTTTCCTGTGACCTATATTACTAAAAAGTACAAGAACAGGAATGTCTTGGGCACACCATCACACTGCACTCCTCGCCAACATTCTGATTTGGATATTTATCACTATGCATTCATCATCACTGGGTCAATATCTTGGCAGTCCCTACCTAATGCATCATGGAAGCATTGTCACCCAAGGACTGCAGCAGTTCAAGGAGAAGCCCCAATAATTTTTCTGGGAAACTAGGGATCTGCATAAATCAGGTCTTACCTGCATCACTCACATCCTGAGAGCAAATAAGAAAAGGTGTGAGGTTACTATTGGGAAAGCAAATAGAGTTTTGGGTTCTCTTGCGAGAACCATTGGTTCATTGAATACAAAGCAAAGAGTACTAAACTTAAGCTATATAAGGATCTGATACACCTGTATTTTGAGTGCTACATCCAGTGTGTTTGCCTGCACATGATGCAAGATATCTAGCCTCTGGAGAGGGTGCAGAGGAAGACGAACGGGATGATGCCAAAACTTCCCTTAGTTATAAGGATCAGCTCCAAGAAATCAGAGTTGTAACTTCAGAGAAATGAAGAGTTAAGTGTAACATATTAGAAAGTTTTAAAATGATAAAGGGATGGATTCAGTCCCGTTAGATAGATTATTTGAAGCAGGTGGGAATGACAGGACGAGAATCATGACAATAAAATCCATAGATAATGAGCTTAGATGCCAGGAAATATTTATTTTCACAGAATGTTACTGACCTCTGGAATACACTGCTGATTTGCTGTGAATATGGACTTGTTATAATACTTCAAAAGGGAACTTTGTAAGTTCCTGAGAGAGGACAACATTTCCATTTATAAAGGGTGAATTATTAGTTAGTTAGCTGTGATTTTTTTTCTAATGAGTCATGGAAAGCTGAGATCTCCTGGATTCCCAATTTTATCTAAGTGTTTATATTATATCCAAATAATTATATATAATTATAAATGTATTTAATTAACTACATCATTATGAAATATATAACTATAGGACATTGTAAGACTTTTAAAAACATTAAGGTTATACAATAACTACAAACATATCTAATTATAGAAATACACAGCCAAAGTTGGGCTTGAAGCTCAGTGCAATTTATAAAACCTTTTAATGCAGTGCAGACATTTTGAAAGAACAAAAAAAGCAGAAATCACAAACCACATGAGAGTGAACAGGATAAAAATTGGTTATGGTCTATTTCGGGCAGATAGCCAATGGTGTGCATGGATCACACACCCCATCCCGGAGGCCTAAAGCTCACCAGAAATTGGGCCTTGGCCCTCATTTACTTAATTAGGACTAGATGTTGGCGCCTGTTGCACCTCCACATGCAGCTCACCTATTTTACTTGCACAAATATCGTGCTGCTTCCCTCACTGGCAGCAACCTTAATGCCAGTCCTGGAATTGGTGGGCCATAGCAGCCACTGAGGGGTCCTGAGCAGGGTAGGCCCAACATCTGTCCATGCACATCGCAGACCGATTTTTGTAATAGCGCCTAATACGTGTTGTAAGGGAACTAATGCGTCTTTTAGGTGATTGCCAGGGATGCCTGAAAAATAACCAAATCCAATTTTGTGTCAGATGGCTTTCAGGGGTCCTTGGAGCACAGGACATTGGCTTCCACAACTGGGCTTTGTTGCACCTGTTTTAAGCTAGTAAGATGTAGTCCAATTTGTTAACCATTATGTTCAAAGAGTAGTACAGCAGGTAAGAAAGTGCGATGAAATACCTTATTTTTTTACTCTCCACTCTCACTCTAGACTCTCCAAAGTTCTTGGAAGTGTTGTTCCTCCCAAATCTGTGCTGTCTCTCTTGCAGCTCCAAGTTTGAACCTCTCCAAACAGGTTTCCATTCCCACCACAGCACCATAATGGTTCTAACCAAAGTTACAAATGGAATCCCCTATGACTGTGGCTGTGATGCATTATTGCAACTTATAATCCTCAGCTGCAAAGGTCTCCTTAAAAAAAAGGCACTGATAAATTTAGCGGTCAACTGCACGCAAGTGCAGAGACTGCCACAGGCCATCACACTGCGAAACTCGTCATCAATGCACCCATTTCACCCTCGTAAAGCACAAGTAATAGAAGTTGAATTTCTCCCCCATGATTCGTTAAACCTTTCTTGGTGCTGTTACTTTGTGACCATGCACAGCTATTCATTGGGTGTCTGATGTGCGACTGCTAATTATGTAATATCCCTTAACTGCCCATTAACTCAGCGCTACACACAATATAAGTCTTTGCAAAGCATTGTTCTGAACACACTTTACCAAGATACCAAAGCATCACTGCAATGCTAAGAAAAAAATGTGATCTAGAACATTTTTCATTTTCAGTATTCTCACACTACTTGGATGCTGCCAGGTTTTGTTTTGGCATAGAAATGCTGCTACATTTCCCAAAGGGTTAGATTAGCACTTTCCTTCATTAGCTATTCACCTGTTAAGTGTGAGAAATTGTATATTTATCTTAGTTTTCAGCACAACAATGATTATCTTGGCACTAAACGCTGCTCCGCTAAAGTCGTGATAAGTTGCAGGCATTGAATTAATTGTATTAGATTTTATATTTATTTGGATTTTATTCCTCCAAAAAAATGCAGTATTGCTGAAACTAGGTTGTCGTATATCATGGTTTAGCCTGTTATTTTTCCATAGAAATTCAGATATATTTTGAACATGATGAGTTCTTCTTAAGTGCTTCTCATTATAAAGTGCTTACTTATAACACTATAGAGGTGATTTTGATGTTGCATGTTAACCAGGCATACCAAAGGGAGCAGTACGAGAACTATTGATTTTGTTTTGGGGGTCCTAATAATAATGTAGTTGATGAACAGCCAGCGCAAAACATGCTTCCCAATAGGCAGCTCACCGATCTAGAGAGGGGAACTTGGGTAGGGCAGTTGAATGTGAAAGACCTCTAACAGCACCTTAACAGTGAAGGGTACCATTGTCAGAACACAAAGAAGTAACAGTTAAGAGCGGCGGAAAACATGTGCAGAAACTACAGCAGCAATTTGATTCAATTTCAAATGCTTAAATGCTCAAAACCGTGAAGTGACTAAAGCTTTGTGTTACGACCAGGTGAGAAAGGTGTCTAGAGATCTTTTGCTGTCTTCACCTGGACTTATTGCAACAGGGTTTAATTTTAAACACACTGTGTTTTGAGCTCCCCCTTTATGATCCTTGTTCACAGCTTTCCAATTATAAGACAATGAAACCAATTCACACAGGTTTTCTGTGGTTTAAAGAAAAAAGATGAAATTTTATTAAAACTTCATGGTTTATGCCTACAAATATATGACATGCCCATGCTAGTATACACACGTGATACACACATGCAAATAGGGACAGAAAAGAGGAGAGGAAAATATAGTAGAGAGGGGTTTGAGGTAATATCAGAAGAGTTTCTTGTTTACTGTGCTTCGAGCTCACTTGATTGTAGGTAGTCTTGCTGTTCGTCAGGGCCCAGTGTTCTCCTTAAATCTTGTTCATGTAGAAGACTTTTCTTTCTTTGAGGTTCATGTGTTTTCACAAGATTCACTCCTGTGGGAAAGAGATGGAGGCAGGCAGGACTGCAGAGGAGGTTCTGTTCCAACCGGGAGCACACAGCTTTCTGAGTTCAAAATTGTCTGTTGGAAGTTCAAATTCAAAACCTCCAACATTCAGTCAGTCATGTGACCAAAACTGGCCTGACAACTTCTTCTGCGTATTGGGGAAGCAACAACTGGGTCCCCATTGTTCCAACATTGTTGGTTACTATGCAAATGTCTTTCCAGTCAGGGGCTTGCAATTTTCGGTTTTAATGTTCATGTGACGAAATCATGTGTGCCTCAGTCTTGGCAGTTGTGGGGGGGGTGGGGGGTTTGCTGCGGTTTGCCTGACATCTGCATGAGTAACAGACAAATTACTTAGATATATGAGGGGAGAGGTGGCTAAGGTTGCTTGGGTAAATAGACTAAAAGGTATGGCAGTAAATAAACAGTGGAAAACATTTAAAGCAATAACCCAAAATGTTCAACAAAAGTATACTCCATTAAAAAAAAACTCAGCAAGATCCATCTGTGGCTTACTGGGGAAGTTAAGGATAGTATTATATTGAAAGAAAAGCTTTATAACGTTGTAAAGAATAGTAGTAAATTTGAGGATTGGGTGTTTTACAAACAGCAAAGGGCCACCAAAAATGTGATAAAAAGGGAAATGAGAGTAACCAGGAATATAAAATTTTTGTAAGAGCTTTTGCAACTATATAGAAAGGAAAATAACTAATGTAAACCTTGGTATCTTAGAGGCAGAGACCACAGAAATTATCATGGGGAATGCGGAAATGGCAGAGACATTGAACAAATATTTTGTACCTGTCTTCACAGTAGAAGACATAAGTTTAATACCAGAAATAAAGGATAACCAAGGGGCTAACAAGAATAAAGAACTTAAGGTAATTGATATCAGCAGAGAAAAAAGTAATGGAGAAACTTAAGGGACTAAATTCCAACAAATCTCCAGGACCTGATGGTCTACATCCTAGGGTTATAAAAGAAGTAGTTGCAGAGATGATGGATGCAACAGATATGAATTTCCAAAATTCCTTAGATTCTATAATGGTCCCGGCAGATTGGAAGTTAACAAATGTAACTACAGGCCAGTTAGCCTGATATCAGTCGTCGGGAGAGTGCTGGAATCTATTATTAAGACAGTCTTAACAATACACTTAGAAAATCATAATATGATCAAACAAAGTCAATATAGTTTTATGATATGGAAATTATGTTTGACAAATTAATTAGAGTTTTTTGAGGATGTAACTATTAGGGTAGATAAAGGAGAACCAGTAGATGTAGTATACTTGGATTTCCAAAAGGCATTTGATAAGGTGCCACACCACAGGTTAATACGCAAGTTAAGATCTCATGGAGTTGGCAGTAATATATTAGCATGGATAGAGGATTTGTTAATGGACAAGAAGCAAAGAGTAAGGATAAATGGGGCATTTTCAAGTTGGCAGGCTGTAACTAGTAGAGTGCCACAAGGATTAATGCTGGGGCCTCAGCTATTTACAATCTATATTAATGACTTAGATGAAGAGACAGAGAGTAATGTATCTAAGTTTGCTGATGATACAAAGCTAGGTGGGAATGCAAGCTGTCAGGAGGACACAAAGACGCTACAGATTAAGACAGATTAAGTGAGTATAATGTAGGCAAGTGTGAGGTTCTTCACTTTGGTAGTAAGAATAGCAAAGAAGAATATTTTTTATAAAGGCATGAAACCTGTAAATGTTGATTTTCAGAGGGACTTGGGTGTAGGAACACCAAAAGTTAGCATGCAGGTACAGAAGGCAATTAGAAAGGCAAATGGCATGTTGGCCTCTATTGCAAGGGGGTTGCAGTACAAGAATAAAGAGGACTTGCTACAATTGTACAGGGCTTTGGTGAGGCCACACCTGGAATACTATGCACAGTTTTGGTCTCCATATTTAAGGAAGTACATACTTGCATTGCAGGCGGTATAGCGAAGGTTCACTAGATTGGTTCCTGGGATGAGAGGGTTATCCTAGATGAGAGACTGAGTAAATTGGGTTTACATTCTCTGGAATTTAGAAGAATGAGAGGTAATCTCATTAAACATATAAGATTCTGAAAAGTCTTGACAGGATAGGTACTGAACAGTCGTTTGCCTGCTGGGGAATCTAGAACATGGGGGCACAGTCTCAGGATAAGGGATCAATCATTTAGGACTGAGATGAGGAGAAATTTCTTTACTCAGAGAGTTGTGAATCTTTTGAATTGTCGACCCCAGAGGATTGTGGATGCTCCATCACTGAGGGGCATTCTAGATTAGTAACAATAGCTTATTCTAAATAGGCAGAAAGCCAAATTGAAATATCAGAATAAATAAATAAAATTCTCCCAGTGCAGTCACTCCCAAAACTTTAATTATGGAAAAACAATTATTAAAAAATAGAGATAAAGCATTAAACTGGAACTTTTATAATATTCAAGTTAGTCCGATTCCCTAACACCCTAATACCCATTTCACATGTGTGTCCTTACTAATTTATATAGCACCTTTCATGACCTCAGGACATCCCAAAAATGCTTTGCAGCCAAGTACTTGTTTTGAAGTTGTAGGAAAAGCAGCAGCCAATGTATGCACTGCAAGGTGCCAGAAAAAGCAGTATAATAATGACCGGATAATCTGTACTAGAGATGTTGGTTGAGGGCTAAATGTTGACCTGGGGACAATTCTCCTGCTCTTCTTTAAACAGTGCCATGGGATATTTCATATCCACCTGAGGGATAGACGGGGCCTTGGTTTGACATCTCATTTGAAAGGACGGACCTCCAACAATGCAACACTCCCAGCATTGAAGTGGTCGCCGAGATTTTATGCTCAGGTATCTGGAGTGGGTCTTAAATCAACAACATTCTGAAACAGAGGCAAGACTGAGCCATGGCTGGCCCCATTCATTATTGGAATTGGCAACCTGTACATTTGACCATCGGGTAATGGTGTTCATGATGGACACAGCACCAATGTATGTTGAAATGAAGCAGCCCATTCCTGAGTAACTTATGCTGCCACATAAAGTAGCTGGAGGTTCAGTGGGAAAACTCCCAATCCTTTGCTGCTACTGGCCTCCTGGTTTACCCAATCAAAATAGGCGGCCACCTGTGGAACATCAGAATTTTACAGCTCCTCAAACTTGGGGGTAAATGAGTGGTGAGGATTAGTTTTTGACAGGATAATCATTTATGGGCTCTGAATGGAGTGGCCTTAATAGGCTAAGTAACATTTCCTGTTCTGGACATATGTCCTTAGAGAGAAATTTTCTTCAGTTGATAAAGTAAATTGGACAGAATCCATGGTAGGGTAAGTTGATTAGTGTTTGTGAAAGGGACAGGTTTGATATTTATTTAGAGATACAGCACTGAAACAGGCCCTTTGGCCCACCGAGTCTGTGCCAACCAACAATTTATACTAATCCCACATTAATCCCATATTCCCTACCACATCCCCACCATCTACCTACACTAGGGGCAATTTATAATGGCTAATTTACCTATCAACCTGCAAGTCTTTGGCTGTGGAGGAAACCAGAGCACCCGCGGAAACCCACACGGTCACAGGGAGAACTTGCAAACTCCACACAGGCAGTACCCAGAACTGAACCCAGGCTGCTGGAGTTGCAAGGCTGCGGTGCTAACCACTGCGCCACTGTGCTTTGTTCTGTGGTTGCTTATGCTCTTATGATGAATCAACTTTAAAGAGTTTGTTATTCTGAGCTAATTTATTAAAATCTAAAAACCTGAATGCAGAGTCACTGTGAGTGTATTTCATCTCCTGGTGAGCAGATAGGCTAGGTGAGCACTCCAATGCTGAACTGTTCTTCAAATTAGACTTTAAACTGAGCCGTTATCTTCATGTTCCACTGGTTTAGGTGAGCTTTGCAGATCCCATGGAGCTATTGTGCAAAGGGACTGCTGAATTAACCAAAATAACAATCATTCATACATTTCAAAATACCTCACTACATGTAAGCGTTTTTGACATTTCTTCTAAGAGTTATGATAACATATTATATAAATACAACCCTACTTTCTTTCTTTTAAGTAACAGCTTCTGGTCCATGTAATACAATCATACTACACTGGCAGTGGCTTTACTCAGACAAGGAGTTTAGTTGATCTGTTCATCTGAAAAGAGTGTGCTGTGCATCAAACTGCATTATGTTGAAGTAACATAAATTTAAATGTTTACCATTAAGCACATGTAACTCTGATTTGGCCTTTCACACTCACAGATACAGGGAGCACACTGATGCTCTCTATTCAAAGAGAGCTAACTACATTTCATTCTCGCTTGCCAACAGGTGTCTTCACTAGGATTGACGGTTTCCCCATGACGTAGGGCACCAATAAGTGCAAGGACATCACTATGCATGTGCCACATGTCAACTCTACTGTATATCAGATACGATAAAATTCCAGCCATTGCTTCTGCTGTCCACACCCTTCTAAAGAAGTTCTACAATACTCGGCAGAGCAGGTGTCACAATTTGTGGTGCATGCTGTACAACCTCACCATCACAAGGGCACAGGCCTTTTCACTAGTTAAACAGCAAGCAGTTGAGGAGGAGGAGGAGGAAGAGGAGGAAGAAGAGAGGACCTAGAAAGCCTCTTTCAGCCCAGGCTGTCCGAGGAACACATCCATGTGCAATACCAGTAACCCCAACCCCAATTCCCCATTTACCAAACATTGCCAGGCAGGTAGCCACTGTCTTCGATGAACTGCCTCTGGCAAAATAGCCCAGAGGCGGGAACATGTCGGACCACTGACCTGGCACCCTCATGTCGAAATTTCCTCCTGATCCTGGCTTCAAGTCTGCCACCGCGGGACCAGGAAGATTCCGCCCTGCTAGAGCTACTTGGCTAGTCCCATAGGAACATAGAAACATAGGAGCAGGAGTAGACCATTCAGCCCATCGAACCTGATCCGCCATACAAAACTTTCATACAACTTTTCAGTCATTTAAAATGTTTAGCAAGCATGTGGGGTGGGGAATGGTAGCATAGTGGTAATATTACTGCCCTAGTAGCCCAGAGGCTTGAACTAACACACATGAAACTTGGGTTCAAATTCCACCATAGTAGTAGGGGGTATTTAAATTAAATTAATTAATAAATCTGGAATTAAACAGCTACTGCCTTTAAAGTCAAGGAGGAGGTGGAG
This sequence comes from Heterodontus francisci, assembly GCF_036365525.1. Taxonomy (NCBI): domain Eukaryota; kingdom Metazoa; phylum Chordata; class Chondrichthyes; order Heterodontiformes; family Heterodontidae; genus Heterodontus; species Heterodontus francisci. Next base: position 51,007,910 of record NC_090394.1, read on the forward strand.
ATGCAGGAAGACTTGGGGAGGAAATCTCAGTCTAGACAACCGAAGGCACAGCTGCCAATGATGGAGAAAAGGAAGTGGTGGATATATAAGAGGCCCGAGACAAAGGAAAGCAGTGGGGCTAGAGGTTATGGAGCTGGGGAAAGGTGAGGCCATAAAGATATTTAAATACAAGGATGGAAGCATTCAATATGAAGTGCTGGGAACCAAGAGCCAATGAAAGTCATAAGAACATAAGAAATAGGAGCAGGAGTAGACCATTCAGCCCTTCAAGCCTGCTCCACCATCCAATGAGACAATGGCTGATCTTCTACTTCAACACCATTTTCCTGAATTATCCCCATATCCCTTGATGTTTTTAATATGTAGAAATCTATCAATCTCAGTCTTGAATATACTCAATGACTGAGCCCCCACAGCCCTCTGGGGCAGAGAATTTCATGGGTGAAGAAATTCCTCCTCATCTCAGTCCTAAATGGCCTGCCCCTTATTCTGAGACTGTGTCTCCCGGTTCTAGACTCCCCAGCCAGGGGAAACATCCTTCCTGCATCTACCCTATCAAGCCCTGTAAGAATTTTGTATGTTCCAATGAGATCACCTCTCATTCTTCTAAACTCCAGAGAATTAAGGTCCAGTCTATTTAATCTTTCCTCATAGGACAATCCCTTCATCCCAGGAATTAGTTTGGTGAACCTTTGTTGCACTCCCTCTATGGAAAATATATCTTTCCTTAGGTAAGGAGACCAAAACTGCACACAATACTCCAGTTGTGGTCTCACCAAGGCTCTATATAATTGCAGCAAGACATCTTTACTCCTATATTCAAAACGCTTTATAATAAAGGCTAGCATACCATTTGCCTTCTTAATTGCTTGCTGTACCTGCATGTTAGCTTTCATGAAGAATAAGGGTGAGGTGTACTTAGCTAGAAAGGATATGGGCTGCAGAGTTTTGGAAAAGCTGGTTTATGCCGGATGCAGCATGGTAGGCCTACCAAGAAAACATTGGAGTAGTGGAGTTTGGAAGTCAAAAAGGGATATGGAGTTGAAAGGTTAGCACGGTGTCAAATGGGAAATTGAACAGTCTGGTTTAGCCTGAGACTGTGGCCAGGAAGGGGATGGAATCAGTGGCAAGGGAATAGAGTTTCTGGTGATGGCAAAGATGATGGGTTTGGTCTTCTCAGTGTTTAAATATTTAAAGTCATTTTCTTGGTCCCGTATTCTGGTGATTTCTCTTGATCTTTCATGGAATGTAGTCCGAAACCGCAGAGTAACCCATCTTATTAGCTGTTGGTTGAGGGATAAATATTGACCAGGAAGCAGGGAGAAACCCCCCTGCTCTTCTTTGAAACAGTGCCATGGGATCTTTTACATCTACCTGAGAGGGAAGATGGGGCCTCAGTTTAATGTCTTATCTAAAAGACAGCACTTCTGAAAGTGGAACTTTTATTATGGCAATATCCAAATATAAAGAAATTCTGTGGAAATAGTTGTAGGCCACCAGAGTAGAGCCTGGTACTGTTTTTTCTCCTGAAGTATGTTTGCTGGGAAAGTGTCTTACCTCCAGCTTCCAGCAACTTTAAATAAATCTTTTTCATTATGAAAAATATAATTCATTGGAAATCTCATCAAATGCTAGATTTTAGAGAAATAGATTGATTCGATGAAAGAGTTGGCTGATATGTAAATTAGGGAATTACTATTAACATAACTAAACTTTCTGATTGTCCCAGTTAGGATCTGGGAAAAAGGAAAACGTTTGTACACTCTGGAAAATAGCGTCCTTGATCATTAGAAGTTAGATTACAATAAAGATAAATTAAAGGTACAATAGGAAACAAGAAGCTTAAATGGAGCTTCTTTTCACCCCATTTGTCCTGAAAGGAGTTACGTTCCACCAATACCAGTAGCTCTCCAGTACCTGACCAAATGGTTTTTGTTCACATGTCAATCTACACAGAGGGTAAGTGAAGGCGACTCAACAACTGAAGATATCAAAGTTAAGCTGAATCCTCTCTTCATTTGACTTCCTCAGAGCTGTACTTTTCATCTCTGGTCAGTGGATAATGATCGAGAATAAAAACCTGAACTGATTTTTTTTCCCCATCTCTACCCCAAAGTCGCTGTGATCAATTTTAAGACATCCATTGCTGCTCCTGAATTCAGTTAATTCAGCACAAGCCAGCAACCTAATCTGGGATTGGGTCTGCTCAGTATAACTCAGTACTACACTTGCCCCATGAGTTTTTGGGGGTGTCTATGAATGGAGTTTTGAGAACAATGATGACATTTTGAACATTTATACAACAAATTCTGTAAAGATGATTTTGAACGTTTATCAACAGGATTAAGACCTTTTATGATCAAATGCCTGTTGATTGTTTATAACACCATTGTATTGGAACATTGTTTTCTTTAAAATAGTGCCTTAATAAACTTATTTCAATTCTTTACCCTGATTGAAAAGCTCATGCTGCAGCAATTTTTAATGCTTTTAGCAATCTTTTAATAATGGGGGTAGTATTAGTTCAGAAATTACCTTAATAACTTAGAATATCATTTTTAATAAATTTCATTCCAAACAAAAACAAAGCTAAACATATCTTAGTAAAATGTATTAAATATCTCATACCAGTTCTCAATAGCAGACTGAGTTATGATTTTGATGATATATTCACAAAAAGCCGTCACAACCAACTGATGACATAAACAGACACTGGCAGATTAACAGTTAACACTCTTTGAATTTAAGAAGAGAAGAGAAAGGGGCGGCACAGTGGCGCAGTGGTTAGCACCGCAGCCTCACAGCTCCAGGGACCCGGGTTCGATTCCGGGTACTGCCTGTGTGGAGTTTGCAAGTTCTCCCTGTGTCTGCGTGGGTTTTCTCCGGGTGCTCCGGTTTCCTCCCACAAGCCAAAAGACTTGCAGGTTGATAGGTAAATTGGCCATTATAAATTGTCACTAGTATAGGTAGGTGGTAGGGAAATATAGGGACAGGTGGGGATGTTTGGTAGGAATATGGGATTAGTGTAAGATTAGTATAAATGGGTGGTTGATGTTCGGCACAGACTCGGTGGGCCGAAGGGCCTGTTTCAGTGCTGTATCTCTAATCTAATCTAAAGAGTCAAAGGCCCCAATATTTACCAAGAGGGTGCGGGGGAAATCAAGAACTAGCCATGGAACTCTGCAAGGCCCAGGACAGTAATGCTATGCCAAACTTAAGTATTTTTTGAACATTGAGTTCAATAATTTCAGAGCATGACAGGCCCCCTCCCCCCCCCCCCCCCCGCCATTTTACTTTTATTTTTGGTTATTTTTTTCTTTTTCCTTTTTTAAATATATTTTTTGTGTTTATTTTATTTCATCTTAGTTTGTTCAGTTTGCTTAACCACTTTTTTTCATGTTTGTACTTGCGGCTGTTCAATTTTCAGTCCATTAACACCCTATCTGTACTAATGCTTTGTCTTTCAACACACCATTAACATATTGTTTGCCTTTGCTCCACAACCTTCTGGTCAGCTATTCTGTGACCTTGTCCTATCTACACCTTCTCCTTTGTTATCTCTTGCCCCACCCCCACTTTACTTGCTTATAACCTTTTACATTTCTAATATTTGCCAGTTCTGAAGAAGGGTCACTGACCTGAAACATTAACTCTGCTTCTCTCTCCACAGATGCTGCCAGACCTGCTGAGTATTTCCAGAATTTCTTGTTTTTATTTCAGATTTCCAGAATCCACAGTATTTTGCTTTTATTTAAGTATTTTTTGTCCGTTTCTCACCCAGCAGTCAGCCAAGTTGACATCCTGGCCAACTGCCTGGTGGGAAAAACAGCAGTAGGAGGCCACAGCTGAGGCCCTTGGGAACGGTCCCTGGCAATAGGGGCTAGGGAGGAAGTTGGCTGTGATCAGAGGCAAGGAGAAAATACATTGGAGCTTGGAGAGGAGGTGCAGGAGATCAGTCACATTCAGCAGCACAGAGAGAGGGATATCAAGGCTTGATGGGAAGGTCTTGGGGATCAGTTGTGATCAGTTGCATGAGAGAGAGGCACCAGATCGGGAGCGGGCGGGGCTGCAGGGAGGTCAGCAATTGTGTCATAGGGGAAGAGAGATCAATGATTGGCAGAAGGGAGGCCTGAGGCTTCCTTGAGGAACTGGATGGAGCACTCCTGCTCCTCTGAGCCTACAAGGAGTGCTGTAAAAGGCACTTACCTTGTGCAGCTGTCAGCTCTTGTCTCCCTTTCACTGTCAGCTTTCCTGACCCTTTGCACAATTGAAGCCCAATTTGAATGTGTTAATGAAGTCACCTCCCTCTCCATGGTGGGACTCTCAGCCACAAAACCCATCCCTGTAAAAAAGGCAAGGGACACGTACACAGCAGGTTGGGGACATGGTTCCCCCGGTTTCATTTTCAATGCGCGCCCCCCGCCCCCTGTCCCCCCACTACCCGCCAGCCCCAGTCCTCTTGCGCCTGTCGCAGGGGTGAAGTTGGGGGTTAATAGCGAGGCCAAAATACCAGAGCACCAGTAAGGGAGTCACTAAAAATTAGCTCTGCCTGTCTCTTGTCCCCCAAAAGGGCCAACAGGTCAAGGGCTACATCTTAGGTTAACTACCCTTGTGCATTTGTAGAAAGGCCAGTGCAACACCACCTTAATCCACAAAAGTAAAATACATGAACCAGCGCATTGATCACCTGGACAGGAAGTATATTACTGAATATGATCTGTATTTTAGTGAATGCTTTTACATCCTGATGTTTACTAAAATTCCAGTAAGCATATTTGTAGAATTTAAGATTTGTATTAAAAAAAGGAATAATCGTCATAATGGAATTTTAAAACATGATTAAAGTCTAGGAGGGAGTATTCCATGGATTCAATTAACTCTGTAGCTTAACTCAGTTTGTGTTACAAATGTTGGTTCTACTTTGGATGTTCTCTCATCTTAGCATCACATGTCTCTCCTGTAAGTGGACCTCACGATCAGGACTTTACTTTCACTACTCACAATTTAGTTGTATGATAGTGACACCTGGGTTGTGTAACAATGTGCACCCCACCTCCTTATTATATGAACTGGATTTTGTGACTTTCACACCTGCCTTTATACGTGCTCCTCCATTCTTCCAAAGGACAGACTGATAACCAATTCAGCAAATCAAACCCAGATACAAATTGCTAAGCTGCTTTATTTCACAGTCAGTAAATGAAAGTATAGAATAACAGGTATAACTAATCTCACCTTACTCCATTTAATTTCAGTCCCTCCTCAGCATGAAGAAAATAATTAAAGTACATCACGCTGTCCCAGCTAACTGTCTGGGTAACATTTTATTTTGATCAGCCTTATCACGGAATTGGACTCTAGGGGGTTTATTTTGGTGAAATGTGAAAATAGGCCCTGAATGCGTCCTTGTACTGATAAGACGGGCTTGTTTAAAAGTCTGGTTTTACTACACAATTTTGGGCCGAATTGCTGATTACCATAATTTGAACCTACCTGAATTCAGATACCTGCTGGTTTAACACCCAACATTAGATGCATTTTTCATGGAACAGTATATGTGGGCTCCTCGCATTCAATTTCACTGAAGGTGAGGAGTGGGCTGGCTGAGAGTGGTAGGTTTCAGGATGGCTCAGGGACCGAGTGAGAAGGCTCACAGGTTCCCAGACGTGGCACTGGAGGTCCTGGTGCAAGATCCAGAGGAGGAGGGATGTCCTGTACCCGCATGCGAGGGAAGGGTGCCACCTCACCCTCCAGTTCCTCTCTCCTGCAGTAGCTGGTGCTGCTCTGTCTGGTCTCAGGTCCTCCTCCTGCAGACTAAGGGGGACCTCCAGCAAATTGCCGATGATCAAGTACTCCCTTTCTCCTTGTTACATTTGTCAAATAAAGTAGCACAGCACTTCGTCTTTTAGGTGACGTCTTCGTAGAATTTTTAGAATGAATGTTGGTGAAGTTTTAACAAAATGTCCAGGAAAGTCTCCCAATGTGTTTCACAAGTCCTCTTCAAACCTCCAGCAGCAAGAGAACAATAAAAGGTGATATAACTTTAAGTAGTACTTGAAATTTTCAACAGTGACTTGTTTACTCCTGGTTGATGTTTTGGAGAGGTCGTTAAATGAAGCATTATCCATCAAAACGGCATGCAGCCTCTTTAATGAGCATAAGCAGGCAATTTAATTATCAATCAGGTTCTTAATAATCCTCTGAGTGGCTGTTACTAGTGCTGGCTTCAACTCCTTTACCAAGATGGCATCTTGCACTCAACGTGGGTTAAACAGGTATTGCAGCTTAAGACTCCATACTGGCCATCACGTTACCTCTTTAGCAATTGAAGTATTCAACCAAAATTGCCCCCAGGCCTGGTTGGTTTTTTTTTTAAAGTATGCTGTCAATCCCAACAGATCCTGAAAATATGGAACTTCACTTTATTTTATTTGTGGCCTCTCTCAATAGGAAATTTGTTTTTTGAGTCCTTTCCTGATCTGGGGTTAATCAGTAGAACTGCTTTAGTGTTGTTCTAATCTGAAATGCACTGCCTGAAAGAGCAGTGAAAGCATGTTCGATAGTAACTTTCAAATGGAATTGGATGTACACTTGAAAAGGAAAAATGTGCAGGATTATGTAAGAAGAGTAGGGGAGTGGGACTCATCAGAAGATCTTTCAAAGAGCTGCACAGGTGTAGTGAGCTGAAATACCTCCTTTCTAAAGCGGCTACTGCCCAGCGCGAAGTGTGGGATTCTTGAAAGAAACTCTTGCAGAGCTCAAAAGGATAAGACATTCCAGTCTTAAATATATCAAATTTTACTGCAGACGCTTGAATGTATTACAGACTTAGTTACTTCCCTCGATTGATAAAACTAATAGCTGACTTATCAACTTGGAATGTGAATGAAAGTAAAACTTTCATTTATATAACATCTTTCATGGCCTCAGGATGTCCCAGATTGCTTTACAGCCAATGAAGTGCTTTTAAAATGTTGCTACTGCTGTAATATAGGAAACACAGTAACCAATTTGCACACAGCACAGTTCCACAAACAGCAATGAAATCGTGACCAGATAATTTATTTTTATGTTGTTGGCTGAGTGCTAAATATTGACCAGGCCTTCAAATTATGGGATATGAGATATGGGATCTTTTATATCCAACTGAGAGAGCAGACAGAGCCTCAGTTTAAGCTCGCATCCAAAAAATGGCACCTCGGATAATGCAGCACTCCCTCCGAACAGCACTTGAGTGTCAGCCTAGATTATGAACTCGGATGAGGCCATTAAGTTCTGAATCCCCTCTATCTCTTGGTGGCTCCAATCTCTCTGTCAAGGTAACAGGGAATATGCTTGACTGTTCGGAATTAATCTTTAACAATGTTGAACATAAATTCATATTAACAACATATGGTAGCTCAAACCATAAATCTCTCCAGGGTCTAGTAGCCAATAATCCCCAATCATGACATTTTTCATGAAGTTTTCTGTGGGAAGTTACTTAACTAAAAAAATAACTGAATTTTCCAGAACACCTCACAAACTCCCCAATTATGTAAAAAGCAAACATTTTTTTTCTGTTAACATAGCGGTGAACAGCAGTCAAGCAGGGACTCCCCACCCTGTTCCTGCTGGGTGGGTGGATTAACCTCTCCCCCATGGAATTTAAACCCCGACATCATGTAACTATTCAAGAATCCCATGTAATGTAAACAGAATTTGTCTTATTCAGTTACCCTAAACTATTGGTCTAATTGGATAAGCAACTCCTTTGTATATTTTAGCCTGCTAATTTGCTGTTTACACAGATCAATAAACAATCGCAAAATATGAGACCCAAAGTCCCAGAATGCCAGGTAATAAGAAAGGAATTTGACTTATCCAACTACTATAATTTGTATCTGCCCAGAAATGCTGCAGGTACAGCTCAGACAAGTTTTAACCTTTTCCCAACTCAAAGGGGGTAATTTTAACTGCCAAAACGAGCAGGATTGCGTTGGGTGAGATGTTAAAATGTAAGAAATATTAAACCCAATCATAACCCACCTGTCCACTTCCAGTTTTAATGGAGACAGGACAGGGACTGGAAACCAAACTGCCCCCAGAAGGTGGGTCACTCATTTTAATAGATTAATGAGGCTACGTTCCTCATTTTGTCTATCTTCCAGCTTTAACGCTGGCCGGCTGAGTATCCAGGACCTCAGGAAACCTGGCAGCTAAAGGAAGGTGAGAGCTACTGCATGGAAGATGTAAGAGCTTTTCAGCACTGCTTGTGGGCCAAGAGAAGCAGAAATGCTTCCTCCTGGCACCAGCACCCTCCCCAGCCTACCCACCAAGAAAACCTGTTTCCCACATCACACAATCAGACCTCACGCCCTGCCTCCCCTCCCACGATTGGACCAATCCCTCCCTACAATCACTGAATATCCCAACCCACCATCTCTGCCCCCACTCTTTCTCAGGCCCATGCCCTGCCCCCCCCCCAACAATCCACCCCCCAATGCTCCAAAACCACGTTGTATCCATCCCCCTTTCATATTCTGAACAGTGGATAATATACCTGTTCCTATGATGTGGCCTCTTCTGGAGCATTCCCTGTCTGACAGGAAGCCAATCCTGCCAATCAGGCTGGCTTCTGGGCAGGGAAACCATTAAAAAAAACACCACAGCGTTTGGGGAAACTGAATAGGGACATCTAGGTTTCCCAACAAGAACTCCTCTCCCTACTCGGAAATCCTGTCCCAGTAATTATTGGGGCTAAACAGGCTGCAGCAGGATTACTGAATGTTTTTGGAACTGAAAAATCGAAGCAGAATGGATTCTGTCTTTTCAGGTAACTGTTGCTTCTGGGATTTTTACCAGGACTTTGGGGATGGCATCTGCAATTTTGTCTATCTTTGTGTGAAACCATAACCAGTGATTTGTCGAGTAATACTAGTGTTTATAGAGCTGTTTCCATGATCAGAATCAAAGATCTATGTTGCCTATCTGTTGTCGCTCATGACAACAAAAATGGCAACAGGTCAAGGGTTACATCTTAGGTTAATTGCACTTGTGCATCTGTAGAAAGGCCAGTGCAACACCACCTTAGTCACAAAAATGAAATACATGAACCAGCACATTGATCACCTAGACAGGAAGAAAAGAATTATTGAATGTAATCTTTGTTTTAGTGAATGTTTTTACACCCTGATTTTTGCTAAAATTCCTGTAAAGTATATTTGCAGAATTCAAGGACTTTTTTTTTAAAAGAGTAACCATCAAAGTGGAATTTTTAAACATTATTAAAGTCTAGGAGGGAGTATTCCATGGATTTAATTAACTCTGCAGCTTAAATAAGTTTGCATTAAAAATTTTGGTTCTACCATATTCTCCCATCTTATCATCACCAGTCTCACCCATAAATGGACCTCACAATTGGGAATTTACTTTCTCTATCAAAATCTGGTTTTATGACAACGACACCTGGAATGTGTAACACTTGGTATATAAACTGGAATTTGCGACCACCACACTTGCCTTTTCTAATCTTCCCAAGGATGGACTGGTTACCACTTTAGTAAAAAGAGGCCAGATGCAAATTGCTAAGCTGATTATTTCATAGTTAGTAAATGAAAGGATAGAGTAACAGGTGTAGCAAATTGCCCCTTCATGGCGGAGAGCCTGAAGGTTTTATTGGAACATATAGTCGCAAGGAAGTGTCTACTTTTGGCACGGTATACCGCAAGCATGGCAGAAGATGGTCGATCATGTGAATTCAGTCCTCTCTGCACAGCATTTATAAATCTCAAGACTGAGGAAGAGTACAAGGTAGGGAGCATTAATGGGTGTGATCATCAAAACAAGCTTGTACTATGTACGCACCAAGCACTCAGCCCATAGTATGCTACATCTTCTATGTAGCCTGCAAAGCACTGCCCACATCTCCCACTTCTTAAACCTACAAATACCGTCGCTGGAGTTGCACTTCCAATTTGGTAGCTACCAAAGAGATAGACTTTCTTTCATTAACACAACTCCAGCAGGTTTTCTCATAAATTCATGATGGTTCTCTTAACTACTTACATGCAGCAATGTTGCTCTAAGATTTATGTAGGTATGAAAGACAGATTCAGCACCTGTACAGCATTATGGAACAATCAGGGGTCGGGAACCGGGATTGAGGGGTGGTTCCAGAGCATGCTTTAAGCATACCCACTGGGATTCTCAAATCCTCAGCCAATTAAAGGCCAGAGAACAGGCTCGCTGTTCAATCAAGGCCGGCGGGTGGGATCATGATGCTGGAGGGCCAATGGGAGCCTCACCGACTCAGGTGGGAGTTGCTGGTCTGAAGATGGAGAGAGAGACGGAGAAGGCCAGGCAAATTTTTAAAAATATTTTAAAAAGCCACAGCTACCTGGCCATGATCCTGATGGGGCATCCCCTCCTGGGGACGCCCAGCAGCCACAGCTGTTGCCCAACGGCCATTATGGATCCGGGGAGGGGAGGGCCCTTTGCACGATCCATCACTTCCCTGACCCCGCCCACAGCTCTGAGCTCAAGACAGCCGATGTGGGCTGCCCGCATTACCAATTGGAAATTCCAATCGGTGCGGGAACAGGACCTTAATGTGCCCCGTAATTTACCAATAAATGGTCTCAAATGGCCGCCTGCTGGGAAGCGGCAGACAGCCGATCCGACCCCGAGCCACCCTCATTCAAAATATCTCGGGTCGGGATCGTGGTGGCGAACTGGCACAGAATCCAGTGACACCAAATTGCACGCCTGCCCGTCTCCAGTCTGGACCCTGATCATATTTAAAAATCCAACCCCCTATGGGGGAGCTCCCAGGGATAAACCCGAGTATTGACACAGTTTCGCTTATCAATATTATGTCAATCATTATTGAGGTCTCGGGCACCAACATTAGAGGAGATTGTCATTAGATATCAGCAGATTAGCTGGCGAGGACCTTGATTGTAGGCTTTGTGCTTTTTAGTATCAGATGAGGGTCTGGGTCCCACCCAATTCCCTTATTATCCAAAGGGGTAACCAACAATGGGGCATACCAGGAACAGCCATAGATAGGCCTTGCCCTGTCAGGCTAGCATTCAACTGCTCCTGCCAGCAGACTAAAGAAGAGGCAGGTAGGAGACAGGAGTAGCACGCCAGCTCAGAAGTTGCAGTGCTGACAGTACTGACAGGGTCATCTTATGGTTAATACCAGCAAAAACTGGTCTTAACCACAGATAAGTCCACAAGGTTCCCACTGAGGAGCAGTAATCCCAAAATTAGGAAGTAGATGACACACACTCTATGGTCTCGCAGAGAAAGCATTGAAGGAGCAAAAATTGATGCAGAGACATACATGTGTAGCAGTAAGGTGAACTGGTTGCACCTTCTTTCTAATATTTAATTATGAGTTACATGTGAAACTTAATAATAACAGAAAATTCTGGAAATACACAACAGGTCAGGCAGCATCTGTGGAGAGAGAAATAGTCAACATTTCAAATCGATGACTTTTAGTCAGTTGTGTAGTAGTAAAAGATATTTATAAGCACTGCATCTTAAATACTATTTCAAAGCTCTGGTTACATTTTTGAATATTAGCATGTATTGCATTTTGCCGTGTCCTGTTAGAAGCTATTCCCAAATTGCTACTATTGTCTCAGCTATGTCACACTAATCCTAGTACACTAACAAAAGATACTAGGAAATGGGTGGCACACTGGGAATGAATCTAAGGCAGTAAATCACTCTCACAACTGAACTGACATTCATAAACTGCTTGAACTTCACTCAGTTGTTTATGAGAGCATCAGAGATACTCAATCAAATTGCCTTCAGCTCTCTGCCAGACATCCATTTTTCTATATATCCTGCTGCAAATAATACGAATAATTTAGGTCTCGGACTGAGTTAGTGCTTTTATGGAACTAGTTTAAGGCACTTTGCAGTTAAATACTTTTTGGCAGCTTACATGTGGTGCCTTACAGTCCCAGCAATAATTCACAGATTATGTGTATATTGAGTTTAATTCCAGTGTTTGGCTTAATACACTGAAAGGCCAGACCAGAAGGACAAAAGAAAGTATATGCACTAGGACACTGTGGCCAGAATTTTCTGCTCTTGCAGGACCTCAGAAGATCTTTCATGAGGCAGGACTTGAACCCACTGCATGGATGAGCCCCTGATGGCAATCCATTTTCTGATTTCAGGCCCATTTGCATATTTCAAGCCAGCTTCTCGGCCTAGACCAGGGCCTCTTTCTGAAAGGGTGGCTGTGGTAGGCTTTGGAGCCAGTGGCAAACTGCGGCAGAATGATGCCATGTTAATTTTAACTGTTGGGCCTTCATTACCGGATTACCATGCTCTCGGCCCACCCCTACTCCTCCTGGCCCCACACAGGAAAGTCAAAAACTTAGCTTTCGCATCCCAAATTTCATCTGAGCTGTTTCAATCTCAGAGAAATCCCACTCAAGCCAGAGCTTAAAATTACAGTTGGAGACAAATGGCATAATTGGACCCAAACTTGCATATTTAAAGAAGGATCCTCCCCACCCCCCAGCTCGGCTTCAGGCAAATGCCTTTGCCGCCTGCTGAGAAGAACAGATTAAAATTAGGATAGTTGGGACCCAAATGGAAAAGGAGCAATGAAGTCACCCATGGCATTTTAGCTGGTCCTCCACGGGACACTTCAGGTCAATTTCCTCCTCCCCCACTCTGAAGCTTTATACCAATGTGAAATCATTAAAAATTGTCACCGTAACAACAGATTGTTCTATTTTAAGCCAAAAGTGTTGTCCGCCCTGCCCCACTCCCATTCTCCTGTGGAAGTACTCATCATTTCTAACAGCCATTTATGTTAAAAGGTCATCTGGTTTGTTGCTCAAAGGAAATGACATGATGCACAATATTCCTTGGTGATGAATAATATATAGTTTTCTGGGTCAAAAGCTTAAAAATTTTGATCAAGTCCTGATAAGTCAGTCTCTCTGCCCAAACAACTTCAAAAACCGGCCAAAAGCTAATCAATACTTTCATTTTGCAGCTAATGCTTACAAGTTTTCATAAGTACTGCTTTGTTGACATACTTAGGATTTTGACAAGCTTTTTCATGTCTTGTCAATGTAGCTGAAAGAAAGACAGAAAGGTTTTGAAGCTCCTGCTTAAAGTTCATATTAATATTCAAGGTGCCCATCATATTATGAAATATCTCAAGCAGCGAAGGATCATGCAAGAGGATAGAGCTTCCACTTTGCAACTGGCGATTGTGGTAGTTTTTGAGAAGTCTTTTTTCTTTAAAATTCACCTCAAACTCATTTACATAAAACCAAATATAAAATTTGCCATGAACCAGTGCAGTCATGCAACATTTTAGAGAGTAATATTTTTAAAAATTATATGTTAAAAATATGCCATGACATTTGGGCGGCACAGTGGTTAGCACCGCAGCCTCACAGCTCCAGGGACCCGGGTTCAATTCTGGGTACTGCTCTGTGCAGAGTTTGCAAGTTCTCCCTGTGACTGCATGGGTTTTTGCCGGGTGCTCCAGTTTCCTCCCACTACCAAAGACTTGCAGGTTGATAGGTAAATTGGCCATTATAAATTGCCCCTAGTGTAGGTAGGTGGTAGGGAATATGGCATTACTGTAGGGTTAGTATAAATGGGTGGTTCTTGGTCGGCACAGACTCGGTGGGCCAAAGGGCCTGTTTCAGTGCTGTATCTCTAAATAAAAATAATTATTTAAGAGTTAAGACTTAATACAGTTGAAAATAGGCTTTTTGCAAAAATAACCATTTTTAATGAGCTTGCCTAGTCCACCACCACTGAGGACCCCGATTTTAATGAACTACCTTTAAAAACTATACTGAACGATCGATTTCAGGGGGCACTACGCAGACTACATCGATTCCCCAGGGGCCGGCAGCACTGTGGACTGCTGCCTCTGTGAGTCTCTTTAATGATATCAATGGTAAATGCTGCACGAGTTGCGCAGATAGCGGCCCACAGTGCTCCCTGCCTCTGACAAGCCGCCATAATCTGCGTAGCGCTATGCAAAATATTTTCCCCCAATGTCTCTTAAAATGTGTCTGTTAGTGTCCTTGCCACTAAACAAAAAGCTTAATTTTAAGGATCTCATCAAAGGGCGGCACAGTGGGGGCGGTACAGTGGCGCAGTGGTTACCACCGCAGCCTCACAGCTCCAGCGACCTGGGTTCAATTCTGGGTACTGCCTGTGTGGAGTTTACAAGTTCTCCCTGTGTCTGCATGGGTTTCCTCCCACCACCAAAAGACTTGCAGGTTGATAGGTAAATTGGCCATTATAAATTGCCCCTAGTGTAGGTAGGTGGTAGGGAAATATAGGGACAGGTGGGGATGTGGTAGGAATATGGGATTAGCATAGGGTTAGCATAAATATTTGATGGTCGGCACAGACTCGGTGGGCTGAAGGGCCTGTTTCAGTGCTGTATCTCTAAATAAAAAAATAAATAAAGGTTTGCAAACAAGCATAATTAGCAGAAACTGGCAATGGTGATTAATCAATGAGAGAACTTGGCCAGTTTTGTGGATCAGGGACAACTTCTTGTGTAATATTTTTAAACTAGTGTGAACAATCACAGAAACTCAAGTTGCACTGGATGCAATTTCTGCCAATTTCTCCCGGTGCAACCCTGGCAGAGGTGTGGCAGAACGACATGGGTCCCAGCTCACATTGGGGGTTCCTGCTCGGCCTTGTAAGGGTGGGAGCTTTCTCAGGTCAGTCCAGACTATCAGACACTTTATGGAAGGCTGGAGACTGGTAATCTTAGTGAAGTGAATGTGCCCACCTTCAGAAGGATAAAAGTGGGTCCCACTGGGAGGGTTCAGGCGAGCTATACCCATGAAGTTTAAGATCATTTTATTCTAAATTGTTATCGACTCCCTTACCAATTGTTCCTTGGTGAGATGGGGGATGGGCAGAGGCAAGACCAGGAACTTCACCCCCGCTCCCTGGAATAACTGTGTGCTGTTATTGCAGGTACTGGGCTTTCCAACAACGTGGGGTTTGTGTGCACCTAAAGTGTGCCTGTAGTGGTGCAGGGCAATTCTAGTAAAGTGCCCTTCCACTGATCTGGTTGGGTCAACACTGCAGGACAGTCACGATAGTGACCCTTACACGACTACCAGGATTGCAGACTGTGCATTTTAAGAATGCCAAAAGGACCAAGATTGTTTACTACTTTATTTATCTCAAGGAAAAGATCAAAATGTACATTCTTTTCTGGTGTAGCGACACATAATTGAAAGAAAATGGAAAATGTTTTGCCTGAAATCAATTGAGAGATAACTTAGTTCTTCTTTAGTTAAATAAAGTAACCGCAATGCACCAAAAAGTTTAAAGTGACGAATTGCCTTGTAGTATATGAATGTCTGAATAAACTTTTCTTTCTTTCCCAGCTAACATACTCACGGTAATCATCCTTTCTCGGTTGGTGGCTCGGAGACAGAAGTCCTCCTACAATTATCTCCTGGCCCTGGCTGCTGCAGATATACTTGTCCTTTTCTTCATTGTCTTTCTTGATTTTCTGCTTGAAGACTTCATTCTGGGCCAACAACTGCCTCAAGTACTGGACAAAATAATTGGAGTCCTAGAATTCTCTTCCAATCACACATCTATTTGGATAACTGTTCCTTTAACCATTGACAGATACATTGCTGTGTGTCACCCACTTAAGTACCATACAGTGTCCTATCCTGCACGCACTCGGAAAGTCATAGTGAGTGTGTATGTTATATGCTTCTTGACCAGCATACCATACTACTGGTGGCCCAACATCTGGAGTGAAAATTATACAAGTACTTCCATGCATCAGATCCTGATCTGGGTCCACTGTTTTACTGTATACTTGGTGCCATGTTCAATTTTCTTTGTTCTGAATTCAATTATTATTCACAAACTTAAAAGGAAAAGTAACTTTCGCATGCGGGGGTACTCCACAGGGAAGACAACAGCTATTTTGCTCACTATTACAACCATATTTGCAATACTCTGGGCACCAAGAATGGTAATGATTCTCTACCACCTCTACGTATCACCAATACATAATGGTTGGTTAGTGCACATATTGTCAGACATAGCCAACATGCTTGCTTTGCTGAACACAGCCATCAATTTCTTCCTTTATTGCTTTATCAGTAAACGTTTCCGCACGATGGCAGCTGGGACACTGAAGGCCTTCATTAAGTGCCAGAAACAGCCGGTGCAATTTTATACAAACCACAACTTCTCAATCACCAGCAGTCCATGGATCTCCCCCGCCAACTCCCACTGTATCAAGATGCTTGTGTACCAATATGATAAGGATGGAAAACCTCTGAAGATATCACCATGATCTGGAAATTTAATGCCTAACTGGGAAAACATTATTTGAAGATCACAATGCCTGATCATTTACTGTTCAAATAAATGCATATTGTAGTGTCAACTTCTACCTTTTCCAGTATTTTAATGTGACTTTGCTCACCATTGAGATGTTAGTAACTTCTGCACATATGGCATTAATCACATCTTCTCCAAGAGCAAATTAAGAATATGTAAGTTACGGTGAGATCTTAGCATGCAAAATGGAGCAGAAAAATTGTGGAAGAGTAGCAAAAACAGGTGCAAAAGGATAACAGATTGCAAAAAAAAAGACTTTGTGCTTAATTTACAATCACTTATACCAAAAGATTGTATGCTATGTATTCTTTAATCAGTAATATTCCTTAAGGGTCCTTAAGGATTTTATGATACAAATTCTGTTGAGTGGAAGGACAGTACTTGGATTTTTAGTGTCTAACTCAGTCGGATCCTACAGTGCAAATATGGGAGAGGGGGTGTTTTTTGCAAACATATCATGAACCTAATTAATTTACTATGTGAATCATTTAGAGAGGTACTCAGGTGAAATATTTGAGTAAATGTGAATTCTCTGTTGCCTGGTCTGTTCTAATTGGAATTTTTAAACATGCTTTTTCCACAAATTCAGTGGAATTTGCTTTAACATTTAATAGTTATAAAAAGGGTGGGCAGAGAGAGAATCATTTATGGTTTCTGTTCCAAAACGTAAAGCTAATTAGTAACTGTTCACATGCTGTTTCATCGAGCAGTACACAATAATTTATCATATCTATTACTTTACAAAAAGAAAAAGAACCCAATAATTCCAGAGAATGTGTACAATAATTGTATGGACTTTATACACAGAAGCAAAGAGATTGTTACTGATTGATTATCCTGAATATATGAGCTTATTGAACTTTTAGAAGCAATCACCAAGAAACAGTTTGTCAGCAAACACAAGTTGCACTTAGAGGTCTTGAGATGTATTTGTTCTATAAACAGCACTTCAGACATTTGCTGAAACGTAGGTTTTGTAATTGTGTGCTACTAACAGCATTGTGAAGATGAATATTACGGCACATTTTATAACTAGACAACAAAAGAACTCAATAGTAGTTCCAGTCCGTGTCATAACGGCTTATCTCTATTTCATTTATGTAATAATTCTGTAATCACATTTTCAAAAAATTTAAATTGTGCAGGAGGGGTATGGTTTTTAGGACTGCAGATAATGATAGGTCCACATTGTACTCTTTATTCAAAACATCTAACTGACAGAATTAGAACTTTAAACACTTTTTGTAACAGTAAATAATGGTTGTATTGTGAATGCACTGTGATTGTTGAACATTATTATTCTTGCTTACAATACTTTGCACAATAAATTTAAAAGAATGCTGACAGGTTTTATATGTTCATTAATTGTTAAATTTTCACCTATGGGCTAATAATAGTAGTTTAAATTCTTTTACTGCCTTAATTATGAACATTATCCAGGAGTGGGCTTCTCATAAGCTACTTCTTATTGTTAAGAAATCAACCAAAGCCTACACTTTCCACAGAATGTACTGGATCAGATTCGGTTATCTTTGTTTCAGTAATGCTTTTACTACATTTAAATCAATTTCAAAATGAAATGTGCTTTGTTTGTGTTTTGATTTCCATTATTATTTTATTCCAGGCGGTATTCAAAGTTGCTGAAAATTGTGCGAATTTACTCTTTGATAAATCTCTTATGTCTTTTTATTGTTATGACCAGGTGAGAAAGGGGTCTAGGGGTCTTTTACTGTCTTCACCTGGTCTTATTGTAACAGGGGCCGTAAATTTACCCCAACGAGCGGGATGGTAGTGAGGGGGTGGCGTAAAATGTAGCAGGAGGCTCCAGAAGGCTTTCCCGACCCGCTCCTGCCTCCGCTGCCCCTTATGTGGGGCGGAGGTGGAGGGGTGAAAAACAGCCTGCCCATCCCAGGCCAATCAAGGCCCTTAAGTGGCCACTTAACGGTCACTTAAGGGCCTTCGCCCACTGCGCGGATTTTACGCATGGCAAGCGGCGTCCTGGAGCCAGGAAAAGCCACCTGGGAAAACTAGGCAGCTGACGATTGTCCCGGGATGGAGAGCCACCCCCACTACCCAACCACCCCCAACACCCAACATGCACCCTCCCCCCTTCCCGCCAACTAACCACCCTTGCCTCGCCGGGGCCCGACCGTTTACCCCCGGCGAGGCAACCAAAACTTACCTTTACTCCCGGCTCCACGTCTTCTTCTATCTTTGGCTGGGCTGCAGTCCCAGCAGTGGCCACCACTCCTGGTGGTGTTGCTGGGAATAAGAGCTGCCAGCCCGCTGATTGGACAGCAGCTTAATGAGGCGGGACTTCCTCCCTCAAGCAGGTAGAAGTCCTGCCTCATAACATTTAAAGCCTGAGGACCCGTAAAATACGGAATGGATCCCCAGGTGAGGCGGAAGCAGGTTCGCCACTGACTTTTACATTGGTGGCCAGCTCCCATCTGCCCACCGTAAAATTCCAGCCAGGGTTTATGTTTTAAACACACTGTGTTTTGAGCTCCCACTTGGTGAATATTTGGTCACCGCTTTCCAATTATAAGGCAAAGAAATGAGCACAACCAGATTTTCTTAGGTTTAAGGAAGAAAAGTGGAATTTATTAAACCTTAAACTTGAACTCTCATTCAGTTAACGCCTACGGAGATACGACGCACCCATGCTAGCATGCACACGCGATACACGCATACAAATAGGGACAGAAAAGAGCAGAAGAAAAATAAAGTAGAGAGGTTTGAGGCAATCAGAAGAGTTTCTTGTTTACTTGCTTCAAGCTCACTGTAGTCCTTTTTGTAAGTAGTCTTGCTTTTCGTTGGGGCCCAGTATTCTTCTTAAACCTTGTTCACTGTAGGAAACTTTTCTCTGTTGGGGTTCATGTGTCTTTATTGAGTCTTCAGTCCATGAGAAAGAGGTGGTAGCAGACAGGAGAGATGTGTTCTCAGTCCAGGAGCAAAGAGCTTTCTCAGTTTCTTTCTCTCAGCAAGTTCAAATTCAAACAGCCAGTTCGTCATGTGACTAAACTGGCCTGACCAGGTCTTCAATGTATTGGAGAAGCAGGGACTGAGTTTTTTGTTCCAACACTGTCTGCCAGCATGCAAATGTCTTTCCAGTCAGGGGCTTGGCAATTCCTTGTGATAGGCCCTCTTTTCTTCCCAGCCACAATTTTAAGTTTTAATGTTCATGTGGCAAAATAATGTGTGCCTCAGTCTTGGCAGGTGGGGGCCTGCATGACATTATGTACAGAATAATCTTCTTTTCTTGATTTTTCAGTATTTACAGTGAATGATTTAAAGTGCACATTTCAATTTTTAAAAAGGACCTTGCATTGGTTATCTCTCCATTGCAAATCGTTATGTATAAGCACATAGTGAGTTATTTTCTAAATGACTTAAATAGTCTCCTGTGGGCGGCAGAGTGGTGCAGTGGTTAGCACCGCAGCCTCACAGCTCCAGGGATCCGGGTTCGATTCTGGGTACTGCCTGTGCGGAGTTTGCAAGTTCTCCCTGTGACTGCGTGGGTTTTCGCCGGGTGCTCCGGTTTCCTCCCACAGCCAAAGACTTGCAGGTGATAGGTAAATTGGCCATTGTAAATTGCCCCTAGTGTAGGTAGGTGGTAGGGAATATGGGATTACTGTAGGGTTAGTACAAATGGATGGTTGTTGGTCGGCAAAGACTTGGTGGGCCGAAGGGCCTGTTTCAGTGCTGTACCTCTAAATAAATAAATTCTGTATATTTAAACAGTAAAAGCGATACTATAATATGCCTGGATATAACTTTTTACATATTTCATACTATGGAAGTGTTGAATGGAAAGTAAAATGGCTTTTATCATAGTACATCATATCACAATATTGGCAAGTGAACAAGGAAGAGACAGTATACTTTCCAATAGTCATTAAAACAGCATTATCAAAAATAATCATAAAATGGTTGCTAAAAAATACATTTCAGAGAAAATACGGCATTAAAATATCATAGTGAGCATTTTCATTACAAATCTAGGGTGGAAAGTATACAGCAATATCCTTAAGTTCCTGATAGTTGGGTCTTTATTATTAGGATACAAACATAGACAACTACAAAAATCTAGCTATTAGCATTAGCAGTTCCTCTGCTGCCATTGTAAATTGGTAAATAAAACATCAGCTATAGAGATGGAAGAGCAAGAGCCATAGCAAAACTATGGGGGTGAAATTGGTCTAGAGCAGCAGTATGAAATGGGCTCATAGCAAATCAACAGCCCAATTTTCTTTCCACTGAAGTTCACAGAAAAATTGTTCAAACTCTTTTTGGAGAATCATTTCATAATTTCACTGTCGCTTTTGGTTTGAAATTAAAAGTCTTGGCAAAGTTTTCCGAGTCAATGGAAAATATAAACTGGCAAGGTAAAACATTCACTGCCGATTCACTACAAACCTGTTTTGCACTGTTGCCATTGACTAACTTCACCCACCAATGTGTGAAGAAAAAGTGTCCAGAAATATTATGTTACCTTTATGTACCTTGTTCCTTTATACTTACTACCTAACATTGCCGTTCCGATGTACTTCAATCAGGCATTTTTTAGAAATTACTCTTTTAATTAAATAATTAAGTTACTATATCACATGGTGTTATGAAGAATAAATACACAACAAAAATGTATTGAATGAAAATTCATTAGTGGACTATTTAAGATATGGGACTTGTGCATAAAAATAAAAAGTATAAACATTTAATAGTGAATTGATTTAAATTATGAATACAGTATATTTGACAGCTGTATATGTCTAAATGTTTTGTTAAATACAGATTGTAATGCTTCTGTATTTTACAGTGTAAAATATATACATATTGATTTTTCTTAATAAAATGTTGGAAAGAAAGAATGAATTTGCATTTATATAGAACCTTTCATGACCTCAGGACAACCCAAAGCATTTTATGGTCAATTTTGAAGTGTAGTCACTGTTGTAATGTAGGCAAATATGGATTCAATTTGCACACAGCAAGATCCCACCAACAGCAATGAGATTAATGGCCAGGTCATCTATTTTCTGCTGTTTTTAAGGAAAGATCTGTGTCAGAAACATTGACTGATTTGTGTTCTGAATAGATGTTGTCTGGCCTGCTGTGTGACTCCAGCCATTTCTGCTTTTGCTTTTTATTTCCAGCATCCCCAGTATTTTGCTTTTTGTTCATCCTGTTTTTGGTGATGTGGTTTGAGGGACGTTTGGTGTGGAAAATGGAGGAAAAAAGTGGCACATAAATTTCACTATAGTTTCTTTCCATTAAATAGTGAAATAAAAAGAAAAAGAACTTGCGCTTATATAGCACCCTTTCACATCCTCAGGTTGTTCCAAAGTGCTGCAAAGCCAATGAAGTACTTTTGAAGTGTCGTCACAGTAGCCAATTTGCAATCAGCAAAGTCCCAAAAACAGCAATGAGATAAATGTCCAAATAAGCTGTTTTAATTATGCTGGTTGAGGGATATATGTTGACAAGGAAACCAGGAGAACTTCCATGCTTTTCTTCATGGATCTTTTTATCTGGCATTGTAGCACTCCCTCAATACAGCAATGAAGTATCAATCTAGACGTTGTCCTCAAGTATCTGGTGCTTGAATCCACAACCACTTGACTCAGTGGCAAGAGTTCCACCACTGAGCCAAGGTTGACAACTATTGCAAAGATCAATTACTTTCAGGAATGGTTGCTAATTTATCATTATTCTTTATGTCATTGGTCCCTGTCCTGCAGACCCAACAGCTGCCAAGGATGAGGCATATTAATTGTGTCATATGAACATTGATTTTAAACTGTTGCTGGAGCGAGGAAATGACATATTAAACAGATCAGCTGTGGCTGGATAAAACACTTACATACTAACAGACAGTGTTTGTGGAGACAAAGGACTATTCCCTCACACATTCAACCAATAATGGACTTTGATCACCAGACATTGAAGATGAGGAAGCGCACATTCCAGGATGACTGCTAAGATGGCCAAATCCACAAATAGATGTGGTCAAACCAGCTAGTCACATGACTAACCTGCTGAGCAACCTGAGTTTTTTTTAATTGTACAGACAATTTCAGAGAGAGAAACTTTTTGCTCCTGGATTGTAAAGACCTCTCCTGGCTGGCTCACCATAGCCTCTCCTGTCTGCTCCCATCTCTTTCTCACGGAACTTCAAATCCACTGAAGACATGAACCTCAAGAAAGAAAAGTTCCCTACATCGAATAAGGTTTAAGAAGAATACTGGGCCCCAACGAAAAGCAAGATCTACCTACAATCAAGGACTCCACAGCAAGCTCCAAGAATAGTAACCAAAAACCATCTTCAGATATTGCCAC
This sequence comes from Heterodontus francisci, assembly GCF_036365525.1. Classification (NCBI taxonomy): domain Eukaryota; kingdom Metazoa; phylum Chordata; class Chondrichthyes; order Heterodontiformes; family Heterodontidae; genus Heterodontus; species Heterodontus francisci. The sequence continues at coordinate 51,030,635 of NC_090394.1, forward strand.
AAACCTTTCCACTTTATTTCTTCTGTGCTTTTCTGTCCCTATCTGAATGTGTGTTTATCACGTATGCATGCTAGCGTGGGCATGTCATGTATCCGTAGGTGTTAACCACATTAGAGTTTAAGTTTAATAAATTTCAACTTTTCTTCTTTAAACCTAAGAAAACCTGTTTGGCTGGTTTCTTTGCCTTATAATTGGAAAGCGGTGAACAAGGATTCACCATGGGGGACTTAAAAAGAGTGTGTTTAAAATTAAACTCTGTTACGGCAAGACCAGGTGAAGGCTGAGAGGGAACCTTAGGCCCCTTCTCACCTGGTCGTAACAGCCCCAGTATAGAAAGAATAGTTAGATGATTATCATTAAAGTGCAATCACTATAGTGAGAAAGCATATGGAGAACAATTCCCTTAAAAGGACTCGGGAGGGGGGAAAGCGACCAGGAGGGAGGGAGGGAGTGCCATGATTGAGAATGGTTCTGGAGAGAGTGCCACAGCAATCGGGGGGGGGGGATCAAGGTCGCAATTTGGCAGGGTCAAGATAGCAATCGGACAGATCGAGGTTATGATTGAGGCAGAAAGCTGCGGTCGATAGCGACCCGTGTGATTTGAATGTGGAGCCTGGAATGAACAGAAGGGCTCCCATTCCATCAATACTCAGCTGGTAAAGAACGAAAAGAAAGACTTGAAGCACCTTTTGTGACCTCAGGAAACTGGTATGTGGTCACCACCGAAGAATAATGTAAGTCTCTGCCAGTTTTGCTGGCAGCTGCCACAGAGCATTCATTCTGCAACATTTATCTATCCTACCACTGCTGCAACAACCTCACCACACCTGAACAACACAGGTAAATGAAAGGCATGGTAACACCAGGTACATCATAGAGCATACCATTTGCATTTTGAACCAAACGTGTGATCACTATAAGGAAGGCCTACTATATGGCCCAGACAAAGTGGGTCACAGCAATGTAGTTTGCTGCATTCTGCCCAACCCGACAATGCAAAGAGAATTGAAAGTTAGAGGAGGCACAGTAACAAAAGGAGTCATCATCAGATGAGGAAGAGTAGGATGAAGGCAAGGTAGAACCACAAGAAGAAAGTGTGGCAGAACGTATTGCAGTTAGATAGTCCAGGGACCAGTTGATGGAGCAGCACTTTCAGTGGCCTCCTCAATCCCCTTATCTGACAAGTCAGACAAAGCTGCTCAGCATTTACAGCCCTTGTTACCCCTTCATCATTCAACTAACATCTATATCAATGACATTCTGGCAATGCAGATGAATAATGCAAAAAAACTATAGACTAAAGAGCCAAATGTTATAAAGGTGTTGATTCTAAATCCAAACACAATGTTGTCCTGAATTATTTTGTTACCCAATTGATCAACCCATAGTGCTTATCTTAAAAGAAGACCTAAGACAACTGCTTCTGCAACTTACTGTTCATGTGAAGATGTTTGTGTTGTATATGGTGTTACGACCAGTTGAGAAAGGTGTCTAGCGGTCGCTTTCAGCCTTCACATGGTCTTACTGTAACAGGGATTAATTTTAAACACATCGTGTTTTGAGCTCCCCCTTGGTGAATCCTTGTTCACCGCTTTCCAATTATAAGGCAAAGAAATGAGCACAAACAGGCTTTCTTCGGTTTAAAGAAGAAAAGTGAAATTTATTAAAACTTAAACTTAAACTCTAATGCGGTTAACGCCTAAGGATACACAACGCGCCCATGCTAACATGCATACGTGATACACACATGCAGATAGGGACAGAAAAGAGCAGAAGAAAAATAAAGTAGAGAGGTTTGAGGCAATATCTGATGAGTTGTTTTTTTTTATTCATTCATGGGATGTGGGCGTCGCAGGCCAGGCCAGCATTTATTACCCATCCCTCATTGCCCTTCAACTTAGTGGCTTTCTCGGCCATTTCAAGGGCATGTAAGAGCCAACCACATTGCTGTAGGTCTGGAGTCACATGTAGGCCAGACCAGGTAAGGACAGCAGATTTACTTCCCTAAAGGACATTAGTGAACCAGATAGGTTTTTACAACAATCGACAATGGTTTCATAGCCATCATTAGACTAGCTTTTAAATTCCAGATTTTTTATTAATTGAATTCAAATTCCACCTTCTGCTGTGGTGGGATTCGAACCCACTGTAGAGTCCTTTTGTAGGTAGTTCTTGCTTATAGGTAATTCTTGCTTTTCATTGGGCCTCAATATTCTCCTTAAACCTTGTTCACTGTAGGAGACTTTTCTCTCTTGGGGTTCATGTGTTTTCAATGGATTCCAAAGCTGGTGAGAAAGAGATGAGAGCAGATAGGAGAGGCTGTGGCAAGCTAGCCACGAGAGGTCTTTTCAGTCCAGGAGCAAACAGCTTTTTTGGTTCAAATTCTCTGTAACCAATTTAAAACTCTCAGTTCAAAACTCTGCAACAGCCAGTTAGTCATGTGACTAAACTTGTCTGACCAGGTCCTCGTACTGGGAGCAGGAACTGGTTCCTTTGTTCCAACACTGTCTGCTAGTATGCAAAAAATGTCTTTCTGGATAGGGGCCAGGCAATTCCCTGTAACAGACCCTCTTTTCTTTCCAGCAACAATTTGAAGTTTAATGTCCATGTGGCAAAATTAATGTGCCTCATTCTTGGCAGGTGGGGGCCTGCATGACAATGGCCAGAGACTTCTGGGAATTTGAGCTGAGTGTGTCCAGATACAGACTGCAGCACTTCATCTGCTGCTGATGCAGTCTGGCCCAGCTGGTTTCTGGCACCATGGTTTGTATTGGTTATGAGGGTTACGAGGGAGCAGACCTGCTAATATCCTGAGAGACGGCAACTTGTGCTGGTCCTGCTGCATCACTGCCATTCCCATGGTGTTGGGGATCAGCAATCAGCACAAAGAAAGATGGTTGTGGTGGTTGGAGGCCAATCATATCATGCCAGAATATCACTGCAGGAGTTCCTCAAGGTAGTGTCCTAGGCCCAACCATCTTCAGCTGTTTCATCAATGACCTTCCCCCCATCATAAGGTCAGAAGAGGCAATGTTCTCTGATGATTGCACGGTGTTCAGTATCATTCGCAACTCCTCAGATACTGATGCAGTCCGCGTCCATATGCAGCAAGACCTGGACATTATTCAGGTTTGGGCTGTTCAGTGGCAAGCAACATTTGTACCACACAAGTGTCATGCAATGACGAACTCCAATAAGAATCTAACCATCTCCCCTTGGCATTCAAGGTCATTATCATTGCTGAATCCCCCACTATCAACATCCTGGTGTTCACCATTGACCAGAAACTGAACTGGACCAGACATATAAATACTGTGGCTACAAGAGCAGGTCAGAGGCTGGGAATTATGCAGTAAGTAACCCACCTTCTGACTCCCCAAATCCTGTCCACTATCTACAAGGCACAAGTCAGCAGTGTAATGGAATCTCTCCACTTGCCTGGATGGGTGCAGCTCCTGGACAGGTTGGGCCTGTATCCATTGGAGTTTTGAAGAATGAGAGGTGATTTTATTGAAACATATAAGATCCTGAGGGGACTTAAGAGGGTTGATGCTGAAAGGATGTTTCCCCTTATGGGAGAGACTAGAACTCAGGAAACTCAACGCCATCCAGGACAAAGCAGCCCACTTGATCAGCACCCCATCCACCACCTTAAACATTCACTCTCTCCACCACCGATGCACAGTGGCAGCAGTGTGTACCAACTATAAGATGCACTGCAGCAACTCACCACGCCTCCTTTGACAGCACCTTCCAAACCCACGACCTCTTCCACCAAGAAGAAAAAGGACAGCAGACATATGGAAACACCACCACCTACAAGTTCCCCTCCAAGTCGCACGCCATCCTGACTTGGAAATATATCGTTATTCCTTCACTGTCACTGGAGCATAATCCTAGAACTCCCTCCCTAATAGCACTGTGGGTGTACCTGCACCAGATGGACCGCAGCGGTTCAAGAAGGCAACGCATCACCACCTTCTCAAGGACAGTTAGGGAGGGGCAACAAGCGCTGGTCTTGCCAGCGAAACCACACCCCACAAAAGAATGAAAAAAAACCTTTGACTCCTTTGTCAATCAAGAATCTATCTAACTCAGCCTTAAAAATATTCAATGACTCTGCCTCCATTACTCTCTGGGGAAGAGAATTCCACAGACTAACGACCCTCTGAGGAAAAAAAATTCTCCTCAATTGCATCTTAAATGGGAGACCCCTTATTTTTAAACTGTGTCCCCTAGTTCTAGTCTCTCCCATAAGGAGAAACATCCTTTCAGCATCAACCCTCTTAAGTCCCCTCAGGATCTTATATGTTTCAATAAAATCACCTCTCATTCTTCTAAACTCCAATGGACACAGGCCCAACCTGTCCAACCTAACCCCTTCATCCCATGTATCAGTCAAGTGAACCTTCTCTGAACTGCTTCTAATGCAATTATATCCTTTCTTAAGTAAGGAGACCAAAACTCCAGGTGCAGTCTCATCAACGCCCTGCACAACTGTAACAAAACTTCCCTACTTTTATATTTGATTCCCTTTGCAATAAATGACAACATTCCATATGCCTTCCTAATCACTTGCTGTACCTGCATACTAATTTTTTGTGATTCAGGTTCCACAGGGCATGAGGAGCAAGCTTTTCACAAAGTGATTGATTCCATCAATCCATTGGAAGCTTTTGCATCCATATAGATCATATGTCCTAAGAAACAAGGCAAACATGCACTATCGGCAAAAGTTGAAACAGGGACGAATGCGGACATATTCTCTCTACAGATGCTCAAAAACATGTACCCAAAAATGTGGAAAGCCATGATGATGCCTAAAAGTGTCCAGCGTACAGCTTATAATGGGTCAGCAATTCCATGTTTGGGTTCCATAAGAATAGATTGTCGGTACAACCAATTGGCGTGGGCATCCCAACTCTTTTATATGGTTCAAACTACCGGACCAGCAATTGTAGGCCTACAGGTGTGTCGGGACTGAACTCTAGTTACAATACCTGGAATCAACCATCAAGAGGGAAACAGACCAAATGTAGAAAACAGACCAATCAGTTCCATCGGTGATCTCACCTCACGGTATCCCTTACTTAAGAAAGGATATAATTGCATTGGAAGCTTCAAAGGAGACGCCACATTGCGTCTATGCGATGATGCGACACCATCAATTGATCCACCTTGCAAATGCAGTCTGCACATACGAAGCAAACTCAAGATCGAGCTTGACAAAATGGAAGCAGATGGGATCATTAAAAAAGTGCAGGGGCACGCTGATTGTGCAGTTCCATTATCTGTGTTGTTAAGAAAGATGGCACCATCTGTGTTAGGTGCCTCATAAATTGAACAGGGCACTTAAGCGTTGCCCTCCCAAGATTCCCATGCTGGAAGAACTAAATCCGAAATTTGCAGGTGCGCAGTTCTTTTCCAAACTGGATGTGAAAAATGGGTATTGATCGGTCCACCTGGCAAAACACTCCAAAGAATTGACGACATTCCACACTCCATTTGGTCATTGCAGCTTTCAGTGACTTCGTTTTGGCCTCTTGGTAAGCCAGGAAATTTTTCAGCAGCATATGAATCGCATGACCCTACAAGTACCAGGATGTAGAAGCATCGCTGACGACATAGCTGTTGTGGGGAAGAACAAATAAAAGTATGACCGCAATTTACACTGCTTCATGCAGGCGGCAAAGAGAGAAGGCCTTGTATTTAACAGCCAAAAGTTTGAGATCAATGTACGCCAGATTAATTTCTTTGGATCAATTTATTTCAGCCTATGTATTCAACCTAATCCCAGCATGCTAGAAGATATTTATGCCATGCCCGTACCTCAAGACAAGGAAGACCTTCAAAGTTGTTTGGGTCTTTTCAATTTCCTATTGCCATACATACCCAACTTTGCGCAACATGCTTCATCACTTAGAGATTTGCTTAAAAAAGATATTCCCTTACTTTGACATGAAGATCATCAATTTGTCTTCAACCAAATGAAGAAGTCATTGTCTGAAGATGTGTCAGTTCTCCAATTTTATGACCCCGCTAAGGTGGCCACTCTGGACGTTGATTCTTCCCAGGAAGCACCGATGACAGAATGGCTTTCCTGTTTATTGAGGCCCGTTGTCAGAGAGTATCCCTTTAGGTGCACCAAACAGACTGAACTTAATGTGGTGCCACAGTAGAACTAGACGTGTTGTGCAATTGGCGAATGATTCGGAATTTGGAAAAGTAATCGGTGACAACCAGAAAATCAGCACCATGAATGTGGAAGAGGTCAGAGGCTAATTTGGCCCATGGATACATAGGAGCTTTGTGGGTAGAAGTGGTTCTCTACACTGACTAGGCATGTTGGATCAGCATGCCTGACATTCCCTGACAACGGATTCAATGTCATCATTAATTCCAGGCCAATAGACTGTCTCCCTGGCTAGTCTTCTTGTCCTGTCAATTTCCATGTGTGACTGGTGCAATTGCTGCAATATGTCAGCTCACAATGATTTCGGGATAAGTACTTGTTTGCCTTTGAAAATGATTCCTTGGGGAATCAAATCACATCCCAGTAAGCCCAAAACAGTCTGATATTCTTGTTCGCATCATGGATGGAGGCTGGCCACTCTTCTACAATGGTGCTCCACAGCTCTTGAATGGTAGGATCTGTTGCTGTTTCAGCACGCAACTGAGCACATTTCTGCTGCCTGAAATGTACCAAATCGACATGCGGAACATCCACAAGCTCAACATTGATCAAGTCAACTTGTAGGTCGATCGATACATCCACGGTCTTTGCCAGGTTGGGAAGCCTGCTGAGAGTATCAGAAGTAACGGTGAGTCAGCCTGGTTTGTACTTCAACTCGCAGCCATAACCCCATATCTTGACAAGAAGTCTTAGCAATCTTGGCGGCGTTCTATTTAATGGCTTCTTCCAGATCATTTTGAGTGGCTTGTGGCCTGTCTCTACCACAAATCTCTTCATGAACAGGTAAAAATGGATGCACATAATGCCAAAGAGTAAAGAATAATTGGCTTGAGCCGATGGCCACACTTTGGAGCTGAAAGCCATCGGTCACCTGTTTTGCAAAGTGTATGCCCCGAGGCCTTTCTGCAAAGCATCGAGTTCCAGAGTGGCCACGTCAGCGAGGTCATAAAATTGGAGAACTGACACATCTTCAGACAATGACTTCTTCAGTTGTTTTTTTTCATTCATTCACGGGATGTGGGCATTGCTGGCCAGGCCAGCATTTATTGCCCATCCCTAATTGCCCTTGAGAAGGTGGTGGTGAGCTGCCTTCTTGAACCGCTGCAGTCCATGTCGGGTAGGTACACCCACAGTGCTGTTAGGAAGGGAGTTCCAGGATTTTGACCCAGTGACAGTGAAGGAACGGCGATATAGTTCCAAGTCAGGATGGTGTGTGACTTGGAGGGGAACTTGCAGGTGGTGGTGTTCCCATGTATTTGCTGCCCTTGTCCTTCTAGTTGGTAGAGGTCGCGGGTTTGGAAGGTGCTGTCGAAGAAGCCTTGGTGCATTGCTGCAGTGCATCTTGTAGATGGTACACACTGCTGCCACTGTGCGTCGGTGGTGGAGGGAGTGAATGTTTGTCGATGGGGTGCCAATCAAGCGGGCTGCTTTGTCCTGGATGGTGTCGAGCTTCTTGAGTGTTGTTGGAGCTGCACCCATCCAGGCAAGTGGAGAGTATTCCATCACACTCCTGACTTGTGCCTTGTAGATTGTGGACAGGCTTTGGGGAGTCAGGAGGTGAGTTACTCGCCGCAGGATTCCTAGCCTCTGACCTGCTCTTGTAGCCACGGTATTTATATGGCTACTCCAGTTCAGTTTTCGGTCGATGGTAGCCCCTAGGATGTTGATAATGGGGGATTCAGCGATGGTAATGCCTTTGAATGTCAAGGGGAGATGGTTAGATTCTCTTTTGTTGGAAAGGGTCATTGCCTGGCACTTGTGTGGCGCGAATGTTACTTGCCACTTATCAGCCCAAGCCTGGATATTGTCCAGGTCTTGCTGCATTTCTACACAGACTGCTTCAGTATCTGAGGAGTCACGAATGGTGCTGAACATTGTGCAATCATCAGCGAACATCCCCACTTCTGACCTTATGATTGAAGGAAGGTCATTGATGAAGCAGCTGAAGATGGTTGGGCCTAGGACACTACCCTGAGGTACTCCTGCAGTGATGTCCTGGAGCTCAGATGATTGACCTCCAACAACCACAACCATCTTCCTTTGTGCTAGGTATGACTCCAGCCAGCGGAGGGTTTTCCCCCTGATTCCTATTGACCTCAGTTTTGCTAGGGCTCCTTGATGCCATGCTCGGTCAAATGCTGCCTTGATGTCAAGGGCAGTGACTCTCACCTCACCTCTTGAGTTCAGCTCTTTTGTCCATGTTTGAACCAAGGCTGTAATGAGGTCAGGAGCAGAGTGTCCCTGGCGGAACCCAAACTGAGCATCACTGAGCAGGTTGTTGCTAAGCAAGTGCCGCTTGATGGCACTGTTGATGACAACTTCCATCACTTTACTGATGATTGAGAGTAGGCTAATGGGGCGGTAGTTGGTCGGGTTGGTTTTGTCCTGCTTTTTGTGTACAGGACATACCTGGGCAATTTTCCACATTGCAGGGTAGATGCCAGTGTTGTAGCTGTACTGGAACAGCTTGGCGAGGGGCGCGGTTAGTTCTGGAGCGCAGGTCTTCAGTACTATTGCCGGAATATTGTCAGGGCCCATAGCTTTTGCAGTATCCAGTGCCTTCAGTCGTTTCTTGATATCGCGTGGAGTGAATCGAATTGGCTGAAGTTTGGCATCTGTGATGCTGGGGACTTCAGGAGGAGGCCGAGATGGATCATCAACCCGGCACTTCTGGCTGAAGATTGTTGCAAATGCTTCTGCCTTATCTTTCGCACTGATGTGCTGGGCTCCCCCATCATTGAGGATGGGGATATTTGTGGAGCCACCTCCTCCAGTTAGTTGTTTAATTGTCCACCACCATTCACGGCTGGATGTGGCAGGACTGCAGAGCTTAGATCTGATCCGTTGGTTATGGGATCGCTTAGCACTGTCTATTGCATGCTGCTTACGCAGTTTGGCATGCAAGTATTCCTGGGTTGTAGCTTCACCAGGTTGACACCTCATTTTGAGGTATGCCTGGTGCTGCTCTTGGCATGCCGTCCTGCAATCTTCATTGAACCAGGGTTGGTCTCCTGGCTTGATGGCAATGGTAGAGTGGGGGATATGCCGGGCCATGAGGTTGTGGTTGAGTACAATTCTGCTGCTGCTGATGGCCCACAGCGCCTCATGGATGCCCAGTTTTGCATTGCTAGATCCGTTCGAAATCTCTCCCATTCAGCACAGTGATAGTGCCACACAACATGATGGACGGTATCCTCAATGTGAAGGCAGAACTTCGTCTTCACAAGGACTGTGCGGTGGTCACTCCTACCAATACTGTCATGGACAGATGCATCCGCGGCAGGCAGATTGGTGAGGACGAGGTCGAGTATGTTCTTCCCTCGTGTTGGTTCCCCCACCACCTGCCGCAGACCCAGTCGAGCAGCCATGTCCTTTAGGACTCGGCCAGCTCAGTCAGTCGTGGTGCTACCGAGCCACTCATGGTGATGGACATTGAAGTCCCCCACCCAGAGTACATTTTGTCCCCTTGCCACCCTCAGTGCTTCCTCCAAGTGGTGTTCAACATGGAGGAGTACTGAGTCATCAGCTGAGGGAGGGCGGTCGGTGGTAATCAGTAGGAGGTTACCTTGCCCAGATTTAACCTGATGCCATGAGACTTCATGGGGTCCGGAGTCGATGTTGAAGACTCCCAGGGCAACTCCCTCCCTACTGTATACCACTGTGCCACCACCTCTGTTGGGTCTGTCCTGCCGGTGGGACAGGATATACCCGGGGATGGTGATGGCAGTGTCTGGGACATTGTCTGTTCAGTATGATTCCGTGAGTATGACTATGTCAGGCTGTTGCTTGACAAATTGATGATCTTCCTGTCAAAGGAAGGGAACGTCTTTCTTAAGCAAATCTCTGAATGATGAAGCATGTTGCACAAAGTTAGGGATGTATGGCAAAAGGAAGTTGAAAAGACCCAAACAACTTTGAAGGTCTTCCTTGTCCTGAGGTATGGGCATGGCATAAATATCTTCTAGCATGCTGGGATCAGGTCGAATACCTTGACAGAGATAAATTGATCCAAAGAATGTAATCTGGCGTACATTGATCTCAAACTTTTGGCTGTTAAATACAAAGCCTTCTCTCCTTGTTGCCTGCATGAAAGAGCAGGCACAGAGCAATCGCCAATGTCATCACCATCTTTATTACTGACAGCTGCCTGAGACATTGCAGACAGTGACGTTTCAGTCAATGAGGCTGTATTTGCACATGCGCCAGTAATGTGTCACCTAGTGGTTGCGTTGTCAGCAAACTCAGCCTTCTGCCATATGTGTCAGAAATGGGGCCGAGACCACACTACATCCTCGCCTCACTACCCGAGATCTAACTGCCTAGCAGAAGGCATGATCCACACAATAAATCCGCTCATTCTCAAGTGCAGGCAGACCAATCCGGATCTCCATTTCACTATGCTGCATCTTAGAGCTACTCCTCTAAGTTCTACCATTCCATATCCGGCAGAATTGATGTTCACAAGGCAGGTGCACACAGATCTACCTAGCTACCATCATTCTACCAATCCGGTTGTACGAGATGCGCTTTTGGACAAACAGACGGGTATAGAAGGGCATATAACTGGCAGGGTGTATAATGGGCGGGGTGTATTATGGGCCGAGTGTATAACGGGTGGGGTGTATAATGGATGGGAGGTATTACAGGTGGGGTGTATAATGAACAGGGTGTATTATGTGCCGGGTGCATAACAGGTGGGGTGTATAACAGGCCGGTGTGTAATGGGTGGTGTATAACGGGCGGGGGTATAACGGGCAGGGTATATAACGCGCTGGGTGTATAACAGGTAGGGTGTATAACGGACAGGAGGTATAACAAGTGGGGCGTATAACAGGTGGCTGTATAATGGGTGGTGTATAATGAGCGCGGTGTATAGCGGGCGAGGTGTATAATGGGCAGGGGTACATAATGGGCAGGAGGTATAACGGGAAAGTGTTTAACAATATATCATAATTAAACAGGGAGGGGACTAATCAACAAGTAACTAAAAACTATTTATTATAAATTTTAGAGAACTACAAATCAAAACAGCTACCAAACAAATTTAAAGTGCTGCGTCCCAAGTAGCTTTTTTGCAGTAATTTTGCACCTTCGCGAAATCACCATAGGAAATAAAGGTTATAACATGATGTAGACATAAAATATGAAAACATTTACAAGAAAATTTACTAAACGTGACTATACAATAAAATTTTCTGCTTTCAAAATGTATCTGAGAATGTTTTTCATTGGAAAAATATTTCTGTTTAGCCAAAGGGTCAAGTATTGGAGAGAGAGAAAAGCACATAAACACAGGTTGAAAAATGGGAGAGACCCATGATTTTTTATTCATAGAATGTGGGGGCCACTAGTAAGGCAAGCATCCCTAATTGCCCATGAGAAGGTAGTGGTGAGCCACCTTCTTGACTTGCTGTAGACTATGTGGATTATAGTTTTTCATACAACTGAATGGCTTGCTAGGCTATTTCAGAGGGCAGTAAAAAGGCAATGACATTGCTGTGGGTCTGGCGTCACATATAGGCCAGAGCAGTTTCCTTCCCTGAAGGACATTCGTGAACCAGTTAGGTTTTAAACAACAATCTGGTAGTTTTATGGTCATCATTGTGGAGACTAATGTTTTATTTCCAGATTGATTTAATTAACTGAATTTAAATTCTCCATCTGCCTTGATGAGATTTGAACTCATAGCTGCTGGATATTTAGTCCAGGTCTCTAAATTAGTAGCCCAGTAACATAACTACTATGCTACTATACCCACATACAATAAACAGGCTCTGGAGATTAACTATAAATTAGGACAGGTGATTTGGTGCAATATAAAATTGCTAAATATTGCAAGGTAGTTATCAGGAAAATAGCACAACTTCACAGTCCTAGTCAGTCTTTCCCTCGCTGGTGCTTTAATTTTATTCAGCAGTGAATTTTAAGATAATAGTTTTCTGCCTCTCTTCACCTGTATTCATACCAAGCACTTTAATTTTAATCAGCACCTTGTTTTAAAGTGCGAGTGTGCTGCTTTTCTCAACCCATGTAACATTGAAAGAAATTTCCAGCTTGCGACTATAATAACTGGTCATACAGTCAGCAAGTGCTCGACTCACTGATCCAGTTTAAAATTAGAGTCTGGATTAAATTGCAGTTACATAGAATGAGAGTAAACAGCAGGAAACTTCCTTCATTCTAAGGGTGCAACAGCACTGTGAGATTAACATCAGTACGCAGCGGTTATGGTTTCGTAATGATACTACACTGTGTAAATCGGGTGTCAGCACCAGAATTGACTCAGACAGCCTTTATTCTGTAACTTCAGTGAAGGTTTAAGCAAAATCATTTCCCCCCCCTCCATTTTGGCAGTGCGGTGTGAATGGACCTTTAGCTTGAGAGAGGCAGAATGCAACTGCAAACAGTGATGAAATCAAGGGAGCATCTGTGGAGTGAACAGAGGAGTAAATGGGGTAAATTTAACCAGGTGGAGTGTGTGGGTTTGGGTGAAGGTGGGGTCAAAACCAGAGAAAGTGACAGCGTGTCACAAAGTCGGCTTCAACCCACCCACTTCTCCAGGTTTCACTCCAACACATTGGGCTGCGTGTGTGCAATCCCCTCAGGAGAGGCAGGTTGCTGATTAATATATGTTAATTGCTCAATTAGAGCAATATTTACCAAGACTTTTGAGTTTAACGTCAGGTCCACGGGCTTCCCGGGCTTCCTGCAACTCACTAGTGAAAGCAAGCCGAGCAGACAGTGGCAATTGAGGGAGCTGATTCAATCTCAAGGGAATATGCCAATAAACACTCAGCACCAGTAACTGCTTTCTTACCTGCTTGTGGAAAGGGTTTGTTCACAGTACTTTTACATGCTATTAAACCTTTTATATTTTGGAGGCTTCTTCAACACTGTGGAGGTTTGATCTACACTTCAGAGGTTTGTTCTATCACATCAGGATGATGCCTTAGATTGGACGTCCGATGAGGAGCAACATGACCAGCAGCACCTGGTCAAAGGCCTGTAGCTGCACACCATAGAAGCCAACACCAGAGAGGGGACCAGTAGAGAGGACCAGCAGAAAGGAGCAGTTCGCAAGAGGCATTACCTGCAAAACAGGGTGTACAGGCAGAGGCTCAGTTTCCTACACACCTGAACAGCAGTACCTTAGGAAGCTCAAGTTGTCACGTCAGGGAGCCTCAGACATCTGCAACCTCTTGGAAGAAGACCTACTGCCTGCTGGACCAGGTGGCCATGCATTACCAGTGGCTATCAAAGTCACTGCTACCCTCAACAGCTTTTTTGCCTTCAAATCCTTCCAGGCCTCTGCCGCAAACATATCCAGGATCTCCCAATCAGCAACTCACAAATTCATAAGACATGTGATTGATGGATTTTTTTTTATTCGTTCATGGGACGGGAGTGTCATTGGCAAGTCCAGCATTTATTTCCCATCTCTAATTGCCCTTGAGAAGGTGGTGGTGAGCTGCCTTCTTGAACTGCTGCAGTCCATCTTGTGTAGGTACACCCACAATGCTGTTAAGGAGGGAGTTCCAGGATTTTGACACAGCGACTGTGAAGGATTGACAATATAGTTCCAAGGATGTAATGAGGTCAGGAGCTGAGTGGCCCTGGCAGAGCACAAACTGAGCATCAGTGAGCAGGTTGTTGCTGACTCAGTGCCGCTTCATATCACTGTCAATGACACCTTCCATCACTTAGCTGATGATCGAGAGTAGATTGATGGGTTAGTAATTCGCCGGGTTGGATTTGTCCTGCTTTTTGTGGACAGGACATACTTGGGCAATTTTCAACATTGTCAGGTAGATGCCAGTGTGGTAGCTGTACTGGAACAGCTTGGCTAGGGGTGCAGCTAGTTCTGGAGTACGAATCATCAGTACTACAGCAGGAAGTAATCAGGGCACATAACTTTCATCCATTTCTTGATATCATGTGGAGTGAATCGAATTGGCTGAAGACTAGCATCTGTGATGCTGGGGACCTTAGGGAGAGTACCACGTCTGGCTGAAAATGGTTGAAAATGCTTCAGTCCTATCTTTTGCAAAGATGTGCTGGGCTCCCACATCATTGAGGATGGAGATATTAGTTGTTTAATTGTCCACCACCATTAACGACTGAATGTGGCAGGACTGCAGAGCTTAGAGCTGATCAGGTTGTGGGATTGCTTAGCTCTGTTTATCACATGCTGCTTCTGCTGTTAAGCATGCATGTAGTCCTGTGTTGTCGCTTCACCAAATTGGTACCTCATTTTTAGTCATACCTGGCGCTGCTCCTGGCATTCTCTCCTGCACTCCTCATTGAACCAAGGTTGATCCCCTGATTTGATGGTTATGGTAGAGTAAGGGATATGTTGGGCAAGAGGTTACAGATTGTGGTTGAATACAATTCTGCTATGCCTCATGGATGCCCAGTTTTGAGCTGCTAGATCTGTTCTGAAAGTATTGTTATGACCAAGATTGGAGGAATGCACCGTATTTCTCTAGTTCCACTACTCCACCGCTCACAACATATATTTAAATGTTTTACCCTGTTACCAAGACGGCCAATTATATACTTTATCTATATTAGTTTCAGAATTTTTAAAAATCTGCCAACCAGGTTTCTTTAATAAACAAAATTATTGATTTATTATAAAACAAGACTTAGTCAACAAAGATGCAAAGCTTATTAACACACAGTTTGAAATAGGAAAGTATAAGTATATACCCTTCTAAAATAATCTAACACACATGCGCACACACATTGGTTAAAGGAAAAAAATACAGAAAAATGAAAAAACTGGCTCTGCAGAGATCATCTTTAAAAAAAAACTACTTTGGCCACGTTATTGTCAATTCTTGAAGATAAAGGATAAGATATGGAATGTTCCAGATGGCCATTGGTCTGGTGTCAGGGTACACGTAGATGGCTATCACTGGGATCTTTCTGCAGCAGTTCTGTTCAGGAGATGTCGAGAAGCAGGCTTTTCACAGGCTTTTCAGGAGAATGACTGCATCAGTGGTTTCAGCTATCACACTGGATTGTCAGAAGATTTTCCAAAACAGGTGGAAAAGGATGAGTTTGGTGGCTTCTCTCTTAGCAGACTACACACCAAGTGAACATTCAAACAGTCCAAGCCAAATCAAAGAGCCAAAACTCCTAACAATCATGAACTTAGACATTTGACTTCTCTGTAAACAACTCCAATTGCCAGCAAGGCTCCTTATGTTTATTTTTGCACTTCATTGTCTCTTCCAGTAAGTTTTTTTTTAATCCAAAGTGTCTTTCCAGTATATTTAAAAAAAAAAACAAATCCAGGCACCTCCTCAGTCTTTCAAATGAACCAATTTTCACAATCTTTCAAACACGAGTCCTCAAAAAATATTAGTAATGGAAGCATCTTCATGACACTATCCCATTTAGCACGGTGGTACTGCCACACAACACATTGGAGGGTATCCTCAATCTGAAGATTGTGCCATTGCAGGCAATTATGTGAACTTTGCCACCGATTATGCTGGTCAGAATGAGCAGGCAATTGGGTTCTAAGCGGCTTTGGCTGGCTTCCCACAAGTGAAGGGCATCATCATTATGCATGTGGCAATTCAGGCATCCCCAGAATAACCAGGAATATCATCAACCACAAGGGCTTCCACGCCATCAATGCTTAGCTGGTGCATTACTACAAAAAGATCTTTATGCAGAAGTAGTGCAGATTCACGGGGAGATACCATGATGCTTTCGTCTTGGAGCAGTTACCTTTCACGCTGGCTTTGGACCTGCAAGCAGACTTAAGCAGAAGCTGCTAGGCACCCACTTCAAATTTGGCTCATGACTCCCATCAAAAGCCACAACACTGAAGTCTAACAGCATTACAATGAATGACATATGACCACCAAAGTAAGGAAAGTATGTTGTGAAGAGGACATAAGGAGGTTGCAGACTGATATAAATAGGTTGTGTGTGGGCAAAAATCTGGCAGATGGAGTATAATGTGGGAAAATGTGAAGTTGTTCACTTTGGCAGGAAGAATAAAAAATCAGAGTATTACTTAAACGAGAATGACTACAGAATTCCAAGGGGCAAAGGGAACTAGGTGTTCTAATGCATGAGTCACAAAAGATCAGTATGCAGGTACAGCAAGTAATAAAGAAGATAATGGAATGCTATCCTTTATTCGGAGAGGAATTGAAAATAAAAGTAAGGATGTTATGCTTCAGTTATACGGGGCATTGGTGAGACCACATCTCAAATACTGTGTGCAGTTTTGGTCTCCTTATTTAAGTAAGGATGTCAATGCGTTGGAGGCAGTTCAGAGGATGTTTACTAGATTGATACCCGGAATGAACGGATTGTCTTATGAGGAAAGGTTGGACAGACTGGGCTTGTTTTCACTGGAGTTTAGGAGAGTGAGGGGAGACTTGACTGAAGTTTATAAGATCCGGAATGGTCTTGACAAGGTGGATGTGGAAAGGATGTTTCGTCTTGTTGGTGAGTCCAGAACTAGGGGGCACTGTTTTAAAATTAGGGGTCGCTCTTTTAGGACAGAGATGAGGAGAAGTTTTTTCTCTCAGAGGGTTGTGTGACTTAGGAACTCTCTGCCTCAGAAGGTGGTGGAGGCAGGGGTTATTGAATATATTGAAGGTGGAAGAAGATAAATTCTTGTTAGGCAAAAAAAAATCAAAGGTTATCGGGGATAGATGGGAGTGCAGGATTCGAGACACTAACAGATCAGCCATGATCTTATTGAATGGCGGAGCAGGCTAGAGGGGCCGAATGGCCTACTTTTGCTCCTAATTCATATGTTCGTATGTACCAGATGCGTGATCGAACAGTGCTGAAGATTTGCTTCAAGTTCCTGGACTGATCCAGAAGTGCCCTTGAGTATGTGCAAGCCAGGGTTTATACACTGGTCATGGTTTGCTGCGCTCTGCACCACACTGCGCAACAGTGAGTCTTGGATCTGCAGAAGGAACATGGTGAACAGTTCAGATCCTCTTCAGACAATTCAGAGGGAGAGGCGGAAGAAGAGGAGAAGGGTGATGAGGGCATTGCACCCCAGATGCTCACTGCTGCCCAGGATGTCAGGTTCGCTTAGGTTTTATCAATGGATCCAGGTGATAAGGAAAAGCAACAGCCACACTTCCTCCTCCCCCTCCCCCCAACCAAGGCCACTGCCACAAGCAGTGCTGCAACAAACAAACTACCCCTTGAACATCCCCCCGTTGGTCCCCATCAATTCATGTCTTCACATTCATCATCAAACAAGTTAGAAGGTCACTTACCACCCAGCGCCAAGAATGGACAAGATGGAAAGGTGTGAAGAAATATTTATATGACCTAAATAAATAACAGAAACTTATCAACACATTTTCTCAGACACCCATGTACATACATTGTGCAACTACAAAGCCTTGCTCTTCCTTTTCCTGTTACTCCCGTGTAGTACAATCCTTGTGGCTTCAGCAGAGGCAGAGGCAGGCTGATCACATCCCTGATCTGACTGCTGAGATACTCTTTGACAACGTCATTTGGGCTTTGGAGCCCGCGAGGACCTCACAACAGACTGCTCCACCTGCACCTGTGCAGAGTCAACTCAGCCATCAGGAGACGAGGCAGCATGTGGACTACTGACTGAAAGGAGGACAGTGGGTGAGAAGTAGAAGTGCTTTGAGTGGAGTCCCAACTTCAATGTCCCCTTTCGCCATCATCCCTCTCATGGCCCAGCTGCACTTCACTGCTACCACTGTGCTGAAGAACACTTTGGTGCAGATCAGTGGAGTGCTGTAAGGCCTAGGCTAAAGGATCTGTCAACCTTAAGGTGGCAGATATGTTGGCATCCAGAGTCTGCATGGTGATGTTCAAGGCTTACATAGACTCATTTGGTTGGAGCATTTGATATTCCACAGCACTCTATCCATGGAAGAATACATAATCTCATTATCTTTGACATCAGCTCCCTCATGGTTGAGGAGGATTCCTCCAATCTCTCAGTAATCACGGTGAATATGCTTTGAAGGTCTGTCAATGCACTGCACATTGTCAGCTGCTTCTCAGTGATTCTCCTTTTCATTGATGACCTCTGAGGTTTAGTATCTGTGTCCAGCTAAGCAGAGTTTGAAGAGGGCTGCACTCTCCGACTTGAACTCTCCACAGCTGTCGCAGTCACCACCAGCTTTTGCTCACTTGTGAAGTGTAAGTCACCAAATGAAAACCCAGCTATCTGCCTTACTGGTCCCACCAAAGTGCAAGTATCTGAGCTGGTAGAAAGATAGAAACATAGAAAATAGGAACAGGAGTAGGCCATTTGGCCCTTCGAGCCTGCTCCGCCATTGATTATGATCATGGCTGATCATCCAACTCAGTAACCTGTTCCCGCTTTCGCCCATACCCTTTGATCCCTTTAGACCCAAGAGCTACGTCTAATTCCTTTTTGAAAACATACAATGTTTTGGCCTCGACTGCTTTCTGTGGTAGCCAATTCCACAAGCTCACCCACTCTCTGGGTGAAGAAATTTCTCCTCATCTCAAGTCCTGAAAGGTTTATCCCGTATCCTTAGACTATGACCCCTGGTTCTGGACTCCCCCACCATCGGGAACATCCTTCCTGCATCTAACCTGTCAAGTCCTGTTAGAATTTTATAGGTTTATAAAATTCTAACAGGACTTGGTGCATTGTAAGTATGTGTCCCGTGAGAGTGCACCCTCAGAGGACTCAGCTACTCAGGATCCAGTGTCAACCACATTCACTGCCTTCTGCTGCATTCGTGAAGGCCCTGTCAGGAGATCATTTAAACACAAATTAGTCCAGAATGTTGCAACTGGGGGCTACCATTGACCAGAAACTGAACTGGAGGAGCCATATAAATACTGTGGCTACAAGAGCAGGTCAGAGGCTGGAAATCCTGCAGTGAGTAACTCACCTCCTGACTCCCCAATGCCTGTCCACTATCTACAAGGCACAAGTCAGGAGTGTGATGGAATACTCTCCACTTTCCTGGATGGGTGCAGCTCCAACAACACTCAAGAAGCTCGACACCATCCAGGACAAAGCAGCCCGTTGATTGGCACCCCATCCACAAACATTCACTCCCTCAACCACCGACACACAGTGGCAGCAGTGTGTACCATCTACAAGATGCACTGCAGAAACGCACCAAGGCTCCTTCGACAGCACCTTCCAGACCCGCAACCTCTACCAACTAGAAGGACAAGGGCAGCAAATGCATGGGAAGACCACCACCTGCAAGTTCCCCTCCAAGTCACACACCATCCTGTCTTGGAACTATATTGCAGTTCCTTCACTGTCGCTGGGTAAAAATCCTGGAACTCCCTCACAGCACTGTGGGTGTACCTACCTCACATGGACCGCAGTAGTTCAAGAAGACAGCTCACCACTACCTTCTCAAGGGCAATTAAGGATGGGCAATATATGCTGGCCTAGCCAGCAATGCTCATATCCCATGAATGAATAAAAAAACTTATAATTATGAAGATGATCATATTTCACTCACTGTTGAAACCAAATCAACATAAATGACATGTGGGGGGCTTTAATTTATTGTGTCACCAGGTAATTGGGAGCTTCTCCACCTTCCCATCTCTGACATCCAGAGATGCCGATCCACTTATTTCCAGTGCCTCCTGCTCTGCAGTTGTCAATTAGGAAATTTGTAGAGGGCCATTTCCAGTTCTCACCTTCTCCCTGGTGTTCTGTGTTCTCTTCTCCTGCAAGGACGGACATATATAGACCTATGAGTGAGTGTGATGGTATGCGTTCAGCCAATGGATGGAGTTCATTTATTCAGAGTGGCTATGAGGAACAGGCATGAAATTGCATAAGGATGAGGGTGAGTGGGAGTGGCAAATGGATAGATGGGGATGTGAGGAAGTGCAAAGAAAGAGAAGGATGGGTGCATCTGCAAGGTATGTGGGTGTGAGGAGTGATGTGAGAAGTAGGCTTGACATGTCAGAGTGAGGGAGTAGGGAGATGTGCACAGCAGGATGTAGGTGAATGTACTACTGTACTCACTTTTCCTGACCTGATTAGGTCATTAAACCACTTCCTACACTGAATCCAGGAGCGTGCTACAATACTCCTGCTGTTGACCTCCTCTACCACACCCAATCACAGCTGCATAGTTTCAGCTGCAAGCTTCTTCCTCCCATTGCCAGGAAAGAGTATCTGTCCCCTACTCCTCACAGTCCTCAGCAGCACATCAAGGGAGGTATCAGTAAAGTGAAGCACGGTCTTTGAGCATCTGAACTCTATTGTGAGATTTCCTCTTCTCTTTCTGCCAACTCCAACTTCTCCAACTTCCATTTTTGGATTTTCACTTTAAGCACTGGAGTTGAAATCATGTCACATATGTCCATGCAGTATAAGTGTTTGAAAGGGTTAATGTTTGAGACAGCATGAGGAATACCTCCCACCATGATGATGTAAGAGATCACATGTGACAGAGACTGGAGGAAGAACCAGCATGACTTCAGAGGAGTCACACAGACTTATGTAAAGCCGTATATAGTTAACATGTAATAAATAAGTTAATGCTTAAATTACTGAAGACTCAGTAACCTCTCCTAGATAGACTAAACAAATGCACAAACAGTGGCAGGCTAACCAAACATACAACATGGTGAACAGCAGTGGTTCTTACCTTACAACACCCAGAGGAATTTAAAAAATACTTTGAAGAAAGCTGACCTGGACAAAAAGCACCAGAACTGTGGAACTTGAGAAGAGACTGTGAAAAAGCTCCAGAGCTGCTCCGTAGAAGAAAGGAGGCACGGAGAATCAGGAAATCGGCTTGTAGAGGCATTCAGGCTGCACCACAGAGGTGAGTGATCGGTGAACAAATTCTGGTCCAGCGATTGCAGGGTTCGAGTCGTAGAACCAAGCAACGGTCAGGGATCTGGTGAGCAACCCGTAAAGAGGGTAAAAATTTGTTCCTAACAGTGCTAGGCAGGCAGCACCGAGAAAACCGAAAGTCCTTAGCGAGGGCGGATTCAAGGTCGGCGCCAAACACGTGGCGACCGCGAGGGAAAAAAAAGAGGCAGCAAATACTCAATACTCTAAGTGATGGGAGTCTAAAGAGCACAGAAAAAGAAAAAAACGCTGCAGAACTGCAGTTAAAGAAAGAAACAAATGCAGAGTCTAGCAGCGAGATTTCACAGGGAGAAATGGTGACCATAGCGGCAGTCAGCATGAGAAATTCCAATACGGAAGGGAAAATTTTAAAAAAGAAAGTAAACCAAATAGAAAGCCATGGATCTTAAATTCAAAATACCAGAGAGGTTTGGACACATGGAAGGACCAAATCAAACTCAAAATTGGTCACTCAGGTGAAAAAGACGTCTGTGATACAGAATTGCTTCCAAATAACAGAAGGGTCCAGAAACCAGGTGAAACAGTTAATGCTTTTATTAGATGAAGGATGCGAATATGGAGATCTAAAAGCGGAATTAAAAGGAGATCGCATTGTAGTAGGTATTACTGATGAATCCTATCAGATTTATTGCAGCCTAAGGAAGACCTCACACTAGACAAAGCTATTCAGTTGGTGAGACAAGCAGAGGTCCAGAAGAAAAACAGAGCAATCCTGAGAGGTGAAGAAAGACCTTGGTCCAGGAAATCTCCAGCAACCGTACAGTTCCTTAAGCACAGGGCTGCAAAAGAAGCCCCAGAAAAGAAGGTACACTGGAGGGGGAAGGGCAAGACACCATTAAACCCTGCCAACGCTGTGGTGCCAAAAAGACCCATAGGTACAAACAGGTTGCTGCAAAAAAGCAGCATGTAAGAAAATAGGCCATTTCGGGACGATGTGCCAAAATAAAATTTCTACTCCTAAAGGTTTGAAAGAAAAGGTCTTCATGCATAGAGCTGTTAATGAAGTTGAAAATCTCCATCAGGAGAGAAATCAAAAAACTTTTCTGGTGAGATCAATGACCCTAATCAGGCATTCTGGTTTGCAGATATATATGTCAATGGACCGATCACCAATTTTAAACTGGACACTCGAGCAAGGGTAATGGTTTTATCAGACAACGAACCGTGGCTATCAACGCATTACCTACACCCAACAGAAACTCAGTTACATGGCCCAGGAGGGGTTTAACTGAAAGTCAAGTCAAGGGAAAACTACAGGCAACACTCCAGTACAAGGGAAAGCAGATGTTGGAAATACTGTGGCTGGAATTTTGCACCCCCCCCCCACCCCGCTCAACAGGAGCGGGCTGTTGACGGGGGGAAGGTCGTAAAATAGAGTGGAAGGCGGGGATGCGTCCCAATGCCTTCCCGCCCCTTTGCAATTTTACCAGGGGCGGCAGCAGTGAGAAACGGCCCAGCTGTCCCAGGCCAATCAAGGCCCTTAAGTGGCCAATTAACTGCTACTTAAGAGCTTCCTTAAGCATAGCATCCTTACTAGTATTTTCAATTCCTCTCGTAATAAAGGATATCATTCCATTAGCCTTCTTTATTACCTGCTGTACCTGCATACTAATGCACCCACTAATGAAGCAAGTCCAACATCAGCTAGAAGGGATGACCAGAATTGGAGTCATTTCTCCTGTCACTGAGCCTACGGAGTGGTGCTCGGGAATGGTCCAGTTCTAATCCTAATGGTACTCTTTGCATTTGTGTAGACATAATAAGGCTATGACAAGAGAAGTTCATCCGATGTCCTCAGTAGATGAAAGCTTGGCAAAGTTATCCAAAAGTACCATGTTCACAAAGCTTTTGGCAAGTTCCATTGAATAAGAAGTCAAGGTTATTGACAACCTTTATTACTCTGCTCAGAAGATTTTGTTTTAATCGTTTACCATTCGGTATAACATCAGCACTGGAAATATTCCAAAGAAGAGATCACCTCTCATTCTTCTAAACTCCAGAGAATAAAGGCCCAAGTCTATTTAATCTTTCCTCATAGGACAATCCCTCCATCCCAGGAATTAGTTTGGTGAACCTTAGTCCATGGTGAATCCATTGAAGAACATGACCTGAGGGTTAAAGCAGTTTTGAATTGTCTCCAAGAAGAAGGTTTGATACTTAATGAAAAGTGAATTGTTGAAAACGAAATTTGTTTCTTAGAGCACATTGTCAGTAGCAACAGCATAATGGCAGGCCTGCAAAAAATGAAAGCCATTGGTGAATTCCCACTTCCTACATCTGTCCAGGATCTTCAACGATTCCTTGGAATGGTTATGCAGCTGGCAAAGATTTTACCCAATCTAGCGCAAGTTACTGAACCCTTACAACAACTATGAAGGAAAGCTCAAGCATGGTGCTGGGATGCATATCAGGAGCAAGCATTTCAAAGGATTAAGGAGATGCTGATTTCGCCAGATATCTTAGTGCATATTAATTCCTTACTATTAACCACAATTGCAGCAGCCATCTTATCTACAGGGTTAGGGGCAGTCTTGTTTCAAGAACAGCCAGATGGCTGTCAAAGACCGGTTTATTATGCATCACAAGCATTGTCTGAGACCGAGACGAGGTACGTCGTCATAGAGAAAGAAAGTCTCACAGTCACGTGGGCTTGTGAGAAGTTCTCATATTATATTATCAGCTTAAAGGCTGCCATAGAGACAGACCACAAACCCCTAGTTTCCTTACTTGATGAAAAGGAACTCACTAAGATGCCTCTGAGAATCCAGAGCTTCCGGTTGAAGTTAATGAAGTTCATGTACGAAACGGTATACGTACGGTGCAAGCAACAAATGACAGCAGATGCATTGGCCAGAGCTACTGTTGACAGGATGTTAACTATATTTATGAGATTGAGTTATATTCTCAGTTCACTGCATCACAATGGCTGGTAAGTTCAAAAAGTCCAAGAAATTCGTCATGCTCAGATGGAAGATGAGGAATGCATTATATAAGCTAATATTTCAAGCAAGGCTGGCTGCAGCAGCATCCAAGCGGTAAGAGGATGAAAATCTTCTTGGAACACAGAAGACACTTTACGATTGTGCGTGATTTGCTGGTATATAATGAGAGGCTGGTGATTCCAGACTCATTCCATGTAGACATCTTGGAGAAAATACACCAGGGCCTCATGGGTATAACAAAATGTAGAGCACGGGCTCAGTCATCCATGTGGTGGCTGGGAATATTGAAAGGTACAGAAGAAATGATTTCTAATTGCCAGATATGTGCAGAACACAGACAGGATCCGAGGGAACCCCTTGTAAGACTCTTAAAAAGGGGGACTCACTTCCCTCTAAGATCCTGATCCTGTACTGAGTATCAATTGCACGAAACAGACTTTGGATACAATTTCCACTCTGTGTGGAACACTTTTATTAACTCACCAAGCAATAGTATATACTTACACCACCAATTGCTCAGTAGACCCGCGTACAGAAATTCATTCCCCGGTGGTCAGGTCCTCTGAACAATGTCTTCCACACAACTTCCTGTGACTGACCAAGTCACACTTCCCAGCTGCAGCAACAATGTCCTTGTGAGCTATGGCTTTATATGCTTTTCTGACCCTTTATTATGTAAAACTGTATTCGGTTAAAATGTTATTAAAATGTCATAAGTGAGTTCATGCTAAAATTACTGAAGACTCAGTAATCTCTCTTAGCTAGACTAACCAAATATACAAATGGTGGCAGACTAACCAAACATACAACAGTCCACAGCACACCTGCTGCTGCTGATTGGACAGGAATCCCAGAAGTAAAATGATAATGAGATGAAATAAAAACAGAAAGTCCTGGAAATACTCAGCAGGTCTGGCAGCATCTGTGGAGAGAGAAGCAGAGTTAATGTTTCAGGTCAGTGACCCTTCATCAGATCTGCTGAGTATTTCCAGCATTTTCTGTTTTTATTTCAGATTTCCAGCATCAACAGTATTTTGCTTTTATTTTAGTGATAATGAGGTAGCAGCATTAAAAGGCACAGACCTCTAAACTTACTTCTGAGTTTCCCCATGCAATATTGGAATCCCCCAGTTCGAAGGCTATCTCAGAACTTATATCAGGGACAATGCTTCAGGACCTTTTGGGGTCCAGAATCAGCACTCTGCATGCAGCCTATGTACAACTGGGAGGCCTGAAGTAAAACAAGTACAAGATTCAATTCCTATCCATTCAAAAGAGATGATGTATGATTTGCTGAGCCAATGCAGCATTTTCTGTCTTTGTGGCAGATTCAGATTATTTATAGTTTTGTGCCTTATAGTTTAAAATGTTCTGGTTATTAGAGAAATTGGCAAATATTGCTCTACCAGATATATCTTGCCTTATGATAATCTGTATATTTTACGGCATAACACAGCTTTCAAGCACAACTGTGCATCTTCTGATTTACCACAATCATAGACACAGGCAATTGATTGACTTAATATGGTGAACAAACAACAATTTCTGTAGTCCATTTAAATAACAGACAATTGGAAATATTAATTGGAGCAAATTGAATAACCAATATTATACCTGATTTTCACTTTTCTACATCACAATTCTGGCCCGTCTACAACTTAAATGACAACATAATTAACTTAGCAAAACTTTCAAAGTGGCTCACAAAAGCACTTCACTTCCCAAATAAGAAATTAGTTGAATTGTTGAACAACATCTACAACACACAAAGATTTTCAGAAGCTATTTAATGCCTATTAAGTAATGCAAGTATATCTGGTTTTGAAACACAAAGCAAAAAGCACCCACGTTTAAGCTGATAATCAGGCTGGGGCTACAGCTGGCTTTTAGTGAACTCCACTTGAATTTCCTGTGCAAAGGCAGATTTTTATCCGTGCAGGAACTGAGCCAAGCTTTCATTTATGCTAAATGAATATTTCAATGTTTTAGATCTGTTTTTGAGATTAATGATCTGGGATTTGTTAAACTCGATTCTTAAAAAAATTCACACTAAAGTGTACCTAATATTTATGAGTCTAATCTAAGTGAATCAGTTCCATGGACAAAATAAATTCAGTTGGATCAGAATATTAATTTTCGTTAATGACACATAGAGGATGAATTTATAATGGATGATTAGTTATCAAGATGATGTCCATGTAATCCTATGTAAGACAATGTCCACCTCAGGGGTTCACTATAAAGTTTGCTGATAATTGGGTGTCAAATATATAAATTAGTTTTGAGAAAGCTGCTAGTGAGAGATTAAGGGTAATTTTCAACCGCCACTTGGCTGGATCACCCATCCATGATATCAGCCATCTGATTTTCATCCGATTGTGATCCCTGCAGTTCAAGATTTTCTGCAGCCAGTGCCTTCTAATCTGCCACATCAAACCACAGCCCTTCTGGATAGCAAAGTTGTGAAGGGCGCAACAGGCGGTGATAGCTCTAAAGACCTCCTCTGGCTCAGACTGCAGATCCGCACCCAACCTATTTGGGCATTGAAAGTGTGTTTACAGCATCCCAACGGTCCCTTCAAACACCATCCTGGTTGCTATATGTGCTTCATTGTACCACTCCTCTACTTCTGTTTGGGATAGTCTGGGTGGGGTGATCAGCTATGGCAGCAGGGGTATGCCTTATCTCCCAGTAGTCATCTTTGACGTGCTTTACTTCCTTCCTAGAATACTGTAAGATGAAAGCACCTTTCCAGCTTTTGGCATCTTGAACATTAAGAATCATAGCAACTTGCATTGATGTAGTATCGTGAAGGTGTCACACATTATCTGCCTATTCATGAAGTGGCATCCCTTCCCATTCACATAGGTGAGGGGGAGCTCTGCGCACAGCACCCTGCACCTTGCAATCCCATAGAACCATTTGGACTTTAACTCTGCTGTCTGGGTGCCAAAGCTAATGAAGTGAGCTGCATTTTTGTAAAGGATGTCGGTAATCTGGCATATGTAATTCTCACTGCTCTCTAGTTTATGTTACAGAGATCTCTACGTGGCTGCCTGAAAGAAACCTAAGTCATAAAAATTGGTGGCCTTCCTCGCACAAAGAGAGCATTATTGGGAGGTGAGCATAATTATGCCTGAGATCTTCATGCAGCAGGACCGGAGACAGAGCGAGAGAGAGGAGCATGGCTGGAGTGGAGAGAGAGAGAGAGAGAGGGGAACAGCAGGAGCAGAGAGAGAGAGAGGAGCACGGCGAGAGCAGAGAGAGGAGCATGGCGGGAGTGGAGAGAGAGAGGAGCACGGCGGGAGCGGAGAGAGAGAGGAGCACGTTGGGAGCGGGGGGAGAGAGGAGCACGGCGGGAGCGGAGAGAGAAAGGAGCACGGCGGGAGCGGAGAGAGAGAGGAGCACGGCGGGAGCAGAGAGAGAGAGGAGCACGGCGGGAGTGGAGCAGGGAAAAATCGAAAAGTGACATCAGAGTGAAGTCATAATCAACAGTGAGAGCAGGGAAACAGAGAGCAGCCGGTAAGCTTTTAATTTAATTTAATTAAATCAAACATAGCATCAAACATCACAGGCAAGTAGATATGTGATTGGTTTGGGAAGAAGCTACCTGTTTGGTGAGTATCTGGTAAGTGATTAAGGTCCATTCTAATTCTAGCATTTAAAATAGTAAAGGAACTACTAGTAAGCTTAATAAAATATATATAAAAAAGGAAAATAAAATAAATAATTGAATAAAATAATTTAGTAGTTAATTAAAACACATTAAGGATGGCAGGACAGGTGATGTGTCACGGCTGCAGCATGTGGGAGCTCCTGGATGCCAGTGTGATGCAGGGCAAACACGTCTGCAGTAAGTGTTTGCGGCTGGAACAGCTTCGGCTCAGAGTCATTGAACTGGAGTCTGAGCTGCAGACACTGCAACACATCAGGGAGGCGGAAAGTTACCTGGATATTTTGTACCAGGAGGCGGTCACACCCATTAGGATAGGGTCTTCTGATTTGGTCAGTGGTCAGGGACAGGAGAGTGTGGCTGCAGCTGAGGCAGGTAAGAGGGCCGGAGTACAGGGGCCTCAGCCTTTGCAATTGTCCAACAGGTTTGCGGTTCTTTCAGCTTGTTTGGATGAGAGTGTGGGCTGCAGGGTGGATGAGCAACCTGACCATGGTACCATGATACAGGAAGCCATTCAAGTGGAAGGAGAAAAAAGGAATGTAGTGGTAGTAGGGGACAGTATAGTTAGGGGGATTGACACAGTCCCGCAAAGAGCGGGAGTCCAGACAGCTGTGTTGCCTGTCCAGTGCCAGGGTTCAGAACGTCTGCTCAGGGCTGGAGAGAAACTTACAGTGGGAGGGGGAGGATCCAGTCGTCGTCGTCCATGTAAGTACCAACAACATAGGCAGGACAAGGATAGAGATTCTGCATAGTCAGTATGAGGAACTAGGTGCTAAATTAAGAAGCAGAACGTCAAAGGTAATAATCTCTGGATTATTACCTGAGCCACGTCCACATTGGCATAGGGCAAGTAAGGTTAGAGAAATTAATGCATGGCTCAAAGACTGGTGTGGTAGAAGTAGGTTCCAGTTCCTGGGGCACTGGCACCAGTATTGGTGAAAGTAGTGGCTGTACCATTGGGATGGTCTACACCGGAACCGTGCTGGAGCCGGTGTTCTAGCAAGCCGCATAACTAGGGAACTTGAGAGGGTTTTAAACTGAATAGTGGGGACAAGGGATCAAATTTGGGAAGATATGGTAAATCAAGGAGTAGAGACAAGGAAAGAGAGAAAGGTATGAATATGGGAAATGATAAATAGATTGTGACAGAAAGCGAGAGCATACAAATCTAAGAGTAAATCAACAGATAAGGCTAGAGGTTACAAAAATAATAAAAGGACAAAACTAGAGGCTCATATCTGAATACACATAGCATTTGAAACAAAACAGATGAACTGAGAGCGCAAATAGAAATAAATAAGTATAATCTGATAGCCATTACAGAGACATGGCTGCTGGACGACATAGATTGGGACCTGAATGTTGAAGGGTACATTGCATTAAGGAAGGACAGGAAGCTAGGAAAAGATGGAGGGGTAGCTCCGTTAATTAATGATGATATTAGTGCAATAGAGAGGGATGACCTAAGTTTAGGAGACCAGAATGCAGAAGCAGCTTGGGTAGAGTTAAGAAACCATAAAGGCAAGAAGTCACTTGTGGGAGTGGTGTACAGGCCACCTAACATTAACCACACTGTAGGACGGGGTATAAAGGAAGAAATAATGGCAGCTTGTCATCAGCGATAATTATGGGGGATTTTAACCTACATATAGACTGAAAAAATCAGATGGGCAGAGGTAGCCTAGATGAGGAGTACATAGAATGTTTTCAGGATAATTTCTTGGAACAATACATTCTGGAGCCAACCAGAGAGCAGGCTATACTAGACCTGGTATTGTGCAATGAGATAGGATTAACTAATGACCTCATAGTTAAGGCGCCCCTAGGTAGCAGCGATCATAATATGAATGAATTTTACATTCAGTTTCAGGGAGAGAAGAGTGGGTTCAAGACTAGGATTTTAAACTTAAATAAGGGCAATTATGACACAAATATTCAAATCCTCTCTGGCCACAGGAGAGGTACCAGAGGACTGGAGCACAGTGAATGTGGTACCATTATTCAAGAAGGGTAGCAGGGATAAACCAGGTAATTACAGGCCAGTGAGTCTAATATCAGTGGTAAGGAAATTATTGGAAATAATTCTGAGGGACCGAATTAATCTCCTTGGAGAGGCAGGGATTAATCAAGGATAGTTTGAATGGCTTTGTCAGGGGGACATCATGTCTAACAAACTGGAAGAATTTTTCGAGGAGTTGACTAAATGTGTAGAAGAGGGTAAAGCAGTTGATATAGTCTACGTGGACTTCAGTAAGGCTTTTGATAAGGTCCCACATGGGAGATTGGTTAAGAAGGTAAGAGCCCATAGGATCCAGGGCAATTTGGCAAATTGGATCCAAAATTGGCTTAGGGGCTGGAGGCAGAGGGTGATGGTCGAGGGTTGTTCTTCCGAGTGGAAACCTGTGACCAGTGGTGTACCGCAGGGATCGGTGCTGGGACTCTTGTTGTAAGTAGTGTACATTAATGATTTAGATGTGAATATAGGAGGTAAGTTCGCAGATGACACGAAAATTGGTGGTGTTGTAAATAGTGAGGAGGAAAGCCTTAGATTACAGGATGATATAGATGGGCTGGTAAGATGGGAATAGCAGTGAACTGGCAAATCAGGTTAAGGGATAGGCCAATAGAAATGCAGTGGCAGACAGTTAAGGGCATATTTCAGAATATACAGAATAGATACATTTCAACGAGAAAGAAAAATTCCAAGGGTGGGACCTGCCATCCGTGGTTAACCAAAACAGTTAAAGATAGTATCAAACTTAAAGAAAAATCCTATAATTGCGCAAATATGGGAGGCAGGTCAGAAGATTGGCCAGAATATAAAAAACAGCAAAGAATGACTAAAAGATTGATAAAGAAGGTACAATTAGAGTGCGAGAAAAAGCTAGCTAGAAATATAAAATCAGATAGTAAGAGTTTCTAGAGATATTTCAAAAAGAAAGCGTTGTTCCTATAGAAGGTGAGTCTGGGGAATTAATAATGGATAATAAGGAGATGGCAGATGAATTGAACAGATATTTTGCATCAGTCTTCACTATTGAGGATACAAGTAACATCCCAGGATTAGCTGTAAGTCAGGAAATGAAAGGGAGAGAGGAACTCAAGAAAATTACAATCACCAGGAAACGTGGTACTGAACAAATTGTTGGAGCTGCGGGCTGACAAGTCCCCGGGTCCTGATGGACTTCATCCTAGGGTTTAGTTTAGTTTAGTTTAGAGATACAGCACTGAAACAGGCCCTTCGGCCCACCGAGTCTGTGTTAAAAGAAGTGGCTAGTGAGATTGTTGATGCAGTACTTCTAATTTTCCAAAATTCCCTAGATTTGGGGAAGGTTCCATTAGATTGGAAAATAGTGAATATAACTCTTTTATTCAAAAAGGGAGGGAGACAGAAAGCAGGAAACTACAGGCCATATAGCTTAACATCTGTCTTAGGGAAAATGTTAGAAGCTATTATTAAAAATGTTATAGCTGGGCATTTAAAAAATTCAAGTTAATCAGGCAGAATCAACATGGTTTTGTGAAAGGGAAATCATGTTTAACCAATGTATTGAAGTTCTTTGAGGGCGTTACATGTGCTGTGGATAAAGGGGAACTGGTGGATGTATTGTACTTAGATTTCCAGAAGGCATTTGATACAGCACCACATCAAAGGTTATTGCAGAAAATAACAGCTCATTATGTAGGGGGTAACATATTGGCATGGATAAAAGATTGGCTAGCTAACAGGAAACAGAGAGTAGGCATAAATGGGTCATTTTCTGGTTGGCAAGATGTAATGAGTCGTGTGCCACAGGGATCTGTACTGGGGCCTCAACGTTTTACAATTTATGTAAATGACTTAGATGAAGGGACTGAAGGTATAGTTGCTAAATTTGCTGATGACACAAGGATAGGTAGGAAAGTAACTTATGAAGAGGACATAAGGGGGCTACAAAGGGATATAGATCGGTTAAGTGAATGGGCAAAGACCTGGCAAATGGAGTATAATGTGGGAAAGTGTGAAATTGTCCACTTTGGCAGGAAGAATAAAAAAGAAGCATATTATCTAAATGGTGAGAGATTGCAGAGGTCTGAAATGCAGAGGGATCTGGGTGTCCTAGTCCATGAATCGCAAAAGGTTAGTATGCAGGTACAGCATGTAATTAGGAAAGCTAATAGAATGTTATCATTTATCGCGAGGGCAATTAAATACAAAAGTAGGGAAGTTATGCTTCAGCTACACAGGACATTGGTGAGACCACATCTGGAGTAATGTGTACAGTACTGGTCTCCTTATTTAAGGAAGGATGTAAATGCATTGGAGGCAGTACAGAGAAGGTTTACTAAACTAATACCTGGAATGGGCGGGCTGTCTTATGAGGAAAGATTGGACAGGCTAGGCTTGTATCCGTTGGAATTTAGGAGAGTAAGAGGCAACTTGATTGAAACATATAAGATCCTGAGAGGTCTTGACAGGGTGGATGTGGAAAGGATGTTTCCCCTTGTGGGAGAATCTAGAACTAGGGGTCACTGTTTCAAAATAAGGGGTCGCCCATTTATGACAGAGATGAGGAGAAATTTTTTCTCTCAGAGGGTCATGAGTCTTTGGAATTCTCTTCCTCAAAAGGTGGTGGAAGCAGAGTCTCTGAATATTTTTAAGGCAGAGGTAGACAGATTCTTGATAAGCAAAGGGGTGGAAGGTTATTATGGGTAGGTGGAGCAGGCTCGAAGGGCCGAGTGGCCTACTCCTGCTCCTAATTCATATATTTGTATGTTCATAGGTCAGAGATGTCCGATTACATCTCTTGAAAAGCAAACTCTTCTGATGCAGTGCTCCTCAGAGAGATCCTGATAGGACCTGCATTGCTTGTAAATTCTTTAGTGGGCAGTAATATGTGGTGGGATGTGTTTTTCTGCAATGGTGCCTGACTCTGCCTTCCTCGAACCTGTGCTGCTTTTCCTCCTCCTCCATTATAATGGCATCGATATATTGCCAGGACAATAGGTATATCTGCTCTTGAGGTGCTCTGTCTGCGGTTGGGGTTCCGAAAATCTTCAGATGGTCTGATGAGTAACGGGTGGCGAAAAATCAAATGCAAATCTCAGTAGGAAGACTCGGGCAGATTGTATGAAGGGTCAAAAAGATCAAGAAAAGTAAAGGGAGGCAATTAAAAGGCACACAAGCTGTGCGAATTCCATAAACCCAAGTTTCCTCCCCTAAAATGGTTCCAACAGTGTTCCAGTGATGCTAATGTACCAAAAGTGACAAGGGAATTTACACCTCTGTCTCTTGCTGACAATATATTTTCGGACAAAACCAGCAACACAATTATGCACAGCACAGCACAGTATTCCTGCAAAACTTTAACTATTGGGACATAGAATAAAATTCAGCATTTATCAATCCCAAAAATATAAATGTCATTGTCCTCTAGCAGTAAGTGGTTTTTCACTGCCCAGTTCTTTCTGATGTAATTCACCTGCACAAAATTAAGTCACAATTAATTACAGTAACAATGAGCATAAATAATCATGCCAAATTTCACAAAAGTGCCAATTTACTCCACAAGGTACGTGACCAAACTGCTGTCACAGTGACATTGAGCATCTCTGCAAGGCATCTCAGTGCCAAGACAATATTTAAAAGTCTTCCCCTTCGATATTTCCCGTGAACAAGAGCGCTGCACAGCTTACAGGGCTTTGAAAATAAATTTGTTTGGTTCTGTAAACCTTCAACAGATGTAGGAGACAAGTGGTTAAAGGCTAGAAATTGGTTGAGGAGTGGGCGGGGGAGTGCCAGGAAAGTGTGTGATGCTGAGATAGGCTAAGTAGAGCCAGCTGTATAACATTAAATTGACGATTTCATCCTCGTGTGAGTAGTACACAGAAATTGGACCCCACTGTGAAAATTTAACAAATTCTACTCCCAATTTCAAATTATATTTCATCTTGTTCTGCACAATCTCCACGATAAATGTATAACTGTAATCGAAAAGTAACTTATTTTTGAAACTTTAGTGAAAAAACTCAGTTGTTATTCATTAATATTTTCATTTCTACTTTCCTCCAAAGTACTGGCATACAACATGCTGGAGGAGAAAGTGGGATGGGTCTGTCACATTTTCCGGGTGTAAAATGGGCTTAGCCTGGTCGGGCACAGTGTCACAATGCTCTTTGATGCCATATTGATTGATCTGTTGCTCAATAGTCGTCCACGGCAGCTGCCTGCAACAAGCACAGGCATTATTTGAATATGATGATTGGGGCCCTGCACCGGAATCAGAGCCCTTTTGCTAAATTGATGCCCATGCACACCTGAAATTTCATTTCCTTCACTCACCCAGTAAATCATGGCAGGAACAATCGATAAGCAAATTTCACAAGATATTTAAAGGTATCCTCATCTCCTTTAAAGTAAGCTTCTAGTTAGTAACATTAGGCTGCTAGGAGACTTTTGGGCCTTTGGCAAGTGTTTCTCCGTTCATGCTTTTGCAGAGTGAGTTTGTGAAGAGCAAGAAATGTTTCACTGAATTTTGCTTGTTTTGAATTACTGAATATGGGAGTTCTGATGGTTTTACCATTAAGGTTCCCAAATCAGATGGAGGAACAGCAACAAGGAAGACAATAAAGACCTGAAGATGCTGCATGAAGAAGGCAAGGGTAAAGGAGGCATCACAGCATGTGGGTATTCAAGAAAAGAGCCCAAGAGCAGGGCATGCACTGCATTGTCAGTGGCAGTGAATGTCACCATGGCTGTAAATTTTTATGTCTCTGACTCCTTCCAAACTGCTTCTGGTGACATCAGAAACATTAGTCAGTTTGCCATGTGTGTAGTCAACCGTCAGGTCATTGATGCACTGTTTGCAAGACATGAACAGATAATATCTCCCTAATGGAGATTGGAAAACAGGATGATAGAGCATGAGGATTTGTCCAATTTGCTGGATTCCCACATGTACAAGCATTATAGACTGCACAGACTTAGCCCTGAGAGCTTCCCATCACAAACCAGTTGTGTTTGTCAACAGAAGGACGTCCATTTGCTCAATGTTCAACTTGTGTGTGACCATAGGCAGCAACTCATGCAGGTCCATGTCAGGCTTCCTGGCAGTAGTCATGAGGCTTTCATACTGTGCCAATCCTCAATACTCCCTGTGTTCCATCCAGACCCCCTTTGGGCAGCAGGCTACTTATTGGGGACAAGAAACATCTCCTCACCAACTGGCTCATGGCTCCTGTCAGGAACCCAGGTATAAATACGGAGTGCCAATATGAGAGCCATGCAGCAAGAAGGGTTCCAATTGAGCAAACTATTGGCATTGTGGAACAGTTGTTCTTCTATCTGGACAGCTCAGGAGAGGTCTGTCAGTACAGAAAAGAGCAAGTGTCAGAATTTATTATCATTTACTGCATGGTTGATGACTTGCCATCCAAAGGGGAGTTGCCTTGGAGCTGCCTCATGAGGAAGAGGTAGAGCAGGAAGAAGAGAATGAGGAGCTGGATGATTCAGAAGAAGAGCAAAGCACAGCAATAAAGTAAGCTGCCAGAGTTGGAAGACAACAAATTGTTAAGGAGAGATTCTCCAAAACAGTCCTTTCCCTGCCCAGAGCAGCAATACTCCCTCCTTTCCATAATAATAAAAGCAAAATACTGCGGATGCTGGAAATCTGAAATAAAAACAAGAAATGCTGGAAATACTCAGCAGGTCTGGCAGCATCTGGCAGCAGCTTCATGAATATTTCTATCGCATCACTTGATGGTCAACAGCTATATCAAAATAAAATGCTTTTACTTCCATCAGCCTCTGTCCTTGATGTCACAAATAGTCACATGACTGCTGTATATCTACATTTCAGTTGTGTGCAAATCTCCAGTGCCTGTCTTGCACACACTTTTATGCATTGTAGTGCTCCTACAAATTGGATCCACAGTGCCACAGCTTGGGAGGTGGAATGCTGCTTCACTTCACTGAGGGCCCTTGAGATGGTCATGGTGGTTCCCAGTGTTTCTGACCATTGACAACCTGGTTGCAGACTGCCAAAACTCAGCTTCAGCCAGTGCAAGCTGGCCCTGTTGGCTGTCTGGCACCAACAAGGGTATTGGTTGAGAGGCTGGCAGAGAAGCAGCCACAATGTCCCTTTGAGAGAGAACAGAAGGTTCTACCATGAAGCCAATAACACCTTCAGGGGCTGAGTCTCAACAATCACATTGCTCTGCATGTACCGGTGTGTTGGGAGGCTCTCAAAGACCCCATGCATGCTCTCTTTCAGGTTTTGTAAGCTGGTGGAATTTTTGGTCCCCAGAGCAAGATGGCAGTAGTCTGAACTTGCATCAAAGCTTCATATCTGTGGATGCCCCTGTGGTGCTCATAGGACTGACCACTTGCTCCATGCTTGACTTGATTGTGCACAGCATTGGCACCAAGACAGCATATAAGTTAGAGCTGGACAAGCTCTGCAATGGTATCTCTAAGAGTAAGGTCAGGTGATGGATCCTATTGTGCAGTGCTGCCATCTCCTTTTTCTTCTTCCTGAAGGTTGAAATAGGAAAAATGGGGGAAAAGTTTAGTGGCATGGATAAGCTGAGACAGGGTTGGTTTCCAAAAGCAGCAAAAATTTTCCATGCATCATATGTAGGACAATATTTAAGTGAGAAGGGAAGGAGGGAAAGATGGTTGCGAACCCTGTAGGACTCTAGCCTCATCAGACACTATGCTCCTGACACGTCTCCTGAACCCAATACCCATCACCCACTTTTCAGTTGAGGGTAACACATGGATGAATGATGGCCCTCCTCCTGGGGCTGCCTGTTCACTGTTAGTGTGTGTGACCTTGTCCTGCAAGAAAGAAGAAAGTATTTCAGTTTTTAGAATACTGAGGGTGGATTATTGTTGCTAGTATGTGAAAGATGGCTGCAGTGATTGAAGAAGGCTCCTAGTAATTGTGGGAGGGAAGGGTTGCAAGTGCAGAGGCAACAGACAGTGAAAGGCTAAATACAGAGAATAGTGAGAGGTATGAGTTAGGAGGGTTACCTTAGCTAGCCTTGTGAGGTCATTAAACTTTTTTGGCACTGCAGCCATGTTCTGGGGACGATACTAATGGCACTCGCTCTCTACTATTTCTGCACAATCATGCCATGCAGTTTGCCTGGATATGTTCCTGCTGTCTAGTGAATAGAACATGTCCCTCCTCCTGATGATCTCCTCCACCAAAACCTCCAACGGAGCATCCAAAGACTGGAGGATCTTTGAATATTCTGCCTCCAACTTGCCTATTTTATTTAAATTAATGAGAGGCATGAACTTGGGACAATCTTTATGGGGTCTGGTAATTGTGACACCCATTCTTGTACACAAAACCCCACTTACAGCAATTTCTACCCCTCTGTCTCTTGTGAACACTCAACTTTAGTCAAAGTTCTGCACAGCACTACTACTATTTAAGTTTGATCAACTTGTATCTACTATTCCTACATTCATGCAGTAATTTGCATTTACACATCCAGGTCCAGGGTCTAAATCAAGCCCATTCAATGGATTAGTAACTGTGCATGTTCTGCCTCTTAAAGTCCAATCTGCGATGAGTTTAAGCAGTTAGAAGCAATCAGGATGGCTGAGATAAGAAATGAAAAACTCACACTTATGCAATCAAGGCATTCACTTCAGATGTCAGAGGAAAGACAATAATAGTGCGCAAGCTTTATCTGCACCATAATGTACCAGATCAAAGTGCTCAGTTATATCACCTAGCCCTGATTTAAACCTAACCCACTCAGCGGGAATGGAATGGGGTCAGGTCTGGCACTTGTTTTACACCCCAACTTCAATGCAGTGGAAAATTCAGCAGGGCAGGTTAGGTTAAAATTAGGGGTAAGGGCTTCAAAATTTCAACTGTTTTCCTTTACTCACCATTCACCTCCCTCACCTTGATAGCACATTAACATTACACAAAACTAAAAAATTACAAATGGTTTAAATATCTCTCCCCAGAAATTTAGAGATTTAGGCTTTATCATGCTTTTATTTAGTTCTATCCTATAAAATATAATTGAATGAATTTTGAAACAAATAAAGTTAAAATCAGCCCTAAAGTATTTTAGTTCATTTAATGATAAAAGGTATGAAATTGGTCTTCATCAGTCGTGTGAAACGGGCCCGTTAACAGATCAATGGCCAGTTTTACACTTTGGGAATTTTCATTTCCATTGGCACAGACCAATTCCACCTACAAACTGCTCCATTTTGTTGCTCACATTCTTTTAAAGCTCCTGTCCAAACTATTTCAGTAGATTTTCAATTATTGTATCAATGCTTTTAAGTAGAGAAAAATGCATAGCCAGTGATGCAGCAAGATTTTTGCGCTCAATGAGTTATAACAGTCAATTTGAAACATTCCATAATCCAGTTACTCAAACCCCAGACAACTTATGCATTAGCCTCACGTCGGCTAGCTTCTGTCCTACTTTGTATTTGTGCACACGCAAGGCACCATCTGGATTTACGCACCAATACATTCTGAATGTGCAACACGGCACATTTTTATTGTTTCCATCGGCACAAACTGGGGTAGTGCATATATACATCATCCAAACATGTCGAACATAAATGATCTGGAAATGTGATTTAAGTACATCCGAATGATGCATGGTCCAAGCATGGCATGGTGTCAAAATGTGGCTTAGTCAGAATGAGCATGTGTTAAAATAACTGACAGAAGCAATTGAATAAGAGTGCGAGGATAATGAATGTTCAATATAATGCCACTGACCTCAAATTTATTGTGAATCGTTGCACCATGCATCACTAATTTGGAGTGACAATTGCATTTTCATTTAAAAAGGCGACTTCCAATGATGCATTTTACTCCTAAAAATAAGCAGTCTTCTATCAAGCTTGCTGATCATAAATACAGATCTGTTAACATTAAGAAAGTGATATATGTCACTACTGGGAGTTTCCACTGGGGTTCTCCTGATCAATGGAAACTCCAGATAAAATATCTTAACAG
Organism: Heterodontus francisci; assembly: GCF_036365525.1. Taxonomy (NCBI): domain Eukaryota; kingdom Metazoa; phylum Chordata; class Chondrichthyes; order Heterodontiformes; family Heterodontidae; genus Heterodontus; species Heterodontus francisci. The sequence continues at coordinate 51,069,303 of NC_090394.1, forward strand.
GGCTTGTGACTATCTTCTGCCAAAGTTACAGCAACAAATCAGGAGAACCCTGAGGAAATTCCCAGCAAAGATTATTCGTTACTGCTCAGCCACATTGTCTGGTGCAAAAATCAATCATGTTAGAAACAGCAAGCTTCATATGTCCCACAGATCGTATGGAACGATTGATCAATGCTTTAATCTTATGTTCAATGTCATAATAGTGCTAGTGTGATTGCTTGGAGTCACTGATGGTCTTCAGTATCATTAGAACATTATCTGGTAAGTCCAAGATGTAGTTTGTCAATCATCTTTTGGAAATCACCTGGAACAGCGTCCTCACATTAGGAATGATGGGCACAGGCTTGTGCAAAGCTCTGCAAAGTAATTATTTTTAAAGATAGAACAAACTCTGGTGGCTTACTTTACCAGAATTCACATTTTAATGATTGGATTTTGTCCAACATACACTGAATCCCATCAAGTCCTCGAACCAAGCAATCTCTGTCAGTATAATTTCTATGCACCTAATATTGACTACATACAGTCTATCCATAATCAACACATTAATTACTTAAGCACAGGGGCTTACAAACTAGTTGGCCAAGCCAAGGCTTAGAGGTCATGTCCCTTGGTGCTGCTGGAGTTTAACAGATAATAACCATGGAGCTTAACAGCACAGAGCACAAGTAAAGTTCTCACTGTTGTCTAAACAAAACCATCATATTTATGAGGGTATTTGCTTTCAGACTTACCGGAATCCAAGTGGGAAGAATCCCAGTTTTTCTTAGTGATCTACTCTTCTGGATTCCTTTAGTGTGCCTAGAGAGCTGTGGATCTGCCTGTTTGAGGTATCAGATTACCACATCTGCTGCAAAAGAATGACTTAGTTTTGAACTTTCATTGCCAGGTGTGCCATTTGCCGTTTCAATCCAAAAGCACCCTGTCAATATTTCCCTTTCCCATCTTCTCAAGTGGGTTATTCGTTAATTGGTCGTTGGCTGACAGCAACAAATACTACAACTTGCTTTTGTATAGCACCTTTAACATAGTAAAATGTCTTAAGGCACTTCACAGGAGCATAATCAGAAAAAAATTGATAACTGACTAGAACAGGTTTGGCCTCTTGCTAGGTAGACAGCAGTTACCAGGAACTCCCGACATGTTGAACAGCACAATATGCGAGTGCATTGGCGCATTCATCCTGATAACAGAATAGACATATATCATACCCCTAAGAATGATGGTTTCACTAACTGAAGGTGTAGAGCCCAGCAGCAAGAGCTTCTCTAAAGCAACCGAATCATGGTAGGCACAGAGCTCTGGATATATGAATGCACATTCTCATATCCATTCTCCCAGTAATATTTTCTAGTAAATCTTATCCCAAATATGAAGTTTTCTCAGTAACACAATGGACATCGGTCTTCAGTGAGACTGAACGACTTATATGGGGCAGCTTGTAGTGTACCAGCTATCGTAATGCTCCAGAAGTGAGGTGTTGTCACAGGGAGTCCATCAGGATAGACATGTATTGTTCATTATTGCCACAGAAATGCTGAACTTTACCTAGAGATACAGATGGGTATTTAGAGTCCTCTCAAACATTCTACAGAAATATTCAGTAGTTGCGTTTAAATAAAACTAATGCTTTGCAGATTTACAATATGATATGGGTTTGCAGTTGCAGGTTGGCATAAAAGCACCTTTCTCATAAGAAGCTTTAGATGTGCCCTTCAGGGTAAGAAATGAGAGCTTGGGAAACATATCTCTGCAGGAGGGAAGTCCTCGTGCAAAGGGCAAACTTAATGAAAGAGGGTGACCTTTCCTATTACCAATCTGATGTTCTCCTTGGAGCAGAGAAGGCTAAGAGAAGATTAGATAGAGGTGTTTAAAATCATGAGCAGTTAAGATAGAGTAAATAAAAAGAAGTTGTTTCCAATTGAAGGATTGATAACGAGAGGCCACAGATTTAAAGTGATTGACAAAAGAACCAGTGATGACATCAGGAACATTTTTTTACACAATCAGTGGTTAGGATTTGGAATGTTGGAAATACTCGGCAGGTCGAGCAGCATCTGTGGAGAAAGAAAGAGTTAAGAGGCTAAACTTTACATGAAGGTGGCAACTCCTGTCACCAGGACTGAAAGCGGGTGCCGTGGCCACTCGGGCGGGGGGAGGAAAGTTTCACATGCTATCTTGTCAGGGCCGCCCAATTAAGGGCCGGCAGGTGGGGGAGACGCCCAGTGAGATGGAGCAGGTGCGAGGTTGTTCTGGAGCATCAATCGCTGGTGCTATCTTTAAAGCCAGGCAGCAGCACAGGATAAGGCAGCAGTCTCAGAGGGAGCACTGAAAGAGCCCTGGCTGCACTGCAAGTGGAAGAAATGGCCAAAGCTCAATCAAGGGCCACCCCAAGATTCAGCAACGCCTCCCTAGATATACTCCTCCAGGAGGGAGTGGAGGGAAGTCCTGTTCTCCCAGGATAGCAGGAGGAGATCAGCGCGGCAGACCAAGCAGACCTGGATGGAGGTTGCAGAGGAGGTTAGCCAATAGTTGCTTCATATGTGCCATGGCAGATGTTATATCTCTACTCTGTAGCTGTGCTTGGGTTCCTCATAGGCGCCAGCAGCCATTTCTTCAGTGGCTAGCCCTGATCAGCTAATAACCATCCTTGAATTAATATGTAGGTGTCCTGGCAACGTCCTGGGAATCTTGCACAGACCTGAAGGATCAGTTTGCAGTGGTCACAGACCAGTTGTACATTGAGTGAGTGGAAGCTCTTCCTGTTGATGAAGGCTGCTGCCTGGTCTGTGGGAGCCTTGATGGCCACATATGGGCAGCCGATTACACGCTGCACCTGGGGGAATCCAGCGATGGCCCTGAATCCTATGGATCTCTCAGCCTGACTGTCTGGATCAGTGCAGATCTGCCAGCTGGCTGGCCCCCTTGAACATGGTGTTGGTGACCATCTTGATGCAGCAATGAGCTGCAGACTGGGAAATCATACACATATCCCCAGAGGATCCCTGGAATGATCCTGGGGCATAGAAATACATCACCACGGTGAATTTCAATACAACAGGCAAAGGGTGCCCACCCTTCCCCATCAGGTTCAGTTCTTCCGCCATCATGGCACACAGCTCAGTAACGGCCTCCTTGGAGCAGTGTATTCTTCAGCGACACTGCTGCTGCAATATTTCTAGGAATTTGATCCCCTGCTGATTGACCCGCTTCAGGGGTTATTGTCGTCCGCACACAAGCGGCTGGTTGTGTGTTCCTCCGCTCCCTCTTCCTCCCTGCCCCTTCCAAGCTCCTGATCCTGCTGCCTCTCTGATGCTGTCCTCACTGGGGGTCTCAAAGCCCGAGTGAATGAGGCCCAAGACAAACAGCTACACTCAGTTCTCTGGGCACCACCCACCACCCCCCCCGCCCCACCCCTTGCTCTGTAGCTACAGCTGCCAAGTCCGAGTGGCACTCAAGTGGAATGCCCCCATTGTGTTAAGCAAGTTAGCCCCTGCTCCTGATTGCTACTTCTGCTGTCCAACCAGCTCCACCCTACCTGCCAAGCCATGTTACCACTCGCAATGGCTGCTGCCTGCAGTCAACAATGACATCCCGCTAAGCCGCCGCCTCATTATAAATGGTGAGGCTCTGAAGCTCCATTGTTCCCATGCACCTATGAAAGATTTTTAAAAATCTGGTAAAATCACTGTTAATTGCCTGTTCAACAGACTTAAATACCTTCCGCCTCGATGCAGCGCGACCTTCTCCTTGCAGCCCAGTTGCCTTTCATAACATTCCATCGCAACATGAAGATGTCGGGCTTCCCTCCCAATGCCTTCCGCCTTAATTTTACCAATCCTCTCACCTCCCAGCCTGTCTCCAATGGGCTGGTCAAGTTTCATGTTGATGAGCTTTCGTCATCGACCTGAAACGTTAACTGTGTTTCTCTCTCCAGAGATACAACTAGGCCTGCTGTGTATTTCCAGCATTTTCTGTTTCAATTTCAGATTTACAGCATCTGCAATATTTTGCTTTAGTATTGGGATTTGGAACTCACTGTCTGATAGGTTGTGGATACAGATTCCATAGTAGTGTGCAAAAGAGAATTTGATAAGTCTTCTCTGAAGGAGAAAAAAAAATTGCAGCAATATGGTTAAAGAGCAGGAGAGTGGGACTAACTGGATTGTTCTGCGAAAGAGCTGGCTCAAACTCGATGAACTGAATGGCCTCCTTTTGTGCTGTACTATTCTATGATTCTATGATTGTACAATTCTCTGAAATGCACTTATTTTGAAAATTACATTTAGTTCACCAATCCGCTTGAACCCTATAGATGTAATTGTTTCTGCACGGTTGAAAGACTTTCTCTGTGCATTCTACATTATTAGCCATTTTATAAATGGGTCAATGATTTTGTTACACATGGCACAAAAGGAATCTTCCCCCATGGTTATTCTTTTGTAGTAGATGTCTTTTAATATGTAACAATCAAATTAACATCAGGTCAACTGGTTTCCACTTATCTGGAGATTTGCCGCTTCTTTCATGCTTGGAGCTACATTCACCTGCTTCCAAAAACTGCAGAGCTAGTTGTTTGAGCATAACCCTGTCAAAGGACTGATTCATTAAACCCTTTAGCAATTCAATCCAAAAACACTGGCTTTGTTCTATCATCCAGCTGTCTTTGACCTAATTTTCAGACACATCCAAGTGTTTATGAGTGTGATCTTACAATAAAAGCCTTCTTTTCAGAAGAAAATCCATGTTGCAGTGGTTCTTGTACTTGTCCAAGTTAAGAGAGGGTATAATAGGTAACAAATTGCCAGGCTGGTGTTTCATTTCTTCAAGTTAGGATCAGATTAATATTTGGAATAAACAAACACAGCCTGGACCTCAATTCCATCATCAATCAATAATGCTAATAAGTGTTTTGTTTAAAATAATGTCACCAAGTGATAAACCTACTGAGCCAATTATTCTTCTTTCAATGTCTCCTGTGATGTGGAAGTCACTTTATATTTTCTGTTTACTTCAATTTTTCTAAACAAATTGTTGAATTGAAAATAGGGTAGGAATCTGTCCCTCACACACAAGTGTGGGAGTGTGCAACATGTGTTGTATAAATGACTTCAATTTTGTTCTATGATAATCAGGGGTAAAACTGAGTGGAGTCATACCTAGCACAACAGAAAATGGTTATAGTTGTTGGAGGCTAATCATCTCAGTCCCAGGACATCACTGCAGGAGTTCCTCAGGGTCCTAGGCCCAACCATTTCAGCTGTTTCATCAATGACCTTCCCTCCAACACAAGGTCAGAAGTGGGAATGTTCACTGATGATTGCACAATGTTCAGCACTATTCCTCAGCACTGAAGCCGTCCATGCCCGCATGCAGCAAGATACGGACAGCATTCAGGCTTGGGGTAATAAGTGGCAAGTAACATTTGTTCCACACAAGTGCCAGGCAATGACCATCTCCAACAAGAGAGAATCTAAACATGTACCCTTGATTTTCAATGGCATTACCACTGCTGAATCCCCCACTATCAATATCCTAGGGGTTACCATTGACCAGAAACTTAACTGGACTCACCATATAAATACTGTGGCTGCAAGAGCAGGTCAGAGGCTGCGAATTCTGCGTGAGTAACTCACCTCCTGTCTCCCCAGTGCCTGTCCACTATCTACAAGGCACAAGTCAGGAGTGTGATGGAATACTCTCCACTTGCCTGGATGAATGCAGATCCAACAACACTCAAGAAGCTCGACATGATCCAGGACAAAGCAGGCCACTTGATCGGCACCCAATCCACCACTTTAAACATTCATTCCCTCCACCACTGGTGTACAGTGGCAGCAGTGTGTACCATCTCCAAAATGCACAGCACCAACTCTCCAAAGCTCCTTTGACAGCACCTTCCAAGCCTGTGACCTCTACCACCTATAAGAACAAGGGCAGCAGACGCATGGAAATACCACCACCTGCAAGTTCCCCTCCCAGCCATACACCATCCAGACCTGGAACTATATTACCGTTCCTTCACTGTCACTGCATCAAAATCCTGGAACTCCCTCCCTAACAGCACTGTGAGTGTACCTACACTCCAAGGACTGCAGCGGTTCAAGAAGATGGCTCACTACCACCTTCTCAAGAGCAATTAGGGATGGGCAATAAATACTGGTCATGCCAGTGACACTCATATCTCAAATATATTTTAAAAATGTAAATTGTAATATTCAGAGCAAAGATATTCTCCTCCGGAGAGAGGAATGAGTTTCCCCACTTGCAGATTGGTAATAACCAGCAGATGGAAATATTCACACAAATGCTTGGCAGAGAGGTGGCTATTTCTTTCTGGCTGGCATTAACTGTAAGGAGCCAACAGATGGTGAGCTGTAGCTATACTGCAGTAGGAAAATGCTTTAGTATTATATTACATAGCAGAATCCTGCTCCACTGGAGATAGAATGAAAGCTCTGTTCAAATGGAGGGGTTTTTTTAAACTGCAAACAAATGAGTTAGCACTTTGTCCTTTTATTTATCAGGCCTAGTTGCAAATCCAACTGATTAAAATAGTCTCCTGTGGCCACTGGCTGCAAGGATTTAATGTGAAGTGAAGTTGGGCAAACTCAATCCAATTCCAAAGGCACAAGTTGCCTCTAATTAGCAGCTTTGCATATGACCATTGGTATGTGTTGCAGACCATTACTGGGTGCATCAACAAGGTTAGAGGATGAATTTTGAGCAGCAGTATCTCACACCTGATTTCCCCCCAGAAGTGCAACATCTGCCAAATTGGAAGTCAACAACGCCCATATGGTCCAACGCACCTGCTTGAAACCTGCTTAAAGGCGTTAGATTCCTTGCATATGCTAATCTTGGGGATAACACCTGTTTCAATACTTCTCTCTGGAATTCAGCAAGAAACAGGTGTATTTGGTTTTTCGCTGTCTAATGCAGACTATCACTTTTGAAAGGGAGTCAGTTCCTTCTGGATAAAGTTTAAATCAGCATCCTCTGGGTAGAAAGGGAGAAAACTGGAGTAGAATAAAGGTTATTGGTGCATCTTCATATCTGCAATGAGCTCCGCATCCTTGTGGCATACCCTTCGACTTGCTACTCATTATGCTCAATATTCCTGTGGACATTTTATGCAAACCAAGGCTAGGCAGTAGTAACCACCAACCATTCCAGCTCTGTTTAGGCCCAATTGAAACAGCCCTGAATTTTCTATGAGCATTTCAAGCTTTCTAAAATTGTTTCTTTTCAACTTAAAAAATGTAGTGTTACCCTCAAAGGCACTCACTACTCAAGTGTATGACTACCACCAATGAACCAGGATTTCAAACATAAATAACTGGATCTAAATAAGTACTTTGAACAACCCAGCTGTTAATACTGGGCTGGAAATAAAAACTTTTCCCCGCTTATATCATTTCCATTTAATGAAAAATTGGTCTCAAGTCATTAATCTAGGACACTTCAAATGGGTATGTTTCTTTCATCTCCCTCACACTAATAGGCCCAGTAATTACACCAAGCCAGTCCGCCAATGAATATTGATGATGAAACTGAAGGAAAATCTGTATTTAAATTCTTTTTGACTTTTGAAGAGAACATAGCTGGTGATCATACATGCTCTTTAATCCTTCTATAATTTTGTACAGCTAACAAAGCTGAATTATCTGGAAACTTGCACTATATTAATGGTGGATTAATGCCATGCACCATATTGATACATAAACATTTCAGAAAATACTGGAGTAAGTAAGATAGGGCATGAGTTGTATTGTGTCATAATTTGCGGGAACTTCTGTGCAGCTCCTTCGATAGGCTTGCCTGAGCTGATAAAAAAATTGTTGATGAGCCCATGGTTGTAGTCAATGGCAATCGCAAATATAGTGGATTTACACCATTATTAAACATTAACTGCACCACGGAATGGAAAATAATAATGTGCGCAATGTGATTTATGTCCTTCACTCAACTCTCTGCCTGGCAGGGACCAACAAAGGGACCATTGTAACCATGGAATCTCACCCCTGCAGCCTGGAAACTGTTTTCAGAGTATTTGTTCAATGCTGTCAGTGCTGGCAGTCTTTTCTATCCTATTTGTCTGGAATGCCCAACTAAGGATCTTGCATGAGTGATGCTGTGATGACGCTATCCTTCATCAATACAAGACCCTGACTTAATCAGAAGGGAGAGACAAGGAGGTGGATGGATCCTTGGGGACAAGGCCTACTCATTGAAGCTGCGGTTAATGACTCCATTCTGTGTCACCAATCACGCAGCACAGCAAAATGTTCAACAGTCCACGCACGGTGACTTGATAAGTGGTGGTGAGGACAATCGGGTGCTTACATCATGTTTCTGGTGCCTGGACAGGTCAGGGGTGTTGTACATCAGTACACCCCTGATAAAGTGGTGAGGATTATCACATCTGCTGTGAACTGCACAATTTTTTCCAGCAGGAAGAGCTCTCCTTTGTTTAGCAGCAGCAATACCCAGGATGCAGTGAATTCCAACTCCGATCCTCCTTGCTCCATGGGTGGGGGCCTCCCAGAAGAAGCCAGAGTGACAGTGGCCAGAGAGCAGCTCAGGTGTTTGGACAATGATAAACGTCCAGCCCTCGCCCCCAACAGCCTGAAGTTCATCCTCCTCCTTCTCCTCCTCCATTTCCTCAGGTAGGTGAGGTGGGTCTTGCTGCTGGGAATCTGCAATGTTAAAGCTAGAAGGGTTAGGGTGTGACGCATGTGGTTACTATAGGAGGATGTATGTGATGAGACCATATGGAGCTTTTGAATGAAGATAGATTTGGGGGATGACGGATGATGAGTAGTTGTGGATATATAAGGAAATTGGACTGGCTACATATCCACAGGCAAGATGTCCACTGCTCTACCTGTAGCCATAGTATCTGCCAACCCTCCCTCTCCATCACCGCCAGCACTGCCTCGTCGAAGAGAGTAATCGAATGTAGTTGTGTCTCCCCTCCCCTAGTCAGGTCCTGCTAGTGTCAGCTATGTGCTATGTTATCCTGGAATAGAAAGAATAGTGACTCCTCATCTCATTCTTCATGGTCAACCTCTTATCCTCAGATTATGGCTCCTAGTTCTAGACTCACTAGCCGAAGGAAACAGCCTCTCATCATCTACTTAGTCAAATCCTCTAAGAATTTTCAATGAGATCACCTCTCATTCTTCTAAACTCCAGAGAATATAGGCTCATTCTACTCAATCACTCCTCACAGGACAACCCTCTCATCCCAACAAACAGATCACAACGTGAAAGCACTTAACGTTCCTCAAATGAAGGACAACTCTCTTGCACCTCAAGCCATTCTTTAAATGCAATTACAGAGATAGACAACATTTGGTACTACTTATAACAGAATTGTGAGTTATGAATTAAAAGCCTGAGAATGTTTTCCTTGCCTGCCCTGGTCAGCTTGTTATATTTTTTAAAACACTGGTTCCCCAATCATGGGACACTGATGTGACGCTTAGTGCTTTAACCCCTTTCATTTCACACCACATGATTGGCTCATCAGGGACACCAACCCCACCCCAGCAGCCAGTCTCGCTGACACTCCACCTCACCGAAGAGGGAACACAGATTCTCTTCCTAAACTTTTATGACCTCTTTTTCTGTTTGTCCTGTGACATTTCTGTGGCAAAAGGGGATGTGCAGACACTACAAATTAGTTTTGGCAGCATTTTACAAGTTTTTTTTGCTGTTATTAACTTTTTAAAGTTGACTTAAGGTGATCGTAGAAGATGCAACTCACTTACTTCCCTGTACCATGCCTCAATCCGAGTTTGGACATCTGTTCTCACCTATTCATACTGCCATGTGTTTGGTCTGTGGGTTAAGCCATTGGCCATGCCATCCATTAGACTTCTGACTCGGCACACTGTTAACAGATTGGCATTCAGCAATTTTCCATTCAAATATTGTGTGATATGAGCGGGGAGCTAAAATGTCCAATTAACAGCCTACGTTGCCAAACACACAGATCCAGCAAATTCAGGTCCAAAATTAATGCATAAAAGTTCCAGGAAATAATAGATTAAGTGAGGTATGTCATTATTTGCGTTGTGCCATAATTTGCAAGAACATTTGTTCTACTCCATCGATAGTCTGGTCTTAGCCAACAGAAGTCCATTCCGGTACCTCAGTCCCCATTGCATTCAATTGTATGGTAATTGGCAGTTTGCTGGATTTCCACCTTTACTTGGACCACAGTAAGCACGAGGGCCACATTAAATGAAGGACCCCTTTCCCAAATTGAACTGTGGGAGCACTGGTTTTGTGAATAAGGTGTGTTACTTGAGCTTCCATTGAGAATGGAGGAGGAGCACTAACAAGGAAGAGAATAGAGCCCTACGGCTATTGGCAGTAATGTTCCCTCACTGGGAACAAACAGGCCACGCACAAGAAATGTTCCCCTTGAGATGCATGCATGCAAGGCCTCACATCAATCTTAAAGGGACCGTGCAGTGTAACAATCCGGCCGCATGCAGCAAACAGAAGTTAGAGGGAACTTTTGTTGGCAGAAGTCTCAAAGCAGAGGCAACCCAAGAAACTTACAGGCACACAGATTTTCCCATGTATCCAACAGTTCCCCTTCACCAGTGAGGCAGCTACCAAGCTATCACCATCTGCAGCCCCTGTCCAAATTCTTCTTCATACTTTGGCAGACTGGTACAAAAGGTGAAGTCACACGGGATCAGAGGTGAGCTGGCAAGATGGATACAGAACTGGCTCGGTCATAGAAGACAGAGGGTATCAGTGGATGGTTGTTTTTCTGAATGGAGGAATGTGATTAGTGGTGTTCCGCAGGGATCAGTGCTGGGACCTTTGCTGTTTGTAGTATATATAAATGATTTGGAGGAATCAGCTGGTCTGATTAGTAAGTTTGCAGATGACACAAAGGTTGGTGGAGTTGTGGATAATGATGAGGATTGTCAGAGGATACAGCAGGATATAGATCGGTTGGAGACTTGGGCGGAGAAATGGCAGATGGAGTTTAATCCGGACAAATGTGAGGTAATGCATTTTGGAAGATCTAATGCAGGTGGGCGGTATACAGTAAATGGCAGAACCCTTAGGAGTATTGACAGGCAGAGGGATCTGGGCGTACAGGTCCACAGGTCACTGAAAGTGGCAACGCAGGTGGATAAGGCAGTCAAGAAGGCATACGGCATGCTTTCCTTCATCGGTCGGGGCATAGAGTATAAAAGTTGGCAAGTCATGTTACAGCTGTACAGAACCTTAGTTAGGCCACACTTAGAATATTCTGTGCAATTCTGGTCGCCACACTACCAGAAGGACGTGGAGGCTTTGGAGAGGGTCCAGAGGAGTTTTACCAAGATGTTGCCTGGTCTGGAGGGCATTAGCTATGAGGAGAAGTTGGAAAAACTCGGATTGTTTTCACTGGAACGACGGAGGTGGAGGGGCGACATGATAGAGGTTTACAAAGTTATGAGCGGCATGGACAGAGTGGATAGTCAGAAGCATTGTGCTTGAATATGCAGGAAGATAGTCCAATGCACTCAGAAATTGATTGATTCCAGCCATTAGTCCTCTTCTATAAGCTGGGTCCTTGAAATCAGCATCTGTGCCCTCTCTCTCATGACTAATATGCTGGCTTGCCTTTGGCAAGCTTGTTCCTGGGCCATCATATCTTCCTGCCCTTTGTCTTGTGTCCTTATGCTGCATGAATCTCCCAGTGGAAACGCCTCTAAATGACCTTCTGAACTATGTAGACTGCCAGTTTCTGAACTGGTGCCTGCAAGAGTAGGGTTGAGTGATGTTCTGTGCTCTGGAAGGCTGTCCTCTCTCTCCCTCAGCTATAACTGGCAATAGGACTCATGTTGGACAAGGGTTAGCAGTTAGTTCTGATGGTAAGCAAAGACAGACGAGTGGCAACTCAAAGCTATGCTATGCAGAATGAGAACAGAAAACAAGGAAAAAATGGTCAAGCACAATGTGGAGCGTATCCTCCAGCCTTGTCAGTCACAAGGTTGATAGCCTATCCTGCAAGATGAAAGAAAGTGTATTACTTTGTGGACTGGTGAAAAATTGTGAAGATGTGCCTGTTAGGATGGAGTAGTATTGTCGATGCAGGTATTGTCAGGTGTGGCAAAGTGAGGGAACTAATTGTGAGACCAGTAGCAGGTACAGAGTATACCAGTAGCAACGGAAGGAAATAAGTGAAGTGTACTACAGTGATTGGAAATGAGTGAGGGAAGGCTTGAGAGAGCTGGGGCTATGGATGGTAGCGGGCTAAGGAGAGAACAAGATAGATATGAGTAGAAGTCTTTCCTTAGCAGCTCTGGTTAGATCATTGAATTTCTTGCATAATTACACCAAAGTCCTGGGTAGCTCCATCACCTTTGCCCACTGGTGCTGGGAAATTTGTCTCAGAACTCTTCTGTCATCAACAGGAAATAACAACCCCCACCTTCTGGTGACCTCTTCCACAATGACCTGCACCACAGCATCAGAAAATCAAGGGGCCTTTACTGCATCACCTCCACCTGCCATTTTAATGTTGAACTACAATACCAATGACAACAGCCAAAGTGCACCTCTCCTTTAAGAGATTGCCTTTAAATAACGTAGCTAATATACATTTTCCCTCCCCCTCAACTGGCGAGCTGACAGTGAAAAGCATGCATAGCGCTGGTAGCTCCCCAGTCGTAATCAAATGAGGCACACGTTCTAATGCTACACATACCTCTCACTGACATCATTGAGCATGCATTCAGATGGTACTGCCCAATACTGCCTTTCATGCTAGAAACGAGTTGAATTTCTCTTCATTGACTGGAGATATAGAATTTAAAGCCCATCTTTAGCTTAAATGTCAAGGTAAACAAAGTGACCTCTGCAGTACACCCAGAGGATTTTGTGATGGAAACTGTTCCATCTTAAATGAGGTTAGAGCTGAGATTTTCCTGCAAAGTGGCTCATTTTTGAGGCCCACCAATGTATACAATCGAAAACTACAAAATCCTAATACACTGAACACAGAGTATTTTATCGTTTATTTCTATTGCAAACTAATCTTCTTAACCAATGCAAAATAAACATGTCCTTTCCATTTTACAATGGAGCAATTATTTCAACTCATATGTTGGATTCATTCCAGGCACAGGATAATATATTTGAATTCATTTCATCAGCTGTTGAATTCCAATTTCCTCTAAGATGTACTGCTGGGTATAATAAAACTGCAACATCAATAACTATCTCCAAAGTTTGGGGCATCTGTATACAATTATACAGCTGCTTAGGCAATTTTAAAGTAGTCCGTAATAGCTACAAATTGTGGAAATCCCTATAAGATCCACTGCAGAATGTCCCCCTTCATCTCTCGAGGGAGTACTTTTTTGAATAATGTTTTTAAATTGGCAGTTTGTTCGTGGTAGAATTGCTGTACTAATGATTTTACAACCAACTTCAATTCAAGTACACTGTTCCTTAACTCTACCGAATAAAATTATTGAATGTAATCTTTTATCATGCTTTAAATTTTTTAAAGATATGCAATCCATGTGAAAGAGACTAAGCTACAACCACATATATTTTTGCAAAGGTCCAATGATTTTCAATTATGAAAAAGCAGCTTACTGTATCACCGGAAATAAACATTCACTGCAATTTGAAAAGAAATCAAAAGGAATTCCTTGTAGCTGCATACAGATCCCCGGGATAAAGATTTGATATATTCCACATATGTTTCTAGTTTAAAGTTCAACAAATTCACTGGATGAATCAACAAAAAGAAGCACTTTCGATGGACCTGCATCCTGAAAAAGGACTGAATGCCCTTTTCATTCAACATTCTTATGTAATCAAACAATTTTACAGCACAGGAGCTGGTCATTTGGTCCACCGCGGCTTTGCCAGTTCGGATATCTATTTAGCCCCATTTCCCTGCCCTTTCACCATATCCTTTAAAGTTTTTCATTTTCTCATATTTACACACTTGCCTTTTAAAAGCTAATACGTATTCCTGCTTCCATCACTGTTTCTGTAAATTCTAGCATTCATGTCCTTTCAACTCTCTACTTGAAAATAGATACCTAACCTCTCCCTTTGTTCTTTTGATGATTTTATCTTCTAATTACTGTCTGACCAAGGAGTACATATGTTATTCCATATTTACCTTATCAGAGCCCCATATAGTTTGAGTACTTCTTTCAGACTCTTCTTAATTGTTTTCTGTTCTAGTGAAAAGAATCCATTAATTTGAATTAAAAAATGAATCTGATTTTAAATTCCTTGCATGAGTTTTTCTAGTCTACATCTTTTTATGTATAAAAATGTTGAACTATAGATAGGTTGAAAGTTTTAAATATTTTACTTCATGATAATTCAATTGTAGAATTACATTTCTATTCATTTTTTGTGCAGTTATAACTATGCTACCAGGTGCAATTGCCCTGCTTCAAACAGCAATGACTCTTAGGGGACTGAACCATACAGGTTGCTGACTGTCTGCCATCAGAGAGCCATCTGTTTGGAAAGGGCATAGTTTAGTTAAAGGGCAGATGATCTCTACTGCAGTGCACCTACAGACAGTGGCTTCATTTATCACAGTTCTGTGGCATGAAGCAGCACCACTGTTTGAATTATGGACTTTTGCATTAAGTCTGTATCATGTCTGATGGTCATGGACGGTATAACATGGGACTAAAACCATGAAGTCATAAAGTCATCCTTTGCACCTGAAAGTCAAAAAGCAGTTCCTGTGGATTTCACGATCATATTTATTAACTATCTGTTTATCATCACCGGTTATGCCTCATGGCTATTAATATTTAATTGAAACACTTTCAACAAGACTAGTTATTAAAATAATAATGCCCACTGTCAATAGCTTAATATTACAGAGCTTTTGAATTACCTTTCGAAAAAACTGTTTCAGTGTAAGTGCATATTTTAATTTCATAATCATTTATTCACAACTTTGCTTCCCACATTCTGGTCTGGCAAAATGGCTGCAATGCCTAATTAATTTTGCTTTCTTAATATTACCCTTAATAGGATAAAAATTATTGTAAAATGTACCAACAACGCAAAATTATGGCTAACATTATCCTGCCCTGTGATCTTACATATTTACAACTCAGTACCCAGAGCTCTGGATTCTCCTCTATCTAACCCTTCATTGATTTGAAGTAAGCCTGTTTGTGCTAGTTTCTTTGCCTTATAATTGGAAAGTAGTGAACAAGGATTCACCAAGGGGGAGCTAAAAACACAGGGCTGGATTTTACTTTATTTTGTTAAATAACTCCTTTACAAATAGAGTCAAGTATATATATTTCAACAGGAGGTAACCAGTCTTGCTGGTCTCCCTGGGGTAAGGGAAATCATTACATGTTAATTGCATCAGAAATTCTCTCCAATCTTTGAAACAAGACACATAATGGACACTAAGGATTGTTCAAAGAACCAAGCTATTGTATGTGCAAGGTAGGTTTTCAAAATGACGAAACCTATCCAAATGCCAGAAATTCACACGTTATCACAAGCCTGAAAGGTAAAATCAGTATCAGTATATTTAGGGCGTGAACTTGGGCTTGTTCGCACCTGCTTTTTGGACGCTACAGATGCTGTTTGGGACCAAAATGGAATCCAATGCACTCCTGCTACAAATCGCACCAGACTCCATAATGGTGAAGGTGTTAGCGCGCACTGATTTAATACAAGCTCAATGCTCCATTCAGTGCCTTCTCTTAACCTCGCATGGCTGAACACACGTTAAGCATCAGGAAGGACACCCCCCTCAGTGCTATTTAAAGGGATTATCAATTATTTACAGGTTAATTGCTTATTGATTTCTTCTGGGTCTCGGTATGATTCTACAAGTGGTGTTTTCCATAGCTGCTTCAAGTTGCAAAAGTCTACAGGGAGTGGTGTGGCAAGCACAGAAGAACTTTTTCTTGACTTTAAGGCTTCTTTACAAACCATTTGCAGGCATATATGGGTGCACTAGTATGTCTTCCCCTCGAAATATACAATGACTGACAGAATAAGGAGGCCATACAGAACAGGACAAGCTGCTAGAAGAGGGAGGAAAAAGAGGGGAAGGAGGAGGAAGAGCAAGAGGAAGAGGAAATGGAGGAAGAAAAAGAGAAGGAACAGAATGGGAGGAAGCAACCTAGACAGTTACTTTCTGCCTGAGCTGTCCGTGTAGAACTACTTTGAATGACATACTAGTAATCGCAACCCATTCCCCATTCACCAATATCCCACACCTAACCTTCCTTCTGTCACTGACCATCACATTGTTGTCTTGGCCACTGTGCAAAAATATAAGCCACCGCAAAATAAACATTCCAAACCAAGTTTATAAATTAAATCGTGACATATTGCAAACACAAACTAATCAGCTTTGTGCATTACCTTAGTGCCTGTCTTCCATTTGAATTTGCCTGTCCTCATGCTTCTAGGCAGTGCTACCCCAATGACTGCAGCATGGGTAGTGGAAGCCTGCTGAATTTCAGTGAAGGAGGCTGCAGATGGCCTTGGAGGAGGGCATAGAAAGTCTGCCTTCAGACTGCACCATTTTGGCAAGGGTGGCAGAAGTTTGGGCTGACTGTCTGATAGGCAACTGCAAGAGCACTGGTAAAGTGGCAGGGGTGGGTGCACGAATGCTATCATCCTGAGATAGGGCAGCAGTTTTGTTTTCCACAGAGCCACTGCTACACCCCAGGGTGGCACCTCAGCAATCCTAGTAATCTGTTAGAGGGGAGATTGCTAGACTGCTCTGTCACTCTGAAAGAACTTTTAAACACTGGTATCCGAGGCCATGATGGCAGCCGTCTGAGCTTGTGTGGCAGCAAGCTGATCCTGCATGACTTCAGTTTGAGCTTCCACTGCAACATGCAGACCTCTGGTGGAAGCTGCTTGTACTGGAATGGAAGCTGAGACATTGGTCATCAGATGCTGCATCATGGTTTTTTTATTCATTCATGGGATGAGGGTGTCACTGGCTAGACCAGCATTTGTTGCCCATCCGAATTGCCCTTGAGAAGGTGGTGGTGATCTGCCTTCTTGAACCGCTGCAGTCCATCTGGTGTGGGTATACCCACAGTGCTGTTAGGGAGGGAGTTCCAGGATTTTGATTCAGTGACAGTGAAAGAATGGTGATATATTTCAAGAGTGTGACTTGGAGGGGAACTTGCAGGTGGTGGTGTTCCCATGTGTCTGCTATCCTTGTTCTTTGAGGTGGAAGAGGTTGTGGGTTTGGAAGGTGCTGTCAAAGGAGGCGTGGTGAGTTGCTGCAGTGCATCTTGTAGATGGTACACACTGCTCCCATTGTGCGCCAATGGTGGAGGGAGTGAATGTTTGAGGTCCTGGATGGTATCAAGCTTCCTGAGTTTTGTTGGAGCGGCACTCACCCAGGCAAGTGGGGAGTATTCCATTCATCTCCTGACTTGTGCCTTGTTGATGGTGGACAGGCTTTGGGGAATCAGGAGGTCAGTTACTCGCTGCAGAATTCCCAGCCTCTGACCTGCTCTTGTAACGACAGTATTTATATCGCTGCTCCAGTTCAGTTTCTGGCCAAGGGTAACCCCCAGGATGTCGATAGTGGGGAATTCAGCGATGGTAATGCCGTTGAATGTCAAGAGGAGATGGTTAGATTCTCTCTTATTGGAGATCGTCATTGCCTGGCACTTGTATGGTGCGAATGTTAATGGTTGGATCCACAGGTGTGCGAATGGAGTTGGCCACCACTTCCACGTGGGAAAGGATGGGCTCAAAGCACTGCACAAAACCCTTTGCAAAGTTGGTGCCGGACTCCTCCATGCTCCTTGACTTTAAGCGCAGGCTTTCTGGCAGGCTTCCCAATGCATCAAGCATTTCATCGTGCACACTCATCAGTCTTCTGCAGACTGCCTGATAGAAGTCCTCATTTGAGTCCTCTGCAGTAGAACATGTGTGCGATCACACCCTCTGGTGAGCTAGCGCATGCACTTCCCTTGCCCCCTGCCGTGGCTGCAGTGCACTTGTGCCCTGTGTCAAATGCTGATCCCACCTTAATGCTATCCTCTGAAATACACTGTGTCAGTATCTGAGCTGATGGCTGCAATGGGAAATCGAGTGATGGTGCATCTTCATCAAACTGTCTTCTTTCTGTTCCTGTACTGCCTGACCAGGTTACACTTCTTGAGTATCTGAAAAGAGAAAGGCACAAGGGTCTATCTCCTTAACCAATGAAATTTAAGGATAGAGGAAGAAACAGAGTGACCAACAGAGAAGCAAATTGGGTAAATTAGAGCAACATTTGATAAAGAAAACTAAAGGGAAGGAAAGATTGAATTCAGGGAAAGAGAGAGAAACAAAAGGAAAATTAAGAAAAAATTGTAAAATGTAATAATTAAAAGAAACCTCTAAGAACAATTTGCTATCTACAGAAGTATCCACAGTTTCAGTTTCCTTTTCTGGTCTTTCAAGATTGAGTTTCATGTCAGGACCATAAATCACCCTATTAACAGGGTGCTTACATTGTGAAGTAGCAGCCCTAACTTTCTGTGGCAGTTTAATTTGTATTTACGGTACAAACCCACAGATTTCTGACACTCACAGGGAGGTTAACGGTGAGCTTCCATTTCCACGAGATTTACAGTGGAGCTGCCCAAATCATCCAGCAATTTGTGGGGGTTCCCAATTCCCAAGGTAGCTCATCCTCACCACAAATTGCTGGGATCTTTACGCAATGATAATGCCAAGCTCCATTAACTCACTGTTATTTTTCTAGCCGATTCTGGGCCATTATTTATTGAATAGGGCTCCTGCATTTATTGGGACTCAAACAGATTTCCTTTGGGCACAGAGCTCTTCAAATGATTGTGTCAATTTTCCCTGCTGCCCACAGCTTATCCTATTCTCTTTGTGCTTTCAGCACAAAGGCAACCTAGAAGTTTGACCATTTGTGACGAGGCCCTACAAAGAGGCCCCCCAAGGTGTGTAAATGTGCTGATACAAGTTTTAACCTTTAGCCAGCAGATTCCAGCTTTATGAAACCAGCTAGGATTGAGCTAACCACCTCCTCCTTTGGGTTCTGGAAATAAATGAAGCCAATCTGCTAATCTGCACTGCTAATTGCAAATGCACATCTCGACAGGCTGTCATCTCAGAAGAGCTCAGGTTGTCTCACCGACAAGGACTTACAGCCTGTCGAAGGACATCAGCAGATCGTCCTGTACACAATTAGAATCTGCAAGACAATATTTTGCCTCCTCTTTAATATATTCATAATACCATAATTTTGAAGCTGCAATACTGTTCTGAGAAAATCCACGAGGACTATTTCACATAGACCATTAAAATTCAAACTAAATCCTTTTCACAGGTGCAAAACTTACTTAAAATTTCAGATCTGCAGAAAATGGAAGTATTTATTGAGAAATAATTTTGAAGTGGGCATTAAATATAACAGTTATTAAATTATAAGTCTAGGAAATCAATATGCTGAACCAGTTTTCCAGGAGTAAAATAGTTGGCTAAGGTTCCAATATGATGGGTGCCTTAAACTTGCTCAGCAAATCTTGGCGCTAACAAGTAACAAGGACCCAGCAGCAGGACAATTTAAAGGGCTCAGCCATTCCATACACTTTGGTTGCTGGTTTGTCCTTTTAGGTTGCTGGTAAACTTCTGGATGATTCTTTTATGTCTCTTTTGTCTACTCAACAACTTAATTCTGACTTCTGCTAAAAAGATTTTGTTGCTGCTGGACTGTTTTTGTCTGCCTGCAAAACAGTTTTATTGCAATCATTGGTGGTCTGATAGATTTGTCTTTGGAGCTGCAGAGAGGGGGAGTAGCGAAGAAGGTAGGAGCAGCTGGAATAAGAAGGAGGAAGAGGACTCAGCGCAGGAGACCAGGCCCAGAGTGGGTCTTCAGAGAGCAATTCTGATAGTTCAACTTGACTGAGTAGCAATCTATCAACAGCCTTCACTTCACAAAGGAGACGATTAACAAACAACATCACCTGCTGCAGTCATAACTCAAGACACTTACTTTCAAGGCCACCTCAAACCTTAACGTTTAAGCCACAGGTTCCTTCCAGGGTGCAAGCAGGTGACATCAGCAAAGTCTCACAGTTTCAGTACACCATTATATCAAGGAGATCATCAAGGCTCTCGACACCAGGAGGAACATGTTCTATTCCAGAAAGCCAGGTGGTGAAGAATAGAACTGGAGTCTACTCTCTACACACTTTTATAAGCATTTATCTACAGAGATATACATTACAAACATGCACTTCCTAACGCAACAATCAGAGTTTCAGTCTGTTCCTATTTATAGGAGCACAAGTGAATCTCCATCAGCTGCATATAATTAATCATAATTAATATACATTTAACAGAACACCTACATCTCCTTTCCAATGGAGAGAACACCAGGCATTATTGTGGGATGACCTTAAGAGCAGACCACCTTAAGAAACTGTAAGTGAAGATCACCAATGGAAGTGATGTCGGGTTACATATGACCAGGGAGTTGTGGGTGTAGCCCAACAGAGTGAGGTGTTTTTAGATGTACTCATGCAGTAATTGTTTGTATGTATATGTTCTAGTTAAAGTATAATAACCTACATTTTCTTTGGATAATTACTTGGAGTCCTGTAAGTCTTACAATAGTTCACATATCAAAGGAACAAGTAATATTACAGGCTTTGCCCACATTTCAGACTTCCCCAAAGTGCAAGATGCCATAGACTGAAACACACATTGCCTTGCCACCACAATCCTGACATTTGTATGAACAAAAATGGATCCCATTCCTTCAATCCCTCAATTTTCAGCTTGTTTGCAACTACAGGCAGAGTATCATGCAGGTCTATACCTGGTTTCATGACAGCAGACATGATTCATGCATTCTGCACTAGTCCTCTGAGCCATCAGACTAGCTATTGGATAACAATGGCAGGCCTCTTCAGACCTAGCGTATAATGTCTGTCATGAACTCGTGCACGGCAGCTGAGCTGGCCTACAATGAAAGCCAAGCTGCCAACAGAAACATCATTGAGCTGACAGCCTATGTACTCAAACAATGCTTATGTCTGGGCTGTTTGGGAGGAACTTTGTGTTACAGACCTGAGCAGGTATTCATACTTGTGGTCATATCCTGCATGCTGCATAACTTCTTGATAATGAAGGGCCAGCCCTACCACCATGTATGCACAAGAAACGCAGCAGGAAGAAAAGCAGGAGCAACAACGATCTTCAATGACCCTAGCTGCCAGAGCTGTTAGACAACAACTCATCTCAAAGCACTTTACATGATCCAACCCTCCTATCCCTAGTTCACTACCAGCCCTACAATCTTTATGACCACCATCCTATAGCCTTCCGTCCTTCAGCCCAGCATCACACTTCACTACAAATATTAACACCAAATCCAGAACAAAAAATAAATTTATCAAACAACTCAATTCCATCACTATCTAACTGTTTATTTATTCATTCTTGGGATGTGAGCGTCACTGGCAAGTCCAGCATTTGTTGCCTATCTCTAATTGCCCTTGTAAAGGTAGTGATGAACTGCCTTCTTGAATCGCTGCAGTCCATCTGATGTAAGTATCCCCCACAGTGCTATTAGGTAGGGAGATCCAGGTTTTGACCCGATGACAGTGAAAGAACGGTGATATAGTTCCAAGTCAGGATGTGTGGCTTAGAGGGGAACTTGCCGGTTGTGATGTTCCCATGCATCTGCTACCCTTGTCCTTCTAGATGGTAGAGGTCACAGGTTTAGAAGGTGCTGTCGAAGGATCCTTGCTGCAGTACATCTTGTAGAAGGTACACACTGCTGCCACGGTGTGCTGGTGGTGAAGATAGTGAATGTTTAAGGTGGTAATTGGAATGCCAATCAAGCATGTTGCTTAGTCTGAATGGTGTTGAGCTTCTTGAGCGTTGGTGGAGCTGCACTTATCCAGGCAAGTGGAGAATATTCTACCACACTCCTGACTTGTGCCTTCTAGACGGTGGACAGGTTTTGGGGAGTCAAGAGGTGAGTTACTCGCTGCAGAATTCCAAGTCTCTGCCCTGCTCTTGTAGCCATGGTATTTATATGTTTGGTCCAGTTAAGTTTCTGGTCAATGTGGGGGATTCAACAAAGGTAATGCTGTTGGATGTCAAGGGGAGTTGGTTAGATTCTCTCTTGTCGGAGATGGTCATTGCATGACACGATTCTGTGATTCTGTAACAATTCTGAATGTTACTTGCCACTTATCAGCCCAACCCTGAAAGTTGGCCAGATGTTGCTGCATGCAGGCATGGACTGCTTTAGTACCTGAGGAGTTAAGAATGATTCCGAACACTGTGCAATCATCAGTGAACATCCCCATTTCTGACCTTATAATGGAGGGCAGGTCATTGATGAAGCAGCTGAAGATGGTTGGGCCTGGTACACTACCCTGAGGAACTCCTGCAGTGATGTCCTGGGACCAAGGTGATTGGCCTCCAAACAATCACAACCATCTTCCTTTGCAGTAGTTATGACTCCAACCAGTGGAGAGTTTACCCCCTAATTTCCATTGACTTCAGTTTTGCTGGGGTTCCTTGATGCCACACTCGGTCAAATGCTCCCTTGATGTTAAGGGCAGTCACTCTCATCTCATCTCAACAGAAATAATTAAGAATCACCTTTGTACACGTTCTTAGTGTTTGTTTTTTTGACTCGGATCCTAGTGATCCTATAAAGACTTTTCTCAGTGGCTATAACTTTGGAGGTGTAAGGCTGCTGATCTTCCATTGAGGACCTTTCAGATGGCATGGTGGGTGACATCGAGGAACACTGGGCTTTGAGGGCCTGGCTACAGACTGTAGCATCTCAGTGTGGGCTGGGGAATTGTGGCCCCGCTGACTGTGCAGTGTTAATGAAAGCACTGACAGAGTGTGTGGAAGGGGAGCAGGCATGGTATCATAAAACCAGAAAATGCTGGAAATACACTGCAAGTCAGGCAGCATCAGGAACTATTCTGACGAAAGAACATCAACCTGAAACATTAACTTTGTTTCTGTCTCCACAGATACTGCCTGACCTGCTGAGTAATTCTCGCTTTTTCTTTTTTTATTTTAGATTTCCAGCATCCACAGCATTTTGCTTTCGTATCATGCATGTTGCATTCCTGAGCGAGGGTAGCATGAAGCTGAGGCTGCTCTCCCTAGACTGTTCAGCAGCACGAATGCAGGAGTGATGTGACACTCTGGAAGCTCCTGTTAACACTCTGTCCCAGAGCCAAGAAGACCATCATCTGAACTTCCAGAACAACAGCATGAGCTGCCCTGGAAGCTGTCATCAGAGGCTCCATCATGGCGGGAACCACTGTCGTGTTCATGGAACTGACCACTCATTCCATGTTGGACAGAATGATCTCTTTGCCCTGTGCAAAACCCCACACTTTTAGAAGCTGGGTTCCTCTATGCTCTGCGCCATTGTGTGCAAGCTCACAGGCAGGCTGCCCAGCACACCTCGCATTTCCTGATATATGCCCATCAGCCTTCTTGCGTAGCCTAGGTCCTCAAAATCAACATCTGAATCCTCTTCAGCACAACCAGTGTGTGATCTCGCCCTCCAGCATGGTGGCACATGTGGAATCTTATCTCCCTCCACCAGCAGACCCCTCCTCCAGCCTCGCCTCTAGAGTACATGTAGTGCCAGTCTTTAAAATGGTGTTTGTTCAGGTGAGATCAAGTAACATTGCATCGTCATGAAGGCTGGCCTCCTGTTCCTGAAGTGGCACAGGGGCCTCAAAATGGTCAATATCTGAAATGAAAGACACAGACAAGGGTTAGCTTTTAGAATGAAGGTGCAAATACTCAAGAAGTCTGGCATTATCCAGGACAAAACAAACTGCTTAATCAGCACTTCATCCACTATCTTAAACATCTACTCCCTCCACCATGGATGTACCGTGGCTACAATGTGTACTATCAGAGGAAGCGCTGCAATAGCTCACAAGTCTTCTTCAACAGCAACTCACAAATTCACAAAATCCACCACCTAGATGGCAAGGGTAGCAGATGAATGGGAGCACCATCACTTCCAAGTTCCTCTCCAAGTCATGCACAATCCAGACTTGGGCATATATCACCATTGCTCCCTCATCGCTGGGTCAAAATTCTGGAACTCCTAACCTAACAGCACTGTGGGAGTACCGTCACCACACAGACTGCACTGTTCAAGAAGACCCACCACCACCTTTTCAAGGGCAACCAGGGATGGGCATAAATGCAAGGCTTTCCAAAGATGTCCCCAGAATTAATTTAAGAAAAGATTACTGTCAATGCAGAGGGAAACGTGACTGATTATTGCGGGTGCACAGAGGAACATTCCCCAGGATAATGGGGATCCACAGAGGCAGTTTCCCTGGATTACTATGGGTGCACAGAGGAAACTTCCCCAGGATACTGCATCCAAACACTCAGGGCAGGCACAAATCTGGCAATTAGCCACTGACAATGATCCCAGCTTTCTGTTGCTTCTGCACCTGAAACATAGCTCCACTGCCAGCATACAGTGATAGAATTACAGCCTCATTATTTTTGAACAAATTTGTTCCAAACCTATTAGCTAGATCTGATGATTGGCTGTAATGCTATTTACTGCTTCAAAATGTAGCAAATCTAGAAATTACGGGACATTGCTTGAGGCGAGACGTCAAAATACTAGGGACGCTAAAACGAAAGCTCCAGTAAGTCTTGCAAACTAGTTGTGATAAGTTGATTCATTTCAAAACCTAAACATTTCCTGAATATAGCTTATGCTAATGTTCTCGTCTCGTGTTTGTATGAGGCATGATGCTGACCAATCTGTTCAGCTACAGTTTCTCTACAGTGTTCCATCTACGTTCAAATTCCTCAACATGACTGGATGGATCTCACTGGTGGTAGGACAGCCAAAACACTGATGTTCTGCTGCATTATAAGAAGAATGTGCGCAGCTACTTTATACCACAAAATTTCATGCACATGGAAGATCAGGCAATTGCAATACCACATTAAACTGGATCGCCTCCTCCGCACAGCCTGCCAGGGTCAGCCAGCCACATACTCTGCAGTGGTGGATTAGAGACATGTATCCTTCCCCTGCTGGACCATGGAGCAAAAAAATTACACGTATTTTACTATACTTCCTGTTGGCAAGTGTTTGTCTCTCAATTGCTATTTCTATGTGGATAATTGTAGCTTGGCAGTTAAAATGTTGGTGTGGAGGGGCAACGCACCTAGCTTAAGAGCATAGTGAAAACTGAAATGTCCAATTTTATCCATTTGGCAAATTAACTGAAAGCAATAGCATTCAGAATGTGACTTTATTATTGTCTTGGTATTCAATCCATTCGAAAGTGTATCTTTGTTGATAGTTCAAATTAATTGAATTTTTGGCATGCAGTATATCAAATTTAGTATAAATGCTTCTGGAGAGGTAGGTTTCAAAAAGACTGCCATTACTTTGTCACAAGATAATGTGACAATTTGATGACATCTGCTCTATTTACCCTGCCAGCTATAAGATTAAACATTGTATCAATACCTCAGGGCACCAAAACAATCATTGCATTGAAAACTTTCAAATTCTCTGTGTCAGAAGCTATAATGGCTACTATTAGATGAATATTTTACTCAAGTAATTTCATACATAATTCACCCACTCGAATTTTTTAATTTATCTGCACAGTCATATGCATCTTGGCTCAGTAATATGGTGTGGGGAGGTCCCGTAGACTTAGCTGAACTCTGCTTTTGCATTATAATGCCATAAGTGTATAGATTCTTCTGTAAAATTGTTAAGTACCATTTATATTACAGTGCTTCCACTCTCAGGTTATATTATATTCTGACAGTAACGAATGGTTTCATTATCACGTTGGTTAAAACATTCCATAGGGAAATATAACAAGAACTTTAATCAATGACCATCTTTAAGCCACGGTAGCATAAAATCAATTTACTAAAAAACCTTTCATAGCCTTTTCATTATTTCACTGTCGAACAGAAAAATACATTAAGATTCTTAAATTATATAGGTCTAATTAACTACATCGGAATGGGAACTTGGTAATTTTATCTGATCTGCAAAGTCTGTATTTGAGCAGAATCAATATGTATTTATTTTTCTATTATACTATAGTAAGGTTAAAATCTCTCAGCTTTTACTTTGCACCTATTTTAAACCTGAAGCTAAATGACACTGTTCCAATATTCAACAACATTAATATTTTACGGTCATGATGAATTTCCCACATTTCTTCCCGTATCAGAAATATTGCTTATGTGGTTTCAAATTACCAGTCACAAACTATAAAAATTCTCAGTAGCTTTCTTCCAGCAAATGTGTATATATTTATATTTTAACATAAGTGCTGCCTACAGCACAGTTTGACTAGATGAATTTTAACCGCGGGTGGCGGGTTAAAACCAGGGAAAGTGACAATGTCTGAGGAAGTCGCTTCCAACCCGCCGAATTCTGGATTTCTCTTCAGTGCATTAGGATGAGTGTCGCTTATGCTGTTATAGATTGAACTTCAGATGAGAAGCAACATGACCAGCAGCAACAGCATCAGCAGCTTGCTGATCATAGACCTGTAGCTGCACACCAGAGAGGACAACAGCAGAGAGGGGATCAGCAGAAAAGGGTCAGCAGAGGGGCCCAGCAGAGATGGGCCCAGCAGAGAGGGGCAAACTGAGAAGCAGGATCTAAGGCAGAGGCTCAGTTTACTTGACATGTCTGAACAGCAGGGTCTCAGAAAGCTCACGTTGTCACGTCAACTATGGTGACTGACATCTGCAGACTCCGAGAAGAAGACGGCACAGTGGCGTGTGGTTAGCACTGCAACCACACAGCTCCAGGGACCCGGGTTCGATTCTGGGTACTGCCTGTGTGAAGTTTGCAAGTTTTTCCTGTGACCAGGGTGCTCCGGTTTCTTCCCACAGCCAAAGACTTGTAGGTAAATTGGTTGTTGTAAATTGCCCCTAGTGTCAGTAGGTGTTAGGGAATATGGGATTACTGTAGGGTTAGTATAAATGTGTGGTTGTTGGTTGGCACAGACTCAGTGGGCCGAAGGGCCAGTTTCAGTGCTGTATCTCTAAAATAAAAAATAGACAGAGTGGCCTTGCGTTACTAGTAGTTGTCAAAGTCACCGCTACAATCAACATTTTTGCCTCCAGGCAGATCCTTGAAGGGCCCTGCCTAGGCAATATGCAGGATCTTCCAGTTGGCAGACCGCAAATGCATCAGATAGGTGACCGATGGATTGTTTGTCAGGGCCAGCAAATATGTCGCCTTCACCTGCCATGATGCCAATCAGAATGAGTGGGCACTCAGGTTTGCGGCTCTGGTTGGCTTCCCACTGCACACAATCCGATCACCCAGGAGTATTCACCAACCACAAAGGCTTCCTCTCCGTCAATGTGCAGCTGGTGTGCAACCACAAAAAGATCTTTATGCAGGTATGTACAAGATTCCTGGGCAGCTGACATGATGCTTTAGTCCTGCAATAGTCCACCCTCCCCAATATCTTCAGACCTGCAAGCAGATTTAAGTGGCTGCTTGGAGTCAAGGGATACCCACTGCAAACTTGGCCCATGACATCCATCAGAAATCCACGCACTGAAGCCCAACAGCAAACAAGAAATGCCATATGACCACCAGATGTGTGATCGAACAGGCCATCAGAATGCTGAGATGCTCTTCAGATGCCTAGACAGATCTGTGCCCTTCAGTGCACACCAGCTAGTGTCTCCAGAATGGTCATGGTTTGCTGTGCTCCACACAACATTGCGCAGCAGCAAGTCTTGGACTTGCAGAAAGAACAAGGTGAAGAGCTCAGATCCTCCTCGGACAATTCAGAGAAGGAGGAGGAAGAAGAGGGGAAAGAAGAGGAGGAGGGTGATGAGGGCAATGCAGCTCTTATTAATGTAAGGTTCACTTAGGTTGCACCAGCAGATCCACGTGACAAGCAAATGCAACAGTCACTCTTCCCCATTCCCCCACCAAGGCCACTACCACAAAGCGGTCCTACAACCAACAAAAACCACCCTTGAAAATCCCCCCATTGGCCCCCATCAAGTCATGCCTTCCCATTCATCATCAACAAGTTAGGTCACTTACCACCCAGCACCAAGAATGGACAAGATGGGAAAGTGGTAAAAAAAGAATACCTTTTATTAAATAAACAGCAGAAACATCTCAACACAACATTTTCTCAGACACCCCTGTGCACATACTAGTGCAGCTATAAAGCCTTATTCCTTCTTTTCCTGCTACTTCTATATGGTGCAATCCCTGAGGCTTCAGCAGAGGTAGAGTCAAGCTGCTCAAACCCCTGCTCTGACTGCTCAGATGCTCTTGGCTGACTTCCTCTGGGTTTTGGAACCCATTAGGACCCCTCCACAGACTGCTCCACCTGCACCTTGGGAGATGAGGCAGGATGTGGACTATTGACTGAGAGGTGTGCTGTAGGTGAAAAATGGAAGTGCTTTGAGTGAACCACATTTCCATGACCCCTTTCAAATCATCCCTCGCATGACCCAGCCACACTTCACTGCTACCAGTCTGCTAGAGAACATTTTGGTGCAGATCAGTGGAGTGTTGTAATGCCAAGGCTAAGGAATCTATCAACCTACTTAAGGTGGCAGACATGTTGGCATCCAAAGGCTGCATGGTGATGTTCAAGGCTTGCATAGACTCATTTGATTGGAGTGTTTGATATTCCACGGAGCTGAGCAATCCATCTATGGATGAAAACATCATTTCAAAGCTCTGTGACACCAACCTGCTCATGTTTAAGGCAGACTCCTCCATTCCCTCTGCAACTGTGGCAAGTGCATATTGAAGGCCTGTCGCTGCTTTGCACGTTGTCTGCTGCTGCTGCTAAATGATTCTCCTTTTCATCAATGGCCCCTAAGGCATAGCATCTATGTCCAGCTGAACAGAGTTTGACAGGGCTGTGCCCTCCAACGTGAACTCTCCACTGCTGTCCCTGTCACCATCATTTTTGTTTGCTTACTTGTGAAGTGTGAGTCACCAGGTGAAAACCCAATTATCAGCTTTACTGATGCCACTGAAGTGCGAGTACCTGAGCTGTTGTATAGTTTTCATGAGCTCTTATCAAAGTCACAAATGACATCCCATGTGACTGTGACAACAGTAAACTTTCCTTCCTCATCCTTCTCAATCTGTCTGCAACCTTTGACATGGTTGACCATACCATCCTCCTCCAACGCCTCTCCACTGTCATCCAGCTGGGTGGAACTGCTCCCACCTGGTTCCATTATTATATATCTATTCGGAGATAAAGAATCATTTTTAATGTCTTCTCTTCTTGCTCCCTCACTGTTACCTCTGGTGTTCCCCAAGGGTCTATCCTTGCTCCCCTCCTATTTCTGATCTATATGCTATCCCTTGGTGACATCATCCAGAAGCACAGTGTTAGTGTTCACATGTACGCTGATGAGACCTATCTCAACCTTTCGACTGTTGCTAAACTATCAGACTGCCTATCTGACATCTAGTACTGGATGAGCAGAAATATTCTCGAATTAAATATTGAGAAGAATAAAGCCATCAATTTTGAGCCCCACTCCAAACTCTGTTCTCTAGCTACTGACTCCATCCCTTTCCCTGGCAACAGTCTGAGATTAAGCCAGCCTGTTCTCAATCTCGTTGTCACATTTCACCCTGAGATGAGCTTCCAACCTCATATTTGTGCCATCACTAAGATTGCCTATTTCCACCTTCACAACATCGCCCAACGTCGCCCTTGTTTCAGCTCATCTGCTGCTGAAACCCTCATCCCTGCCTTTGCTACCTCTAGACTTGGCTATTTCAATGCACTCCTGGCTGGTCTCCCACATTCTACACTCTGTAAACTTAAGGTCATCCAACACACTATTGCCCATGACTTAACTCGCACAAAATCCTATCACCCCTCTACTCACTGATCTACATTAGCTCTCGGTCAAGCAACATCTTGATTTTAAAATTCTCATTCTTGTTTTCAAATCCATCCAGGTCCTCTACCCTCCCTACTGACCCATCTCCACCTAGAGAAACAACGGCCTCTCCCAGTCTGTCCATCCCTGAGAAACTAGGTTTGTGTCTGTAATGAGGATTAAAATTGAGTGGGGAGCCATATTTTAGTTGTTTATTATGCATAGGATGTCTTTATTGCATTTCACTAAAAAAACAGTTCCCAGGTTAGTGCTAGGAAATGGGCAGTTGGGGAAGGGGGAAGTGGCTGCAGTGTGCCGGTGGGAGGGAGGGTTAGAGGAAGGAAATAGGGAAAGGAGAAACAAACAGGATGAAGCCTTAGAATCTTCATTCCGTACTCCCTCTCTGCCAGACCCCAGAGCCTCTCTGACCACAACAGCGACTTACATTTATATAGCTCATTTAGTGTAGTAAATATCCCAAGGCACTTAACAAGAGCGCTATCAATAAACAAACTAGACATTTTTGACACCAAGTCACTGAAGTCACAGCCTTGTAGTACTGCAAGTGGTTGCAGAGGTAGTGAGGGGTGAGGCCATGGAGGGATTTGCAAACAAGGATGAGAGTTTCAACAGTAGATGAGCTGAAATAGGGTTGGAGTCAAGCAATGTTACGGAGGTGAAAGTAGTCAGTCTTGGTGATGGTGCGGATCTGTGGTCAGAAACCAATTTCAGGGTCAAACACAACACCAAGTTTGCGAATGGTCTTGCTCAGCTTAAGACAGTTACCAAGGATGGAGCTTGTGGTGAGGACCAGAGACAAAGACTTCAGTCTTCCCAACTGTTAGAGGACATTTCTGCCCATCCAATTTTGGAAGTTAGACCAGCAGTGTGAGGAATCAGGGACAATGGAGATGTCCAAGGAGGTGGTTGTGAGATACAGCTGGGTGTCATTGGCATATATTTGGAACCTGATGTGTTTTTTGATGATATCGCTGAGGGGCAGCATGTAGATAAGAAATGGAAGTGGGCAAAGGATAAATCCTTGGGAGACTGCAGAGGTAACAGTATGAGGGTGGGAAGAGAAGCCATTGCATGTGCTTCTTTGGCTACGATTAGATAGATAAGAATGGAACCAAGCTCAGGCAATTCCACCGAGCTGGACAATGGAGGAGAGATGACAGTGTCGAAGGTTACAGATAGATCGAGAAGGATGAGAAGCGATAGTTTATCATAGTCATAATCACAAAAAAATGTCATTTGTGGCTTTAACACGGGTCATTTCAGTTCTGCGGCCAGGCTGTTTCAGTATCCATCCTTCTAGCAATGAAGAGCTTTGCCCAATAATATTTCCAGTGTTCTAGTCAGATCTGCAGATGGATGGCTAAATCAGTTTCTCACCAAAGATATTCAAATCTGTGTCCCATGGACTGAAGGGATGAGGGGAATATCGGGGGAATGATTAGGGTGAGAGGGAGTAATAGTTCTAATAGGACAAGGGCATTAGGATTGTGGAGAGGGTGTAATTTAGGAGCAGAAATGTTATGATGAATTGTAGGCCAAAGACTCGATAGTTAGGAATTTGAAAATGCAACTTGAGGAAGAACCTTTTCCAGCGGCAGACACATAAAAAAGTGGGATTGGGAGAAGGAAGGGGAATATTGGTACAGAGAGATACAAGGAAATGAGAAGAGATTGCCTTATCAATGATATTAACGATAGGAGCAGCGAGGTCACCTGAGATGACAAGGTCGAGGGAGCGGCCATGAATATGGTGAGGAGAGTTTATACGGAAGGAGAGATTTAGGGAGGACAGGAGGTCAGTGAACACAAAGAGAGAAGAAGAATGAAGTGGTGTTTGAAATCACCGAGGATGAAATCATTCAGTGCAGAGGCTGAGGGAGGAAAACAGAAAAAATATCTAACTGAGAAATTTGGAGTGATATTTGGGTGAGCAGTACAGAACAGGGATTTTAAATGAGAGGTATGAAGGGTGGAAAAGATGAGATGTTCAAAGGAGGACAAGTTGACAGAGGAATAGAGAGACAGACCAACATCTGATTTAGAAATAAGAGCTTCACCAACAACACAATGGTTTGAGCAGGGCAATTGGTGGAAAATATAGCCAGGTGGTGAAAATTCAATAAGGGGAAAGGTGTCATCGCTCCTCAAGAATGTCTCCGTCAAGGCCATGGTGTCAATGTGATTGTTCACAATAAGCTCATGGCTGGCAGGGCTTTATTCACAAGTGAGCACACATTCTGCAGGGAGATTCAGAGGATCAGTGATGGCCAATCTACTGGCAGAGTCCACAGGGACAGAGCTAGGATTAATGGGAAGTATGGAAAGGATGTTGGTCCCTGGAAGACACGCAGAGTAGGAAGAGAATAGGATGGAACAATTGTGGTTGCTGCTCATTAGAAGGTGCCTCGATGGGCCTTTCAGAATATGCCAAGAGAGGCATAGAGGAAAGCTGCAGAATTATTTAAGCCAGAATTAAACCTGGGATGGCAGCATGAGAGTAGGAAAGATGATGAGTGCTGAAGAATTGTGATTTGTGAAGGTAGAGTCCCCAGGACGTCAGCTCGGGGTAAAGAGAAAAGAGGAAGCTGGAGAGAAAAAGGGAAATAGAAGTGGTGAGTTCGGGTCTGGAGAGACAGCTAAAGGCTTGCCCAGGTCTGCAAATAAAACCCGACCTGAGCCCAACAGAAACACATCTGACCCAAGCCCGACCCAGCCCGAGTCCTTTCATTTTTTCCCGCACCCAGCCCAACCCGACCACCGAATATAATCGACTTTATTGAAGAGGTTGTGCTCTACCTTGGATAGAATCGCTCACTGCAGACTAACGCGGAGTGTTTCCCGCCTTGACGTCCTGGCTGTCACTGTGTCCGACCCGGTCCGACCCGACCCGAGCCCGAATGCTGGACCCAGAAGAGCGACCCGACCCGACCCGAACCTGACGCATGTCATCGGTCTTGTCGGGTTCGGGTCGGGTAGCCAGGCGCGAGACAGCCAAAACACAAATGCGATTGGGCACAAGGAAACTAAGTTACATTAGCGGTGTGGTTCCTTGCTAAATCAGATTAGCTATGCTTTGAAATGCTTTAGGGGGTAGAGAGGAGACAACATGTGGGCAAAACTGGATTTCAAGTCAGAGGTTGATAAAATTGATGTAGTGAAGTCAACGACAAATTAATGACCTAGTGCCAAGACCAGAGGCTACTCAATGGGCAGAATGCTGAGGTGTGTAATTCCAAAACATTTTTAATATTTTCTGTTGCCATATTGATGCAGCTGTTTCTGCAGCAAAGAATTCCACATAAAGACGCAACAGCCACTGGATCCTCCAGAGAATCACTGCTGAGAAATCTTCTTTTTTCTTCTTTGGCCTCCTTATCTCGAGAGACAATGGGTAAGCGCCTGGAGGTGGTCAGTGGTTTGTGGAGCAGCGCCTGGAGTGGCTATAAAGGCCAATTCTAGAGTGACAGGCTCTTCCACAGGTGCTGCAGAAAAATTTGTTTGTGGGGGCTGTTACACAGTTGGCTCTCCCCTTGCGCTTCTGTCTTTTTTCCTGCCAACTGCTAAGTCTCTTTGACTCGCCACACTTTAGCCCCGCCTTTATGGCTGCCCGCCAGCTCTGGCGAACGCTGGCAACTGACTCCCACGACTTGTGATCAATGTCACAGAACTTCATGTCGCATTTGCAGACGTCTTTAAAGCGGAGACATGGACAGCCAGTGGGTCTGATACCAGTGGCGAGCTCGCTGTACAATGTGTCCTTGGGGATCCTGCCATCTTCCATGCGGCTCACATGGCCAAGCCATCTCAAGCACGCTGACTCAGTAGTGTGTATAAGCTGGGGATGTTGGCCGCCTCGAGGACTTCTGTGTTGGAGATACGGTCCTGCCACTTGATGCCAAGTATTCTCCAGAGGCAGCGAAGATGGAATGAATTGAGATATCGCTCTTGGCTGACATACGTTGTCCAGGCTTTGCTGCCATAGAGCAAGGTACTGAGGACACAGGCTTGATACACTCGGACTTTTGTGTTCCGTGTCAGTGCGCCATTTTCCCACACTCTCTTGGCCAGTCTGGACATAGCAGTGGAAGACTTTCCCATGCATTTGTTGATTTCTGCATTGAGACAGGTTACTGGCGATGGTTGAGCCTAGGTAGGTGAACTCTTGAACCACTTCCAGAGCGTGGTCGCCAATATTGTTGGATGGAGCATTTCTGATGTCCTGTCCCATGATGTTCGTTTTCTTGAGGCTGATGGTTAGGCCAAATTTGTTGCAGGCAGCCGCAAACCTGTCGATGAGACTCTGCAGGCACTCATCAGTGTGAGATGTTAAAGCAGCATCGTCAGCAAAGAGGAGTTCCCTGATGAGGACTTTCCGTACTTTGGACTTCGCTCTTAGACGGGCAAGGTTGAACAACCTGCCCCCTGATCTTGTGTGGAGGAAAATTTCCTCTTCTGAAGACTTGAACGCATGTGAGAGCAGCAGGGAGAACAAAATCCCAAAAAGTGTGGGTGCGAGAACACAGCCCTGTTTCACACCACTCAGGATAGGAAAGGGGTCTGATGAGGAGCCGCCATGTTGAATTATGCCTTTCATATTGTCATGGAATGAGGTGATGATACTTAGTAGCTTTGGTGGACATCCAATCTTTTCCAGTAGTCTGAAGAGACCACGTCTGCTGACGAGGTCAAAGGCTTTGGTGAGATCAATGAAAGCAATGTAGAGGGGCATCTGTTGTTCGCGGCATTTCTCCTGTATCTGACGAAGGGAGAACAGCATGTCAACGGTCGATCTCTCTGCACGAAAGCCACACTGTGCCTCCGGGTAGACGCACTCGGCCAGCTTCTGGAGCCTGTTTAGAGCGACTCGAGCAAAGACTTTCCCCACTATGCTGAGCAGGGAGATTCCACGGTAGTTGTTGCAGTCACCGCGGTCACCTTTGTTTATATAGAGGGTGATGATATTGGCATCGCGCATGTCCTGAGGTACTGCTCCCTCGTCCCAGCACAGGCATAGCAGTTCATGTAGTGCTGAGAGTATAGCAGGCTTGGCACTCTTGATTATTTCAGGGGTAATGCTGTCCTTCCCAGGGGCTTTTCCGCTGACTAGAGAATCAATGGCATCACTGAGTTCCGATTTTGTTGGCTGTATGTCCAGCTCATCCATGACTGGTAGAGGCTGGGCTGCATTGAGGGCAGTCTCAGTGACAACATTCTCCCTGGAGTACAGTTCTAGGTAGTGCTCAACCCAGTGGTCCATTTGTTTGCGTTGGTCAGTGATTATGTCCCCTGATTTAGATTTGAGGGGGGGGAAATCTTCTTGATGGTTGGCCCAAAAGCTCTCTTAATGCCATCATACATTCCTCTGATGTTTCTGGTGTCTGAGGCCAGCTGAATATGACTGCATAGGTGTTGCCAGTAGCCTGGCTGTTCTTTGTGCAGTGCTTCTGGCTGCTTTAAGTGCTACGGATGTTAACTCGCTGGGGGCTTTCTTGTAGTTCAACAGTGCAATGCACTTAGCGGCTATGACAGGTTCCAGCTCTTCAATATGAGATTGAAACCAGTCTGCATTTCTCTTCGCACGTTTGCCGTAGGTGGTCAAAGCTGACTCATAGATGGCGTCTCTGATGTGGGCCCACTTGGTTTCAGCATCCCCTGTGGGAGTGTTTTGAAGGGCTGTTACAAGTGAATTTAGAAATTTTTGTAACAGCTGTGGATGAGAACTTCTGCTCGTGTTGATGCGCAGGTGGCCCTTCTGCTTGGAATGATGCAACTTCTTTGGTCTGAGTCGAAACTTGCTGCACACCAGGGAGTGGTCGGTGTCGCAGTCCGCACTGTGGAAGCTGCGTGTGATTTGAACACTGTTTAAGGAGGCTCGCCTTGTGACGATGAGGTCTAGCTGGTGCCAACGACGCGATCTTGTGTGCCTCCATGAAACCTGGTGACAGGTTTCGTGTGAAAGAACGAGTTGGTAATGCAGAGGTTATGATAGGTACACAACTCAAGCAGTCTCTGCCCGTTCTCATTCATCCTTCCAATGCCATAGCGCCCAAGGCAGGAGGGCCATGAGTCATGGTCGGCCCCAACCCTGGCATTAAAGTCCCCCAGCAGGAACAGGTGTTCGGCGTTCGGGATGCTACTAATGATATTATGGAGTTCCTCATAGAACTGGTCTTTAGCTTCATGTGGGGAGCAGAGTGTTGGAGCATAGATGCTGAGTAGGTGTACTGGACCAGAGGTGGTGAGCAGTCGGATGGACAGTATGCGTTCCGAGCCATTTGAGGGAGGCTCTATCATGCTGAGCAAGGAGTTTCTGATGGCGAAGCCCACTCCATGCTGTCTTGGTTCTTCAGGATCCCTGCCCTGCCAGAAGAAGGTGTAGTCTTGCTCTGCTAGAGATCCACTCGCGGGGAGGCGTGCCTCCTGAAGTGCTGCAATGTCTACATTGAGTCTACTGAGCTTGTTGTTAATGATGGCGGTCTTCCGAGAATCGTTGATTTGTGTAAGGTCTTCCACAGACCACGACACATAGTTCTGATGTTCCAGCTTGCAAAGTGAAGGGCTGGTACCTTCTTTCCTTTTTTCATGTTGTTTGGTGCGGTGTTGCAGTCCACTTTTCGGGCAATGACCCTGAGCTCCAAGCACCCATTGAAGCAGGTGCACTGTGGCGAGACGGAACCTTATTGACTGGGGGCTGCCCGGTTTGAGGCGGGCGGTAGCTGTCCAGTGCGATGACCTCTCCCACCGACAAAGGCAACCCGTGGCGCCCAATCTCTACGCCAATTGAGCTGGACTTATAACCCGTAACTGCTGCCTTCTGTGTTGTTTCAGTCGCTGTGAGGCAACTATGGAGTGGCCTCTCCATGGCGCATGCCTGGGCGAATGTATGGAGGTTGAGAGTTGCCCAATCGTCAA
Source organism: Heterodontus francisci (assembly GCF_036365525.1). NCBI lineage: Eukaryota > Metazoa > Chordata > Chondrichthyes > Heterodontiformes > Heterodontidae > Heterodontus > Heterodontus francisci. Next base: position 51,106,176 of record NC_090394.1, read on the forward strand.
AACCCCCCTCTCGGCCTTTCTGGTGGGGTCCAAAGGAGTGCAGAGCATGACGTTTGGCACCGGTATGGCTGCAGGAACCGCCGGAAACATGCCAAAGGTGACACATGACCGTCTACGGGGTTCCGCTCCAGATTTCCTGTTAAGGTTTACTCCCTTAGCCTTGGTCTCTCCCGAGACGCCAACAAGGCAGTGGGGTTGTTAGGGCCCCTACACAGGTGTAGGAGGATGCCGGTGGGAGGAAGGGGTGCGAGGGGGAGGGGTGGAGGGAAGGGGGTGCGAGGGGGAGCTGGGAAGGGGGCTGTAAGGGAGTGGGGGGGTGCAGGGGAAGGGGGTGCAGGGGGCAGATGGTGCGAGGGGGGGCTGGGAAGGGGTTGTGAGGGGGAGGGGGGTGCGGGGGGGTGGTGAGCTGAGAGAGTGGAGCTGGAAAAGGGAAGGGGGGGTGGAAGTGGGGGAAGGGGGGGAAGGGGAAGGGGGGGAAGTGGGGGAAGGGGAAGGGGGGGAAGGGGATGCAGGTAATAAGCCATTTCCTCAGTTCTCACCATCGACGCCTGGAAATCTCGTCCGCGTCCTTCGGGAGGTGAGCGACATCCTCGTGCGCCAGTACCAGCATCGCCGACAGTGCGCTGCAGATGCTCTCCGAGCCATCTCCCGCGGGCGCTTTGAAGTTGCGGCCGAGGAGCCGTTTGTGGCTTTTTGGGTGTTCGGGGCACCTTTTCGCAAGGCTTCCCTAGGGTCCCGCTGCTCCTTCTTCTCTACAATGGACTTACCGCACGCCGTGGCCACGGACACTCTGGACGGTGAAGACAGCAGGATCGGAGATCAAAGTATCACCAGCTGTACTTTGCAGTTTCGTCCGGACTACGTTCAATTTCATTGAGAAAACAAAGAGCAGGTATGGCTGGGGGAGGGCAGTGGGCCCAGGTAACATAAACTAGCTGTTAGCTTGTAGTTCAGGCTAAAATGAACTGATTAAAGAGCCAGGGGAGTTTAAACAGTTTAAGAGGGTAGATTGGGGGAGAAAACACTAAGAATGGGAGCAGATGGCCATGGATAGAGTTGAACAGCAAGGGTGCTTCCTCGGGAGCTTACAGGCCAGGAGCCATCTTGAGCCACCTGAGATCTAACGGTTGAAATAACGAGGTGCCAATTCTCCAGCTGTCAAAACAATAGGTCAAAAGCCATTGTTCAAACCAACAGTTTTGTTTTGAAAGAAAAAGCAGCCTGAGACTAGTAAGCGTTTGCTTTAATGGCAGACTCCTGCCGAGTCCACACATTGACTACTCATTCAAATTGACCAGAGCTGTGGGGTGGATCAATGTTGATGTCAATATCGTTATTGTTAATTTCAGTCCACCCTACTGGTTGAAGTGATTAATAGACAGCGGTGTTTCATCTGAAGGAAGGATCTGGTGTAACAAGTTCTTATTAGCAGTGATTATCTTATTAGACAGCCCTCTCCCCTATTATGAGAGATCCCAGGCCCCACTTCAAACAAACCCCAGTTTAGCCAAAGAGACCCAGGATACAGCCTTAGTGTAACACTGGAGCACGGTTGTCTTACTCAAATTATAATGCAGTGCTGATCAAAACACACCCCACAATAGTTCTAGACCCTAACCTTCCATAAATGCCCCCGAAATCCAAAACCCATCTCCCAAATCCTTCCAGAACCTCCTCCCCAATATCCCTGCACCTCAGATTCAACTTCCTCCAAAGGGGCAGATTAATGATTCCAGATCCTATTACCTCTTTCCTCATCCCCCCACATCTTCCAAATATTTCTCAGATCCCAGCATCCTAATTGCTGCTTCAATCTCCACAACTCCCCTTCTGCTGATCTCATATCATCTAATTCCTGACCTCATCTCCAACTAGTTCTATACCTGAAACACCGACCCAAGTCTTCATACCGTACGTAGGATCTTCAGCGCCCCCCCCCCCCCCACCCATCCCCCTAAACACACACACACGTGGTGCTCCCTGAGTGCTTTCTGACCCCCAATTAAAATCCACAAATAAAATCCCCTCTTGAATCTGACTGTGGGATCTCCCCAGCCAGTGTTCCCAGATTCTCACACCTCCCACCCCTCTCGTTATGCTCCAAAATCCCAGGGCTTCCAATAGTGGACTACCTGTGAGCATTAGGGGGGATAATTTTAACTTAACTCACCAGGTGAGAAATCCATGGGGTCAGGTGGAAGGCTGATTTTATACCCGCCCAACGGGGGCAATTTTAACCTGTCCCACCAGTCGGGAAACTTATGGGATTGGGTGCAATCCTGGTTTTACATCCCACCCAATTTTACTGTCCATTGAAGTCAACAATTAATATTGGGTATTCCACCTGATCCCACGGATTTCTCATCCGGTGAGTTATGTTAAATTTCACCCCTAGGCCTCTGATAGTGTGATGGTGAAGTTTAAAATACTTTTGTTTGATTTTTCCCTGTATGTGCTCTCATTAATCCATGTGCCAGAAGCCAAGATGCAATTTCTTGTTTTTTATTTACAATATTAGAATATGAAAGAGGGCACCCTGTAAGATCTTTACAAAACATTTTAATTTTGCTCAACTTTCGTGTGCTCACCTTCTTACATTGACGCACCACTTCAGCAATCTTTTATCTTCTTTGTACAGCAGAAAGAATACTTTGCTTGCAATTTCTTTCCCTTCCCCTTTCATTAAAGTTCTCATAGATGATAAGTCCATTCCTCCTTTTACTGCCCAAACCAATTTTTAACACTATTTTTATTGGCTTGATCAAACTTTAACTTTAGCAATTCATTGACTGAAACTTAATGTCCTGACTCATGTACAATTTTCTGTTCCATGTGAGATTGTAAATCATTACTCTTTGTGGGCACAGTAAATGGTGATATATATTTACCTCAATTATTTCACTTACATGCAAATACTTAATTTACTGTGTCATGCAGGCCACCACCTGCCAAGAATTAATTTCACCACATGGACATTAAATTTCAAATTGTTGCTGGGAAAAAGAGAAGGCCTGTGACAAGCGGTTGCCAGGCCCCTAGCTGGAAAGACATTTTTGCATATTAACGGACAGTAATTGGAACAAAGGAGCTATCCCCTGCTCCAATACAATCCACAAGGGCCAGGACTGGTTAAACCAGCTGGTCACATGACTCCCTGGCTGTGCCAGGGTTTTCTTTTGAACTGGCCACAGAGGGTTGGAAGGGAGAAAGCAGAATGCTCCTGGACTGAAAAAGACCTCCTGGTCTGTCTGCCTGCTCCCATCTCTTTCTCACCAGCTTCTGAATCCATTGAAGACACATGAACCCCAAGAGTAAAGTCTCCTACAGCGAACGAGGTTCAGGAAGAATACTAGGCCCCAATGAAAAGCAAGACCTACCTACAATCAAGGACTCTACAGTGAGCTTGAAGACCCATAAAAAAAACTCTTCAGATATTGCCTCAAACTTTTCCACTTTATTTCTTCTGCTGCTTTCTGTCCCTCTCTGCATGTATGTATCGCATATGCATACTAGCGTGGGCACGTCGTGTATCCATCGGCGTTAACTGAATTAGAGTTTAAGTTTAATAAATTTCACTTCTTTTTTAAACCTAAGAAATCCTGTTTGTGCTGGTTTCTTTGCCTTATAATTGGAAAGTGGTGAACAAGGATTCACCAAGGGTGAGCTAAAAACACGTGTTTAAAATTTAAACCCTGTTACAGTAAGACCAGGCGAAGGCTGAAAAGGAACCCTAGACCTCTTTCTCACCTGGTCGTAACAACTGCTTGACTCTTGGATTTGGGACATTTGCCCTGATACAGCATATTCTAAATACAGAAGGGTATATTTTTCCAACATTTTTCCTCATATACGAGAGGTGCTTAGTAATAATAAGGAAGAGAACACTGAACAGGAATTGGAGAATGGGGAGGGGAAAACAGACCTCAATAATAGAGCAGAAGACAAGTTAATAATCTAGAAATGCTGGAACCACTCAGCAGGTCTGGCAGCATCTGTGAAAAGAGAAGCAGAGTTAACGTTTCGGGTCAGTGACCCTTCTTCGGCAGTTCCGAAGAAGGGTCACTGACCCGAAACGTTAACTCTGCTTCTCTTTTCACAGATGCTGCCAGACCTGCTGAGTGGTTCCAGCATTTCTTGTTTTTATTTCAGATTTCCAGCATCCGCAGTATTTTGCTTTTAAGTTAATAATCTAGTCGGACATTTGAATGGTGTGTGCTGGTATGATTGGTGCAGATTGCTCACTTGGGATGGGGCAGCCACGAATGGACTGAAAACAAGAGTAATGATCTTGATATTCACTTGATATTCATGTATTGGGTGATGAGGAGCTGATGGAGGTCGGAAACATACAAGGGTAAAGGTAGATGCTCTGTGCCCAATTATGAATAGCCGTACTCAGGTTTGTGAAGCCCAAGGAAATGGGAAAAAGAATTATTGTCCTAACGTTCGTGTCAAATTTAATATCTAATATCTACAATTAATATCATTGAAAAGAATTCTAATGAAGTTGAACTGAAATCGTTAATAGTTGTAACCACAGTGACAAAATTAAATAGTAGTTAAATGCATACAGAGGGATATGTGCCCCCAAATCTTTGCAGCTATCAAATTTCTGTGGCTGCACCAATGTGCACTTTCATTTTCTAGAATTCAAGGAAAGATTTTCAAGCAAGAAGTTGTCTTCAAGTCCAATAATGCTCTAAAGTCCAAACTATAAAGCTGAGAACTTATACCTCTTACTTCATTGTTGACATAAAACATGCTCTTTGGATTCATTTTCAAAATGGCTTTTTCCATCTTGAACGTAGCTTTATGGTAATTTGATTTCTAATTAATACTGAATGAGCACATTGTGGGGTAGACTTTGAGTTCTGGGCGACTGACTTGCTTTGGGACTGGTCGGCCACCTGCTTCCAACGGTAAAGAGATCCCCACAGTTTTGAGGCCCTGGCTTCATTTAAATGTACCAAGCAAGCAGCAGGGCACCAAACAGGCGACCCAACGCAGCTTGCTAGATTGAAGACTGGAAATCAGGCCAGAGCTGCGGCCAACAAGGTATTTTGCCGAGGGTGGTGAAGTGGTCAAGATCATAGAGGGTGGGGGACCCAGAGCAACAGCAGCCCAGATTATTATCCTGCCCCTCTGGGGCCCACAAATGTCATTCAAGACTTGCCTTTAGCAGACCTCTCTTCTTCCATCACCCATAGAACTTCACGGGCTTCAACGGGTTCCTACCTAAATTAGCAATCAGGACCGCATTTATGTCATAGAACCCGGATTTACATTTTAAAAGGGGCCTATCACCTGAAATAGCTGGGCGCTTTGGACAACTGGCACCAGGCCACTTTTAAAATGGAACTAACCACATCACTGGAGGTAAAAAGACGGTAAAGACACCAACTCCATTTTTAGGCCATTTCTATTCCATTAACCCCAAACGAGGACCCTCAAAATCGACCCCTGTGAGTATTCAATGTGCAATTTTATGAATAGGGTGGGATATCTGTCAGTTATAGAAAGGAGGAAAACTGATGGAAAGTGGAACTTTTAAAAAATAAAGCCCATAGTGATGGTCATGTGATACCCTGAGCGCACTAAGGAATGGCAAGGCAACAGGATCCTTAACTAACTGGGCTAACAATGGGGCACGCCATTACAGTGCATGTACTAATCTTTATTCCCAACAATTTATTATGATGAATTTGCAGTGATTACGATCATGTTATAATCATTGATCCTTCAGTACGGGCATCATCAAGAGTTAACTACACCATGTATTGGCAATGGCCCGTTGCCTTCACTGCCATTGCGAGCAAACTAAAGGGTGGTGCAGTGGTTAGCACCAGAGCCTCACAGCTCCAGTGACCTGGGTTCAGTTCCAGGTACTGCCTGTGCAGAGTTTGCAAGTTCTCCCTGTGACTGCGTGGGTTTCCATGGGATGCTCCGGTTTCCTCCCACAGCCAGAGACTTGCAGGTTGATACGTAAATTGGCCATTGTAAATTGCCCCTAGTGTAGGTAGGTGGGAGGAGAGTGGTGGGGATGTGGTTGGAAATATTGGATTAATGTAGGATTAGCATAAAATGGGTGGTTGTTGGTCGGCACAGACTCGGTGCCTGTTTCAGTGCTGTATCTCTAAACTAAACTAAACTAAACTAAACTAAAAAAAAAAGCAAAATACTGCAGATGCTGGAAATTGGAAATAAAAACAAAAAGTGCTGGAAATACTCAGCAGGTTAGGCAGCATCTGTGGAGAGTTCTGATGTAAGGTCACAGACCTGAAATGTTAACTCTGCTTCGCTCTCCACAGATGCTGCCTGACCTGCTGAGTATTTCCAGCACTTTCTGTTTTTATTTTATATAATAAGCATATTGAGCACTCCAACAGATTACTCCTACAATCTAAGAGTCCAGATGGTCTACAATGAATTATTTAGTTCTTTCTCACCTGCCATCCAGGAATGCATTTAGCCAGGTTTTGCCAGGACTCAGATGGTAGTTACAGTAATGAGGCCAACCTGTTAAGACTGGCTGGGCCTCCATGTCCCCTGGCGCCACCCCTTTGGGACTCGTGCACAGCATACCACCTTTACAACATTTGATCTCACCCCAGAAATAAGTTAAGAAACTGAATCTTAAACATCGAACTGGATTCTCCACTGCAGGTTCTAATCAAGGTTCGGACTACTGCATGCTTTTCAAAAGGATGGTCGGACCAAGACTATTTCCTTTAACTGAACTGAAATTAATTATTTTTGAAAGAGTAGTTAAGAGACATTTTATATAAATTCAGTATTTAATGGCTGGAGGCTCCAGCTTGCTTTCATTTCTTATCATAGCTCCTTGCGGGCTGAGCAATGAAGAGCTCATACTTTGATTTACACCAGTGGATTACAACTTAGGTTCACATTAAGAGATTTGGGAAATTTAAATGGTTTTAATTTGTGAAGTACAAAGTGCTTCTCTGTAGATGTGCAGTGCCACATTTCACATCTTCTACAGGTTCATCATTGTGCTGGGTAACAGCTGGCATCTGTAATTGAATCCATGGCACCGCAGATGTTATTTTCAATTAAAAACTTCTCATATTGGCGGTCTATCTGGGGCAAGTTAACAAAGTCTATAAACAATTTCTGTGATTATTCCTGCTGTTTTTGTGAAACGATAGTTTTTGGTGGGCCTGCTGGAAGTAGATCTGAATATGTAATTATTATTTCGGATTTTTGGACATTAAATAATAGAGGCCTCAAAATAAAAATAACTTATCGCATGTCCTGAAAATGGAAAATCAGAGGCATGCATTTTGAAAAATACGTTACACATTTTTTCACCTCTTTCGTTTGAAATAAGAAGAAAATTCTTTGCTTCCAGAAAAATAAATAATTTCCACCCAGGTATGCAAGAGAAATTATTTCATTTTATTCAGGCCTGTTTGGCCTGGACAAAAAGCATTTCAGCTCATGTTTACAATTCGAAGTAATTCTCCCATGGGTAAGAATCATACATCGGCCTGAGGATCCAGATCGGATTTTACTGTCTCCAGGCCCTTAATTGGTCTTAGGCGAGACTTCCACTTCATTGAGGAAGGACAGCCAGCCTAATGGAGCTGCTGGCCAATCAGCTGGCCGGCAGCTCTTAGTCCCAGCAGCGCCACCGGGAGCGGTGGCCACTGCTGGGACTGCAACCCAGCTGAAGACTGAAGATGTCGGGGAGACCGGAGAACAGGTACGTTTCTGGGGCCTCGTCGGTGGCAATCGGTTGGGCCCCGGCAAGGCAAGGGGGGGTCCATTGTGGGGGGGGGGGCACACGGTGCCCGATCAGGAGGGCCGCGCCCCCCCCCCCCCCACCACCCCCCCAGGCCATCAGAAGGCCACCTACCTTTATCAGGCAGCTTTTCTGAGGCCTCGACTGCCCACCTGCCAACTGTAAAATCCCCATGGCGATGGGCAAAGGCCCTTAAGTGGCCAATTGACAGCCAGTTTCTCGCCGCCGCCGCCCTGCGTAAAATGGCAGCGGAGGCGGAAGCGGGTCAGGAAGGGCTCACCCCCCACCCACCGAGCCTCCCACTCCACTTTACGCCGCCCCCCCCCCCCCCCCCACCCCACCACCAGCCTGCTCTTTGGGGGTGGGGGCATAAAATTCCAGCTGTTATGTCAAACATAAATAGTTTGTCATCAAATCATTGCAAATAATAAGAGAAAGATGAATGTCAAACTTATAAACATTGCATCACAGGATGGCTGCTTCTTGTCATGTGTTTTCTATCCTCCTCTACCCCAACTCACAATCGGTATTATTGATCAGCTCAGAGCAATTGTTGTAACATTGATCTTAATACCTTCGAATGCAATAAACTTTTCAGGAAATCGCAAAAGTTCATGATTCTATAAAATGTTTGATATCTTATAGAATATTCTAGAGGCTTGCAGAGTTCAGCCATTTGCTGGTCTGTGCTCTCAAGCATAAAGGTGCCCTTGTGAGAAAATCCAATCTGCAAACCATGAATGACCAATTTGCAAGCACTTCTAATAAGCATGCACATCACCTACATGCAAATGCATCCAGTTCAATATTCTTCATAATGAATACAATACACGTGTGCTGCGGAGCGGTTACATAAACATTTTAATCAATTCAGCATTAGTATTTTCACAGCGAAATGGCAAAAATCGCAATTTGTTCTTTCAAAGCTGCAAATAATACATATATGACTTCGTTGCAGAGTTCAGATTCACGGACTGAAATTAAGGGCACAAGCAACCTATAATGAATGCAGAAAAAGGTGCATCAGCATCTGTAGTGAGAAAATAAAGTTTAGACCTGGTGCATACTTCATCAGGCCTGGAAGCTGGAACATTAAGTTTGACTTTAAATAGAACTGAACAACACAAAGGAGAGTGGGAGATGGAGAAAGGAAAGGAGATGGGCTAGCCTTACTCTGCAAAGCAGTCGCCCAATCTGCTTTAGGTCTCCCCAGTATACAGGAGAGCCATACCGTGTACTTGGGTAGAGGAAGTAAATGGCTATCTTATGTGGAAGAAGTGCTTGGTGCCCTGAACAAAGGTGGAAAGGGATAAAGAAACAGGTGTTGCTACAGCTGCACAGGAGGTGCAAGGGGCAGACAGGCAGCTGAAAGTCAGGGTATTGACAGAATGAGAAATGCATTGGAGGGGGAAGTATGGAGTAAAAATTGGTTGTGGCCTGTTTGCACAGAGCATGCAGCCTAACGAGAAGGCCCGAAAGTCATCAGAACTTGGGCCTTAGACTGCATTTGTTTAGTTTGAGCATGCTGTAGCACCTATCACACCTCCACATACAGATTACCCATTTTGTCTGCACGAATGTAGGTATGTTCTTCAATGGGACAAGGGTGGGCACAGCAGCAAGGGGGAGGGGCGACAGTGAATACTATGGAATCAGGGAACATTCTTGTTCCTATTGGCTCCATAGCAACCTTTTGGAAAAAATCTTCAAATTAACACTAACCTTTTGCTGGCTAGGGAATAGTGGACACTGAAGAATCCTGAGTGGAACAGGCCTAACACCTCCATTCATCACAGACCAATTTTTATTTCAGATTTCCAGCATTGGCATTTTTTCTGTTTGATCCGTCAAGTGCTAGCGCCTAAAGTTACAAGTTGGTATAAAACAGAAAATGCTGGAAATGCTCAAGCAGGTCAGGCAGCAGGAAAGAGAAACAAAGTTAATGTTTCAGGCTAATAACCTTCATCAGAACTGGGGAAAGTTAGAGATGTAACAGGTTTTAAGCAAGTTCAGAGGTAGGGAACGAGGAAGGGGGGAAACAAAGAAAAGGAAGGTCTATGATAGACTGAAAGGCAGGAGAGATTAAATGACAAAAAGGATGATGATGCAAGCAAAAGGGGGATTTCTAATGGGACGAGTAGCTGGACTACACTTCCTCACACCTTGCTTCCTGTAAGAACTCTATTCCATTCTCTCAGTTTCTCGACCTCTGTTAATCTGTTCTGACAATGCCACTTTCCATACCATGTGTTTCCAAATTGTCTTCCTTTTTCCTCAACCAATGATTAACCTTCATTGTGGTTGACAGGACTTTAGACCAAGTCTGCCCATTTCCCAGAATTCTGCTCTCACACCTTTCCCCTCACTTCTTCTTAGGGTTTCCCTACCTTCTATCCCAACAGCCTCCACATTCATTGGATCATCCTCCACCATTTCCAGCATGATGCCACCTCCAAACACATCTTCCTCTCCTCGCCTAGCATTCTGAAGGGACTATTCCCTCTGCGACACCCTGGTCCACTCTTCAATCACCCCAACACCCTCTCCCCTTCCCATAGCATCTTCCCATGCAAACACAGGAGATGTAACACCTGCTTTTTCATCTCCTCCCTTCCCACCGTCCATGACTCTAAACATTCCTTCCAGGTGAAACAGCAATTAACTTGCACTTCTTTAAATTTTGCATACTCTGTTCACTGCTCATGATGCAGTCTCCCCTACATTAGGAAGACCAAACACAGATTGTGTGATTACTTTGCAGAACACTTCCATTCAGCAAGCTTGACCCTGACATCCAGTCGTCTGTCATTTTAATTCTCCGACCCACTTCCTCTCTGTCCTTGGCCTCCTACACCATTCTAATGAAACTCAATGGAAGCTCAAGACATAGCTGTGACAACTCAGATAGCCAGGCAGTGAATGATAGAACTAGAGCCTACTCTTTATATGCTTACAAGCTTTTATTTACAAAGACACACATTACATATCATGCACCTCCAACCAACAATCTCTCTTTAAGCTTGCTCCTAAATATATATGAGCACAGGTGAGTCCCTGATTAATACCCAGCACCTGAATAAAATTAAACCCCCAATTGATACATAATTAACAACAGCATCTCAGCTTTCAATTAGGCACTTTACAGACTTCTGGACTCAACATTGAGTTCAACAATTTCAGATCATAACCATCACTCCCCTTTTTTCAGACAACAGCTGTTGGAAATGATTCTGCTACTGCCATTTACAACTACTCGAGGCCCATCTTTTGTTTCTTTACTTGTCTATTACTATCTCCTTTTCCTTGGACCATCTCCCTTTTGTTATTTAATCTCTTCTGCCTTCCACCCTATCGCAGGCCTTCCCTATGCTCTTTTCCCCTTTCCTCTTTCTCTGCCTCTGCACTTGCTTAAAACCTGTTACATCTCTAACTTTTCCCGGTTCTGACGTAAGGTCCAATTGACCTGAAACGTTAACTTTGTTTCTCTCCCTGCAGATTTAGTCTGAGCTGCTGAGTATTTCCAGCATTTTCAATTTTTATTTCAGATTTCTAGTATCTGCAGTATTTTGCTTCTGTTACCAGTTGGTCTGTTTGGAGCATTACAAATACCCTATGACATCTATAACTAGAAATTTGACATCCCCATCATGATGGCTGGTGTGTTTGTCAGTTGAAACATGGGGCATCCAATGGCAGAGTGCAGTGAACAAGCCTCGAGGGGCTGAACGGCCTATTCCTGTTCCGATATTCCTATGTTCAAAGCTGGTGCAGACAGGGGAGGTGAAGCTTATCTTGTGCAGTCCTGCCAAGAGATAAACAACCCATTGAATACTTCCGGTGCACGATCCACTGAAGCTTAGCACAAAAATTTTACAACTGAAATGGTTAACTTATGCAAAGGATTTATAAAGGATATCATTGTAAGCACAAGCTAGCTGCATGTTCACTTACTGTCATGCAGATTACCATAGGTTTTTATACTTGCATCATCTTAAAATTACTTCTGAGCTTGGAGGGCAAGATGCATATTCGGGAGGAGCCAGACTTGGACGAGACGGGGGCTCAGAAAATACCAGGCATGACTAGACATGAGAGTCCTGAGGGAGTTGGGGAGATTGAGACCAAAGGCCTCTTTCATATTTAGAGTTAGCACTATCCAGTTGTCTTCATGTCATGCCCCCCTCTTCAATCACTGACACCCAGACACACACTCAATTACAGAAACATCACACACTGTATATTGCAATGCTTGAAGGTGCTTCTTGGAGCAAGCATTTTGAAATGCGTTTCATTTTTCTTAGACCTAGAACAACAGAGCACCAGCAATACCAATGTCCCAGAGTCCACTGGCACCTCAAAAACCTTCTAATACTCTTATCAACTTTAGCGAGCAGCAGCAGAGCTACAAATGTCCCAGAGGATGTAAAAAGGGAGCATAGGGAGTTGGCACTAGATATGTCATAATATATGGATGAGGAGTTCTGATGGCAGATGGGGAATAGGCACCTCCTGTATGGAGGACAAGCGTTGTCCCTTCTTTAGCTGCAATGCCGAAGATTTTGATTGCACAGGGCTCTGCTTGGATCAGTTGCTTGCACTCATACGCCAATAGCAGATTGTGGGTTCAACACCACTTCAGCACATAATCAAAGTTGGCTTTTCAGTACAGTATTGAGGGAATGCTCTAGTGTCAGAAGTGTCATCCTTTGATTAAGACATTAAACTAAGATCTATTCTACCTGGTAAAGTAAAGATAAGAGATCCTAGTTATAGAAGAACAAGGAGTTCTGCTGGTGTTCAGGTCAACATCCCTGAAACACCACCACCAAAATAGTTTAATTGATCATTACTTTTGTTTGCTGTTTGTGAGACCTTGCTATGCACAAACTGACTAAAGCATTTACCTACATAACAGCGACTATTGGGGGAATTCTCCACAGCTTGCAAATTTTGGCACTGACAGGTTCTCCACCTGGAGGTCAGCCTGATTGACAGGTTTGGCGTCCCATCGGGCAGGGAGTACTCTGGAGGAGGCCGCAGGAGCAGGTAGGTCCAATTCCTGACCCTGGACAGGGATCCAATCCTGGGGATGGTCTGATCCTGGGTTTGCGGGGAGGGGGTGGGGGTAGTGGGTTTGTGTGATGCCCAGTGGGGGAGGGGATCTGATGGTGGTGGAGCTTGGAGGGCTGAGAGGAAGCACTTGCCTTCCCCTCAAGGCTGTCGGAAGATCTGGAAACCCAGTCGGCCACAGTTAAACCTGCAAAGCAGGTTAAATCCGAGGCTTCCAGCTTCATTCACATATTTTAAATGCCAACCTGCCTCCTGGGAGTGGGTTGACTGTTCACCCCTTGTCCCACTTTAGTTAACCAGACGTCAGTCCACTTCCCAATGCAGTCGGAGATTTTACCTGTTTAATCCCTCCACCTGCACCCAATCCAACCCATTCACCTATGTTAAAATTCCCCCTACAAAAAGTAATTATTGGAGGTGTGAGTACTTTGGGATGTTCTGATGAAATGTTAAGTCATTATTATGCAAGTTAGATTCTTTACTTACAAAAGATATTGGAAGTATAACACACTGTAGTCTTTTAAAATATTAATCTATCTTTCTGTGCAGATGCTGGGATGGATTCTCCATTTTCTGTCAGGTTAAAGGGGACACAAAGCCCGAAAGAGATTAAAGGGTATTTTACTGTTGGGACCTCAGACTGAGCCAATGGTTAACAAATGTAAAAGTGTAAGTCTTAGTAGGAGGGACAAGTGCCACAATGGAGCCTTCTGACACAGAGTGAAAGCAGGAAAATAGGACAGCTTTCTGGGCCCTACCTCCTGGCCATAGTAGACATGCATCAAGTGGGGATGGCACAGTCAGTGATCGTCTTAACAGAGACAGGCTGTGGAAAATCAAGGTCCCATTTCCCTGCTGTATCAACCATTACCCCACTTGACTTAGGACGGAATAGTTCAGAAAATACAAGCTGCTGTGTTTAAAAGTAATTTCTGATTTTATCAAATCCACTTGTGTAAGACTAGAAAGTGCTGTGGGCAGTTACACGAATTCCAGAGGACTATTGATTCAAAGTAATAATTTCAGCCTTTGTGGTCTTATTTTCAAGGCTAGCTTGAGTGAATAATTCCAGCTCTCTGCAAAAGTGAATCCTACCACACTGTGTCATAGCGTCATTTAGAGTCATTTACAGCACAGAAGGAGGCCATTTGGCCCATCGAGTCCATGCCAGTTCTCCGCAGAGCAATCAGTCAGTCCCACTCCGCTGCTCGATCCTCGTAGCCCTGCAAGTTTATTTCTTTCAGCTGCCCATCTAATTTCCTTTTGAAATGATTGATTGTTTCCACTTCCACAACCCATATGGGCAGCGAGTTCCAGGTCATTATCGCTGGCTGCGTAAAAAAAGTTCTTCCTCACATTCCCCGCATCTCTTGTCCAACACCTTCAGTCTGTCTCCCCTAGTCCTTGTACCATCAGTTAATGGGAAAAGTTTTGCCTTATCTACCTTATCTAAGCCTGTCATAATCTTGTACACCTCTATCAAATCTCCCCTCAATCTTCTTTGCTCCAAGGAGAACAACCCCAGCTTTTTCAACCTAACCTTGTAACTAAAACCCCCATCTCTGGAACCATTCTGGTAAATCTCTTCTGTGCCCTCTCAAGGACCCTCACTTCCTTTCTAAAGTGTGGTGACTAGAACTGGACACAATACTCTAGTTGGGGCCTAACCAGGGCTTTATAAAGGTTCAGTATAACTTCCCTGCTTTTGTACTCAATGCCTCTATTTATGAAGCCTAAAATCCTATATGCCTTGTTAACCACTCTCTCAATATGCCACTTTCAAAGATTGATACAAATGCACCCCCAGATCCCTCTGTTCCTGCACACTCTTTAGAACAGGGCCTTAAGGCTATATGGCCTCATCCTATCCCTTCTGCCAAAATGCATCACCTCACACTTCTCTGTATTAAATTCCATCTGCCACTTGTCCGCTTATTCTGCTAGCCTATGACCTATTGCAGGTGGTTTGCATCATCCTTGCTGTTTGCCACTCCTCCAAGTTTGGTATCATCAGCAAATTTTGAAATTCTACTCTGTATTCCAAGATTCATGTCTTTTATATATAGCAAAAAAAAACAGTGGTCTTAGTACCGACCCTTGGGGAACACCACTGTCTACCAGCCTCCAGTCTGAGAAACAACCATTTATCATGACTCGCTGTTTTCTGTCCTTAACACAATCTTTTTATCCAATTGGACACCAACCCTCCTATTCCATGAGCCTCAATTTTGCATGTAGCACTCATGTGCAGTTTTTTAGTAAGCCTATTGAAGAGTAAATAATATAATAAGCCAACAGTTTTTCATTAATGGGTATAATTACCAGCGTCACATTTCATCTAAATATAGCAGAGCAATAACAGCTCAGAATGTTATATGCTGAAACCAGAGAGTGTTTGATTTGATTGAAAAACTGCACTTGTGCACAGACAATCCAACAAATTAATGCCTAGCCTTCTTATAGCTGACTTTATACAGGTAAGCTTTCAGAAAAAGGGTGGTAGAGGGAGAAACCCTCATCACGTTTAAAAAATACTTGGATATGCACTTGAAATGCCGTAACCAACAGGGCTATGGACCAAGAGCTGGAAAGTGGGATCAGGCTGGATAGCTTTTTTTCGGCCAGCAGACACAATGGGTCGAATGGCCTCCTTCTGAGTCATAAATTGTCTATGTAGAAAAAGAAATAATTTAAAAATATTTAAATATACGCTTTAAATATTATAACCATTTTTTTCAAAGTTATTAATAAATGTTTTTTCCCCAATTCAGATTTTAGTTGAAGGTTTAGCACTGTCTCCTAGGTCTTACTTTCTGTCAGACATAATCAGCTGTGGTTAATACTTTTTCTAATTGTCCTTCCATGATAAGTGGCCATACTACCAACAGCCACAATTTATAACAAATTCCAGGAAAGAGATCAGAGTTTGTTTTATCTGATCCCATGCTATCAATATGCATTTATCTGTATATTATTTAAAAGTGTGGAAAAATAGTTAGACCCAGAGTTGGACCTCATGTTGGCTCAATGAACATTTCATTCCCAGGAACTGTTCATCCCATTTTCAAAATGATGTAATTGGCCCATATTTTAAAAATCCCACCTTCAGCCCCTCTGTCCTCTTCAACTATCACCCATTTTGAACCTTTGTTTTTTCTCTTGAACGAGTCATCGCCACCCAGCTCTGCACCCACCCTGTTTGAATCTTTCCACTCTTCCTTTGATTTCATCCACAGTACCGAGACTGTTGCAGTCAAAATCATAGCAAAATCATGCCTGTTTGTAACCAAAGCACTTTGTCTTCCTTAAGCTCCTGGACCACTCAGCAGTCTTTAGCATGGTTGGCAACTTTATCCTCTTCCACCGTCACTCCTTCATGGTCCACTTCCATGGCAACATATTCTCATAATTCCATTTCTACCTGTCCGAATAGATATTTTCTGCAGTAATTTCTCTATTTGTAGCTGCACAATGATCTTTAGTTTGCCTTACGTTTCTATGCTATCTCCCTTCTATTACTATGTTTCCTCTACATAACACTATCTTTAAGCATGGTATCGACTTTCAATGCTATGCTAATAACTCCTAACTTTATCTCTCCACCGCTTTTGACTCCTACAACTAAACTGTTGATGTAGAAGCCATATGTCATGGATAAGCCAGAAATTCTTCCATTTAAACACTTGCAACGCTAAAATCATCCTCCATAAGTTAGACCACCCGTCTCCCATCCCAGTCCCATTGCATGTCACTCCCAGCTGCTGAAAAAAGTACAGACTCGGTGTCTAGCATGGCTTTGAGCTGAACTTCAAACTATGCATCCAGTCCGTCAACTGGTTATTTATTTTCACTTCCAAAATATTATCTGACTTAATTCGCTTCCACACTCCACTGCTATTTGAAAGCACAGTTGTGCTCAGTCCTGCATCCCCATTTTTTGTCTGTAACCCTGTATGTCCCTTATCCTCAAGTACCTATCCAATTCCCTTTTACATTTTTTATGGAATCAGCATTCACCATCTTTTCAGGTACAACATTTCAGATCCCAACAACTCCGAGTGAAAAAAATTCTCCTCATCTCTCCTGCTCATCTATACTTTTCAAAACTGTGCTATTCGTAACATACTGCCTTTCCATATTAGGCCTCCCAAAGTACGTCACTTCACATTTCTCCACATTGAAATCCATCTGCCATGATTCTGCCCATTTCACCATCTTGTCTATGTCATCCAGAAGCCTCTAACTATCCTCATCATGAGCTACAACTTTACCAAGTTTTGTATCATCTGAAAATTTTACAATACTACTCTCGACACCTGAGACTGGGTTGTTTAGAAAAAGTGAAGCATAATGGACCCCAAACAGACTCTTGGGAGCGCCAGTGCATATCACCTTCCCGTCTGAAAAACATCCATCCACCACCACCCTCTGATTCCTGTCAATGAGTCATTTTTGTATCCATACAAACATTTTTCCTTTAATTCCATAGGCTTCCAGCTTCTTAATAATCCTTCAGTATGGCACTTTGTATAAATGCCTTTCTAAAGTCCATATACATAACATCTACTGCACTACCTTGAACAAACTTCTCTGCTATCTCATCAAAGAATTTAATCTATTTAGTTAGAAATGATTTGCCTTTAACAACCCCATGTTGGCTCTCCTGGCCTTTTCCAAATAAATTTTATTTTGTATCTGATAATGATTTCCAATAACTTTCCTACCACTGATATTAGGCTGACTGGACTGTAGTTTCCTGGTTTATCCAGCTCCCCTTTCTTGAATAGTGGTATAACATTAGCAGCCCTCCAGTCCTCCGACACTACTTTCCCATCCAGGGAAAGCTGGTGCCACCAAGGTGGGGAAGGGGGGAACTTAGGATTTCTAGTGTAGTGGGGACACGGGAGGGGCGGGGACAACATTTATTTTCAGTGTAGTGGGTACAAAGTGACATCTCACGTTGAATCATCTTTCACGGCTTTATTAAACTTTCTATCAGGATAGGATGTTGTATGCTGTGATGGGTTAAAGAAGTGTTGGAAAGCTTTGCTATAGGAATTGGTTGAGGGAAAACGGACAAATGCTTGGAGCTGAAGATGCAGGGAAATGGGATTAGCTTAGTGCACCAACAGCCTCTTCCCATGCTGTGAATTTCTATGGTTCCCTTTTGTAACACATACCCCTTCTAATTTGACAAAGAGACTCTTGTATTTCCAGTCTACCTGTTGGTTTATATTGTTATTGTAAAAATATTTTCTATTCCTCTTTTTCCAGTCCTACAATGCCATACATCATTTGATGACTCAGACAGTGGACAGGTGTAATGCTCCTAAATTTCTGCTACCTTTTGCACAAGACTATCTCCACTTCTAATGTCTCTGTTATTTCTTTTTAAGGGAATTGTCTCATCCCAAAATCAGTAACATACTCTGCAGTCTCTGAGCAGGGCTGGCAGCCCTTTAAAAATGGCACCAGCACCTGCGCAGAGACAGCTGTCGTCATTCACAGCGCTGCTGAGGCTGCCCAGCCACATGATTGGGGGTGGGGCAGCCTGCCCCGCATAATTAAATGAACCACCACGGTCAAAATTGTGGCGCCATGCAGCCCGTGCATGCAGGCCTCCATTTTTTCCTCCGCCACCGTTCCCAGCAGCAGGAAAACAAAATTCAGCCCGATATGCATATAAAATGTTTTCAGGCTCAATTTAATGTCGCCTGGCAATCTTTTCTCGAAATCTCTCTTTGCCTCCCATATTAACTTTTTCAATTCCATCTTGAAATTTCCATAATCGTAATTGAATATAGCTCATGACATTGGTAATAAGCCTCGTTTTTCTGTTTTATTTCAACTTTTAATTCCTTTGTCATCCAGCTTTGGATTCTCTGCCTTTTCCTTTCAAAGGAATATGCCTGCTTTGTACCTGAGCTTTCTTCCCTGAATGCTCTCCACTGTTCCATTACCGCTTTACCCTGCAATTGCCTTTTCTAATCTAGTTCTACTACCTCCGTTCCTAAATCACTGGAAATTAATTCTTCTCCAGTTGAGCATATATTCTAGATCACAAATACCACCTGTCTCAGTCACTATCTCACTTCATCACTACTGAAACCTTCATCCATGCATTTGTCATCTCCAGGTTCAATGCTTTCAATGTACTTGTGTCATTTTGAGATTTTGTTTTGACCATTTTGCTGCAGAAGGATTTGGGAAAGAAAAAAATTACTTTTCTGGATTATGTTTTAAAGAAAAATACATCCACACAAGTTTACAAGAAAGGCACTGAGATCAAAGGTGGTTAAAGTGTTAATGAACTAGGCTTTAAAGTTGTTTTGCCAAAGAGTATAATCAATAAGCAATTCAGTAGCTTGCCTCAGTAATTGACAAACACCTCACACGCAGTGTGTTGGGAGGTCCCTCATCCCGAGCACTGAAGGAGGCTGTCTGGCATAAATCCTTCTCTTTGGCTGCAAAAACAGAGGAATTACAAAAAACAGACACAGACATTCAGTCAGGGTTTTTAATGAGAAAACTACGAGGGCATGTTTTTGTCAAACTCAGGAGAGTAGAATGTAAGCAGACAGTTAGAAGTTATTTTAGGTCAAGGAAGACAATCTACTGATGTCAGGAACATAGTAGCCTTAAATTCGGCCACCCATTTTTCAGGCAATACATTGCCTCCTACATCCCCAAAATGGCGGCAGGAAGCATGCACACTTCGGACTGTAAGTGCACTGCTCACTATGTTGGGTAAGGACAAACAAGAGGCATCCTTTATCCATGCCTGAAGTACGCCTACATTAGGACAACACTGCAATATTGGTTTTCCCTGAGACAGCCAAAACCATCGCTTACGGCATTCACGGAAACCAACTCTAAGTAACGCATGCCAACACAAAGGTAAGTTACTTACCTCTGAATGTGGAGCCAGCGGGAGTGCTCCTCCCGGTTCACATTATAGGACCCTCCCCATTGCTGGCGCTGTGTTCCCCGATTTCTGTACCCCCAGCTCTCAATCCAGGCCCCGCCAGCAAGATTCTCAATCTCACTACCACATCCACTCCCTCCTGAACCCCCTCAACTACCGCAATGTCTCCCTGAGTCCCACGATTCCTTCCCAATACCATCTCTTACCTGTGGGCCACTGCAGATCTAGCAGTGGCCAGATCTTAGTGTACTCCTCTTCCTTGGACTCCTCCAGCAGTGCTGTCTTTAGTGTAATGACATCCGAGGCCCAATATCTGGGGCTCCTCACACCTCACCATTCTCCATTTTCCAAAAGGAGTTTCTGAGCAAGGAGAAGTTGTGTTATTTGAACTAAACTAGTCCAATCATATCTGCTTGGCCTCAATTTATCAAATACTTTCTTCTTCTACCTTTGAAAATATTGCAGAAACACAGGTTGGCATATGTGACTGTCTACTTCAGATCACAAGAGAATACTATGGGTGCACTCCTAAGTTACATTATCATATATCTAGCTATCAGGTTGTATAGGTACTCTCTTAATTGACTCTTCAAAATGCCCTCTGAAATGGCCTAGCAAGCCACTCAGGTTTTTTTTATTCATTCATTTCAAGGGCAATTAGGAGTGGGCAATAAATGCTGGCCTAGTCAGCAACACCCACATCCCACAAACGAATAAAAAAAAAAATATGTGAAGCAACCATAGCAATCCACATTGGACTCATTACGCAATGTCATAAATATAAAATATTTGTCATATATATAAAATATATGTCATAAAATATAGAAGTAACCACCACAGTCCATTCCATTCTAATGTGATATAAAAATCCTCAGAGAACCATCACAATATATGAAAGTAATCATAACTGTAACTTTTTCCAATTATCACACCAAACTTTGCCAATTTTGATTACCCTCAATGCTCCTCGGAAGCTGTAAAGTGTAGGGGGAATCCCGGTGATTATCGCTAGTGACTGTTTTCGTAATTTACTCAGTAATAAATGACGGAGAGCAGAGAATGTGGATTTTGTTCCTAAAGATTTCTTACATTGTAATTTTTAAAAATATATGAAAAGCTTGTTATGACAGCAGCAATTAAATAATTGCTGGGACAAGGCTGAGAATCTTTAAATTATTTGTTTGAGGTAAATGTTTCTTCAGTTGCTTCATACCTGAGGTTCCTGATTAAAGAGATTCCTAAGTAATCTGGAGGAATTGTAAGTGACATCTGAACAGAAGTTTTAGTGGGCTATTCTGCATACATTTAATTGAATGTAATAAGCACAAAAATGTCACCAAATATATCCCCTTCCATAAATGGGCCCTTCATACCTCAGTGACCAACGCCAGGCTTCTGTCAATGTTACAATTGTCCTCAAAGCCAAGAACTGCATCGGAGCAGCCATGCCTGAAACATTCCCCCTGCCTTTTTTTTCCTGCCTCCAGGGAAGTGCAAACAAACCAAGAAGGCAACTGTCTGATGGAAAATCACCAGCATACCCAGTAACTGGAGAAGTATCAGGCTTATTTTTTTGCTCAAAATGTACAATCGCAACTTGGGTACAATCTTCAAACTCATTTATCATTTCTGGCCCAAAAGTTAATTAGGTTGACACAGCTTACAGCTCCTATTAGTTGAAAATATACTTTGTCATCAATGCAAAACTGCTCAGTAACTCAAGTATTTGATTCTGTGATCTAAATCTGAAAGCCACGCATCATTTAAATTCATTGTCACAATTGGGTAGAAATGCTCCATCCACTTTGAACAGCTTGAGAAGTCTCAACCCTGGGCAGAAAGCTAAAAATATTGTCATGCAGGACAGTGCAACACATCAGCAAAGCAGTATTATATTATACTAGCGGAGACCCACAAAACATTTGTGGTCAAAATAGCATCTTTATTGCAACAGTACTTCTTTAAATACAGGATTTCTAATTATTCTTTCACCAAAGACTCTAGCAGAATCAAAACCCACTCTGGGAAAAACTACATAAAGCTATCCATGTATAAAAACAGGCCTAGGAATATAAATATAAATTTTGTCAAGAGTCTGGCCTTGTGACTTGTTTATAGTCATAGAATATGAAAGTCTAATTGGGTACTGTTTTCTCCCGAGTTGAAAAGGCAGGTTTGCATCTAATAGGCTCAATATTATTCAAGGAATAAACATTCGATTTCCTTGAAATCTGCCTGTGATAAACTCAGCATCTATCATCGAAGAAAACAGCTTCTTAACTACAAGTCTTGTTCCATGGCAAAGTGCTCATTTAGGATTCAAGTTTCATAGCAACATTATAACTATTCCTTCCCTGAGTTTAAGTTTGTGCAGTGGCATTCGCATTAGAGTTAAAACGTGTAGAAACTCTGGAGGGTATAGACTGTTATCATCTTCGTCTATAGAATCAAAGCCAATGTATTCTTTTAATTCACCTGACAGCTTTTGTAAAACTTTTGCATTCAAATCTAGTGAATCGTCATTTTTAGCATAAAGAATAGCTTTTGAATAATAAGTTGTATCAAATAATCATCCTCACCATTGCCACAATTAACCAATTTCATCATCTCATGCATCCTTCTCATGCCATGCCATCCCATCCCATTCCTTCCATCCCTCCCATGCCATCCCCTTCCTTCTCTTGCCATCCCCATCCCTCCCATCAATCCCAACCCATACCATTCCTCATGGAAACAATCTCTCCAGCCAGGGTAACTTTGTTGTTAAGCTCCCCTTACCTTCCACTGTTTTCGTTCTTCACCAACCTCCCCACCCCACTGTGGCCTCCAGACTTAAAAAACTGGGAACTAGAATTAAGCTAGAGTTGACTGGCAGAGGATAAAGGCAAATTTCTATAATATAATTAACATCTAAGGAATGTTTCATAGCATTATTTCTAGTGACTGGTATTTTTGCTGTGAACTTTGGTGACGTGACTTTCAATATCTATTCTCTTTTTAGGTGGAGATGTGAATGTTGCATCTGTTCTATCTGATACAGCCTGTAGTAGAAGGCCTGAAGATGTTCTTTTGCTTCTGCAAAGTGGTGCTGATGCCAGTTTGCTCAAAGAAGGGTATCTGCCGATACACAGAGCAGCATATGGAGGATAATTTCTGATGAAGAATGGACGACCAGCCCTGACACACAGTGGCAGCAGTGTGTATCATCTACAAGATGCACTGCAGCAACTCACCAAGGCTCCTTCGACAGCACCTTCCAAACCCGTGACCTCTACCACCTAGAAGGACAAGGGCAGCAGATGCATGGGAACACCACCACCTGCAAGTTCCCCTCCAAGCCACACACCATCCTGACTTGGAACTATATCGATGTTCCTTCACTGTCGCTGGGTCAAATTCCAGATCTCCCTTCCTAACGGCACTGTTGGTGTCCTACACCATAATGATTACAGTGGTTCAAGAAGGCAGCTCACCACCACCTCCCAAGGGAAATTAGGGATGGACAATAAATGCTGGCCTAGCATCCCAGAATTAATAAAAAAAAATCATATGTTGCATTCTCTCCTTCTAGAATCACCCCAGAGCATGATTTTCTGTTTGTGTTTTGACATAAACCACATTATTTGTCTATTTGCCTAACATCAAAAATACTGATGTTGAACAGTTACACAGTAGTCAACAAAATTGCCCATTAACAAGGAAAGAGAAGTAATTGAACTGAATGATAGAGGAACTGCCATTTATGTACCTTACTTCCATTGCATACGATCAATAATTTCTATTACTTTGTACAACAATGTCATTATTCAAATGTATAACCCACATAATATATAAAACCACAAATGATAAATAAGTTCATGACAAAATTGTGGGATTATAGAATGTAAAGCACACAACGTACACAATCATCATATATTGTGCCATTTATCACTTTGGTTGTGTGCCTTCCTTTAGCTCAGCTATCAACTGTAAATATATTCATAGAAAAAAGATTCTTGCAAATTATACAATGTGGGCATTATACAAATGCAGAATTCTAGGATTAGCAACATTGATTTTAGATCTCGAGATAAAAATAAGTGAGGATAGCATAATATTAAAATTTACTTGGACAATCTGGTTTATAGTAGGGGTGAGGCCTTAGGTCTCATTTTATTAACTAACTGCTGCTCATCAAACTTGTTGCCAAGACCAAACCACCCAGAGTGCAGACCACTAGGAAACTTGGCTCAGCTCCAAACTGTTTATTGGTTCCACATTCAGATTTCTCAGAGAAAGTTATTATTTCTTAACAACACAAGCCCAAATATTTCAGATTGGTGTGAATTTGTAGGATAAGATGCAATACATTAATTAAATAAATTTTAATTCAAAGTTACAAAGACCATTCTGCCCAAACAGTCTGTATCGATGTTTATCGTGCTGTGTGCAAATTAGCCACATTTCCCTATATTACAGCAGTGACTACATCTTCAAAAGAACTTCTTTAGATGTGAAGCACTTTCAGATGTCCTGAGTTTGAGAAAAATGCAAGTTTTTCCTTACTTTATCCTCCACATGAGAAGTAGTCCTATTTCCATGTGCCTACCTTGTTCCAATATCCATTTATTCCTCTTTGGTTCAATCACCCATGTAACCTGGATGTATTTTCCTTTCATAATATAATATAAAAACAAGAAATGCTGGTATACTCAGCAGGTCTGGCAGCATCTGTGGAGAGAGAAGCAGAGTTAACGTTTCAGGTCAGTGACCCTTCTTCAGAACTAGCCAATATTAGAAATGTAAAAGGTTATAAGCAAGTAAAGCGGGGGTGGAGCAAGAGATAACAAAGGAGAAGGTGTATTTTCCTTTTCACTGCCTGTCCATTGACCAAATGCAGAAAGGAAAATCTGGCAAGGAGTATTGCGTCTGTATTTTTCCTATTGAAATTAATAGAACGAAAATCGAGCAGGTTCTGTTAGAGATGGAGATCTCCCCACCATACTTTCTTTACTGGGCTCCACCCAGCTGATGTTTAATGCCCAGGCGATAAAGGCAAAAATCTACCACATGGGCTCCGATATATACAGGAAGGATGCAAGGGAGGTTGAAAATAGTCGAAGAAACTGGCAAGCCTGGAGACACGGAGGTCCTGCCAAACTTAACGGCAGGACCTCATCAGCATTTTTTTTTTGTTCTGTTTCCCGCCCAGCTGCTGGCTAGATTAACAGGGAGGGAAAACCAGTGGTGAGAGACCATAGCCAGGGACCCTTGGAGACTGTCCCTAGCAATCAGGAAGGTGGAAGGTCAGCCTGGGTGGGGAGAGAGAGAAGCCATTGGGATTAGAGGGGGGAAGGTCAGTGATTGCAGGGAGGCAGGTGCCACCTCCTTCTCACTGTTGGATTTCCTGACCCCTTGGAAACCCGAACAATAGCAGTGAATTTTAAATCAGCTTCCCTATTACACCGTGTGAGCCAAATTTAAATATGTTGGTGTACTGAACCACCTCTCCTTAGCAAGACATGCCACAATATCTGAAGCAGTAAAAAAAATGGAGGGCATGTGCGCAGCATGTTGGGGATGCATTCCCCATATTTAAGCTTTTAACCACCTCCGCAAACCTCTCCCATCCATTGTGGTATTTTAATACCAGCTACAAATTTGGACATCGTTCCCTCTAGCCTTTTATCCATAGTATTCATGTATACAGTGAAGCAGTCCCATAAAAAAACCATAACACACTTCACCTTGCACTCCACCCTCAGCCTGTCTTTCTCTAAATCCCATCCTTCCCCTCCCCGCTCTTCTTCCATCCCCTCTCCATCTTCTAACTTCTCTCTCCCTCCCATCACTTAATATCCTCCTTTCTCCTCCTCATTATTTCCACCCACTCTACCTTTTCTTACTCATGAGAGATAAGGAGCTCTGAAGCAGGAAAGGAATTTGAACACAATCACTACATACTAGGTCGAAAAAGCAATTAAAAAGTGTTATGAAAGTGCCTCTGTTTTGTTAAATATATTTTTTGAGGATTCATTTTTGAAAGATTGAAGAAATGTTAAACTTTGGGATATTCAAAGGGGTCATATAAAGGCCACTTGACTTTGAAAAACAGTTCCTAGAAATGTTTTTTAAAAGGGACACTTAGAGGACTTGTGAGGAAAACAAGCCTTTCTGGGAAACCACCTGATTTTCAGCAACAACAACAAGCCTTTCCAGGAAACCACCTGACTTCCAGCTCAATAAACAACAGAGAACTTTGGACACCCTGGAGAAGTTGTTTCCAAAGAAGTGACAGGTCAAGATTGATGGAGGTCAAAAGGTTGACTCCCTGTTGTTTGTTTCGCTTTTGAATTGCTTTGAGTTGGGGTTTAACTGTATAAAAAAGGAGAGAACTTCTAAGGAGTGATGAGAACTTACAAGGAGAAAACAGAATTCCCAAGGAAGGAGAGATGACCACAACCCAGCTCAGCTTTCCAGCACCTCTCTAAAAGACCCTGAGAAGTCTACTCATCTCATCTCCTATCTTTGAAGAAAAACCTGCTAAATTAATTCCCAATTCCACCTGAAAAGAACTATTCTAAAAGATCCCAGTGACCCATCTACGTGTACTTGGATGCCAGAATGTTTGCCAGTTTTGGAACACAACATATCTCATCTGCTGCTTCTTCAAGAATGAGCAAGTATTCAGCCCAAGTTTTTTTGTCTGCAATAGAGCTCGAAAAACAAAAATCCCTTTATTTTTCCGGTTAACCAGCGTATGTGTGTATGTGAGTGTAAGGGGCTAAGGTAAAAAGGGAACTTTAATATTTCAGTCTGTGTGTTTATGCTTTATTTCATTACTGGTTAAGACTTGTTTTATAATAAAACGATAATTTTGTTGTTTATTAAAGAAACCTGGTGGTGTATTTTATTCTGGGATAAAAATAGAGTCTATGATTGACCGTATTGGTAAGTGGAAAAAAATTTAACTATATGCTGTGACCCTTGGAGAAGTGGAACTAGAATAAATGGTGTACTCCTCCCGCCTTGGTTGTAACAAAAGGCAAATGGAATGTCGGCCTTTATCTCAAGAGGGTTGGAATTCAAAAGTGAGAAAATGATGCTCAGTTTTACAGAGCTTTGATCAGATTCCATCTCTGATCCTTGTAATGACAAGATAGCAATCGAGAAAAGTGGCCTCAGTGCAGTTCTTTCAGCAGCAGAAAATGGTGCATTCAGCTTTTGATTGGGAATGGATTCGATATTAACTTTCCTCTGACTTCTCATATCTGAAAATTACAATGACAGAAGAATATCAGCACTGTTCGTAGCTGCGTCAAATAATGACATTACCACAACAAAGGTGCTCCTCAGAGCAGGTGCTTTGCCCAACATGGATCCAGTCGGCCCTCTTTTTGTTGCGATACAAGTGGTCATTTATGACAAGACATGATTTCTTCTGAAATATGGTGCTAATGCATACTGCAAATCTCCCCTGAAAGCTTTTCATTTCCCTTCTGTATTGTAGTGTGTGGTAAAAGATGAGCATATGCTGAAGATACTGTTTAATTGTGAATGTGATGCTCAACTTTGTTTTGATTGTGCCCGCGACAGTGAAAAAAAGAGGTTTTGTAACACCATGACAGACATACACTGTGATACAAGACACTAAAGTACCCTATGAAAAATAACACTGACGGAAATGTATTTTTTAATGGAGAGACACAATGGCCCACAGTGTCAGACCCACTGTTATTGAAAAGATTGTTTACTGTGGGATTTCATGAAGAAAATATAAGTGACAACATTATAATCACAGCAAAGCTTTTCTTAATGTCAGCATTAAGACATGGTATTCATTATGTTACTATTACTGGCTGTACTAGTTTCACCCAACATCCTCATAGTATTCCGAGCCAAAGTGCTAATAGTTTAAAATCATCTTCCATGACTGCAAACAGTTAATTACTGCTCCATCATATTGTGTTATGCATTTCAGATAATTGTACCTAACAAAATCATTCTTGGTGTATTGAGCATTGTATTCACTGTTGATCTTCCTTTGTGCTACAACTTGATGTTATGAATTGGTCTTTACAGTTAAAACCTGTAACATTAAAATTGAAAGCAATGTCTTAGACATTAAACCAACAGAGTTTGGTGTCACCTTAGCAACATAATCTAGGCTGCAGATTTCACACATGTAGTTTCAAGTGACACAATACACAATGGTTACTCCAATTTAATAAGTTCAGAGAACAGTTCCTGCACATGTTAATTTGGAGCACTGCCATACCACTGACACCTGTGCTTAACAAAACCTCTCTATTTGAAGTTTAGAAATCAATTTTAATGAGACTTGCTTTCTCCCCTCACCCACCCTTTTCCGTTCATTAGGCGCAATGGTATAAAGGGAAAGATGTTCACCAAAGAATTGGAGTATTCTAACATATGAAGCATGTGATATGTCTCCAAATTTCATGAGGATGTACATTCAGAAACACAGACAAATTAATTAGGAATAATTAGTTTTTCAAAAGGAAGAGGGAAGATTAAAAAGAACACACAGGAAGGGCATAGACTCATTTTTAATAGCGTATTCATGTTTGTGTATGGCCTGGATATTCATTATGGATAATAAAGGTAAAATTAATTTGTTCCAGAATACAGAATGCAATTTGTCAGGCAAGCTCCTCACCTGCCAAGAATGAGGAAAATTAATTTATCCACATGAACATTGATTTTAAACTATTGTTGGTGAAGAAAGAACTTGCTTCAAAAAACAATTGGAGACTTTGGCTGGAGAGAGACATTAGCACATCAGCAGACAAGTACTTCAAAGGACAAAGGAGCTATTCCCTGCTCCAATTTAATCCACAATGGACTTTTGATTACCAGACATTGAAGGTGGAAAGGATAGCATTCCAGGTTAACTGCTCAGATGGCTGAATACACAAACAGGTGTGGTCAGGCCAGTTTGGTAATATGACTGGCTGATTTTTGGAGCTTTTTTGAATTTGAACATCCAACAGGGATTTTGAACCCAGAAAGCTGTTTTCTCCTGGACTGAGAACACTTCTCTCCTGTCTGCTCTCATCTCACTCTCACCAGCTTTGGAAACCATTGAAGACATATGAACCCCAAGAGAGAAAAGTTTCCTACAGTGAACAAGGTTTAAGAAGAATACTGGGCCCCAATGAAAAGTAAGAGCTGTCTACAATCAAGGACTCTACGGCGAGCTGGAAACACAGAAACAGTAACAAGAAACCCCCTTTAGAGACTGCCTCAAACCTCTCCATTTTATTTTCCTTCTCTTTTCCTACTCTTTTCTGTCCCTATTTGCATGTGTGTATCGCATGTGCATGCTAGCGTGGGCAAGCCATATATCCATAGGCGTTAACCGTATTAGAGTTTACGTTTAAGGTTTAATAAATTTCACTTTTCTTCTTTAAACCTAAGAAGGCCTGTTTATGTTCATTTCTTTGCCTTATAATTGGAAAGTGGGGAGCTCAAAACACAGGGTGTTTAAAATTAAACCCTGTTACAATAAGACCAGGTGAAGACAGTAAAAGACCCCTAGACACCTTTCTCACCTGGTCGTAACTAATTCAATAGTTTGGAAAGATGTTATTTATGAAGTAATTTCTTGAATTGTTAATCTTTTCCCAGTATTTTAAACTATTAATCGTTTCATCAGCATATTAAGAGTGATATAATTGTATTTTTCTCAGTTCTGTGAATTTACAACTCATTCCCGAATTAAGTAATTGTGTGGGAAAGTTGTGAAAATGATACTGGAATATGTTGCAAATGTCAGAATTTACACCAAGGCAAAGAAACTCTTCTTATTCAAAATGAATGGGATGAAATATACAGAATATTCAGTAAGTTTGCTTTGTTTATGGATAGTTCATTACATTATTAAAACTTATCTATAATGCACTAGAGTTGTAAGGACATTGCCATTTAAAACACTTTAGCATTAATTTTCCTAAAAATAACATTGCATCATGCAATTTGGTGAATCATTGGCCATTACCTTGTGCATCTCCAACGACGTTGACAAGGTCTATAACTGTGCACTCTGCCACTCTGGAGGGGTGACCACAATGTGTAACGAAATGGTTAACATACCTTTTTTGAATTAATTTACAATGTTGCCAGAAATAACAACCAGGGCAATTTATCCCCCTATGATTTGTCTTCATATCAGTCATAATGAGGCCTTTTTTTTACCCATCAAGCAGCCCTATCCATTCTTTTATCTGATGATTCTACTCGACATTTATTCATTTCCTTCAATTACACTCAACCGCTAATGCTCCTGCAGTGCCCAGGCTAATTCACTGCATTTTGATTTCCTTCATGTCATTTCAGTGAAAAATTTTGCTTCTTTTAGTAACTTAGTGGCACAGTTTCTTCATATTTCTCACAAGTCCAACTATTTCTTCATTTGAGTTGTTCATCATTTATCACATAAGTGCCAGGCAATGACCATCTCCAATAAGAGTCTAATCACCTTCGTTTGACATTCAAAGAACAAACAAAGAACAGTACAGCACAGGAACAGGCCATTCAGCCCTCCAAGCCTGCGCCGATCTTGATACCTGCCTAAACTAAAACCTTCTGCACTTCCGGGGACCGTATCCCTCTATTCCCATCCTATTCACGTATTTGTCAAGATGCCTCTTAAATGTCGTTATCGTACCTGTTTCCACCACCTCCCCTGGCAGCAAGTTCCAGGCACTCACCACCCTCTGGGTAAAGAATTTGCCTCGCACATCCCCTCTAAACTTTGCCCCTCGCACCTTAAACCTATGTCCCCTAGTAACTGACTCTTCCATCCTGGGAAAAAGCTTCTGACTATCCACTCTGTCCGTGCCACTGATAACTTTGTAAACCTCTAACATCTCACACCTCCACCTCTGTCGTTCCAGTGAAAACAATCCGAGTTTATCCAACCTCTCCTCATAACTAATGCCCTCCAGACCAGGCAACATCCTGGTAAACCTCTTCTGTACCCTCTCCAAAGCCTCCACGTCCTTCTGGTAGTGTGGCGACCAGAATTGCATGCAATATTCTAAGTGTGGCCTTACGGTGTGTTCTGTACAGCTGCAGCATGACTTGCCAATTTTTATACTCTATGCCCCGACCGATGAAGGCAAGCATGCCGTATGCCTTCTTGACTACCTTATCCACCTGCGTTGCCACTTTCAGTGACCTGTGGACCTGTACGCCCCGATCTCTCTGCCTGTCAATACTCCTAAGGGTTCTGCCATTTACTGTATACTTCCCACCTGCATTAGACCTTCCAAAATGCATTACCTCACATTTGTCCGGATTAAACTCCATCTGCCATTTCTCTGCCCAAGTCTCCAACCAATCTATATCCTGCTGTATCCTCTGACAATCCTCATCACTATCCGCAACTCCACCAACCTTTGTGTTGTCTGCAAACTTACTAATCAGACCAGCTACATTTTCCTCCAGATTATTTATATATACTACAAACAGCAAAGGTCCTAGCACTGATCCCTGCGGAACACCACTAGTCACAGCCCTCCATTCAGGAAAGCACCCTTCCACTGCTACCCTCTCTCTTCTATAACCGAGCCAGTTCTGTATCCATCTTGCCAGCTCACCTCTGATCCCATGTGACTTCACCTTTTGTAATAGTCTGCCATGAGGGACCTTGTCAAAGGCTTTACTGAAGTTCATATAGATAACATCCACTGCCCTTCCTTCATCAATCATCTTCGTCATTTCCTCAAAAAACTCAATCAAGTTAGTGAGACACGACCTCCCCTTCACAAAACCATGCTGCCTCTCGCTAATAAGTTCGTTTGTTTCCAAATGGGAGTAAATCCTGTTCCGAAGAATCCTCTCTAATAATTTCCCTACCACTGACGTAAGGCTCACCGTCCTATAGTTTCCTGGATTATCCTTGCTACCTTTCTTAAACAAAGGAACAACATTGGCTATTCTCCAATTGGCTATTCAATGGCATTACTATCATCAAATCCTCTACCATCAATATCCTGGGGGTTACCAATGACCAGAGCCTTATCTGGACCAATCACACAAGTACTGTGGTTATAAGACCAGATCAGAGATGCGTAACTCCCAAAGCCTTTCCACTATCTATAAGACACAAGTCAGGAGTGTGGTGGAATACTCCCCACTTGCCTGGGTGAGTGCAGCTCCAACAACACTCAAGAAGCTTGATGCCATTCAGAACAAAGAAGCCCACTTATATAGCACCCATGCAGCACCTTAAACAGTCACTCCCTTCATTACCAGTGCAACATGACTGCAGTGTGTACCATCTACAAGATGCACTGCAACAACTTGCCAATGCTTCTTCACTAGCACCTTCCAAACCAGCAACCTCTACTGGCTAGAAGGCCAAGGACAGCTGGTACATGGGAACACCATCACATGCAAGTTCCCTTCCAAATCACGCACCATCCTGACATGAAAATACATCTCTGTTTCTTCATTGTCGGTGGATCAAAATCCTGGAACTCCTCTCTAACAGCATTGTAGGAGTGCCTTCACCACACAGACAGCAACTGTTCAAGAAGGCAGCTCACTACCAACTTCAAGGGCAGTTAGGAAGGCTGGTGAATGCTGGCCTTGCCAGCAGCACCCACATCCTGTGAATGATCAGTCATTTTTTAAAATTCTAACTTCACTATTTCCACATCTCTAATGTTAATGCTGGCTCCAAGGAGCTCAGCTTTCTGTTCTGTGCCAAATGTGATTGGACATCTTCAACAACCTGGACTCACTTTAAAGATTTGAGGAAGCTCCAATATGTAGGAGGATTGTCAAGCACTTTTCTCATATTCCTGGATATAATACAAGAAAAACTATTGTTGGCTGATAAGTGATCCTTCTCACACTTCTAACCTCCAACTCTTTCTTTCTCCATATTTTATCAATACAACCACTGTCAGTATTGCTTTGAAAGTCTCTTTCCTGCTTCTCTTAAGCTATATATATATCTTGTTATACCCTCTTCCTCTTCCCTGATTATATTGAAAGCACAAACTCCTTTCCCAGCCCATTCTTTCATAGGAGCTCAAAACCATGGAACTTCTTACCTCCTGTAGCCTTTCCTCCTCTTATAAAGTTCAGTGTTAAACCACAAGAACATGCCCGTAATCACCACCTTGATTTGCCTCAACATCTTTTATTCCTTTCAACTTTGCCAGAGTGTCCTGAACCCTGGTCCCTTGATTTCCCAGTTAAAAAAAAACTCCCTATCAAGATTTAGTTTTGTTGGACTATTGAAAAAACGAGGTGATGCATTTTGGAAGATCCAATTCAAGAGTGAACAATACAGTAAATGGAAAAGTCCTGGGGAAAATTGATGAACAGAGAGATTTGGGTGTTCAGGTCCATTGTTCCCTGAAGGTGGCAATGCAGGTAAATAGAGTGGTCAAGAAGGCATACGGCATGCTTTCCTTCATCGGACGGGGTATTGAGTACAAAGGTTGGCAGGTCATGTTACAGTTGTATAAGACTTTGGTTTGGCCACATTTGGAATACTGCGTGCAGTTCTGGTCACCACATTACCAAAAGGATGTGGATGCTTTGGAGAGGGTGCAGAGGAGGTTCACCAGGATGTTGCCTGGTATGGAGGGTGCTAGCTATGAAGAGAGGCTGAGTAGATTAGGATTATTTTCATTAGAAAGACGGAGGTTGAGGGGGGACCTGATTGAGGTGTACAAAATCATGAGAGGTATAGACAGGGTGGATAGCAAGAAGCTTTTTCCCCCAGAGTGGGGGATTCAATTACTAGGGGTCACGAGTTCAAAGTGAGAGGGGAAAAGTTTAGGGGGGATATGTGTGGAAAGTTCTTTACGCAGAGGGTGGTGGGTGCCTGGAACGCATTGCCAGCGGAGGTGGTAGACGCGGGCACGATAGCTTCTTTTAAGATGGATCTAGACAGATACATGAATGGGCAGGAAGCAAAGAGATACAGACCCTTAGAAAATAGGCGACATGTTTAGATAGAGGATCTGGATCGGCGCAGGCTTGGAGGGCCAAAGGGCCTGTTCCTGTGCTATAACTTTCTTTGTTCTCTTTGTTCTATTTCATATGCAACATTACCATGTGGTGAGAAACATATCTTCAGGTTTAGATAGGGAACAATACACATCTGCAGGAGCAAAGAAACGTGGTTCTGGGTACTGCCTGTGCGGAGTTTGCAAATTCTCCCTGTGACCACGTGGGTTTCCGCCGGGTGCTCCGGTTTCCTCCCACAGCCAAAGACTTGCAGGTTGATAGGTAAATTGGCCATTGTAAATTGCCCCTAGTGTAGGTAGGTGGTAGGAGAGTGGTGGGGATGTGGTTGGAAATATGGGATTAATGTAGGATTAGCATAAAATGGGTGGTTGTTGGTCGGCACAGACTCGGTGGGTTGAAGGGCCTGTTTCAGTGCTGTATCTCTAAATAAAAATAAATAAATAAATAAAAATAAAATAAAAAAATAAAAAATAAAACAAATAAAAAATAAAAATAAAAAATAATAAAAATAAAAAAATAAACCTTTCTCTGAACTGCTTCCAATTCAAGTATGTCCCTCCTTATATAAGGTGACCAACACTGTACACAGTACTCTAGGTGCAATATCACCAAGGCACTGTACAGTTGCAGCAAGACTACCCTACTTTTATACTCCATCCCCCTTGCAATAAATGCCAACATTCCATTTGCCTTCCTAATTACTTGCTGTACCTGCAGTCTGACTTCTTGTGATTCATGTGCAAGGGACACCCAGATCCCTCTGTACCACAGCATTTTTTTTTTGCAGTCTCTCTCTATTTAAATAATATTCTGTTTTTCTGTTCTTCATGCCAAAGTGGATAACCTCACATTTTCCTATGTTATTCTCCATCTGCCAAATTTTTGCCCACTAACTTAACTATCTATATCCCTTTCCAGACTCTTTGTATCGTCCTCACAACTTGTTTTCCTTCCTATCTTCGTATCGTTAGCAAATTTGGCTACAATACAATCGGCCCTTTCATCCAAATCATTAATATAGATCGCAAACAGTTGAGACCCCAGCACTGATCCTGTCCAACCTGACGTGTAAACATAGATACATACATTTATATTCTCCAGATGGAATCACTGGGGTTTAATAACAACACAGATCAATGGGACTGTACCTGGGACCTCTCTCATCTCCACAGATCAGTTCAACTTCACAGTGGTGCATTTATTAAATGAGTCATTAGCAGGATCATTTTTTCCATCTATTAACATAAGCTGCAGTAAATGACATATATGGGCTCCATTTTTCTACAGTATCAGTACTAAGAAAAGCTCTGCATTACCAAACCAGAATCGCCTTTTACTCAGCAAATGCTCAAAGAATAATCCAATTAGCTATGAACCTAATCCAGGACAGGAGCTTGTGGCAAGAAACAGATACCCTAGAAGCTTTACTACTGGACATTACTTTCAAAGCTTATGGTAGCGATGCATATAACATTAAAGCTATTAATAAAGCATTAACTCTTCCTAATCAGATCTGCTGCATCCATCAGACCAAACTGATTGCCAGCATTGTAGGAGCTAAATAAGCTTTAAAACAGGATAAAGTAATTGAAATCAGAGCCTTGTGATTTCTCAAGTAGACAATGACCATGCGGAATGGGTTTATAAACAACTGGCTAGGTCATTTAGAACAAAATATCACAGCATCAAATTCTACTGGAGGAAATCCTGGAACATCAGAGAGCTTCAAAGCAGCAGGAAATATGACCATGCCCCTGTTAACTTTGTGTTACCCAGTAAATTTTTTTAAATGGAAGCAGAACTATGTTTAAAAAAAAGCACTGCCATTCATTCTCCAACTACGCATTTAATCAATTGTTTCCAAAAGACAATAGGAGGTAATCTAAATATCTATTTAAATGCATACAGTTCAGAAATTGTGTGAGTTAAATAATGACGAAAGGGAGTAACATTATTTGCCATATTCTATAGATTTTGATGACAATTTATCTGTTGTTGACCTATTATTTGAACTTCAGTGTAAAAGGAAATACCTTTCTGATAACCCACACTACTTAGCCTTCTTTTTCACTCCTGCATTACTTTTCCAAGTCACTAAACTAGGGTTAGAAGTTGTTGGTGCTGAACTTAGACATTTTTTCTTTTAGCTATCTAAACCAAATTGCTTTTCTTTTTTCTCTTTTCACGAGCAGTAGCTTTTGTTCCCTTTCCCCACTTTCATTTTCCTTTTTGAAATCTCAGCCAGGATTTTCCGAGCCGTTTGAGAATGGGGCCGGAGGCGGGAAGGCTGGCAAAATGACGTGGGAAGGCAATAGGTGGTGTGCCCAACGCCATTTCGCAAGTGGTGGGAAAGTTGGCAGATGGTCCATCTGTCTGGAGCTCAATTGAATCACTTAGCTGGCCAATTGAGGGCCTGTTCCCCCCTCGGCTAGCATTTTACCAGTAGCGAGGCAACTTTCTGCCGCATGGGGAGACCACTAGGTAAACCCTGGCAACTTCCCAGTGGGCTCCAGGGGTGGGGGGGCTTTCCTTTTTGGGCATTGTTTGGCCCATGGAGGGGCCCCCCCAACAGCAATGGCCATCCCCCCCCTGCCCCCACTCCATCATCTACTCTTAACAACACTCCCCACTCCACCACCAGGACCTGCCTGTCTGCCCTGGGACTCGCCTGATCCCACTTAGCTGGTTATGAGGGCGTATGTCCATCGATGCACCCTCGTCCTCTAGGTGTAACCCAGCAATGGCCACCAATTCTGTTGGTGCTGCTGAGCTGCCGGACCTTCTTGGGCCGGTTGCTCTTGGGGGCGGGTCGCCATCCTTAATTGGATGGCAGGGCTGGCAGCAGCCACTTAATTGACTACGAACTGTAAAATGTGGGCCCGGGTCCCGCCACCCACCGAAGTGGGACCCCAGCCACCTCGGAAAATTCCCGGTCCTCTTCCTTCTTCTACACTATCATTTTCCTTTTTGTTTTTATTCCTCCTTTGTCTTTACCGTACATCTTTTCTCCAACAGCTCAAACCGCTTCACAGAATCACAGAAAAACAGAATCATTAGAGCACAGAAGGAGGCCATTCAGCCCATCATGTCTGCACTGGCTCTCTGAAAAAGCAATTTACCTAGTGCCACTCCCTGGACTTCTCCCTGTAACCCTGCACATTCTTCCTTGTCAGATAACGTTCAAATTTCCTCTTCAATGCCTCAATTGAACCTGCCTCCACCACACTCTCAGGCAGTGCATTCCAGATCCTAACCACATGCTGCATGAAAAAGTATTTCCTCATGTTGCCATTGCTTCTTTTGTCAATTACATTAAATCACTGTCCTCTGGTTCTTGATCGTTCCACCAATAGGGACAGTTTTTCCCTATCTACTCTGCCCAGACCCCTCATGATTATGAATACCTCTATAATATCTCCCAACCTTCTCTTCTCCAAGGAAAACTGTCCCAAATTCTCCAATCTATCCACATAACTGAAGTTCCTCATCCCTGGAACTATTCTCATGAATCTTTTCTGTACTCTCTCCTTCCTGAAGTGTGGTGCCCAAAACGGGACACAATACTGCAGCTGAGGCGAACCAGTGTTCTATACAAATTTAACTTGCTTTTGTACTCTATGCCCCTATTAATGAAACCTAGGAAGCTGTATGCTTTATTAACTGCTCTCTCAACTCGTCCTGCCACCTTCAATGATTTATGCACATATACACCCAGGTTTCTCTGTTCCTGCAACCCCTGTAGAATTGTACTCTTTATTTTATATTGTATATAACCCATAGTTGCTGGGCTTAGCTTTACAACTTTTTTTGAACAAGGGTGTACCATTTGCAATTCTCCAGTCTTCTGGCACCACCCTGAGTCTAAGGAAGACTGCAAAATTATGGCCAGTGCTTCCACAATTCCACTCTCACTGCCCTCAGTATCCTTGGGTGCATCTCATGGACAGATTACACTAATCTTGTATGGTAGATCAGTCCTGCTACTGGATACTGCTCTAGTGGCATCTCATTGCAAACACTGAGTATTACAATACTAGAATGCAATACATTTATATCAGTGATGTGATGCATCTTGGGTCATTAAAGATCATGCACAATGAATTTTAAGGTTATAAAATTACAGATATTCGATAGCTCGGTTATAATCAAAATATATAAAACCATAGAAGTGATGATTTATTGGGTGATTTTAACCCCATCGTCACAAAATAAATGTTGTATCCTCAGTAGATAGTGTCACAACTGACCGCTCAAGACAAAGCCCCTAATCAAAATATATGATTCTGATTGTGATGGGAGAATGGTGCTGTTGCTTCAGTCCCACCCCTCCACAGTTTGCCTAACATAACATTTTAAACTTTCCAAATTAAAGAAAGATCCAGCCAAATTGTACCATTTATTAACCCCCAAATGAGGCTAACCAAACCAGGTGTATTTAGATCAACAAATTAACTGTTTAATAAGAAAAACTAAATTCTTAAATATGACTAAGATATAGACAACATTTAAAATAGAAAAATTAGTGTCCTTGCAGATTTACACTCCTGCCGAAGTGAAATCTTCCAATGTGGAACAGTCCAAGGTTGCTTGAAGTTCTCACAGCCGTCTGATGGGGGGAGAA
Organism: Heterodontus francisci; assembly: GCF_036365525.1. NCBI lineage: Eukaryota > Metazoa > Chordata > Chondrichthyes > Heterodontiformes > Heterodontidae > Heterodontus > Heterodontus francisci. The sequence continues at coordinate 51,144,549 of NC_090394.1, forward strand.
AAAGGTTCTTCAACAGTAGAATAGTCAGTAGTCTAGTTCAGCAGTTGAAGTGATGCTTTTCTTCTCCAGTGATGAATTCAGCAATTCACAACTTGCAATCTCTTTTTAATGAATCAATTTGGCTTTAGAATTTTTGAGGGATAAAAGATTGTTACAGTCTAACTTCCCTTCCTTTAGTTTAAATTATCAGATCTCTGTTCCGTTCATGCTGGTCCTGCTGTCTGTCTGTATCTGTCAACTATCTCTCAAAAGCCAGTTTTTTTTTAAAACTAGTTTCAAACGTCAATCGGCAACATTGTATCTCATGTCCTTGGTCCTGAGTGGCTGTATCTTACGGCAACCAGAATGCACATTTGAAGCTGGCTGTATCCTAAGGCAACGAGAATGCATTCTTTGACTCAGTCCCTGGAGCTTGCTGCCTTAAAGCAGTGCTGATCCTTTTCCAGCCTTAAAGGCATACCGCATACTTCCCAAAAAAGAAAAACTACATGATCATAACACCTCCACCCCTGGCGGAATGAAATACCATTCCTGAAATGCATTCCATTACAATGGGTAAAATATACAAATTGAAAAAAAAACTAACTTTTTTCCTGCATTTACAAATATACAATTTCTCTAAAATGGTAAGATTTCAGCAACAAGTTCCACCAGAACATTTTTGGTTTTAAATTTGCAAAAAGGTTGTCCCAATTAACCCATTTCAAATTTCCAAGGATTGTCTTCCAGTTGTTTCGTGTTTTCCTTCCAAGTGTCCCTATTGTCCATCACCTCAGCCAGATGAACTGCACAGCTAGGAGCACTTTCCACTATTGGGTTCACTATACTCTGAGAAGTTTCTCAAGTACCCCTTAACCTATGTGGCATCACTTAACACTGGAAAACCCTGTCCGGTGTAACAGAAGCTGAGTTTTTCTTATCCTGGTGTGTCAAAGGAATTTGACAGTATTCCTCCAACACATCTGTCTCTTTATGACACATTGTGTTGCCCACTCTGTCCATACCGTCCTTTAAATAAGAATTTGGGTAGGAGTCTGCCTTCTTTACCGCAGTTACTTTTCTAGAGTCCATGCAAGTTTGAGCCGACCCACCAGGTTTAGACAGCAAGACCATCTGCAAATTCCAGCTGTCCTGACTAGGTGCAACTAAGCTGCCCTTCAGCATACATTGTACCTCTGCTTCCACTTGGGCCAGTCTGTCTGGACCTAAGTGGCAAGGAGGTTGTTTTAAAGGAATGGTTCCCCCGATACCCACATCATGTGTGACTAAGGTTGTGCATCCCAGCTTATTCCTACAAACTTTTTGAAGCATTGTGAAAACCTTGGTCTTCACACTATGTTGCCTCTAAATGTAAAAGCCTATTGTTTAATTTTCCTAGCCATTCTGTATTTGTTAATCTGACAGTCGGAGGTTCAATCTGAGAATTTCCTAGGCCTGTTTCTGCCTCATCCTCACTATCCTTTTCCTTCTCACCAGGGGAGACAGTGGCACAGAGGTAATGTCACTAGACTAGTAATCCAGAGCCCAGGCTAATGCTGTGGGTTCAAATCCCACCACGGCAGATTGTGAAATTTGAATTCAATTAATAAAGCTGGAATTTAAAAAGCTAATCTAATGGTGACAATGAATCGATTGTTTTAAAAACCCATCTGGTTCACTAATGCCATTTAGGGAAGGAAATCTACCGTCCTTACCTGGTCTGGCCTACATATAACTCCAGACCCACAGCAATGTGGTTCACTCTTAAAAATACCCTCTGAAATGGCCTAGCAAGCCACTCAGTTCAAGGGCAATTTGGGATGGGCAATAACTGCTGGCCTAGTCAGCAACATGCACATCCCACAAATGAATAAATAATAAAAAAAACTGACATACCTGTATTGGCTTATCCTCCTCCCTGCAGTAATATTGTTTGGGCATATAAATGTGACACAACCAGTTCTCCTTCCAGTGATCAGGGGTGTCAATCAAGTAATCTACCTACCCACTCTTTTGATCACTCTATATGGGCCACTGAACCATGCTTTTAATGGTTCTCCCTGTAATGGTGACAACACTAATACCTCATCCCTTGGTTTTATGGTAGGTTGTGGCTTTCCCACCATTTGACAGGTATAACATGTCCTACAGAATTGTCTCACATCCTTTGTAAGACCTGGCCAGTAATAATGTTGGCTTATGCGTGATTTGGTCTTCCGAATTCCCGTATGTCCTGCAAAAGGAATGTTATGTGTTAACCTTAATAATCCTTGGCGATATTTAGGTGGTATTGTTATCTGTTCAAGAACTGTCCAGTTTTTGTCAGCAGGTCTATGAGGCAGTCTCCATTTCCTCCTCAAAACCCCGTTTGCTATATAATAGCCTTCCGGAACTCCTTTCGCCTCAGCTTCTGACAGAGCTGTCTCTGCTATTCAGTATATCTCTGGATCAGCTTGCTGTGCTGCAATGATAGATGATCTGGTAAACATCTCAGTTGGATTATCTAAATCCCCAAATAAGGTTTCAGATACTTGGCTATTGATTTGTGGTGCTCCTTTTAACTCCGACAATGGATCCTGTTTAGCCATTACTCAGATGACTATACATGCAGGAAATAATCCCAGAACTTATTCCTCTAATTGTTCCGTTTCCTTAATTTCACTTGGTTCCTCTGTAACTATAGGAGAAACTGATACTTTTGATCCAGCCAAATCATTTCCTAGGAGTAGATCAATTTCCTTTATTGGTAAACTGTGGATACCTATAGTTACTATCCCTGATATTAAGTCACTCTCTAGGCATACTCTATACAAAGATACAGGTATATACTCCCCGCCAATTCCATTAACTAAAACTTTAGCGTTCAAAGTACTCTCTGGTGGAAACGTTATACCTTTCCCCAGCAAGAGTGTTTGGGTTGCTCCTGTGTCCCTGAGTATAATGGTAGGTTTTCCTGCCTCACTTACAGAATATGGAGTTACTCTCCCCTTTGACAAAAATCATGATAACTCTTGGGTATTTTATTCTTAACCTCTACACTCCTTCTAGTTTTAGTATCTGGTTTCATAGCTGTCATTAAAGATATAGTCTGGTCTGCTATACTCTCAGTCAGAGTGTTTCCCTCTGCACTAGCTTTGCATACCCCAACAAGTCCTATGGGTTTACCTCACACTTTCCAGCACTCTGAACAAAGAACACCCATTTTAATGCAATGATAACACTTTGGCTTGCGGACCTCACTCCTACCCTCAGCACTTTCCTTTCTGACCTGAGGAGGTGATCCTGGGGCATTCCCAGCTTTTCCTTCTTGTCCCAAGCTACTTGCCTTCCTTTCACTCTCCCATTATCCTTCTCGGGTTTATGGGAGTGACAGACAAAATAGGTTGGCTTATTCACAAGCTCAAAATTATTATCAATTTCTGCTGTTTGCCTAGCTTTCAAAACTTTCAGGTTATCTATATGAATTCTCACTACTGAAAGAATGGAGTTTTTAACCTCTTCTAAGAGAATCAGTTCTTGAAGGTTCTCATATGTGGTTTCTATCTTCAATGCCTGTATCCAGCGGTCAAAAGTAATTTGCTTCACCCTCTCAAATGCTAAATATGTCTGCTCAGCCAATCTCCATAAGTTCCTAAACTTCTGACAGTAAGCTTCAGGAACTAACTCATATGCAGCGAGAATAGCCTTTTTTGCCATCTCATAATCTGCAGAAGCCTGTTCAGGGAGCTTGGCATAAGCTTCATGAGCTCTGCCTACCAACCTACCCTGCATAAGCAGTGTCCAGCTTTCATTTGGCCATTTCATCTGTTTGCCTATTTTTTCAAAAGATATAAAAATGCCTTTATGTCCCTTTCCTCGAGCTTTGGTAGAGCCTGTATAAATTTAAACAACTTTTCACTAGGTCCTGAGCTAAATTCAGATTCTTCCTGACCTGAATTTTCCCTGGATTTAAGACTGCCCTTTTGTCTTAGTTCCATCTCTTTTAACTTAAATTCCCTCTCTTCTCTTTCACTTTCTCTCCGAAATGCTCTCTCTTTCTCCTTGTCCTCCAATTCAAGTTTTCTTATTGCTATTGCTTTTTCTTTTTCCCTTTCCTCTTTTTTCCAATTCAAGTTTTCTTAATTCCTTTTCAGCCTCAAGTTTTTTCATTTCTAACTGAATCCTAGCCAATACCACTGCAACACTCTCAGACCTACTACCTTCTTGTTCCTCGTATTGCCCTTCATCAACATCATCATCTTCTACTAATTCCAAATTTTCAGCTATTATGTCAATTATCTCTGCTTTTTTGGCACCTAATTTCAATTCCAACCCCAATTTCACTGCCAATTCTTTTAATTTGTTCTTCGTTAAAGTTATCAAGTCACTCAGGGAAACATTCTCCTTTCCAAAAAACTCTGCTGCAACCATTACAATAGTTTAGACTGTACCTTATTATACAAGAGACTTTCTTTTAACTTCTTCGTAATTGGTGTTATATTTAGATCCTGACAATCAAATTTCCAATTGCTATGATCCCAGTTGCGAGAGCAATTAAATATGATGCCAAACGCAGGATCCCAATTTAAATGTTATCCCAGAGATGAGTAATTAATATGCTTCCAAAATGCGAGCCGTCCAAATTAGTCTGATTCTGATCCCAGACACGTGCCGCTTAATTAAATATGATTCAACCACGAGCGAGCCCCCAATTTAATATGATTCAATCTCGTGTAAGACCCCAATTAATATGATTCAATCTTGATTGAACCCCCAATTAATATGTTACAACCGACCGCTCAAGGCAAAGCCCCCAATCAAAATATATGATTCTGATTGTGATGGGAGAAACACACTGTTGGTTCAGTCCCGCCCTTCCACAGATCGCCTAACATATCATTTTAAACTTTCTAAATTAAAGGAAGACCCAGCCAAATTGTACCATCTATTAACCCCAGATGATGCTAACCAAACCACGTGTCATTAGGTCCACAAATTAATGGTTTAATTAGAAAAACTAAATTCTTAAACATGACTAAGATATAAATAACATTTAAAATAGAAACATTGGTCTCCTTGCAGATTTACCCTCCTGCCGAAGTGAAATCTTCCAATTGTATCTCGTGTCCTTGGTCCTGAGTGGCTGTATCCTACGGCAACCAGAATGCACATTTGAAGCAGGCTGTATCCAATGGCAATGAGAATGCATTCTTTAACTCAGTCCCTGGCGCTTGCTGTCTTAAAGCAGTACTGATCCTTTTCAAGCCTTAAAGGCACACTGCATACTTCCCGGAAAAGAAAAGAAAACTACAGGATCATAACAATAGCTATAGAGAAAATTTCAGCCATTTGCTATATATGACAATTCACATCAAATGTTTAGAACAGATACAGAAAATATTGCAGCTGCATAAATGTACAATTGTATTAGAAAATTGCATCACCTTAAGTGAAAATATTATCCAAGTCGGTGACTCTAAATTCTTTCAAAATGTTTCTATAAAATACTTATATTTTAAAATACCTGTACTGACTGCAGTTTTAAAAGTGTTTAGGATCACAGAGACTTTCAAATGAAGAACTATTGGAATCAATTCCAGAGCCATATATTTTCAAGGACTTTTTTATTGCTCCAAAATGTATAAAGCATGTATGATAAATTACATCATTTTTGCACTTAGTGAAATTGTCAATCATTAATCTGGAATATTTTTTGCATTATCGTTAGCTGTCTTGAGATGGTGTTAGTGGGCCTTCTCCTTGGGGTAATGCGTCTCCACAATAGGGCTGGACAGGGAATCCCAGGGTTTTTAACCAACCAACTGTAAAAGAACAGTGGTATATATCCAAGTTAAGATGTTGTGTAACTTGGAAGAGAATCTGGAGGTGATGGTGTTCCCACGACATTATTGCTTTTGTCCTTCTTGGTGACAGAGTCTAAAATATGTACAAGAAACAGTAGCATTTTTGCAATAACTTTGAGAAATAGTAGGTAATAAATCCAGAACATTGTCTACATGTAGAACATGTTCATCCAATCCTGAATTACCCATCCAAATAAATCTTTGCTACTGAGCTACATTTATTAAAATTCTGGTATGGTGGATTGAACATTCCTTTTTAAAGGGAGTACTGGACTGATACCTGCAAATGCTATAAGATGGGGCAGTCACCTCCTCTTGCTTGTGAATTGTGAAACATCTGTTTATAAATTGTCTGGGTATAACCAAACTAAGCTGAATTTAAAAAGTATTCAGTAACATTTTATATCTTAATGTAATCTATTATGTAAAAAATAAAATTACCAAAACCTTCCGAGGAAATAAGTTGTGTCACCCTGAATCATTATAATAATAAAAATGTATACATATTTTCTGTGGTTTATCCCTGGCTTTGAATTTCACTTCCACAAGCTTATAGATATTGAGAGATCAGTGCAGGTGGGCAACATGAACTGTACATGATTTCAACTAAACATAGTTGATCTTTTCTGATATATAGTACTTAAATGGTTAAAATAAAAGGCTAGCACAGGATCATCTTGCAGTCCTGCTCCATCAATTCACTATGCAGTGAGATTTTGATCTTAATGCCCTCACTGTCCTGTTTGATCCTGACCTGAACTTCAAAGCACACATCATTGCCACCAGAAAGGCCATTTATTCGCTACATCAACGTTACCCTCCTCTGTCCTTCCTGAACAGTGCTGCTGAAACTTCAATCTAAACCTTTGCTATCTCCAGACTAATTATTGCTCCAATGCTCGCCTTGCTGGCCTCCCAGCTTCTGCCCTTTTAAAAATGCAACCCAGCCAAAAGTCTGCACCTGGTCCCACCACGCATTAAATCCTATTCCCCCATTAGTCCTATCTTCTTCACCGTTCATTGGCACTATCACCAAAGCATTGATTTCAAATTCCTCAAACTCATCAGAATTCACTCCATGGCCTCTCCCACTAAATTTTGTTATGATCCCCATGGAAATGAATGAACCAAAAGAACCAGATTTACGGAACAACCCCAATAAGAAAAAAACAAATGGACAAGATTTCACTTTTATAACTTTTACTTTATCAAACCAAAATCAACATAACTTAAACATGAATTAACAGATAAATCACAGTCAATATATATTACAAATTATACATAATCTGGTACAACAAAGATAGATCTCACAGATTTACTGGACAGTTCACTCAACATATATGAAACCAATTACAGCCACAAAGTTCTGAAAAGCTCTGAACTTCCTCAGGTAGATCTCCACATCCCATTTTTCCAAGATGGAGCCACCAATTCTCATCCAACAATAATTCCCTTTCAACCCAAACTCCACGAGTACGGTTTTCACCCAAAATGGTACACTACTCCAGAACCTCCTCAGCTCTGCTCACAATAGTCTTGATGGCATGGATCCACCAGTATTACCTTTATCCGAGCCCTTCAGTGACAACCCTATGCACCGTTTGGCCAGGACTGGTTAATCAGTCAGTTTAAGCCTTCATTTTCTTCAGCCTGCCGGCACTCCACTCCTCCATGATCTGAGCTCAGATGGCTCTGTGTCTTTTTATCTGGTTCCAACCAGTTTCAGTTTCCCCAGAAACTCAAAGCTATAGTTTCAGTTTCAGAGTCTGTTTCAGTTTTAGGGACTGTCTCAGAAAAAAATATGTTTTCAAACCAGGGTCAGTGCACCTAACAAAACAAGCGACAAGTCATCTGTTGAGACAGTAGCTTGCACACACTCCCTCACTGGTCCAGCAGACTGCCTTGGGAAAAAGCTTGACCGTAGTAAAATTTCCTTGACAACAGTTCAGAAATACAGCAAGTTCTTAACATCATTAACATTTTAACAAATAGATTATCGCATATTGTACAAGTACCATTTTTACTTTTTTTAAATTCTTTCATGGGATGTGGATGGTGCTAGCAAGGCCAGCATTTGTTGCCCATCCCTAGTTGTCCTTGACAACCGAGTGGCTTGCTAGGTCATTTCAGAGGGCAGTTAAGAATCAACCACATTGCTGTGGGTCTGGAGTCACATATAGGCCAGAACAGGTAAGGACAGCAGATTTCCTTCTCTAGTGAACCAGATGGGTTTTTACGACAGTCGATGATAGTTTCATTACTGAGAATAGCTTTCAATTCCAGACTTCAAATTTAAATTCCATCAGCTGCCATGGTGGGATTTGAACCCATGTCCATAGGGCACTGGCCTGGGCCTATAGATTATAGTTCAGTGACATTACCACTATGCCACCATCTCCCCCATTATAGGTGTTGCCATGGAGAATGCACCAGTTTACGGTGATTGACAGTTAACTGCCAAGCTTTGTTTGAAATTTAAACCAGGCAGCTTGACTCTGATTGGTCAAGGCATTGCCCTGAGGAATGAACCAGCAAATGGCTGTCACTTATTTTGTTTAGCTTAAACTGACTGATTAACCAGTCCTGGCCATAAGGTGCATAACAGGCATAATGTTTGTACATGTTCTTTCTGTCTGCAAAGAACAGGGCCCTGTGTATTAATCTATGTAGCTTCCAGTACGTGCAAATGCACCACACTGTGAGCCCTACTGAAAAACTTAAATTGGTTAAAAACATCCTGACTATCACACAAATGAGTAATGTGATATATGAATTTCAATGCCAGTGTGATGCTAGTTATATAGGCCATACGTCCCAAAGATTGACGGATTATATCAATCAACCTATCCCTTCCGCTGTTCACAACAGGCAAGGTACAGGCCATACCCAACCAGCTTGCAAAACTCAAAGCACAGTGTCCAACATAAACTGGATGCCGCTATTGGGCAATATTTGCTAAATAATCCTCAGTGTGCTAAGAATTATGCTGACAACCAAATAATATTTGAGCCCTTCAGTGACAGCCCTGTGCACTGTATGGCTGGGTCTGGTCAATCAATTACTTTAAGTAACAGTAAAAGCTCCTGAATCTAGCCTTCACTTTCTTCAGCCAGCTGTCAATCCTTTCCTGCATCATCTGAGCTCAGATGGCTCTGTGTCCTTTCATCTGGTTCCAACTAGTTTCAGTTTCCCCAGAAACCTGAAGTTTTAGTTTCAGTTTCAGTTTCAGTTTTAATTTCCCTTTCACTTAGGATCTGTCTCAGAAAGAAATAAGCTTTGAAACCAGGGTCAATGGGCCTAACAGAACATTCAACAAGTCATCTGTTGAGACAGTAGCTCGCACATACTCCCCCATTGGTCCAGCAGACTGCAGACTCTATCACAGTATTATGTTCCAGGGTACACCCTCTGCTCTTCAGACTCTGATCTTCCTCATATCCCATCTCCCTCTGCTCCACCTTTGGCCACAATGTCTGCAGTAATTATTTCTCTAGTATCTTCATTGAGATGTTGCTGACTTCCGTTCTTTGCTAGCTCGCTGCCCTCCTTAGGGGGTGCTGTACTATTGGAGTTAAACTGAGGCACCATCTGTGCTCTCAGGTGGATGTAAAAGCCCCCATGGTGCTATTTTAAGGTAAAACAGGAAATTTCTCCCTAGTGTCCTGGCCAATATTTATCCCTCAACCCGCATCACTAGGAAACAGATTATCCTGTAATTATCTCATTGCTGATTGTGGGACCTTGTTGTGCAGAAATTCATTGCCATGTTTCCTACATTACAACAAAGTCCACACTTCAAGAGTACTTCATTGATGTAAAATGCTTTGGGACATCCTGAGATCATGAAAGGCACGATATAAATGCAAATCTTTCTTTCTTTCTCAAAACCTACCTCTTTCATTTGCTGTTCAATAGCCACTCCTCCCCCCACTGTTCAGAGTGCAATCATTTTGTAGTTAGGTGAACCCATACCTTCCCTCTTATACTCTAATTCCAGAGTCTGACCTGAACCCGTCCATGTGAGGTAAAATGGTTAAGGCTCACAACTCATACAACTCAATATTCTTTTAACTGTTTTTTGTACCACAGATAACATACAAACATCGATAAACTGTTCCCTTTAACTTCAAACATGTTCTTCATGTACATTGTTCTTTTTAACTCTCCTCTGAAGAAGGAATTTTCCTCCACACAAGATCAGGGGGCAGGTTGTTCAATCTTGCCCGTCTAAGAGCGAAGTCCAAAGTACGGAAAGTCCTCATCAGGGAACTCCTCTTTGCTGACGATGCTGCTTTAACATCTCACACTGAAGAGTGCCTGCAGAGTCTCATCGACAGGTTTGCGGCTGCCTGCAACAAATTTGGCCTAACCATCAGCCTCAAGAAAACGAACATCATGGGGCAGGACGTCAGAAATGCTCCATCCATCAATATTGGCGACCACACACTGGAAGTGGTTCAAGAGTTCACCTACCTAGGCTCAACTATCACCAGTAACCTGTCTCTAGATGCAGAAATCAACAAGCTCATGGGAAAGGCTTCCACTGCTGTGTCCAGACTGGCCAAGAGAGTGTGGGAAAATGGTGCACTGACACGGAACACAAAAGTCCAAGTGTATCAAGCCTGTGTCCTCAGTACCTTGCTCTATGGCAGCGAGGTCTGGACAACATATGTCAGCCAAGAGTGACGTCTCAATTCATTCCATCTTCGCTGCCTCTGGAGAATACTTGGCATCAGGTGGCAGGACCGTATCTCCAACACAGAAGTCCTCGAGGCGGCCAACATCCCCAGCTTATACACACTACTGAGTCAGCGGCGCTTGAGATGGCTTGGCCATATGTGCCGCATGGAAGATGGCAGGATCCCCAAAGACACATTGTACAGCGAGCTTGCCACTGGTATCAGACCCACCGGCCGTCCATGTCTCCGCTTTAAAGACGTCTGCAAACGCGACATGAAATCCTGTGACATCGATCACAAGTCGTGGGAGTCAGTTGCCAGCGTTCACCAGAGCTGGCGGGCAGCCATAAAGACGGGGCTAAAGTGTGGCGAGTCGAAGAGACTTAGTAGTTGGCAGGAAAAAAGACAGAGGCGCAAGGGGAGAGCCAACTGTGTAACAGCCCCGACAAACAAATTTCTCTGCAGCACCTGTAGAAGAGCCTGTCACTCTAGAATTGGCCTTTATAGCCACTCCAGGCGCTGCTTCACAAACCACTGACCACCTCCAGGCGCTTATCCATTGTCTCTCGAGATAAGGAGGCCAAAGAAGAATTTCAAACAGTACCCACATTTACTGTTCCCTTTAACTCTCCTTAATTTCAGGCACTACTCACCCCAACGATCATTCACAGGAATATGTTCCCATCTGTGCAGATGATTGTGTCTGCCCGCAATTTCCTTGCAAGTTGCCAAAATTTGCCCATAAACGCACACTTCTTATAATACGTAGATCACACCGATGACAATGGTTTGACGTAACCATCCCTTCTTTGATCGTACCACCTTGATTTGATCACCTTCCCATCCTGGGTCAATGAATAGTTCATTAACAACTAAATGTCCTCATTCCATTCAATGTTTAACAATTATCACACAAAGGTGTTTTGATGGTCTTATCAGCATTCTTGAATGGGTTTTACTCAAGCAACAATTTTGATATTAACATTTCCAAAGGATGGGTGGGAACCAATCCAGATGCAGTAGAACCATGATCGTTACTTTGTAAGTCTAGTTAACAGATTGACCACAGCAATTCAATGGTCAGGACAGTCACTTAAATTTAAAGAAACACATGCCATTGTGTCATCTGATTACTCCAGCTACTTACTTGGTTAACATATTCATGAAGTCAGTTTGATCGTGTCTGTGTCACTGTATGTTTGTTTTAAAAGTACTGTTGGTTCCTCAAGGCAGTTCTGGGATATGAAGCTTGGTCAATTTCTTATGATTCATCAATTTACAAAACTGCCTTTACATTGCAGTTGCTTTAACCCTTTAATGTCGGTTTACTTTAAGTTAAATGTGTTCTTGCTGCAATTTAAAACTCTGTGAAGCTCTCTGGGAACTTTTATTACAATAGAAACAACAGTGGTCATGCTTCAAAAAGTAATTTACTGGCTATGTGGCAGTTTGGGAAGCTCAGAGACATTAACAGGTGTAATATAAATGCAAGTTCGTACTTTCTTTCTAAAAGTGCTGGTCATGTGCCAGAAGATTTGGACAATTTTCTCACAGAGAGGATTTGTGGGAAGTACGAGCTAATTTTATTTTTTTAGCAAAAATGTAATCTTGGAAACTTTTTAAAAATCTGGATGAAAGATATACCAAATAAACTAAATGGAAGTTGCCTGCTCTAGATTTAAGCTTCTTTTTCAAGCTTGTCTAGGGAATTTAAAAAATGCCAAACACTCATTTTATTATAAAACCCTCTGATCCTTGCTTGTGCATAGAGGGGAATGTTTTGCAAGAGGGAAGCTACCTAGCCAATGAGGCCCCTGAAATGGCAGACTGAGGAAACCACAGGGAGAAGTGTTTCTGCCCTGGGTTGTAGGCCAGAATTCAAAGGAGCTATTCAATTTCAGTTAAGACGACCCATTGATGTGAGGAAGTGTAACAAGTTCACTATTTTCTTCATTACGTGAAGGCGAGTTGGTACTGATTAAAATAAGTGAAGCCAATCATAAATGTTGCTGTAAACTGAAATAAAGTGACTTAATGATTCATCTCATCAAGTGTTTATTCAGCCTGCCTGGAGGGAAATTGAAAAAATACACATTAAAGATATGAATATCTGGACCAGCTCACAAGAGAATGTTATTGTTACATGCTTGGGTTACGCTATTGTGCAAAGTGGATATAGGGCAATGTGAGTCAACTCGCATTAAAATTTGGAAACTCAAACGTCTTAAAGGAGTAACTTATATCACCAAATCCAAGAATGTATCTAAAGCAGACCTGAATCTGCTGTCTAAGTGAAAGTCATGATTAGGTCACCTGGAGAGAACACATCCTCAACGGGAATGAAAAAGGCAAGTGAACTAACATTGTGAACATTCTATCAAGCAATTAAGTTGGAATTTCAGGGATAAGGAAAGGGACACATTTCCTGGACACTTGACAGACCCGGTAACCTAACAAGAGGGAAAATGTGGGGGTAAAAATAGCACCTGGTTGTGCCCGTTTTAAGGGAGGAAAAAAGCAGAGGATAAAAGGAACAATTGTAGTCTTTGTTGTAATGTAGGAATTGTAGGTCCATATCATGTGTTCTATGTTTCATACTCCAAGCATGAAGAAACTAGACTCACAATTTCTGTGTGTGTAGGCTTTAATCAGATGGCTACGCAGGTTTGTCTTATTTCCACTTTGGGAACCATGCCCCCTCAGGGTTGACTGACAGTTTAGTGAGCAGACTTACAAACACACAGCACAGAACAATCAATCACTGAGCAATCAAACACAACAATGAGCCCAAAGACGCCTGAAATATGGGAAATGCTATATTGCGTTAAGCATGTTTTCAGCAACCCCTGGGGGTCCCTTGCATATATTAATGAGCTTCAGGCTTGCTGTACTCAGGTTTTCCATGCGTAGCTGCAGCCGACTTGGCCACCAACAAAATGTGAGTTTTCTTCTTAAAAAAGAACACTTGTGCGGAGGGTTCCTCCTGGTTTCACAGCACAGCTGAGGGCTGCTGTCAGCCTGCAATTGCTCCCCCGCAGCCCCCTGTTCCCCCCCACCGACCCCCTTACCGCCTTCCATTTTTCTTACCTCCCCCAGAACTTAGCTGAGGATCACTGCCAGCAAAGCAGGTGGCCCAAATTTGAATCTGTCGACATGAGCAAACTTTCTGGGGACACAGCATGTGCTGGCAGTTGGTCCAACTTCATCAAATAAGGCCAAAGACCAAATTTCAACTGGGGGCTCAGCAATGTTGCCAACCCTGATTGAACATCTTCTGGGAGGTTTCATCACATGCCCTGCCAGTCCCGATCTTGACTGGCTGGGCTTTAAGGAGGGGCAGAGGGGAGGAGTTTTGTTTGGGAAACATGCAGGTTGGGATTTGTCTGCACACTGTTGAGTTTTGTCTCTGCAGTGGGGGTCTTCTTATTCATGTAGGAAACCAGCCCAGCAGCTAGCCCGATTGATAGGCTTGGGTCTCTGTTGGGCGGAGAACGGTCCAGAAGAGGCCACAAACCAGGCGCAGGTAGGGAAACTGCAACTGGGTTAGTGGACTTGCTGAGTAGGGGGGGGTGGCGGTGGTGGGTGTCCTGGAGGAGGGGGTGGTAACCGCCTGGGATGGGAGGGGGTGGCGGTGATAACAGCAGGAGGTCTGATCATAGGGGCATGGTAGTCAATCTGTAGGACATCTGATATTGGTGGGAGCAGGGGAGTTAGATCCCTGATCCCAGGGTTGGGGTGGGGGGATTCAGATCCAAAGATGGAGTTTCGATCTCCAACTCTTGGGAGGTCCGATCACATGGGGATTGTGATCTTTGGATTGGGTAGAGTGCGTCAATGGTGATCAAGGAAGAAGGTAACTTTGGTGGACTCAGAGAAAGTAGCCCTATCCCTCTTGACCCACAAGCAGTGCTGGAAAGGAACTTAGGGAAGAAATTCATTTGCATAGCGCCACTTCTGCGTGCTACGCAGACTTAGGTTTATTTCCCGTGGGCAGATAGTGACATTGATATCATAGAAGAATGCCATGCAGGCCACGCAGGTAATGGCTGACGTTCTGCCTGGTCCCAGGGAATTGATCAAATTATACAAACAAATTTCTCCCCTTGTAAGTTTTCCATGAACATGTCCTCACCTCCCTTTAGCTATTAGATTTCCTAAGAACCAGGAAACCTGACCGGTCAGTGTTAAACCTAGAAGACAAGTTATATATGAAGCATGCAGCCTCATTATGATATTTAAGTGGCTAACCTGCCTCCTGGGTGTGGGTTGGTTGCCCGCCCCTTGTCCTACCCCCAGACGTGCGTGGGTTGGAAGTGGGTAGGGGTCGTGTTTGCGATTTTAAAAACCCGACCACAACCTACCCATTTTGTGTGGTTAAAATGACCCCTTTCATTACCTGATTGGATGATTCTTGAGTGGGAGTCAAACAACCTTTATCCTATCTCCAAATATTTTTATAACTCCAAGAAAGTGTTGAATGAAAATTAGAAAAACACATCTTTTTTTAAATGGTCCGATGCATTTTCTCAGCAGTGCCTGGGAGATTAATCATTAATTAGTGGAAACTTCAAGTTGGTAACCCTAGGCTTTCGGCCTACACATTCCGGCACAGGGGTCATTCCTAGCAGCACAGACAAATTTCAACCCCTAAGTTACAAATGTAAGGTGAGGGAAGAAGAAGAGAAAAAATTAACATCCACGCAATAGACTGTGTATAAAATGTCAATAACTTTCCAGTTTTCTTAAATAAAACCATATGAAAATTAAATCAATCCACAGAATAAATTCCTTGACTATAGATTAAGTGCAACAATGTGCGAAACAAAAGGTAACCAGCACAACAGAGGAAATGTTTTTTTCATTGCCAAGACTACTAAAAGCAAATTTAAAACTGTTCTGTTTTAAAAGATTTCTCCCAGCATATTGCTACTACAGTCTTTCTGTGATTGCCTGTTTGCAATTTTAGCCAATTATGCTTGCTGGGCCTAGACAATATAATTAAAGTTCAAATGGAACAACACATTCAATCAAGCATGTCAGCCTTCCTCAAGTCGGATATAATAGGCTTTCAGTTTCCAGGGATTTTCAGAGAGGCGGGTAAATAGCAATATTTGTTTTTTTATAGCTGCTTCTACGAGTCATGCTGTCTTTACAAATCTCAAGCACATTTAAGCGAATCTTGGTAGCCTTGAATGTTGTTAACATGGCACTACAATGAAACAAGGATCAGACCAGGGATCTAAGGGTACCACCAGTACCACTAAATAATTCCCAACTTCCTGATGTGGGATCATTTTAACAGGGTGGAATCTTTTTCTTGCCTTTAACAGCAATGGTATAGGAAAAGTGCCATATGTCCAAATTAAGAGGGTGTGGGACAGGGAGGGGAATATGGAGGTGATGATGTTCTCACAATATTACTGCTCTTCCTCTTGGTGCCAGAGGGGGCAGAGCTGAGAGATGCTGCCATAGAAAGATAGTTGAGATTCTGCAATGCATCCTGTAAATAGTATATATTGCAGCCACAGTGCACCGGCGGTAGAAGGGGTAGATATTGAGCTCAATGGCCAGAGCACTGATCTCGCAGACTGTTTTGTCCTGGGTGATGTCAAGCTTCTTGCAGCTGCAACAACACTCATCTAGGCGAGTGGTAAGTATTCTATCACACTCCTGACTTGAACCTTAAGGAGTTGCTTTGAGAGATCAAAAGGTGAGTCATTTATCACAGAGTACCTCTGCTGTTCTTTTGTTATTAATATGGCTTATCCAATTAAGTTTCAATTCAATGGTTAACCCTGGTGAGGGGCTCGGTGATGGTGATGCCATTGGAGGTCAGAGTGAGGTGGCTGAGTCTTCTCTTGTTGGAGATAATTGCTGCCTGGTGCAAATGCTACTTGCCACTTGTCAGACCAAGTCTGGACATTGACCAACACCTGCTGTAGGCTGGCATGGGCCACATCATTATTGGAACAGTTGAGAATGGATCTCATAGAATCACAGAATCATAGAATGGTTAAAGTACAAGAGGAGGCCATTCAGCCCTTCATGTCTGTGCCTGCTCTCTGCAATAGCATCTCACCTCATCTCACTCCCCCGCCTTTTCCCCTCAACCCTGAAAATCTTCAAATAATTATCCAATTCTCTTTTGAAGGCCTCCGTTAAATTTGCCTCCACGACAGTCAGGCAGTGCAGTCCAGATCCTAACCACACAGCATAAAAAGTTTTTCCTCATGTCACCGGTACTTCTTTTGCCAATCACCTTAAATTGGTGTCCTCTGCTTTTGGATCCTTCCACCAATGGGAACTGTTTCTCCTTATCTACTCTACCCAGACCCCCCCATGATTTTGAACACCTCTATCAAATCGGCTCTTAATCTTCTCCAAGGACTACAGCTCCAGCTTTTTCAACCTATCCACTCAACTGAAGTTCCTCTTCCCTGGAACCATTCTTGTGAATCTTTTCTGCACCTTCTCTAATATTTTCACATCCTTCCTAAAATGTGGCGCTCAGAACTGGACACAATACTCCAACTGAGGCTAAACCAGTGCTTCATGCAGGGTTATCATAACATCCTTTTTTTTGTACTCTGTGCCCCTACTTATAAAGCCCAGGATCCCGTATGCTTTATTAATCACTTTTTCAGCCTGACCTGCAACCTTCAATGATTTGTGCACATATACCACCCCCACCCGGTCCCTCTGCTCCTGCACCCTCTTTAGAATTGTACCCTTTAATTTAAATTGCTTCTCCTCATTCTTCCCACCAAACTGTATCACTTCACACGTCTCTGTATTCAATTTCTTCTGTCACATATCCACATATCTGCCCATTCCACCAGCCTGTCTATGTCCTCTTGAAGTCTATCACTATCCTTCTCACAGTTCACAATATTTCCAAGTTTTGTGTCATCTGGCTTTGTGACAGAGGGAATGTCATTGATAAAGCAGCTGAATGCGGCAGGCTAACTGCAAGGGCTTCAGAAACTGCAGTAGCAATCTCCCAGGGCTGCGATGATTGGTCACTGGCAACCATGGCCATTGTCCTGTCTGTCAGGTATGACTCCAGCCACTAGAGGTTTTCCCTTTGACCTTCATTGACGTCAGCTTTTCTAGGGTTCCTTGGTTTAATGCTCAGTCAAATGCTGCCTTGATATTGAGGGTGGCTACTCTTACGTCTTCTCTGGCATTCAACTCTTGCATCCAAGTGTGGTTGAAGATTATGACAAGCTATGGAGCAAACCCTGTACTGAATTTCAGCCAGCAGGCTATTGGTGAGTATATGTCGCTGATGGCAATATTAACGACTTTTTCCATCACATTACTCATGAACGGGGAAAGAATGATAGGGTAGTACATAGCCAAGTTAGGTTTGTCTGCCTTTTGTGGATAAGACATAGCTGGCCAATTTACCACATTATCAGATAGGTGCCAGTGTCATATCTGTACTGGAATTGTTTGCCTGGGGAGTTATTCATTCTAGTGCATAGATCTTCAGGGTCCATAGCTACTTCTTGATGCTATTTTAATGAACCAACTTGTCAGAACATTGGCATCTATGATGGTGGATACCTTGGGAGGACGCTGAGTAAGGTCGTCCCCTTGGCACTTTTAGCTGAAGATGCTTGCAAACACTTCAGCTACATCTCTTGTGCTCATGTGTTGGCCTTAACCATTGTTGAAGATAGCTGTGTTCATAGAGCCTCCTGCCATTAGTCGCTTGATCGTCCAACCCAATTATTGAGTGAACATTGATTTGCTGACCAGCAATATGATTCACAAAAAGGGAAAATGTTGACAGCAAACCAGTAGCACCGCTTGAACTGGAATGAAAAAATCCAAAGCGTGCATTTTGAGTATTTAATTTCTTTTGAAATTTGCATTTTATTACCTGCCAAAAATAATTTCTGATGAGAGAACTTTATTTTGATCCTTGGTTGAGGGAACCACATAGCTCTGACTCCAGCTTGTTGCTTTTGATGCTTAGCATGCAGGTAGTCTTATGTTGTAGCTTCACTAGGTTGCTGCCTCATTCTAAGGAATGCACCTGGCACAGACTTCTTCTTTCCCCCATTGAATCAGAGTTGATCTGTTTTGACAATAATGGAGGAGTGAAGGATTCTCGAAGTCACGAATTAACAGATTGTGATGGTTACAATTCTGCTGCTGTTCACAGTAACTCATGGATGCCCAGTTTTGAGCTGCTATATATGTCTTTAATATGTCCCACTTAGCATAGCGATAGTGTCATATTCCACAATGCAGAGTGTCCTCACAAGGACTATAAAATGTTCCTTTCTACCACTGCTGTCATGGATAAATGTGCCTACAACATCTAAGTTAACCCTTTATGTTGGATTTGCCTTTCTGGACTTGATCTGTGTGGTGCTACTGCACCATTATGCAGCCATTGAAGTTTCCCATCCAAAGTACCTTCTGTGCCCTTGCTTCTCTCGGCACTTCTTCCTGCAAACGTTTAATCTGGAAGCATATTGAATCATCAGTTGAGGAGGGGGGTAGGTGGGAATTGGCCCAAAGTTTTCTTCCCCTTCTTTGAGTGTCAATGGTGAGGCTCACCAGAACCATGCCCACCTGACTGTACACCACTATACCCCTATCTCTGGTGGGGTCATGGGATCTTTTACATCCACATGAATAGGAAAATGTAGCCTCAGTTTAATGTCTCATCCAAAAGCACTGCACAGTGTCAGCCTGGATTATACGCCCACAATTTACACACAGTAAGGTTCCAATGTTACAATGACCAGATCATGTGTAATTGTGATGTTGGTTGAGTAATTACAAATTGGCCAGGAGAACAAGGAGAACTCCGCTGCTCTTCTTCGAAATAGGTGGACTTAATAGATCCCAGGCCACTGAGAGAGCAGGGGAGGCCTTGATTTAACATCTCATCCAAAAGATGGTACTTCCGAGAGTACTGCATTGAAATGCCAGCCTAGATGTTGTCTTCAAGCCTCTAGAGTCTCAGAGACGAGAGTACCACTGAGCCACGGCTAACACCATAATTTTTAATGACTGCATGGATGTGTCCAATTAGCAACATTAGGGTTGAGCATCAGTTGAGGGCCAGCCAGACCTTATTGCGGCAATAAAGGCTTCCTACTACAAACTCCTGGAGCTCTGCAATGGGAAGAAGGCATCAAGGAATCCCTAGCCTCACTGGTGAAGACCTAGTGCACAGCCACCTCATCCTTTCAATAGATACAGAGAAACTATTTCCTCTGTCACAGAGAGATACAACACTGAAATAGGCCCTTCGGCCCACCAAGTCTGTGTCGGCCATCAACCACCCATTTATACTAATCCTACATTAATCCCATTTCCCTCTCACATCCCCATCTTCCCTCAATTCTCTGACCACCTACCTACACTAGGGGCAATTTACAATGGCTAATTTACCTATCAACACACAAGTCTTTGGCATGTGGGAGGAAACCCACGCAGGTCACAGGGAGAACTTGCAAACTCCGCACAGGCAGTACCCAGAACTGAACTCAGGTCACTGGAGCTGTGAGGCTGCAGTGCTAACCACTCCACCACTATTTTGAGTAATTAGGCTTTGATTTAACACTGAGTGCAATAAAGCTCCAGCCTTCTATGACCTCAAGAAAGATAAAACAGACACCAGAAATTTCCTCATGGATTCTCCCAATTGGCCACAACAAGTTCAGTGGAGGATCAGTGGAAATCCTATCTATACGTCAATCTGGGGTTTCCACCGATCCTTCACTGAAGTTATGGCAGCCAATGGGGAGAACTCTTAAGGAAATTCCCAGCATCACTTTTCATTGTTTTTAACGCCGGGAAAAAATGCTCCCTACTGCATTCTGCTAACATTGAAAATTAACCACCAGGCAAGCCAAGCCCTGGTAAGCACGGATGGGCAAGGATCCACTATTGCTGAGGTTAGTATAAGGTGGAGCCAGCAGTATAACCTGGATTTGCTGGTTGAATAGTGGTAAGTGTGGCACAACAACACTCATACTCGATTCCTAAAACCTTTTCAGGCTCAAAAAACAAAGTCTTTGTATTTGTAATTTTGGGAACTGATCGCACATTTACCACGTTTATATTGCTGATAAAATGCCTATGAGGTTACAAATATGGTAACAGTTTCAAATTGCTAAGTTGAGCTAATTTACTAAACAATTTCATTTTTGTTAAGAGAACTTTTTATAACAATGTGCCATTATTTTCTCTATATAATTGTTATTCCATTTTGACTTTGCCGATATTAGTGTTTACTCAATAAAAACTGTACCCAGAAAAAATAGATAGGGGACTGGGAGATTCCACAGATGTCTCCAGAGGATCCCTGGAATGATCTTAAGGAGTAGAAATTCAGTGCCACTGTGACCTTCATTGTCACAGGCAATGGATGCCCACCATTTCCCATTGGGCTCAGATCTTCCTCCATCATGGCACACAGCTCGGTGACCATATCCCCAGAGAGGTGCAGTCTTCAGCAACACTGCTGCTCCGACATTTACAGGAAGCAGAGCCTCTGATGCTAAATGCTCACTGGTGGATAGTGTCTTCTGCACACAACAGGCTGGTTGCATGCCCTTCTGTGCCCTCCTCGTCTGTTTCCCCTTCTAGCCTCATGATCCTGTTGCCCCTCTGGGGTGCTGCATCCCAACTCCTGGTGGCTGCAGCTCTCTCCCTCTCTGATGCTCCGCCTCACTGGAGGTCTCCAAACAGTAGTGAATGAGACCCATTGCAAATTGCTGCACTCACTTCTCAAGGTCTCTCACTCTTCTTGTTCGGTATACATAAGTCACAAGTCAGAGAGGACATTCAATCTGAATGCCTCTGATGTGCTCAACAAGTTTGGCCAGCCTCCAGAATGCCAATACCGCAGTTTACTCTCTCCCACCCTCCCTACACTGCCACGCTACTTCTTGCACTGGCTGCCAATTGCAGCCAAGAGTGACCTTCCACCTTTTAGCCAGTGAGGCCCTGAAGCTCTGTTGTTCTCATGCGTCCCTCATCAGAGGGCAAGAGAGCAAGTTCTTGTGCAGAGGACTTGGATGATGACGTCACTGGCCCAGGCTACAGAAGAAGGGAAGGTAAGGGGCAGTGGTGGGGGTGTGCAGGGGATCTCTGTACAATCCACTGATGATTTGGCTGACCATATTATAAAGATAGTCACATAGTCATGTTGTGTTATTGCTTTCTTCAGCAATAAGGTACCAAACAATCTTGAGCTGAATGGTAGTTACATACTGGGTAGTTACATACTGGGTTCTTTATTGTGAAGTAACAAGTTTATAAGAGAGCTCAATCGTTGATTAGGTGACTAACAGGACTCCAACTGCTGCATCACATGTTGGTTGACATCACTTCCTGTGATGATGTATGAAGTTCTCAAACTGTTAAAATGAGATCACAACAACCCAAATGCTTGGTGCACTGGAAAGCCTTCCAGAAGGCTTGTGTTCAATGTTAAGAAGCATCAAGGAGTCCAGTTCCTGTATATTGAATGGAACTGCTTTCTATTCATAAAAACTAAAGGACTTCTTCTTTGATCCAAACAGTGCAAATTGCAGGTTTGGGAAGACACACTCTAATCCCATGTTATTTTAGGGCCACGAAAGAGCTTACTCTGCACTGATATTGAGAACCTTAAGTGCGGCCCCAACACAGAATGCTAGGCTGTATAATCCTGCTCCTGAGAAGGTATGATCACGTTCCCAGAATTTTGTAACTTGCTGACCATGTTGGTCAATGCATTACATCAAAAACTTTACCTTTAAATGCCACATAAGCGACAACAAGTTCACAGCATACTGCTCCTGTTCCATCCTGCTTGATCCAATTTGATCGCATGAAGACAGTGCCCTCAAATGGTGATAATGCTGATCTTCTACTGAAGCAGGTTAAGTATCAACCACAATGAAAAAAAGAAACCAGGGTCTTGATACTCAACTCACACCCGTGCACCTCCCCAAACTACCCATGACAAGTGGAAGGAGGACAGGATGTGACGGGACAGTACCGTTTAAACCCTCAGGTGTAATACCTGCCCTTTTACCTCCTCTCTTTCCTCACTATCCAAGGCCCCACACACTCCTTTCAAAGAACAAAGAACAAAGAACAGTACAGCACAGGAACAGGCCATTCGGCCCTCCAAGCCTGCGCCGATCTTGATGCCTCTCGAAACTAAAACCTTCTACACTTCCGGGGCCCATATCCCTCTATTCCCTTCCTATTCATATATTTGTCAAGATGTCTCTTAAACGTCGCTATCGTATCTGCTTCCACCACCTCCCCTGGCAGCAAGTTCCAGGCACTCACCACCCTCTGTGTAAAAAACTTGCCTCGCACATCCCCTCTAAACTTTGCCCCTCGCACCTTAAACCTATGTCCCCTAGTAACTGACTCTTCCACCCTAGGAAAAAGCTTCTGACTATCCACTCTGTCCATGCCGCTCATAACTTTGTAAACCTCTATCATGTCACCCCTCCACCTCTGTCGTTCCAGTGAAAACAATCCGAGTTTTTCCAACCGCTCCTCATAGCTAATGTCCTCCAAACCAGGCAACATCCTGGTAAACCTCCTCTGTACCCTCTCCAAAGCCTCCACGTCCTTCTGGTAGTGTGGCGACCAGAATTGCACGCAATATTCTAAGTGTGGCCTAACTAAGGTTCTGTACAGCTGCAACATGACTTGCCAATTTTTATACACTATGCCCTGACCGATGAAGGCAAGCATGCCGTATGCCTTCTTGACTACCTTATCCACCTGCGTTGCCACTTTCAGTGACCTGTGGACCTGTACGCCCAGATCTCTCTGCCTGTCAATACTCCTAAGGGTTCTGCCATTTACTGTATACCTCCCAACTGCATTAGACCTTCCAAAATGCTTTCATATGAAGTAGCAATTTACTTGTAGTTTTTCAATGTCGTGTACTGTATTCGCTGCTCACAATGTGGTCTCTACACTGGGGAGACCAAACGCAGATTGGGTGACCACTTTGTGGAACACCTCCGCTCAGTCTGAAAACATGACCCCGAGCTTCCAGTCGCTTGCCATTTCCTGCTCTCATGCCCATATCTCTGTCCTGGACCTGCTGCAGTGTTCCAGTGAACATCAATGGAAGCTCGAGAAACAGCACCTCATTTTCCAATTAGTCACGCTACAGCCTACCGGACTGAGCATTGAGTTCAATAATTTCAGAGCATGACTGCGCTCTTTTTTTAAAATTTTATTCCATCTTTTTTTAATCTTGTGCCTGCCTGCTCTTTTTTCATGTTTGTGCTTTTGGCTGGGGCTATTTATTATTCTGTCATTAACATTAACATTAACATTTGTCTTTCACCACACCATTAGCACACTCTCTTTGCCTTTGCCCCATGATCTCCTTGTCAGTTAATCTCTCTGGCCCTCTGTCCTATCACACACCTTCCCTTTTGTTTTCTTCTCTTCATCCCCGCTTTATTTGCTTAAAACCTATTACATTTCTAACCTTTGCCAGTTCTGATGAAGGGTCACTGACCTGAAATGTTAACTCTGCTTCTCTCTCCACATACGCTGCCAGACCTGCTGAGTATTTCCAGCACTACCTGTTTTTATTAAACCCTTAAATACCTGATGTGTAGGTGCCTGCACCATTTTTACGACAGTGGACAGCCTGTCATGCGCATGTCTTGTTTTGGAACACTTGTTGGGACACTTCATTAACATATTTAAATCAGGCTCCCACAGTGCAATTCAGAGCAAGACTTGAATTTAACTGCAGCCTCATGGGAAACCCGGCAGTGAAATGGTGGCGGGAGATGCTGGCTCCAGAAGGTAAGTGGGCCAGAAGGAGCAAAAGAGTACCCCCAATCCCTCAATGAAGCCTTCGGCCTCTCTTCTGCAAATTGCAGCCGGCTGGCCCATCAATTTAGCCGGACTTCCACCTTTCTGGCCTTGCTGATTTTCCCCATGCTCTCCCACATTCTCCACACCTTCCCATAAGTATCAATGCGAAGGTTTCAATCAGTGATTTGTTTTGATGTCACGATTTCATAAAATTAGCATAAAAGCAGAACGACAATACCTAATTTTTCTGTCAATGTCAGAAAATGAAAGAGTCAGAGTATAAATGAAGTAAATTAGACAGCCTTTCTGGTCATCGGGTGAGAGAAAATTATCATTTGATTCACCCAAAAACATTGTTAAAGTAAACACTCCTCCGCAAAACATTAAAACAGACAGGCAAACTCTTTTCTTAAGACACATTGACAGAAGAAAGGATGTGAAGCAATCCCATCCAATTAAACCAAAAATTGAAATGAACGGCTAATGAATGCAAGTTACTGTCTCTTTTTTCTAACATTTGAATTCTTTTCAATAAATCCCCTCCATTGTTATCTCACTCTTGTAAACATGTACCAGGGTAGAAATTACTGCTGGCAATCACAGCTCTGAAGCAGCAGGTAGATTTTAAGGAGAATCTTAAAGGAGGAGGAGGGCGAGGGGGAGGTGAAGAGGTAAAGGTGATGTGGTGGGGTGGGGGGTTGGAATTCTAGAACGTGAGGTCTAGGTGCTTGGAAGGCATGGCCACCAATGGTCATGGTGATGTGGTGGGGTGGGGGGAGGAATACCCAAGATGCCAGAATCAGAAGAATAGAGAGTTCTGCGAAGAGTTTAAGAGGTTACAGAGATATGCCGGGGCAAGGCCATGAGGGTTTTTAATGCAAATGCTTAGAATTGGCAGGTCGGCATGAACTGAGCACAGGAATGAATCCTTGTGCTACAGCAAGCAGGCCAACCTGATATTGAGCCTCATTTACATCAGGCCACCGAGCTATATAAGCATGCGGGGCATCCCAGGCAGCTCACTGGTGAATACATCTTGAATTTTAGCCCGCTTCATCGTCTCAGGGAGTGATTGGGAAGAGAGATCAACTGGGAGAATGATGGAGGGAGTAATTGGTAGAGGGAGCAATCAGAAGAGGGAAGGAATGAAGCCCCCTCAGGTCACGTAATAATGCACTTGCAAATGCTGAACTTTCTAACCTTTGGCCCTCCATTCATCGTGACGTTTCTACAGCTACTGAGCTGCTAAAATCACACTCTCCCTCCATCGACCCCTATAAAAACTATTACTCTCTCTCTCACCCTCCTGGCATACCCTTCATCTCCATTCCCTTTAGTCACATTAAGATGTGCCAGCTGCCTCCTGCCTTCCTCCTCCTCCTGAGTTTCTTGTCATATGAGGGCAAAGGCTGTGCCCTCATTGTAAGCAGGCTGTAGAGGATACAGCAGCTACCATGAATCGGGACACCCACTCCGGTGAGTACAGGAGGGCTCCTGCAGAGCAGTCGACATAGCGGAACCTTTGTTCCAGCACCCAATCATCTGCTCGATAGTGTTTCTTGTGGCAGCATGGCTCTCATTATGTGTGTGCTGGCCATATGTGGTTAGGTTGCAGAAAGGAGTCATAAGCCAGTTGGAGAGTGGATAGCCCTCGTCACTCACCCTTTGATTTGACAGGGTGTCTGAAAGATTGCTGGAACAGTGGACTGACACAGAATGTAAGCATCATGACTTCTACCAGTACAGCGGACACTCAGCAGCATGATGTACCGAGTGTGGTTGCACACTAACTGCACATTCAGCAAATGGTAACCTTTGTTATTGCAGTACATCTCAGCATTGAGATGCAGCATCTGCAAAGACCCGTGTGCAGTCGATAGCACCCTGCACCATGGGGAATGCCACTATCATGGTAAAGCCATGTGAATGCTCTCCCTGTTTCTGTCTGTTTGGAGAGAACACAATAAACTCCCCTCTCTTGACAAAGAGCCTCTGGACGTCAAACTGGGAGATGTTAGATATGTCGCCTATTCCAAAGTGGAAGGATTCTAACGTGCCATTCTTGCCCTGTAGGTCAAGAGATGGCAAAGTTCTGCAAGCACTACCTTCATGAAGCATAAATGATGCACGCACTGTTTCTGGCTTAGGTAAAGGCAAGAGAAAAGCTCCCGGAAGACCCTAGGTGGATAGGGCTTCCTGGTGGGAGCTCTTCTCCCTGCCGCACCTGTTCCCCTGTGAACAGCATGTCCTCTTCTTTTCCATCTTTTCTCCATCTCCCTCCCAGTGATGCGCCCGGTGTGAATACTATTCGAAGACCAAAACAGCATCCGAGCTCCCAAATTGCAGATGCTACGCAGCCAACCAGTTTCTGGCAATATTGCATAATCAGAGTTAACTCAAAATAATGCTGCTGTCCTTGATGGTGGAACAGTGGACACTGTCACTCAGGCAAACAAGATCTTTGTAAGTATAACTAGAGCGATAGAACATAGATGTGCAGCGTGTTTAGGCCTCTAAATTAGCCTTACCTGAAGCATTTTTTAAACTTCTAGTAAGACTGGGGACACCCTACCATTGGAGAGGGTACAGAGGGCTTGAGGATTGGGTGCCTGAGCTACAATGTGAGACCAAAGAAGCCATGAACATTCACGGTGGAAAAAAGCAGGGAGATAAATGGGACCACATTTTATCTGCTGTTCACTCATTTCTTGCCTGAGAAATGGGCAGCCAACAAAGGCAAATTGAGGAGGAACCTTGGCCTACTTTTGGATGCCCATGGCCGGCCTGATCCAATTTTCAGTCAGACTTGTAAATTAATGCACATTTTTCCACCAGCTTCAGGTGGAAGGCTATTTAAATATGCAAATAAGGCTCCTGTACCATGTGGCACCTCGATTCCAATGTTGAAACACAAATGGACGGATGGTGATGACTGCTCCACAATAAACCTCTTCAAATTTTAAGTTTGTGGGGCAGGACTGTTCCTCCTGGCTCCATGAAAATACCGCAGCTTATTGCTGGCCCCACTGCCACCCCCAGGCCCGAAATGTCAGCCAGTTCATCACTGACCGTGCACATTGATCTCCTGGTCTCCTATGATCAGTGAGCTGCAGCGGGCATTCGTTTGGTGCCTGCAGCTGGCCACCTGCTCCAACCCTGAAAATAGTGCCAGCCTCTCAACACTGGCCTCAGATGGGCGGTGTGGCCATTTCACTAACTTCAAAGAATTGCCCCACAGTGTTAGCAAACTCAGGAAGGACCTGGATAGTAATGCCAGCTAAATATATCACTGTGGATGTAAGAGATAATGTACATTATTGCAGTCACCTGGCAGGGATCTTTTCCAATCTTCCTAATTACATGCAGCACAATATCAATTAGACTCTGCGTACTTTTTGTTGCTCAGCTGGGAAGAACAGAATCAGGACTTTTATCTCGCACTACAAATTTCACAGTGATCTGAAACTGAGTGCTATTAGAGGGGGCAGCAGCTGCAGAACTAGTATGGTGGAGACTGCAGTACATCCCTCCCACCAGTTGAAGGGGTTGACTTATCGAGAACAGCTAAACAGGTCAGGCCTTTATTCATTAGAGTTTGGAAGAATGAGGGGGGATCCTATTGAAACGTACAAGATTCTGAGGGGGCTTGACAGGGTAGATGTTAAGAAGATGTTTCCACTAATGGGGGAATCTTGAACTAGGGGACAAAGTTACAGAATAAGGGGACACTCATTTAAAACTGAGATGCGAAGGAATTTGTTCTCTCAGAGGGTAGTGAATGTCTGGAATTCTCTACCCCAGAGAGTTGTGGAGGCTAGATCATTGAAAGTATTTAAAGAGGAGGTCAATAGATTTTTGAAATATCAGGGAGTTGAGGGCCTTGAGGAGCTGGCACAAACGAGGAGTTGAGGTCTGGGGCAGGTCAGCCCTGATCTTATTGAATAGCGGGGCAGGCATGAGGGGCCGAATGGCCTATTCCTGCTCCTATTTCTTATGTTCTTATGTTCACCCCCGTAAGCAAAGTACAGCATAAAGCAAATGGTATCATACAACAATCTATTCCTTTATTAAACCCAAATAACTATTCAGTGTGATCCTACACTGGAGAGAAATTGTGATGGGTCATGCACATTTTTGGAGTCCAAAATTGGGTGCCACAAAATCAAATTCAACCGACTCATGGTTCACGCCAAAAAAAGTGGCAGAAGTGCACGTGATGTCATATTGGTCCAAATGCTTAGATCAGCATCCACAGCGGTCATGTACAATCAATAATAAGGGTCCTGGACCTGAATCAGGGCCATTTTGTCCAATTTGTAACCACACGAACCTGAAACATCACTTCCTTAACCCAGTCAGCAAATTGTGGCAGCAACAAGCAGTAAGTAGCTTTAACAAGCAGTATTTGAAGTGATGCTGATGTGTATTAAAGCCAGTCTCTGGTTCATCATTTTAGGCTGCTTATCGTATTTTAGAAGTGTTTCTCTGTTAAACTGTTTATGGGACCCTGCTGCGTGCAAATTGGCTACTGCATTTCCTACGTTATATCAGTGACTCTGAGAGGAATTCATCCCCAAAAAAAGGGCAGTCTGAGATCAGGTGGGAGGTTAAAGCGTTAAAAATCTGGATGCTAACCCCCTACCTGCCCACTTCTGGTTTTAATGGAAGCAGGATGGGAGATTGGGCATCCACTCTCAGGAGGCAGTTGGCTATTAAATATTATAATGAGGCTGCATGCCTCATATTTATCAACCATTTCAAATTTTAACTCTGGTCAGTTGGGTTTCTCCAAGCCTTGGGAAACCTGGTAGCTACAGGAAGGCCTGGACTGCTGGATTCAGGAAGTGAGTGCGTTTCCACTTACCTGGTCGATCCAGTGTACACGCCTCACCATAACCCATGACTGGACAAGCCCCTGACCCAATCTCCCCACCAACCTCACCTCCGAGGCCTCCGGTCACTTCCCCCCTCCCTGAGGCCTCTAACCTCCCTACAAAGGCCTTCTTTTCTTCCCACACCAACCCACCCAGAGGCATCCATTCTCTATCCTGAGAACTCCGATCTCCACACCAAGGCCTCCAACCATCCCTCCCCCAACCTCCGATCTTTGGCTCCCCCAACCCTGACCTCCAATCACAGGCCTCCAATCTCAACCCAACCCAGGTTCGAACCTGACCCAAGCTCAGGAAACAGATCCTCCCTCCCTTCCGATCCGAGGATTGGAATCTCCACCATCCCCACCCCAAGGTTATGGATTAGACCTCCTCGCAGAAACAAGCATCGGAGCTTTACCTGGTCCTGTAGCCTCTTCTCCAGCATCCCCACCCAAATGGAAGCCAAGCTTGTCAATCAGGCCGACTCCTGAGCAGGGTACCTGTCAATGATATCCCACACACGCTGTGTGAAGTTCAAATTCCACAACACGTGGTCATAGAGAGATACAGCACTGCAACAGGCCCTTCGGCTCACCAAGTCTGTGCCGACCATCAACCACCCATTTATACTAATCCTACATTAATCCCATATTCCCTACCACATCCCCTCAATTCTCCTACCACCTACCTACACTAGGGGTAATTTACAATGGTCAATTTACCTATCAACCTGCAAGTCTTTGGCTGTGGGATGAAAGCGGAGCACCCGATGGAAACTCACGCGGCCACAGGGAGAACTTGCAAACTCTGCACAGGCAGTACCCAGAACCGAACCCGGGTGGCTGGAGCTGTGAGGCTGTGGTGCTAACCACTGCACCACCCAAAACTCTTTCATGGGATGTGGGTGTCACTGGCATGACCAGCATTTGTTGCCCATCCTGAATTGCCCTTGACAACTGAGTGGCTTGCGAGGCCATTTCAGAGGGCAGTTAAGAGTCAACTACATTGCTGTGTGTCTGGAGTCACATGTAGACCAGACCAGGTAAGGGTGGTAGATTTCCTTCCCTAAAGGGCATTATTGAACCAGATGGGTTTTTATAACAATTGATAGTTTCATGGCACCATTACTGAGACCAGCTTTCAATTCCAGATATTTTATTAATTTATTTAACTTCTTAATTAATTGAATTTCAATTCCACCAGCTGCTGTGGTGGGATTTGAACCCCTAACCCCAGCGCAGTAATCTCTAGATTACTAGTGATATTACCACTACACCACTGTCTCCCCTGTGGTGAAACCCCGACTTCTGGGTTTGCAGAACGCTACCAATACTCACTGCTTCCATTTGACCCAGTCCTGACACCAATGCTCCCTCTAATTTTTCAGCACTTTTGTTGCCCTGTGTAGTCCCTGTACTGAGCAGCTGCGCATGCACGCATCTTAAAGGCAAGATTGGTTGTGTGCAGAAATGTACTTTTCCCTTGACTGGGGACAGGCGATTGGAGAGCGCACAGCACCTACTGAGCCAATAAATGCTGCCAGCTCAGTTATCGCCACGCAGTAACGCCGTCAACTTTTGCTTTTCAATCCATCACTTTCCCATTCCTTTGTTTCTCTTCCAGGTCTTTTCTCTTAAAAGGTGACTTCTGAAAGCAGCAGCAATTTATCATGCATTGTGCAGAAGGATGACATTTAAGTGTGATGGGATGGAGTGAAAGATGGTTTAAAATCCTGCAGGACTTGTTCTCTAGCCTTGCCAGACCACCCTCCCGACGCACACCCTGCACATGATGTCCATCACCTGTTCTTCAAGTGGAAGCAGTACATAGATGAAGTGTGGCCATCCTCCTGGGCCTGCCAGCTCCCTCGTATTGTGTGAGAGCTTGGTCTGCAATTTTTAAGCATTAGCATAGCGAGAAGTTGACAGGACATGGGTTGAATAGTGTGAAAGATGGCATTGGTGTAAAATACCCAAATGAATGTAGTGCTATTATATAGCAACAGACAAAATGGGGAGAATTTTATGGAAGTGACGGGGGTCTCGGCCGCTGGCTGGAGAGCAGGCAAGAGACCTGGGTTGCCTCCTTTGTGGAAGGCCCACTGTATCACAAAGTACTCAGGCACTTGAGAAGTCACTGGCAGGCCTTTCCCGGCATCAGGACGTCCGGCCCAGCAAGAGCTGCTGGCCAATCAGAGGGAGTAACAGCACCCACCAAAGGCCCAGGATCGTGTAGTGACACAAGCCAGGGGTAAGTGATGGCAGGAGGAGTTTCACAGGCTGGGGTCATGGGGGAGGGAGTGTAGAGGGTTTGGCAGCAAGGGCAGGAGGGTGGCTCTCAGCGGCACCCACCCCCCCCCCCTTTCCCGATGCCATGTCCCTCAATCAAACACTGAGTGCCTTTGAACAAGGGACCCCTGATGGGAGACCACAGCAACACCACACGGATTTTCATGTCGTGCTCTCCGTGTAGCGACAGGCCTGCCTGCCACTGGGTTAATACCAACAGTGGCAGGAAGAGGCCCTTAATTGGGCATTAATTGCTCCTTAAGGGCCTCAATTGGCAGCAGGATGGGAAGACAGCCCACTGGCCTTCCCACCATGGACTTAATCGGGCTGTAGGCGGGAAGGTGGCGGGGTCCTCACCCACCACCATCCCACCCAATTAAATCCCCTCCCGGCCTCCAAATTCGCCATTGGTGAGAGCACAAAATACTGCCCAATGTGATCACCAGAAATATTTTGAGTACTTTGTCAACCCTCTGGGTCCCCCTGCGGAAACCCATGGGATTTGCTGGCCCAGTTTCCAAAACTATGCATTAATCCAGGAGTTGACAGGACAAAATGGTCATTCATCAGCAATGCCGAAGTCTCCATGGTCCTGTACTGTTGCAATATCATGTGTTGCCATCAGAGGCCCTCGTTCAACGATGTAGAAGAATCTAAACTGAACCCACACCGGCAACAAGTGGAATTCTCAAAGTAGTGGGACTGTGTTAAGATAATTTAATGGCTACAATCCTAGGTGAGGCCCACATTTGGCAGCCTAGAATACCGAGTCTCACCGTACCACTGCTGATGGGACATAAAATCGCAGCATTAGCAAATTTCTGCTCCAGTCCTGCTCCTTCCTATTCTCTGCCTCTCCACCTCTCACCTCCGTTAAGATGCTCCTTAAAAACCTAGCTCTTTAAGCAAAGGTCACCTGTCCTGACCTGTCCTTCTCTAGCTCAGTGTCAATATTTTTATCAATCTGATAATGCTCCTTGAAGCGTCTTGGGATATTTTACTTCATTAAAAGTGCTATGAAAGTGCAAGTTATATTGTCGTAGGCCACACTAAATAAAGTTTTTTTTTCACAAAAATTGTCCCATTTCTGTAATGGGGTAATTTGTAATTACATATGAACATACGAATTAGGAGCAGGAGTAGGCCACGGCCCTTTGATCCTGCTCCGCCATTCAATAAGTTCATGGCTGAACTGATTACTCCACATTTCCACCTACCCTCGATAACCTTCCACCCCCTTGCTTATCAAGAATCTATCTACCTCTGCCTTAAAAATATTTAAAGACTCTGCTTCCACTGCCTTTTGAGGAAGAGAATTCCAAAGACTCACGACCCTCTGAGAGAAAAAATTTCTCCTCATCTCTGTCTTAAATGGGCGACCCCTTATTTTTAAACTGTGAGCCCTAGTTCTAGATTCTCCCACAAGGGGAAACATCCTTTCCACATCCACCCTGTCAAGACCCTTCAGGATCTTATATGCTTCAATCATGTCGCCTCTTACTCTTCTAAATACAAGCCTAACCTGGCCAATCTTTCCTCGTAAGACAGCCCGCCCATTCCAGGTATTAGTCTAGTAAATCTTCTCTGGTACTGCCTCCTACACATTTACATCCTTCCTTAAATAAGGAGACCAATACTGTACAAGCAAACTGATTGCTGTGTAACCAGAAAACATTGATGCCATGTTTTGGGTTTTACACAAGAACGTTTTCTCGACTTCAGCGTCAGTGGCCTCTTGTCTAAGCAGAATTCACAGCCCCCAAGGTACAGAGTGTATCTTTTTGCCTGCCACTATCTAATAAACAGTAGACAAATTCCAGGATCACAATGAAGAACTCCTGCTCTGTAAACCTTCTGTGAGATTATATGAGGTGCTCCCTTTGAAAGTAAACTGTATATACAGTTATTTGACCCTAAACCAGCAGAGGATTTATTTAAATGAAAATTACTCCATTCACTCAGCTCTGACCCCATCCCCCTTCTTGGCCACTGACTGGAGCTGGACCTGGACCAAACTGTTCGAACCTATTTGACCCTGAACTGAGCTTTCAATCACTTATCCTCTCCAGCACCAAGACCGCCTACTTCCACCTGGATAACATCACCTGTCTCCGCCCCTGCCTCAGTTCACCTGCTGCTGATTGCTTCACCCGTGCCTTTGTTAACTCCAGACTCACTATTCCAACGCTCTCCCAGCCAACCTCATACCTTCCAACAGCTATAAACTTGAGCTCATCCAAAATTTTGCAGCCTATATCCTAACTCGCACTAAGTCCCATTCACCCATCAGCTCTGTGCTCACTGACCTACATCAGCTCCCGACCAGCGACGTCTCAGTTTTAAAATTCTCAAACTTGTGTTTAAATCCCTACATGGCCTCACCGCTCCTTGTCTCTGTAACCCTCTGAAATCTCTGCACTCCTCCAATTGCACATCCTGATTTTAATTGCTCCAACATTGGCAGTCGTGCCTTCTACTCTCTAGGTCCTAAGCTCTAGAATTCTCTCCCTAAACATTGTTACTACATTAAAAGGCGCTGTATAAATGAATAAAAGTGAAATACTGCAGATGCTGGAAATCTGAAATAAAAACAGAAAATGCTGGCAATACTCAGCAGGTCTGGCAGTATCTGTGGAGAGAGAAGCACAGCTAACGTTTCAGATCTGTTCTGATGAAAGATCACATTTTGGCAATGAGGAGTAACATCCTCCGCAGGAAGGGCAGAGCCCTGGGAATCAGGAAGAGGAGAGGGACAAGGAGCAGGAAGGACACAGAGGCCCTACCCTCAGCATAGGATCTTGATGAAGATGGAGCTGCCTGGAAATGACTGAGACCCAGTGCCACAGGAGACTGCGACTCTCCAGGCAGATGGTCACGGACTTCTGTGCTCTTGTCGAAGACCTTGTACTTTGCAGCACTGGTTGCCATGCCCTGAACTGTCCGTCAAAGTCACTGTGGCCTTGAACTTCTTCACTTCTGCTGC
Source organism: Heterodontus francisci (assembly GCF_036365525.1). NCBI lineage: Eukaryota > Metazoa > Chordata > Chondrichthyes > Heterodontiformes > Heterodontidae > Heterodontus > Heterodontus francisci. The sequence continues at coordinate 51,179,019 of NC_090394.1, forward strand.
AGACCTTGGTGGCATCTCGCAAATGGCTGCACACCATTGCATCTCGCAAGTCACTGATGCCCTATATGCCAAGCTGAACAATACATTCATTTCACGACAGATGAGAACTCTCAGGTACAAAGGGAAGTGGGTTTCTCCTCCATTGCTGGATTCCTCCAGGTGCAGGGCATCATTGATTACACCCATGTGACTATCAAGGCACCCAATGACTGGCCATTCAACAGGAAGGGCTTCCACTCCCTCAACGTTCAACTGGTCTGCGACCACAACAAGAGCGTCCTCCATGTGTGCACTCATTTTCCTGGCAGCTGCCATTATTCCTTCATCCTCCAGCAGCCCAGGCTTGTGCAGCTCTTCACTCCACCCCCACAAAACTCTATGGATGGATTCTAGGGGACAATGGATATCCCTTGAAAAGATGGCTACTCACCCTTCTCCAAGAGCCCCCAACAGAGGAGATACAACTGGAGACACGTGCATACTAGGACCACCACTGAGCAGGACATTGGGCAATTCCAGTGCTTGGACCAGTTGAATGGTGCCCTGAATACACGACTGCAAGGGTCTTGGTCATTGGTCTGCTGCACTCTCCGTAACATGACCCTCCAGAGAGTTGTGGACCTTGAGAATGGTGAGGCCCTGGAAGGGCACAGTTTATTGGAAGAGGAGGAGCAGGACATGGAACAGGAGGAGGCAGAGGTGGAAGATGCACAACACTAAGGTGCCCCGGCTGGGCAGGGAGGTGGCTTGTCCCCGGCGCGAGGATTGAGGGTCTTGTCGGGATGCCGTCACTGTGAGGGATCATCTGAGTCAGGAATGTTTCGACTGAGGCCCTCTGACCCAGGATGAACTCTGAGCTGCCTGTGCTAACACTTCCATTGAAGACACAGCCTGGAACATGTAAACTCTTACCACCAATGAAGGATGCACATCTGCCCAGAGGTTTCACCACCACCGTTAACAAACTCTTGCTCTCCTTTACCACTTTATACCTCTTTTCTTGTCCTGCCATTAATAAAAGAAGGCTCACATGTCTGACTTCAAGTGTCAATATTTACATGGTGCCCATAAAGGAAAGCAGTGCAGTTACAGGAAGAGGACACCCCAGCGACCCACTCAGTACTCTACTGCACTGGAAAGGAGGCTCAACCTCAACTAGCAGCTGCAGATGTGCTCCCACATGTTGGAGTTCCCTGAAGCAGTACGGGGTCATGGACTGAGAATGGAGGAATCCATCCAGCTCATGTGCGCCACAATGACTCAGGTGGTGCTCCCCTCCAGCCATCCAAAGTGCCAGCCAAGGGCTGAAGATGTAACCAAGGGCTGAGGATTTCACCAAAGAGGATGAGGGTGCCACTCCTTATGGGGCTCCTCAGTGACTCCTGAGGCCCTGCCGCTCTGCGCAGCTGAACAGGGCTGTGTCTGACCTCCATCCTCCGAGGGAACACCCACAGCTTCCTCTGCCTCTGGCACCTCCACACTGGTGCCATGTTCCTCACCCAGTGCCACTCTATCTAACCATTCGCGAAGAACCACCAAGATGACTGTATTTGTGCTGGTGGACAGTCCGCTTGTAAGCTTCTTCAGAGCTTTGCTGCTGCTGCTTGGCCTGGTGATGGTGAGGGAGGAGGTCTCCTTGGCTCAACGTCTGCACCCATGGGAGACACAAGAAGAGATCATGAGGGCTAGCCTTGGAGAGCAGAATATTCTGCAGTGATGAGGCTTCCCAATGCAACTCAGTTCAGTATGCTGTCGGACAGGGTGGAGTGCAATGCATCCCCTTAATGAATGCATTGTGCTCTCTAATCACCATCTTCACCATGAATGCCCACCTCTCAATGGCCGACTTCCTTATGGTCCACGATCCTGGCTCTTTCCATGGCTCCCTCCTCCATGGCTGTGATAGCGAGAAGGTAGAGAACCCCTCCACCCATTGGCCCCTCTCCTGGGCATTATGAACCCATTTCTTTTGCAAGAACAAAAAGAGAGTGTGATAAGGCACTGCTGGCCTCTATAGCCAATGCCAGCTGCTCCAATTCATTAGAGCTGCATGTTTCAATACTGGCAGGTCCTCAGCAGTGCTATGGCTTGGAGGGATGAGTAAGGGCCTTGGACACACGCTCCTCCCCTGTTCAGTAGAACATATTCCCTGAGGCTCCTCAGCTGGTGTGTCTGCTGGAGGATGAATACCCAGAGGTCTGTCCTGAGGGTTGTGGGTTGAACTTGTCTTGCAAGTGCACATCGGGTCATTGAACCTCTTCCTACACTGGATCCAACCTCTGCATATTGCACTCCTTCTGCTGACTGTGTCAGTGATGTCCATCCAGGCCTGCGTAGTCTAGGTTCATGGCCTGCTCCTGCCACCCTCCAGGAAGAGAACCTCCCTCCTCTCCCTTACCGCCCCCAAGTCCACATCAGAGAATCAAAGGGCTGTCCTGTCCAAAGGTTCCAGGCCTCTGGCTCTCCTGAGACATTCCAATTCCCTCAAAATATAGTTTCTTCCGAGCTGAAGTTAGAGCATTCAAATTGCAGCCACAGTAATAGCTGCTGTTGTCTGTTTAAATCAGGCCTGCACTTGAGCAGTCCTGTCTCTGTTCCCACCCCTGCTGATTGGCCGCCAAACCCATCTCCGTGCCAATTAAGGGGGCAACCCTGTAAAACTCAGGGCCAAAGACTGCTTCCCCCCCACTCCCCCCACCGCCACCCCCCCCCCCACCCCAAGGCAGTTCAGGACCCAAAAGATGCTCCAACCTCCTGCCCCCTATGTCTGCCATGGAGTAGGGAGGAGAATCTGAATATGGACCTCCACCAGAATTCCACCCAGGATACAGCAGACCTTTCAATTCCCCTAACTCCACCATCACATCAATGAGACATTTCAGAGGCAGATTCCAAACTTCACTGCAGATTTCCTTCTATTAAAGGCCTCAAAGGAATTCATGGTTGAGACCCGGCGTCTGTTCCTTTGAGGCCTCAATCTTTTACGATTATAAGGTAATCCATTCAGAAGGGATCAGTTATCTTCTCTAGTGTCAGAATGGTTCCAATGGTCGCTGAAGACTTTGAAAAAACTTTTTTTTTTTTTAAATTTGGGCCAACTTGGCCTGCAGAACTGCAAGGTGTTGCCCTGTCTTTGCCCTGTCTTTGGAGGCAGATCATATTGATTCAGGACACACGCTATTGATACAGCCTTTAATAACGGCTGGTTAGACCACTCTACATTCAGTACCAATGGGTGGAGCATACACACAACATGCCCCACCCATTGGTACCTGATTATTGCAATATTGAAATATGCTCCTGTTTTGTGTGGGGCGCTGGCTGCCCAATTTGAAGGTTCACTCATAAATGGAGTCAGACAGGGCTTGGACAGATGCTTTTTAATAAAAATGCCACCTGCCAAGCAAACGTTGGCCCAGTGTCTGTGTTAGCAACTGTTACGACCAGGTGAGAAAGGGGTCTAGGGGTTCCCTCTCAGCCATTGCCTGGTTTAAACGTAACAGGGTTTAATTTTTAAAAACACTGTTTTTAGCTCCCCCTCAGTGAATCCTTATTCACTGCTTTCCAATTGTAAGGCAAAGAAATTAACCAGACAGGTTTTCTTAGATTTGAACAGAAAAGGTGTAAGTTTATAAACCTTAAAACTCTAATTCGGGTTAAATCTACTACCAATATGCAATGCGACCACGCTAGCATGCATACGTGATAAACGCACACGCAGATAGAGACAGAAAAGGAGTAAGAATAAAGGGGAAAGGTTTGAAGCAATAGCTGGGGTTCATTTACTGTCTTTTGAGTTCGATGTAGAGTCTTCGATTGCAATTAACTCTTGCTGTTTCGTTGGGGCCCAGTGCATGCTTTCAAACTTGTTTCAATGTAGGAGTCTTCTCTCATGAGGTTTAAGTGGTTTCAGTGGATCTGGAAATTCATGAGAGAGAGAGAGAGGGAGAGCCAGGGAGATAGACCTTCCTTCTCTTTCATCTTCAATGCAGTCTCTGTCTTCAAACTATCCAGTGAACACAATTCAAAAACCCTGGGCCAGCAGATTAGTCATGTGACTAGTTGTTTTTTAAACAAACTCTCCTGCGTTTTTGTGGATTCCTTGCACCTTAACAGACACCTGCAGTGGGGGGTGGTGGGGGGGGGTGGGTGGGGTGGGAAATGGAATGCTGGCTTGTTCCATCTTCAATGCCTGATAATCAAAATCCATTTGGGTTCATTGAATCAGGGAGCAGTTCCAATGTCTTTTCCTAGGCGACTGTCTTTTAGAATGCAAATTCTTCCAGTCACTGCTGATCTCTTTAAACAAGTCATCTCTTTCAGTCCAGCAACAGTTTAAAATTAATGTTTGATATGACGAAATTAAAATGTCTCCTTCGTGGCAGGTGTGGTCTTCATGACACCTCCACACCCAGCAGAATGAAATGCGATTTTTAGAAGAGCATTTCACTAAAAGGGACTAGAGAGAAGATGGGTACAGGGAAACATACCTGCATCTCTCATTCATTCAGAAATCCTAAAAATTGTTACAGCCTGTCTTTTCTTGGTAGCAGTGCTGCTTTAAACTGCCCTTTTGGCATCCCAATAAATATGTGATTTTGGAGGAAGTTTTTCAGTTTGCACATTTCCATGACTGCCTAGAGTATCTTTGTTCCCATTGAGATCTGCAGAGGGAGGGTTAGGTTTTATTAGTCCTAGGTTCGAGTTCTGCTCATGGGTATCAGCAGTGGGTGGATCCACTCTGAACTCTCTTTCAGTGCTTTGATGAGTCATGCAAGGGCTTTTCACCTTAGCGGATGGTTGGTTCCCCTTTCTCCTGACTGTGGAGGAAGATTCCTCGCTAATCTTCCCTTTGTCCTCTATGACACTCCTGCTTGCAGGTATTTGCCCAGATTCTACTGCACTCTCCTGCGGCACTTCAACTAGGTGAGGCATCACTTTCATGGTTTCTCTGCCCTTTTGAGGACTTTCTTTGTCTCTGCTGGTTCCTGTAAATGCTGTGAGCAACTCTAATGGGTGCCTCTGATGTTGGCATTTACATAGGAGGACGTGGGGTCTAATTTTTCAAACCTTTCAGGGACAGTAGGGGTTTCCATTGGGGAATCCTCCAGAAATTCCTTTAACCTGTCTTCTTTGTCCCTTTTTCCCCTTTCCTCTCTAACTTTTTTGCCAACCTTGTGCTTGTCTGTCTCCTTTTGTTCTCAGCAGGGGTCCCTTACAGTTCACCAGCCCTCTGCTGGAGGGTCCTCCAAACACCGATACAGGACTTTGGGGTGCAAATTTCTCTGTAGGTTGGTGTTTCCCCTCAACCTGGCACATGTGGCAACTCCCACAGTACTCCACCACATCTTTGTGAAGTTTTGGCCAGTCAAACTGCTGTCTTATGCAGGCTTTGGTTTTTCATATACCAACATGTACAGTCACTGTAATCTCATGGGCCATTCTTAATATTTCCCTCCGGTACCTCTGCAGCACCACTAACTGGTGAACTACTGTCCACTCTTTGTCTTCAGATCTGTGAGGAGAACTCCACTTCCTCATCAGTACCTCTTTCTCGAAATAGTAACAGTTAAGGACTCCCGCTGCTTCAATTTCAGACTAGGTGCTAACTCTCTCAATACTGGGTTGGCTCACTGAGCCTCAGCAAAGGAAGATTCATTTAATTTATTCCCTGGGTCTTCCAACTTTCCAAAGAAAGTCTCAGACAGACAGACCTCATGATGATCTGCCTGCAGTGCCAATTCAGTCTCCTCTGGTGCAGCTGGTTTGATCATGGCCCCATTCACTACACAAGCAGGGGAACTGCAGGCGACCATCTCCTGCCACTGCCCTGTCTTTCTGACCTCCTGCGGTCTCTCTTTCACCACTGGGGAAGCTACCACATTTGCCCCTGCCAGATCATTACCTAGGAACAGGTCAACCCCATCCACAGACAATCCCTACGGTCACTGATTCCAAAACTAGGTCGCACGTCAAGTGCACCCAACATAAAGGTGTAGGCGTACACTGCCCTCCAATACCATTCACCACCATTCTGGTATTTCCTGCACTCTCTGCGGGAAAGGTCAGGCCTTTTCCCAGTAAAAGGGATCTAATGGCCCCTGTGTCCCTGAGAATTACTATGGGCTTGCTTGCCTCACTCAAGGGGAATGGGGTTACTCTCCCTTCAGACACAAAATCCTGATGACCTTCAGGAATCCTATTAAATTTTCCTGCACTTGCAGCTGTAAGCTTCCTGGGTCTCACTCTTACTGCAGTTAAAGCCACAGCTTGTTCTGTTCTGCTTTCCATCAGGGTCCCTTCTCCTTCACTGTGCGGGTGTGCCCTGATTAACTCTACAGGTTTTCCCCATAGTTTCCAACAGTCAGCTCTTAGATGACCTGCTTTATTACAATGGAAGCACACAGGTCTCCAGGTCTCACTCCTACTTACAGCACTATCCTTTTTGGCTGGAGGAGGGTCCCCTGTATCTCCTGCTTTTCCTTCTCTCCCAGGACTGCTTGAGCTTCTATCACCTTACCACCCTTTGTCCTTTTCAGATTTGTGGGGGTGACAAGCAAAGGTTTTCCCCTGAGGAACCGACTTATAGATAAGAGCAAACTTATCAGCCAGAACTGCAGCTTGCTGGGCTCTATGAACGTTTTCTTCCTCTGCATGTGTCTTTATGGAGAGTGGGAGAGAGTTTTTTAAATTCCTCGAGCAAATTTACCTCTCTGAGATTTTCATAGCTGGGCTGCACTTTAACAGCTCTCAGCCACTAGTCAAAAGGCAGCTGCTTATTTCTCTCAAACTCCAGATAAGTTTGATTAGCTTTCTTCTTGAGGGTTCTAAACTTTTGGCAATAGGCTTCTGGTACTAACTCATATGCTCCGAGGGTAGCATTTTTTGTCAGTTCATAATTGGATGAACTCTTATCTGGCAACAGGGAATAAACCTCATGGGTTTTTCCTGTTAGCTTGCTTTGTAGCAGGAGAGTCCAAGCCTCAGCTGGCCACTTTAACTGCCTTGCAAGTTTTTCAAATGTTACAAAAAATGCTCCCATGTCTCCGTCGTTGAATTTTGGAATCAATTGGGAAAATTTTAACAATTCTGTACCCAACCCTGAATGACGCTCCTCCATATTTTCCTCCCCCATGTTTTCACTGGGATTATTCTGTCACCCCCTAGTTAACTCAACTAACCTCAGATCTCTATCTTCACATTCCTTCTGAAAGTCTCTCTCTCTCCTGTCTCTCTTTTTCTTCAGGTTACTTCTGGAAGGTTCTTTCTTTCATCTCTTTTTCTTTCTCCTCTCTTGCATTCTCTCTCTCCTCTCTCTTTCTCTTTCCTTATCTTCTAATTCAAGTTTCCTCTGTTCCAATTGTATCTTTGCTAGCAATACCCTGTCGGAGTCTATTTCTAACCCTGTTTATGCTTCTTCAGATTCAAGGGAAAAATAGTTGGCCACTAGTCTTAGGAGTTCAGACTTTCTAGCCTTGGCACAGACAGTGATCCCACACTGCTCAGCCATTTTTCTCAACTCTTCCATAGACAGTGCTTTTAACTTATCCCAAGTTACTTTTCCCTGGCTTGGGGAGCTACTAGCTTCAGTCGTAGACATATTATTATTCTAGCACACATAACCACAAGAAAACCTGTATTGAAATCTTTTCTCTTTTTGATTGGGATCAATTTGACTTCCCACTTCCAATTTCCTTGTTTGTCTGTGGGTTGAATGCTAGTCGCCAAATTTCTGTTATGACCAGGTGAGAAAGGGGGCTAGGGCTTCCCTCTCAGACTTTGCCTAGTTTGACCATAACAGAGTTTAATTTTTAAAAACACCGTGTTTTTAGCTCCCCCTCAGTGAATCCTTGTTCGCTGCTCCCCAATTGTAAGGCAAATAAATCCACCAGACAGGTTTTCTTAGATTTATACAGGAAAGGTGTAAGCTTATAAACCTTAAAACTCTAATTCAGTTAAATCAACTACGATTATGCGACGCGACCATGCTCGCATGCATATGCGATAAACACACATGCAGACAGAGACAGAAAAGGGGCAAGAATAAAGGGGAAAAGTTTGAAGCAATAGCTGGGGTTCATTTACTGTCTTTTGAGTTCAATGTAGAGTCTTTGATTGCAGTTAAATCTTGCTGTTTCGTTGGGGCCCAGTGCATGCTTTCAAACTTGTTTCGATGTAGGAGTCTTCTCTCTTGAGGTTTAAGTGGCTTCAGTGGATCTGGAAATTCATGAGAGAGAGAGAGAGACAGGGAAAGAGACCTTCCTTCTCTTTTGTCTTCAAACTGTCCTGTGAACACAATTCAAAAACCCTGGGTCAACAGGTTACTCATGTGACTAGTTGTTTTTAACAAACGCTCCTGCGTTTTTGTGGATTCTTTTCATCTAAGCAGACACCCGCAGTGGGGCAGGTGAGGGGGGTGGGGGGGTGCAGAAATGGAATGCCACCTTGTTCCACCTTCAATGTCTGGTGATCAAAATCCATTTGGGTTCATTGGATCAGGGAGCAGTTCCAATGTCTTTTCCTGGGCAACTGTCTCTTAGAATGCAATTTTTCCAGCCACTCCTGATCTCTTCAGTCAAGCAACAGCTAAAAATTAATGTTTCATATGATGAAAATTTGTGGCAGGAGTGGTCTTCATGACAGCAACTCCCATGTGCTTTGGTGAAATTGAAAAAAAGACAGAATCTAAAACACAGATTTCCAACTAATTTCAGCTCGCAGCAAGCAGTGTTGACAATGACTGCTAATTGTTGACAAAAGCCTGAGAACGATTCTCCCCCATGGCAATTGTGTATTCTCAGTAAGTGCAAAATATCCACTTTCATACTGCTGTTCAATGAAAAATTAATTGGCCCTGGGATCTAGGAGTGTTCTGTCGCTTAAAAGGCACATTTATATCATAGCAGTGAGATGTCTCCCTCTGTTGGTTATAATCCATACTATAAATGTCTTGATGTTCAGGGAACCCACGACATCATCAATCCACAAAAATGTAAGCACACAAGTGTGCATTGGTTTAAAGAAACAGCATTCAATAAACATAGTGAGTTGGTTTATTAAGAAATTGGGTTTCCATTCTACAGCCACACATAGGATCACTGACACTGGGCTAATAATTAAAAGGTGGGAATGGACATAACAAGCTTGCTGTTCCTGGACTGAAACACTTGGAAATACCACAATGTAAAACCAGCTCATTAGACAGTATTTGGAGACAGGAATTTCCCTCTAACTGGGAAATATTTTTCCTGGGATGGTAACTTTCAAAAGAGAATTGGATATATACCTGTAAAGGAAAAGCTTGCATTTCCATAGGGAAAGAATAGGGGAATGGGGCTAATCGGATAGCTCTTTCAAAGAAATTACAGGCTTGCATTTATATGGTACATCTCATGACCACAGGATGTCCCAAAGCACTTTACAGCCAATGAAGTACTCTGGAAGTGTAGTTGCTGTTGTAATGTAGAAAATGCAGTCGCCAATTTGTGCACAGCAAGCTCCCTCAAACAGCAATGTGATAATGTTCAGCTAATCTGTTTTTGTGATGTTGATTGACGGTTAAATATTGGCCTGAACACTGGGTATAACTCCCCTGTTCTTCTTCAAATAGTGCCATGGGATCTGAGAGGGCAGACGGAACCTCAGTTTTACATCTTACCTGTAGCATGGCACCTCTAGCAGTATAGCACTCCCTCAGTACTGCACCGGAGTGTCAGCCTTGATTTTTGTGCTCAAGTCATGAATTGGGGCTTGAATCCACAACCTTCTAACTCCAAGGCAATAGCGCTACCAACTGAGGCACCGCTGACACCCAGCACAGTGACAATGGGCTGAATGACCTCCTTCTGTGCTGTATAATTATATTATATGACAAATGAATTAGAATGTAAAGTCAAATTATCCAGCTGACACCAAGGGCTGCATTTTACATTGCCGCTGCCATAATTGGTGGCAGAAGTAAACAATGGCGGTCTGCCCGCACGAACCGCACATCGTAGAGCCGCTGTGATATTCAGTGCGGAGGCTAATTTAAATGGCCGGGGTGGACCACCCACCCCAATGACATGGAGCGGGCAGGCTTTCCATCCCTGGCAATGGCATCAGCAGCCTTTGCGCAGGCACTGACGCCATTATTAAAGGGCTTCGAGCCTTTCCATTTAATTTAAATTTTTAAAGGTAAGTGCAATAAAAAAATTTACATCCATTTAAATTGCTCCTCTCCCACCCCCTCAATCACCATCAAATTAATTACTTGACCAACCCCCCAAAGCACTTCCCCTGTCCACCTGACCTTTCCGCCCGCCCAAAGTTCATAAACTGTGCACTGTAACCCTTCCCATCATCCCCTACACCAATCAGATAAGTTTGACTCCGCTCCCCCGCCCTGCACTGAAAAACGTACCTGTTTCCCCCTCCCCACCAATGGTCCGCCTCAGATCCCCAGATGGGGATCCGAAAGCGCAGGAGTGTCAGCCACCAGCACCAATATCTCTCCGGGACGGACGGCGGGAGCGAGAAGATAATATATTCTTTTGTTTAAATTAATTAACATATTTAAATTTGGCTCCCATCGCCGAGCGACTGGAGGGGGCGGGTCACCACCAGACCTCGCTGCCGCCAGCAATATCGGGCCGAGCCTTCCCGGCATCATGGCTCGTAATGGGTCCCTGCCAGAGGCATATTCCGCCATGACCCCCAACGTCAGGGGTTCTGTAAAATTCAGCTCCAGGCCTTAGAATCTGAGGTCTTTATAGAAATTGGTTGATGATGACATTTCCGATTTTAGTTCATACGGGCAGAGGTATGTACCAGACTGGGTTCAAAAAATATCATTTATATTCTTATATTCCACTGCTACAAAAGTATTATCCAATTCCCTCTCGAGTTTCCTGATGCTTTTTGCTTCTATTGTCTTCCTGAAGTTGCTACTCCACATATTCAGCCTTCTCTACGGGCAGCAGTTAATTCTAAAAGGTCTTCACTCTTCAGAATCTGAGTCTGTGCTTCCTGCATTGTCAAGTTTGTCATTATTGAAATGGTTTATTTATATCCAGGGGTAGAGGAGGGTATACCCAATTTTTATTTTACTTGGCAACGTAAAACTACTTTCCATTTTTGGAAACTAGGGCGTTAATAAGGATTAGACATGGTGCGGTAGATTTTCATGTCAGCTTTATATCATAAATGGATGGAAATATGGGCAAAGATCACTTATGCTCAATCTCTGTCCACAATTCACATCACAGATATACATGTGGTGTTTTAAACCCCCCCCCCCCATTAGAAACAGGCCAGAGCTTCATTTCAACATATTACTGGGGCATTGGTGACATCAGGGTGGAGACATTAGCAGCCTTTAGAGCAGAAGTCGACTAACTCTCCCATAAAACCTGAGCTTCTAGGATTACTGGGCTGTGTCTTTGCACATAAACTTGTTTAAAGGTACAGCTTGCAACAGTAATGTTAGTAAAGGTTAAAAAGCTATCAGTTACTTGTGTTCTTTTGTTTCCAGGACCAGCTCAATCTAAAGAGGGTTTGTGGCACTAATTTTGGATCAACACACTTTGGGATTGGGACAATGGTTATTCTTACAGAAATCCTTCTACACTTATGCTATTTGAAGGACGAAATGGAGGGACGTCAGACTACATCAGGAGAGGACTGTGATCAGTCACCGTTACAATCCCAACCACAAGAAAGGCAAAGAGCAAAAATGGCAGATTTTGGCAGAATGAAACAACAAATGCTCTGGAGGGTATGCAGCTAGAATATTAACATTTGTTCTCTCCATAGCTACTGACTGATGTACCATTTTATGTTTTTATTTCAGATTTCTAAAAGCTGCAGTTTTTTGCTTTCTGTTCATGCTGTTTAACTTACCGCCACCTGTCCAGGAATATCAACCTTGAAGTTCTGCTCCTCTCTGAAGTGACATTCATTTGCTTCTTTTATGCCGTCCTTCTGCATTACTATCTTTTTCCTTTCCAGTGTTTGATTATGTAATTGCTAAGACCTGCTTTCCTATCTGCATCTCTTTTCTGAGCACCCATCTCCAGTTCTGATTCATTTCATCCATGCTCACAGATATCACTGTGATTCTTCACGCTCCTCTGGTCAATGCTTTCACAGTTCATGAAGTCTGCCCTCTCCGCCTTGTGTTGTGTCATGCATGCTCTTGATCTCCCTCTTCAGCCTCAGTGACTCACTTTATTTTGAAACTGTCTTGGTTCCCAGTTTCATATATCTTTCACCTTATCTGGTACTTTAGAAGAAAATGTTTGGGGGCCTAAATGCCACATCGTTGGGCCTGTTTTTCAGGCCTGAAACAGGTACAACAATGATGAATTTAGCAGAATGACAACCAGTGTCTGGTTGGGATTACTGTTACATTATTCGCAAGAATTCCTTTTGGGCAGCCCTAGTAGCCATGTGTGAGGAGTGCAGCAATGATTTAAATATTAAAATGAGAGCCGTGCACCTGAATATGGACCTGTTTGCTAAATGCATGCATGGAAGAGCCAGGTTCGCTGGGTCTTAACCATAACCAGGAAATCATTGCCTTGATATTCAGGAAGCACACTGCAGAAGAGGAATGGAGACCTCTGTTCAAAAGGCTTTCATTGATGCTACCTTTTCCTAATGACCTCTTCCATCAATTGCGTTAATTGTCTCTGTAAATCTTCAAGATGCCCTCAACAAATATCTTTTCACCTCCATTGTCTTCACCTCATGTTGAACAGCAAAATACATCATTCCCGTCAGCTACCGATACAATATTAAAAGTATAACCACCCTTTGAGAAGCAACTCTTCCAGCCCCTCATGCAGAAACAATTCAGCACTGCCCTCTACCCACCCTAAGCTGAAAACCTGCCCTCTCCCTCTCCCTCTCCCTATCCATCTCTTTTTCCTCCCCTTCTCCTCTTTCTCCCCAATGTGAAGAAATGGGCTGAGGCCCCAGTGCTACACATGCATTCATTATCTTCTGTTGCTCCTTCTCCTCCACTCCCTCATCCTATCCTGTTCCCTCCTTTACACCCTCCGCTTCTCCCTGTTCCCTTCCCCTCTCCTGCTGTCCCCTCTCTTCAATACCTTCCTCCTCCCTGGTGGTGGTGGGGTGGGGTGTGGGGCGGGTTGGTGGAAAGAAAGAGAAAGGGAGCGAGAGAGAGCGAGAAACGGAGATAGAGAACGGGATGGAGAGAGAGAGACAAGGAGAAAGAGAAGAAAGAAACAGCAACATAAAGACAGGAGAGTCGCATTAAAAAATGACTATATTCTCTAACGTACTCTGTGATAAACCAAGGGAGAGCGACTAGTATATCTTAACTATAAAATAGCAGTTATTGTGTGTCACACAGTATAACACTTTAACTGGAAAATGTCAGTCACAGTACTTCCTACAGGAGTAATAGGTACTTACAATAGATTTACAATGAAATGCACACTGCAGATACTGAATTTAATTAACATAGAATAAATAGTGAAATTTCCTACCTGGCAGACATGGTGATGTCATTAAGCTTCTTTCAGCATTGCAGCCACATCTGTTGAGTTGCATCACTGATTCTGATTTTGATGGGTACCTCCTGCCATACTGCCTGAGCCACTGGCATTGTCACTCACTGACCAACAATGCATTTGCCCTATCAAAAAACAGCAGCACCATGTTGCTAGCACATCTACTCCCAGTTATAGTTGCAAATGTGGGTCCTTTCCCTTTGCAGCTGGGAATGGTAATGCCCTTTAAAGGCTGCAGCAGTACACGATTTCCACCTACTAATGAACAAGCTCCCATTGAGATGCAGTGCTGATGAACTGGGAAACAAAGGCAGGTTCAGCACACTAATTGCCAAGTGTGTGCTAAATGAATTACTTGATATGCACCCAAAAGCAGGCCACAAGCAAAGACACAGCTAGTGCAATAAGCTTAATTCTCATTAATAGCTTCTACATTACAGATATAACGAGAGTGAATTATTTGAACGGAGCGGTATAGGCTTCACATCCATCAGAACAGGAGTTACCTCTCCAAGTCAAGCTTATTACTATATTTCTCTGGAGCTCCCACCATGAAAAATATGTCAAGTAGTGGGATGATGTTTAAGATTGATGCTACAATATTATGTTCTGCTACAGGGATTTAAAGCCTGTAGCATGATTTAAAGAGGAGGGCATTTTTGAAGGCAAACCTTTCTGGGCAATCAGGAACGTGGAGCAGATACGTTGCAGAGTCCCTGTGTAGAGGTACTGCTGGAGGAAGTGCAGCAAAAGAGGGTGCTTTTAATGTAATAAGAAATTGGTTAGACAATGCAATTATCAGCTCCTCACTGTCTCCTTAGGTGCTCTAATGTCTGCCTGTATGGAAATAAGCAGACATGCTGAAGAGGTGCCCAGCAATTGGGGAACAGCTCGAGTAGGCACCTCTCAAAGCTGCCTCTCAAACAATGTCATGTGTGAACCTTCCAGCAGCCCCCACCCCTCCCTCCCCCAAATGGCAGAAGGTGTGGCAGAAAGCGTATCAGGCTAAGCAGCCATCACTAGAGTTGACATAGCAGAACAAGTTGCAGGGACATCTACACAAAGGCAGAAGGCCATCTCAATAAATGACACAATCTGTCACCACCATTCTAGTGAAGCACAGCCTGCAGAGTTAGCTTTCAAAGAACAAAGAACAGTACAGCACAGGAACAGGCCATTCGGCCCTCCAAGCCTGTGCCGATCTTGATGCCTGCCTAAACTAACACCTTCTGCACTTCCGGGGCCCATATCCTTCTATTCCCTTCCTATTCATATATTTCTCAAGATGTCTCTTAAACATCGCTATCGTATCTGCTTCCACCACCTCCCCTGGCAGCAAGTTCCAGGCACTCACCACCCTCTGTGTAAAAAACTTGCCTCGCACATCCCCTCTAAACTTTGCCCCTCGCACCTTAAACCTATGTCCCCTAGTAACTGACTGTTCCACCCTGGGAAAAAGCTTCTGACTATCCACTCTGTCCATGCCACTCATAACTTTGTAAACCTCTATCATGTCACCCCTCCACCTCTGTCGTTCCAGTGAAAACAATCCGAGTTTTTCCAACCTCTCCTCATAGCTAATGCCCTCCAGACCAGGCAACATCTTGGTAAACCTTCTCTGTACCCTCTCCAAAGCCTCCACGTCCTTCTGGTAGTGTGGCGACCAGAATTGCGCGCAATATTCTAAGTATGTCCTAACTAAGGTTCTGTACAGCTGGAACATGACTTGCCAATTTTTATACTCTATGCCCCGACCAATAAAGGCAAGCATGCCGTATGCCTTCTTGGCTACCTTATCCACCTGCGTTGCCACTTTCAGTGGCCTGTGGACCTGTACGCCCAGATTTCTCTGCCTGTCAATACTCCTAAGGGTTCTGCCATTTACTGTATATCTCCCACCTGCATTACCTCACATTTGTCCGGATTAAGCTCCATCTGCCATTTCTCCGCCCAAGTCTCCAACCGATCTATACCCTGCTGTATCCTCTGACAATCCTCATCATTATCCGCAACTCCACCAACCATCGTGTCGTCCGCAAACTTACTAATCAGACCAGCTACATTTTCCTCCAAATCATTTATATATACTACAAACAGCAACGGTCCCAGCACTGATACCTGCAGAACACCACTAGTCACATCCCTCCATTCAGAAAAACACCCATCCACTGATACCCTCTGTCTTCTATGACCAAGCCAGTTCTGTATCCATCTTGCCAGCTCACCTCTGATCCCGTGTGATTTCCTCAGATGTGCCAAGGTAACTGGATGTTTACTTGTAGATACAATTCCACAGCAAATAGTGAGTACAGGCAGTCCACCTCAAGTGTAATGTCACCTGCCTCTCATACTTCCTATTCTCCTCCTCCTCCAAATAACAGAAAAATAATGGAGTTCCCATAGGAAGGTCAAAATTGAAAATTATAACCACAGCAGCTAAACAGATCTGAACAAATACTCTGGACCTAAAACATACAAAAATAATCTGTCAAAAGGAGCTGGCAACAAAATTTGAAATAAAAATACTGGATATTCCTGAATCAATTTAGAGCAATTCAAAATCAGGGGTGTCCCTTTAAATACAGCCTTCCTGTCAGTGCAGAATAACTCTTCCTCCAGCAGCCACTTTTTAGTGCAGTCACTAATGCACGGTATGTTCTTGGCAAGCTTCACAGGAAAGTGTGTGTGGGCTGATTTGTATACCTTCATTAATTATTTTAATCTTGTAAGAAAGTTCTCGCCTATCTTCAACAACACAACGACTTGCATTTATATATTGACTTGAACATAGTAAAATGTCCCAAGGTGCTTCACACGAGCATTATCAGGCTGAATTTGACATTGAGGCACATAGATATTGGGACAGGTAACCAAACATTTGGTCAAATAATTAAATTTTAAGAAGTGTCTTAAAGGAGAAGAGAGAAGTAGAGAGGCAGCAGCAGCAGCAACTTATATTTATAGAACAGCTTTAATGTAATAAAACGTCTCAAGGCGCTTCACAGGAGCATTATAAAACAAAATACGCCACCGAGCCACAAAAGGAGATATTAGGCCAGATAACCAAAAGCGTGGTCAAAGAGGTAGGTTTTAAGGAGTGTCTTAAAGGAGGAAAGTGAGGTGGAGAGGTGGAGAGATGTTGGGAGGGTATTTAAGAGCTTGGAGCCTAGGCGATGAAGGCACGGCCAACAATGGTGGAGCGATTAAAATCAGGGAGGCACAAGAGGCCAGAATTAGAGGAGTGCAAATATCTTGGAGGGCTGTGGGGCTGAAGGAGGGGCAAAGCCATGGAGGGATTTGAAAACAAGGATGAATTGTAAAATCAAGATGTTGCTTGACCGGGAGTCAATGTACGTCAGCGAGAATAGGGGTGATAGGGGAATGGGACTTGGTGCGAGTTAAGACACAAGCAGCAGAGTTTTGGATGACCTCAAGTTTACAGAGAGTAGAATGTGGGAGATCAGCCAGGAGTGTACTGGAATAGTCAAGTCTAGCGATAACAAAGGCATGAATGAGGGTTTTAGCAGGAGATGAGCTGAGATAGAGGCTAAGTCAGGCGATGTCATGGAGATTGAAATAGGCAGTTTTAGTGAATGTGAGGTCGGAAGCTCATCTCAGGGTTAAATGTGACACAAAGGTTGCGAACAGACTGGCTTAATCACAGACTGTTTCCAGGGAGAGAGATGGAGTTGGTATCTAGGGAATGGAGTTTGGAGCAGGGACTGAAAACAATGGCTTCAGTCTTCCCAATATTTAATAGGAGGAAATTTCTGCTCATCCAGTACTGGATGTCAGGTTACCAGTCTGATAATTTAGCAACAGTGGAGGAGTCGAGAGAAGAGGGGGTGAGGTAGAGCTGGGTGTCGTTAGCACACATGTGAAAACTAACACTGTGCTTTCGGGTGATGTCGCCGAGGGGAAGCATGTAGATGAGAAATAGAAGGGGGTCCAAGGATAGATCCTTTGGGGACACCAAAGGTAACAGTGTGGGAGCAGGAAGAGAAGCCATTGTAAATGATTCTCTAGCTTCTATTAGATAAAAATGGAACCAAGTGAGTGCAGGACAACAGTGGAGAGGTGTTGGAGGAGGATGGTGTGGTCAACTGTGTCAAATGCTGCAGACAGGCTGAGAAGGACAAGAAGGAAAAGTTTACCTTTGTCACAGTCACATAGGATGTCATTTGTGACATTGATAAGAGCTGTTTCAGTAGTGTGGCAGGTGCGGAAACCTCATTGGAAGGTTTCAGACATGGAGTTCTGGGAAAGATGGGAATGGATTTGGGAGGTGACAACATGTTCAAGGATTTTGGAGAGGAAAAGGAGGTTGGAGATGGGATGGTAGTTTGCAAGGACGGTGAGGTCAAGGGTTGGTTTTTTGAAGAGAGTGTTGATGATGGCAGATTTAAAGGGAGAGGGACCACCTGAGGAGGGAAAACCGTTTACAATATCAGCTAACATGGGGACCAGGAGGCGGTGTTGAGTGATCAGCAGTTTAGTCGGAATAGGATTGAGGGAACAGTAGATGGGGCTCATGGACAAGATGAGTTCAGAGAGTACATGAAGGGAGATAGGAGAGAAACTAGAGAAAGATGCGAGTTCAGGGCCAGGGCAGGGGGGAGCATTATAGAAGTTTAAGGCAGGTGGGCTAGTGGAAGGGAGGAACACGGCAGAGACAGCTGATCAGATGGTCTTAATCTTAGTGACAAAGAAGTCCATGAGCTCCTCATGCTCAATGTTTGTAGTGAGGGTTGAGGTTGGAGGGGAGAGGGGTTAAAGAAGATTGTTTGCAGAAAAGAAGCCGGGGGTTATCTTTGCATTCCAAGATAGTGCTGGAATAGTGAGCAGTTTTAGCAGATGAGAGCAGCACCCTATAGTGTTTTAAGTGGTCCAGCCAGATCTGGCAGTGGGTGGCTAAACCAGGTAAATTTTTCACACAAAGAATAGTGGGTATCTGGAATGAGCTGCCTGAGGAGGTGGTGGAGGCAGGAACAGTAGCGACATTTAAGAGGCATCTGGACAAGTACTTGAATGAGCAAGGCATAGAGGGATATGGAATTAACGCAGGCAGGTGGGATTAGTATAGATAGGCATTATGGTCGGCATGGACGCGGTGGACTGAAGGGCCTGTTTCTATGCTGTACGCCTTTATGACTATGACTCTATGAGCGTGCCCTCCCGCCAAGCAACTGCTCTGCCACCTTTCCTGCCACTGGCAAAACAGCATGCTGGCTGAAAGACGTCGGGCCTGCCACGCGACGCCTTCCCATGCCAGTTTGCCAGCTTTCCCACCTCCCACCCCATCCCCAAAGGGATGGTAAAATTCAGCTCATTATTTTACCTAATTACTACATAAAAGCAAATTGCTGTCAATATCAGATCTCCAGGTTATATAAATAGCATAGACATTAGGTCCTTACTGTACTTTTTAAGTATGCCATCCCTCTGGTGTGCTGTGTGAAACAGTTTTAATAAAACTTATTTTTAAATGTATTTTTGATAAAAATAGTCAGGACTTACAGGGTGCAACTTAGTTGTACCTGTTGGAGGGAAATGAAATCCCAATGCTCATCATGTTCTCCTGTGGAGTGTGGTGCTTTCATCTTAAATGGGCCTCTGGTGTCTGAGGGCTATCTTTGGCTACTTTTTTCAATGTGCATTTAGCCGTTGTTTTCGTTAGCACTCAGTTTTGATCTTTTTTTGAAGAGGAGGATGAAAGCACTTTCTTTTCGTTTTGTAGATAATTTTAGAATATAAATCTCATTTCAGCATTGTCTCACCGGCCAGTTGAATAAATGTTAAATACAAATAAGTATTTGTAATCGTTGCCAACACTGAACTATAACTTCTGTAATAAAATATTATTAGGCAGAGATTAGGCAGCAAATATTATTTTGGGTGGCACAGTGGCGCAGTGGTTAGCACCGCAGCCTCACAGCTCCAGGGACCCAGGTTCAATTCTGGGTACTGCCTGTGTGGAATTAGAATTAGAATATTACAGCGCAGTACAGGCCCTTCGGCCCTCGATGTTGCGCCGACCTGTGAAACCATCTGACCTACACTATTCCATTTTCATCCATATGTCTATCCAATGACCACTTAAATGCCCTTAAAGTTGGCGAGTCTACTACTGTTGCAGGCAGGGCATTCCATGTCCCTACTACTCTCTGAGTAAAGAAACTACCTCTAACATCTGTCCTATATCTATCACCCTTCAACTTAAAGCTATGTCCCCTCGTGTTTGCCATCACCATCCGAGGAAAAAGACTCTCACTATCCACCCTATCTAACCCTCTGATTATCTTATATGTCTCTATTAAGTCACCTCTCCTCCTCCTTCTCTCCAATGAAAACAACCTCAAGTCCCTCAGCCTTTCCTCACAAGACCTTCCCTCCATACCAGGCAACATCCTCGTAGATCTCCTCTGCACCCTTTCCAAAGCTTCCACATCCTTCCTATAATGCGGTGACCAGAACTGCACGCAATACTCCAGGTGCGGTCTCACCAGAGTTTTGTACAGCTGCAGCATGACCTCGTGGCTCCGAAACTCGATCCCCCTACTAATAAAAGCTAACACACCATATGCCTTCTTAACAGCCCTATTAACCAGGGTAGCAACCTTCAGGGATTTATGTACCTGGACACCAAGATCTCTCTGTTCATCTACACTACCAAGAATCTTCCCATTAGCCCAGTACTCTGCATTCCTGTTACTCCTTCCAAAGTGAATCACCTCACACTTTTCCGCATTAAACTCCATTTGCCATCTCTCAGCCCAGCTCTGCAGCCTATCTATGTCCCTCTGTACCCTACAACATCCTTCGGCACTATCCACAACTCCACCGACCTTCGTGTCATCCGCAAATTTACTAACTCACCCTTCTACACCCTCTTCCAGGTCATTTATAAAAATGACAAACAGCAGTGGCCCCAAAACAGATCCTTGCGGTACACCACTAGTAACTAAACTCCAGGATGAACATTTGCCATCAATCACCACCCTCTGTCTTCTTTCAGCTAGCCAATTTCTGATCCAAAGCTCTAAATCACCTTGAACCCCATACTTCCGTATTTTCTGCAATAGCCTACCGTGGGGAACCTTATCAAACGCCTTACTGAAATCCATATACACCACATCCACTGCTTTACCCTCATCCACCTGTTTGGTCACCTTCTCGAAAAACTCAATAAGGTTTGTGAGGCACGACCTACCCTTCACAAAACCGTGCTGACTATCGCTAATGAACTTATTCTTTTCTAGATGATTATAAATCCTGTCTCTTATAACCTTTTCCAACATTTTACCCACAACCGAAGTAAGGCTCACAGGTCTATAATTACCAGGGCTGTCTCTACTCCCCTTCTTGAACAAGGGGACAACATTTGCTATCCTCCAGTCTTCCGGCACTATTCCTGTCGACAATGACGACATAAAGATCAAGGACAAAGGCTCTGCAATCTCCTCCCTAGCTTCCCAGAGAATCCTAGGATAAATCCCATCTGGCCCAGGGGACTTAACTATTTTCACACTTTCCAAAATTGCTAACACCTCCTCCTTGTGAACCTCAATCCCATCTAGCCTAGTAGCCTGAATCTCAGTATTCTGCTCGACAACATTTTCTTTCTCTACTGTAAATACTGACGAAAAATATTCATTTAACGCTTCCCCTATCTCCTCTGATTCCACACACAACTTCCCACTACTATCCTTGATTGGCCCTAATCTAACTGTAGTCATTCTTTTATTCCTGATATACCTATAGAAAGCCTTAGGGTTTTCCCTGATCCTATCTGCCAGTTCTCCCTGTGACCGTGTGGGTTTTCGCCGGGTGCTCTGGTTTCCTCCCACAGCCAAAGACTTGCCCACCGAGTCTGTGCCGAAGGGCCTGCTTCAGTGCTGTATCTCTTAAAAAATAAATAGAAGTTTTTTCCTTTACTTTCCTTTTTTCATTCAAGATATTTATTTCAAAAATGTTTTTGTCTCTGTTTTCACAGTTTTGTGAGGATTTCATTCATTTTCCTCGGCAAAAGACTATGAATATGTAAATTGCACCAGACCCCTGTTGATTATGAAGTGTTGTGATCTTTGCTGATAGGTTGTGCATTGAATGAATATATGTTTGCCATCATAGACCTGATTATACAAAGTGTTTTCTACCTCTTTTTTATATTGACCATTGACAAGTGGTGTTGTCAATTTAAAAAGGTAATAAGTGCCCCACTTCTTAAAGGGGCACTACTAATAAACAGTTACAAAAACAAACATTTTAAGGAAACTTAACTCAAGGAGACAGTTTCTAAGGGAATGGTTTCTACCTCTTTTATATTCTACCAATGACAGGTCACTATCAATTGAAAGAGGTAATAAGTGCCCCACTTCTTAAAGGGGCACTACTAATAAACTGTAACAAAAAAAAACTTTAATGGAAACTGAACAAATCAAATTAAGATTCATTTACATTGAAGCATTCCAGTTCCCCCAATGCCAACATAATGTGTTTTCTATCATGCATTGGATGTGAATGCCCTGTGTATGTGATTAATAAGTTGACTGAATTTATTCAAAGAATCTCAGGATAGCAGTTTCCATATTTAGTTTAGAAAAAAATTCCTTAAAAATATCAAACTCGTGTTTTAAAACTGAAGGAAAACACCAGCAATGTATTATGAAAAGACATAATATCAGTTGTGTCTTTAAATCTGCTCTGGGCAGTGATTAGTATGAAAGAGGCTGCTGCCCCTTCATATGACAGCGAATGAAAGGAAGAACTTGTATTTATATAACAATATATCCCAAACCACTTTACAAGCATTCAATTATTTTTGAAGTGCAGTCAATTTGGTTATTTACGCTAACACAGCAGTCAATTTGCACATAGCAAAATCCCAGAAACACTGAATTAGGGAAATTATAACATAATCTGCTTTTGGTGGTGTTAGTTAAGGGAGGAATGCTCACCAAAACATTCTGCTCTTCCTTGAGGAGTGCTATGGAATCTTTTACATTCTTCTGAACCATTGAAATGAGCAGTCCAAGCCTGACTAAATGCCAGCATCGATTAAGTGTTCAAATCCAGGTGTGGGGCCTGACCTACAAGCTTCTGACAAGGAGACAAGAATATTACTAACTGTCAAGCAGACACTACACCCGGATAACATTTCCACATCACAGTTTCTGGGATTTCCATCCATTAGATAAATATATTAAGCATAAGATATATAAGAACTTCCTAGCAGAATAGCTTTAATAGCTGACATCATGAAAAACATTCAAAATGGCTTTAAAAGATACCTACTTAAGGAATAGACCATTGCAATATTGGTCATAGATCAGAACAGTATTTTATAATCTACATCAGCGAGCAATTCTTTTTTGATTTGAAATGTAGTAACTTTTTGCTCTTCTTTGGCCTCCTTGTCTCAAGAGACAATGGGTAAGCGCCTGGAGATGGTTGGTGGTTTGTGAAGCAGCGCCTGGAGTGGCTATAAAGGCCAATTCTAGAGTGACAGATTCTTCCACAAGCGCTGCAGATAAAATTGGTTCTCGAGGCTGTTGCACAGTTGGCTCTCCCCTTGCACTTCTGTCTTTTTTTCTGCCAACTGCTAAGTCTCTTCGACTCGCCACGCTTTAGCCCCGCCTTTATGGCTCTCCGCCAACTCTGGCGATCACTGGCAACTGACTCCCACGCCTCGTGATCAATGTCACAGGACTTCATGTCGCATTTGCAGACATCTTTATAGTGGAGACATGGATGGCCGGTGGGTCTGATACCAGTGATGAGCTCGCTGTACATGCGTCCTTGGGGATCCTGCCATCTTCCATGTGGCTCACATGGCCAAGCCATCTCAAGCGCCGCTGGCTCAGTAGGGTGTATATGCTGGGGATGTTGGCCGCCTTGAGGACTTCTGCGTTGGAGATACGGTCCTGCCACCTGATGCCAAGGATTCTCCGGAGGCAGCAAAGATGGAATGAGTTGAGACATCGCTCTTGGCTGACATACATTGTCCAGGCCTCGCTGCCATAGAGAAAGGTACTGAGGACACAGGCTTGAAACACTCGGACTTTTGTGTTCCGTGCCAGCGTGCCATTTTCCCACACTCTCTTGGCCAGTCTGGACATAGCAGCAGACGCCTGTCCCTTGCGCTTGTTCATTTCTGCATCGAGAGACAGGTTACTGGTGATAGTTGAGCCTAAGTAGGTGAACTCTTGAACCACTTGCAGAGCGTGGTGGTCGATTTTGATGGATGGAGCATTTCTGACATCCTGTCCCATGATGTTTGTTTTCTTGAAACTGATGGTTAGGCCAAATTCGTTGCAGGCAGCCAC
The DNA here is from genome assembly GCF_036365525.1 of Heterodontus francisci. Classification (NCBI taxonomy): domain Eukaryota; kingdom Metazoa; phylum Chordata; class Chondrichthyes; order Heterodontiformes; family Heterodontidae; genus Heterodontus; species Heterodontus francisci. The sequence goes on from NC_090394.1 coordinate 51,202,861, forward strand.
AATCCTGACTACCTCATAGTAAAACATCTAAGAATTAAAGATAATTGAAACAGTGTTTGCTAACACACTGCAGCACAGAGTGGTAAACAGAGGGATTCACACTTGCAGTTGATACAGTGCATTTTCAACCTTAGCTGGGAAAGCAATTTGTAACAGAAGGAGGAAAATCAGAGTGTTAAAACCTACTGGGTTACTCTAAAATTGGTAGACAAAGACCTGGGAGTCGGTGATGTGGTCGGTCTCTCAACACACAAGAACTGAGAAGGGCATCCTTTTGTAAATAATTTTAGAATGTAAATGTCATTGCAGAAGCTGCCTCTCTAATTGGCTGAATGTATCATGCTAAACATTGATAAATATTTGTCCTACAAATATAATATTGCAAGATCTGAAGCATTTATACTTTAGTAATAAAATATTATTGAGCAAATAACTATGTTTACCTTTATCTGCTTGTCCCTTTATCCTTATGATGTATTCATTATATTTTATTAACTAGCATTATTTATTATTCTGAAGGAGGGCAACTAATTACCATAAAATAGATAGATTGAGCTCCGAGCACGAAATTCAAATTCAAGGGCGGTGAACGATCCTAAAAACGTGAGAAATGATAAAACTACAAAAATGGCTTGCTTAAATAATATATTAGCATCTTAAACAAAAGAACCTTATTTTAATGGAAGTTTTGAAGCAGTATCAGCAGGGGGCAGCATTGTTTGACTACGCTTGCTGCAGTGCAGATTTTAGATAAAATAATCTCCGTGGACTCTTGAGTTGCATTAAAATGTATTATGAACATTTATTCAAAAAACTTAACCCGGATTGTAATCAATTTGCACAGTTTGTTTACAAATGTGAGTCGTTTGTTAACGACGGGGTTTGATCATTAGTGTAGTTTTGTCCACACAGATGTAATTGCTTTTCTGATAATGAACGCAATGACAGCATTTTTGAGACGAACTTCTTCGTCATTTCTGAATGTATACTGTAAATATATAGGCTCCATTCTTGTAGTTTTATATTCACGTTTGATTTATAACAGAACACTCAAGGACGGTATTAGCCTATAATTTTAGAGTGCAATAATCTGAGAATCATTGCGGGTAAGGTTGTTATTTAGTTTTAGTTTTAATTTGGGAGGTGCCACCAAAGAACCGAAAGGGTGCCTGTATCGTTTTGAAGAGATACAATTGCTGGCATTGAAACAAACCGGGTCTTTGCGCGGACGGCGATACGGAATCAGAGATTTCGGAGCAAGCGAGTGTTGGAAAGTAGTTTATTGATAAACACGAGTGGGTGACGTTAGTGACAACGCTTGGGAAGGAAGAGTGGGGAAAGTTTTGGTAATGAAACCCAGACCAGCGAGAGTGGAGCAGACTTCCCAAGCCCGTCACATTGTGACTCAAACTTTCTGCTGCACAGACTCCGTGAGATTATACGAGAAAAAGGAATTTAAACATCGGTTGTAATGTTTTACTTGGGCAGCCATTTCTCTTCTGGCTGAAGTTGCTCTCTTGCTCCAGCTGAACAGTGTAGGACGTGCTATTTGTCAATTTCACATGGCAATGTGCTTGACGTCAGGAGTGAAATTGCAAGAAGGAGCAGTTAGGCTGCATTAGCACTGGACTGGAGGAGGGGGGGGACAGCTCAGTTCCAGCAGTTTGGTCACCGCGGGAGAATCAGCTCCAGTCCCATCTCGCACTATTGTGCCGGGCAGGCAAACCCCTCCTTTCACTCAATCTGTGCAGCGCATTTTAGATCAAAATCTTGACTGTTTTGAGGTGAGTCCCTGTTGTGCTGGCGGACTGAGCTGTCCTTTTGTTATTTCGCATTTAAAACTGTTTTGAAAGTAACTATTCTGATTATTGTACGGTGGGTGTTTGTTGCAAGAAAGACCCGATGTGTGCGCACTGACAAACTGTAGTCACTGGCTGCAGGACTGGAACATTTCATCTTTTTCTGTGTAGAACTGTGAAATGAAAAATGTTGAATCAATAATTGGAAAATTGTCAGTCGGAACGTGGTTTCTTCCACCGGGATCCCATTCATGTTTTTGTCGACCGTGCACTTAGCATGTTAAAAGGTTAAAGTAATTGAAGTAAATGTACTTTTTGTTAGGTTTTTAGTGTAACAGTGATTTCACATGCTGGCAATTTTCACGGGCGGCTTTCGACCGCGTGAATATGTTCACAATGGCCCCTCCGTGCTGAATTGCGAAGGGTGCTGTTAAGTAAAATCGAAATTAGTTCGATCTAAAATTTCTGATGTAAAATGTTGGGAAGGGAGCTGGCGACACAATTCCATTAACGGGCGAAATGACTTGATGTTCGGGGACAGGAATAATGTGTGATAATGCAGGTGCCGTTTGCTATCAGGCAAGAATGGAAACAAAACTATGTGTCTGAATCAGGTTCAATGTTTTTGCACGGCGTACGCTCTCATTCGGCAAGAGGCACGGGGCCTTTAATTGGGGGGGTCACACACACATACACCACTTGAACAGGCGTTTGGATTCTCTCCCTCTGCCAGAAGCATTTCGAGCACTGATGGCTTCATCAGGTTTGAACTGGATATGTGTTGAGTAAGATTCCGCTCTGCAATATGTGTGCTGGTTTTCTATTCAACAGTAGGTGTTGTTTAGCATCTTTCATTATGCCCAGGGAATGTGATGGCTCATTGTTAAGATATTTTATTCCGGCTTTCAGCTGTCGCTGCTAATTTTGCTCGTGGTGCTTCACATTGGTGTGACAGTACATAGCAGTCTATCTGGGCAATGATTTTTAGGGTCAGTTGTGGATTGAAATATGTTTTTAACTGGGAAATATCAATGATGGGCGCTTGCTGAATGCATTTGTTATAGATTTCCTAGCTTTTACCTGCATTCGTTCAGGATATTGATGTCACACTTTAGTTAAATTTTCAATTATTTAAATCTCTTCCGTTTTCACATTTCCGACAGAATGCAAAAAAAATGGCGTTAAATTGTAAATAACTGCAGGCTAATGGAATGCATTATGATTGGTGTCTCGTCATTGTTTAACCCTTTGACTCTGGGTTTTCATAAGATTATACAGCGCAAGAGAAGGCTATTCAGCCCGTCCTGCTTGTGTCTGCTTTGAAAGAGCGATTCAGTTTAGTCCCTGCTCTTTAGCCCTGGATTTTGTTTTCCTTGTTTAAGTATATATCTAAATTCCCTTTCAAAAGTTTATAAAATCCACCTTTTTTTTTCAGGTAGTGTATTCCAGATCAGAATGATTGCATTTTAATCTTACCCTTTGTTATAATGTTAGGGCAAATTCAACCTCGTCCCAAATAAATGAAAGGCCATTGGTCAAACTAGGCGTAAATGGAGACAAATTGATTATTTTCATTTAAAAAAAGCCTTGTATTAGAATTGGAATTGTCATAGTGATATGGCACTCTTCTGAAGCTGAAGTTAAAATACGAGGGCTGAAATTTTTGGGAGGGTGGAAGAAACTGAGAAGGATTCCTGGCCATAATAACAGCAGCAAAATGCCCCTGTGGTATCCCATGTATCAACTGTGAGAAAAGCAATCTGTTTGGTTGCTACTTTTTCACTCCTTCTCCATCAGGAGGTATCTGTAATAATTAACTTTAACATGTCTTTAAGCAGCTAATGAGCCACTTGACCCATACAAATTGAAAACCAAGAGTCCAGCTGTGAGGGGCATTGTCCTGATGAAAATGACTCAATAGGACTGGAGAAAAACCTACTTTAGTGGCAAAGGTCTGCAAGTGCTGGGAAGAACAAGTAAATGCAGCAATACAACTAGGGTCAGCTTTGGTTTTGGTCCTATCACACTCACTTCCTGAGTCAGAAGGGCATGGGTTCCAGTTCCATTAATCCTGGTTAATTATCACAAAACCTGCTTACTTCCACTTTCAAAAATGCCAGTCATCCGTTTCCCTGCCTCAACCCATTTGGTGCTGAAAACCACATCCATACTTTTGCTACCCCACTCTGCCCCCTCCCCAAACTCAATCTCAATCCCCTGATACAACCATTCCAACAACTCATCCAAAACTCTGCCTGTATTCTAACTCTCGCCCAGTTCACCCAGTCCTGTTCGCTTATCTCCTTTGTGCTTGCTGCCCTTCATTGGTTCATCAAAGCCTTGATTTTAAACTTCTCATCCTCAAGTTGCTCCATGGCCTTATCCCCTCCCTATCTCTGTAACAGCCCTCCAAGAACTCTTCATTTCTCCAACCCTGGCCTTTTGTGTATCTCTCTTTCCCACCCGCCCCCCAGCCAAACCTTTTGTTTTGCCATTGTCTGCGCCTCCATTCATCTGGGCCCTAAGCTGTGGAATTCCCTGCCAAATGTGTTCACCATTTCATCCCTCCTCCCCTTTTTAAGATACTATTTATAACATACCCCTTTGACCAAGCATTTGGTCACCTGTCCAAATGTCTTGTTATTGCAGATATGAAATCCAGTGGCACATTTTGAAGAGCAACAGAGTACTCTTTGTGTCTTAACCAAACTGTCTCCCTTGACTAAAAAATAAATTATCCGGCCATTTATCTTAGTGTTGTTCATGGGCCCTTGTATACGTTGACTGTTACAGCAAAAAAAAAAGTAACTAATTGGCTGTGGTGTACTTTCGGATGCCCTGAGGATATGAATGGTGTGATTATAAGTTTTTGTTTTGGGATGAGGAGAAGAATAAAGGGGAGAGGGTCAAAGCCACCCCTCTCTCAGTTCACAAAGAATGAAGTATGGTCATATGAACACTATCTCTGATTCTTTTTTTTCTTTCATCGGATTGGGTGTCACTGGAAAGGCTAGCATTTGTTGCCCATCCCTAATTGCCCTTGACTGTTTCAGAGGGACCTGTCAAAAATACATGGCAACACCAGTAGGAGCTATAGTGGGTCACAGGCATAGGAGAAGCATCTCTCCAGGAATATCTTATGAATGTGCCAACCCCTATTTTGATTGCTGAGGCAAAGCTTCCAAGATGCATTTATGTCTGGCTTTATTGCCATTGGAAAAAGGATAAAGGAAACCCTGATGGTGTGGCAGAGGGACAGAAGCTATACGTAAGCTTGGGCATTCTGAAGCCTTACAGATGCCAACTATGCTGTAGTCATGCAGATCATTGGGCTTCAAGATGCCCTCATAGTGTTTATGCATGTAGTGTAAGTACATTCATGTCTGTTCTATGCCATTAAGCCTTGCACAAATGGCATAGATGCTGGCTCTGAAAGTACTGAACTCACAGCGAGTACGGCACCAGAAACCTCTGGCGTGATGCAGACTCATGCAGGTTAGTGCAGGACTTTCTGTATTGATTGACTGCTGCAGAGCAGCAGTCAATCAATACAACTCCTAAATTTGGAGAAGGGCTCAGGGCACATTCAAAACCATCACAGATCTTCATGACAACATATGTGTAAATGCGGAATCAAAACCTGTTAACTGTACACTGCGACTGCTGCACAAAATAACTTCAATATAATTTAGTCTACTGTTCCTTCATTGTTCAGCAAATAAAGCATCTGCTGTCTAAAAGCAAAACAAACAAAACTGCATACGTAGCATTAACTAAATGGGGATGGTAAATAAAAATTCAATTCAGTTGCAGAGTAGAGTCGAAGAACTGAGTAGAATGTTGTGCATCTGCTTCCCTGCCTACAGCACCTGATCTGGTGCTGTCATCTGTGCTCTCCATTGGTCTTCATGGCTTGTAACTGCTACTCGTGATGAAGCCTCTGATCATATTGTACAGATTTCCACTACCATTTTTTCAATACGTTAGACCATGTTGCTGAGATGGTATTATCTGTCCCTCTCCAGACCACTTTAGAACAACGGATTTATTTGAAAAACAAATTCTGGACGTGAGCATCGCTGGCAAGGCTGACATTTATTGCCCATCTCTTGTTGCCCTTGGTGATGGTGAGCTGCATTCCTAAACCCCTGCAGTCTGTGGTGAAGCTGCTCCTACAGTGCTGGTAGGTAGAGTTCCAGGATTTTGACCCAGTGACAATGAAGGAACAGCAATTTATATCCAAGTAAGGATGCTGTGTGACTTGGAGGTGATGGTGTTCCCAGAGCCAGAACTTCTGCTCAATGCCTAGTTAGATCTGTTCTCTACTAGGTAATCAGAGTCTGCACATCAATCAGCCAACTGTGGTTACCCTCGTACATAACTCATCTCACCAGGAGCCAGCTATCCATAGGAACAGAAGTAGGCCAATTAGCCCCTCGAGCCTGTTCCACCAGTCAATGAGATGGTGATTGATCTGTGACCTAACTCCATATACCACTGTATCTCTTATGCCTTTGACTAACAAACTATCAGTCTCATTTAAAATTTACAATTGATTTCACAACCATTGTCTTTTGCAGAAGAGGGCTCCAAACCTCTACCACCCTTTGCATATAAAAGTGTTTCCGAATTTCATTCTTGAAATGTTTGGCTCTAATTTTGAGTCTCTGTCTGTCAAAAGGATAGAACAGGGTACTTTCTAAATTGAGAAGTTGGAAATAACGGGGGTCCAAATATACAGATCATTAAAATATTAAATGTTATGAGGTACAGAAGATAATCAGAAAGGCTAATGGAATGCTGGCCTTTCTACCTAGAGGACTAGAATACAAATGGACAGAAGCCATGCTTCAGCAATACAAAGTCCTGGGGGGGAATTTTATGCTCTCCCCCACAGTGGGTTTGGAGGCAAGGAGAGCATAAAATTGGGTGGGAGGGTGGGGTGGGGGTTCCACCCCGCACCATCTTCCAGCCTCTGCCAAAATTAAATCTGGGTTGGGAAGGCCTATGAACGGCCTTCTTGCCCCGCTGCTGATTGAGGCCCTTAACTGGGCCGTTAATGCCTCCAAGGCCAGTATATCCTTCCTAAGGTGTGGTTGCTAGAATAAAAACAAGAAATGCTGGAAATACTCAGCTGGTCTGGCAGCATCTGTGGAGAGAGAAGCAGAGTTAATGTTTCAGGTCAGTGACCCTTCATCAGAACTGGCAAATATTAGAAATATGAAAGGTTATAAGCAAGTAAAGTGGGGGTGGGGCAAGATATAACAAAAGAGATGTAGATAGGACAAGGTCACAGAATAGCTGACCAGAAGGTTATGGAGCAAAGGCAAACAATATGTTAATGGTATGTTGAAAGACAAAGCAATAGTACAGATAGGGTGTTAACGGACTGAAAATTGAGCAGCTGCAAGTACAAACATGAAAAAAAAAGTGGGTAAGTAAACTGAACAAACTAAGATGAAATCAAATAAAATAAACACAAAAAAAAAAAGTTGCTAGAGTTGTTCACAGTATTCCAGGTGTGGTCGAACCATGGCCAGGATTTTATGCTGACGACAGCGGCCTCGATGTCCAGAAAAAGCGACACTGAGAACCTCGCATCACCTCTTCTTTGGAAGGCCTGCCAAATCTTATGTCAATTGGGCACTTGAGTAGATCTGTATCTTAACTCTAACTACCTTTAGTCGATAATACCCTTACTGAAACTTGAAACTTTCAATTTACCTAGCCTCAACAGCCTTTTGAGGGAGACAGTTCCAGATTTCCATTACCCTCTGTGTGAAGAATGGTTTCCTGACATTACCCCTGAATGGCTCTAATTTTAAGGTGGTTTAAAATTTAGTGGGTTTGATGGGAGAGATGTAGAGATGTCATCTCTTGTTTTTGGACTCCGACCAGAGGAAATGGTTTCTTTCTATCCACACTATCAAATCCTTTGATCATCTTAAAACATCTTAATTCGCTCTCCCTTTTAATTTTCTATACTTGGGAATCCAAACCTTGTCAATGCAACCTGTCCTAATAATTTAACCCAGGTAACTGAGGACCCTATGCTGCACCCTCTCCAGGTCAATATTACATAGAATTTACATCACAAACTGACTGATCAGGCCAGCTGATCTGAGCCAGTGTTTTATGCTCCTCCATAAGCCTCCTCCCTCCCTACTTCATCTAACCCAACCAGCATATCCTTCCTTTCCTTTCTCCTTCATGTGTTTATCTAGCTTCTGCTTGGATGCATATATGCTATTTGCTTCAGCGACTTCATACGGTAACAAGTTCCATATTCTAACCACAATCCGGGTAAAGAACTTTCTCCTGACTTTACTGGATTTATTAGTGAACATCTCATTTATGACCCTAGTTTTGGATTTCCCCGCTAATGGAAACATCTTTAGGTCTACCCTATCAAACCCCTTCATAATTTTAAAGATTTGTATTAAGTCATCCCTCAACCTTCACTTTTCTAGAGGGGTAAAAAGCCCTCCTGAGTTGTGCTGCCCAGAACTGAATGCAGTACTGTAAATGGTATCTAACCAAAACTTTACAGACCTGTAACATTTCCACTTTGTATCCCAGCCCTCCTGAGATCAAGGCCAACCTTCCATTTCCATTTTAATTATTTTTTGCACCTTTCCATGTGCTTTTAGTGATTTTTGTCAATCCAAAAGTTGCTGTGGTGTTACTTTGAATCTGTTGACTTAATTCAGTTCAAGAATGATGATTGTGGAGTTTTAAAAACTTCCCTCTGTGTATTTTCACAGCTTCAGAATGTTACAAGTTCCTCTTTTAGAAGCTTTCAGCATAGCCTTTAATAAGCTCTTCATTAGACCTTCTTTTTATTTTTGTCTTGCTGTTTTTTTTTGAAGGCTGCAAACATTTAGAACAGACCTAAATGCATATCCTTGAAAAGTGGATGCAAACAAACCATGGCTTGGACTGAATAGAATTACATGTACATGGCATGTACAACTTAAAAATTGGGTTCAGGTGTTGCGGGGGCGGTGGGTGGGGAAATAAATTCACACACAACTCAATCCATACCCTATTTGGCTAATTGATACTCAATTACAATAGATTGCTTTTGGAATATATACTAATAGTATGTATGGAAAATGATTATGTAATCATGTTACCTGTTGATTATGCAAATCACAGAATTTTGCTTTTTAACAGCTCAGCTTTTGCATTTCTGTTATAAACATTTTGGAAAGTACTTTTTTAAATTAATTCAGGAATATTAAAGATTCCATGAAATGTTTGAGTTACTAACCTTGGAAACCAGTATACGTGATTTGTTAATTATAGGCTTCCAGCTTCAGTGCCGTCTTATGTTGCTGAACAGGCTTTTGTACTGGTCACATTCTCAAAAAAAATCACATTGTTTAAACTGTCGTTCTAGGACTACTACAAAAGTTAATCAAGTATTAAATCTCTTCTCCATTGAAAATTATTTCATATACCCGTCAGTGCGTCAGATCAGACACGCACTCATTGCCATATTTATGCTCTTTGAAAATCCCTGCGCTGTGAAAAACAAGCCTTCAATCTGTTGCATTTAGCCATTCCTACGATGACACTAGTCACAAGCCTGACTGCCAGAGCTGCTTTTGTGCAAGTTATTCCCCCTCAGCAGATCTTTTATTTTCTTCTTTCTCTATTTTGCTGAAAGCTCTTGTTGGGTACAGTACTACAGATGATTACAAGTCTCTTCCTAGTCGGTGTGGTTCAGTACCGCACCATATCCTGTATTTATATTGCATCAGATTTTGAATTCGAAGTTTTTAAAGAAAATTGCGGTGCAAATATTTAGAAATTAAAATGTAAAGACCATTTTGTGCAGCAAAACATTGCAAGTGAGACATTTTGCAACTAAATCACCTTTTATTGTTAAATGCTTGATTATTCTGTTTCTAATGCAATTACAATAATTTACAAATAGCTTTGTTTAAATTGTAGCCTTTTCCACGTCTGATCAATTTGCTAATCTATGCAGAATTAAAATGATGAGACAAACTGTTTTCTCTGCAATAGAGGAAACAATGCACTTTATTGCTAGTTTAGATTGATCTTTTATTTGTGAAATGTTAGCAAAGTACTTTTCCAGTTGAGGTGTGAATTAGGAAATGTAGGACTTAGTTCTGTAGGACACTGGGCAGATTTTCCTCTTGGGATTAAAGGATTGCTTGAGAGGAAAGTTGAGTGGCAGGATCTCCCATCTGTAATGGAGGCTGCTGAGTTTCTACCCATTAAATAAGCAGAAAATCAGGTGAGCTCTGTTGTAGGTGTATGGACAGTTTTCCTTTCTGTTCTGCCCAGCTTATCTTTTACACCCAAACATGAGAGGAAAGTTTACCTTTTAAGCCCACCTCTTTTTGATCAATTGGAAGCAGCAATTTCATGGATTGTGTCACGGTCCTGTAGTTTTTTTTTGGAATATGCGATTTGCCTTTAAGGCTTGCAAGGGATCAGTATTGCTTTAAGAGTCAGCAAGCCTTAGGAGTTATAGGAAGGTGCATTTTTGTTGCCTGAGAAACAGCCATTTGGAGACTGCGATTCGAAGGGTGCATTCTCATTACCATAGATATAGCCACTGGGAGTGAGCTTGATGCAATACATTTGTTACAATTCAGTTTTGAACTGGCTGTTAGTAAGACCGTTTGTTCCAGCAGACACCGAGGACACAGCTGTGGTATCGGAGCCCGGAAAAAGAGCGCTCAACCATTTAAACTGAAGGAATAGGATTTTACTCTGTTTTAATTATCTCTCAATTCTAAAACATCAAGCCAAGACAGAAATTTCTGGTAATTTAAATTGAAGAAAGGGAAGTTAGACTGTGACAATCTTTTATCCCTCAAAAACTCTAAAGTCAGATTGATTTCTGTTGAAAGTGTTTGCAGGTTGTTAACTGTTGAAATTCACTGGAAAAGGAAAACATGTGAGGACTTCCAGCAACATTGGACTGTAAATTTGCAAGGACTCTAAATTTTTTTTTCTATTTTTAAATGTTGTTTATATCTTCAGTGTTTAAGAATTTGGTTCTTCTGATTAGAGTTAATTTATTGATTCAAAGACACCTGGTTTGGTTAACCTCATTCAGGGGTTAACAGATGGTACAATTTGGTTGGGTCTTTTAATTTAGAAAGTTTTTAAATGATAGGCAATCTGCGGAGCAACGGGATTGAATTATCAGTGCTTCTCTCCCACCACAATTTAGAATTGTATATTTTGATTGGAGGCTTTGACTGGAGCAGTCAGTCGTAACAATTGGAAATTTACTTTCTTGTGTGTGCTACATACTATGTATAAATAAGACTTGATCTTACAGCCAGGTTCCATGTGTTTTGTAGAACATGAATTAAGTAGAGGTTCCTACCTCTAATTTTCAAATGTCTGCTCTTGCTCTGTCCTCCTTTTGTTTTATAAAATACACTGTCTCAGTTCTACAAGATGCCACTATAAAATTAAAGATTTAATCTCCCTGATGCATAGCTTTCAGTACAACTAATTGCATTCCCATAAAATAAATGGAGATGAGAATTGTTTTTTGTAGCTGTTTCAACAACGAAGGAATATCTGTGTTATTAAGCCTCTTCACAAATAATGCACAACCTTAATTTGCAGATTTCACTCTGTGAAATGCAGTGCAATGCAGTCATACCTAGAATTAATGTGTACTTCCCCCTCTATTTCTTTTCCAGCATTTATTTAGGCAATATGAAAACACTTCCGGCTGCTTCATTGATTCTTCTCTCGGTGATTAATTACGGATCTTCTCAGAATTCAAGCAATCCTATTCCAGACAGAGGCTGTGGATTAAACCTCCTTCCTCACTACCTGAATCTGTGCAGTCTGGATGTAATCTGGGGAATAGTTGTGGAGGCAGTGGCCGGCGCAGGAGTGCTAACTGCATTCTTACTGATGCTGATTCTTCTGGTGAAGTTGCCATTTGTTAAAGACAAAGAAAAGAAGAGTCCTTTGGGAATCCAGTTCCTGTTCTTGTTTGGCACACTTGGATTGTTTGGACTATCATTTGCATTTATTATACCAGAAGATGAAAGAACATGTCCCACAAGAAGATTCTTATGGGGAGTTCTGTTTGCGCTTTGCTTTTCATGCTTGGTAGCGCAGGCATGGCGATTACGTCAGCTGGTTCAGCATGGCAAAAGCCCATCCGGATGGCTGTTAGCTGGCATTGCAGTCTGTCTCATGCTAGTTCAAGTTATAATTGCAGTGGAATGGTTGATCCTAACTATCGTCAGAGATCAAAAATCTGCCTGCAAATATGAGCAGATGGACTTTGTCATGGCATCGATTTATGTTATGTTCCTGATGGCTGTCACCTTGTTGCTTTCCTTCTTGACCTTGTGCGGGAAGTTCAAGAAATGGAAGAAGAATGGAACCTGTGTTATTCTAACCATATTCTTTTCCATCTTGATTTGGGTTGCATGGATTGCCATGTACCTCTATGGCAACAGAGAACTGAAAAAACAACCTTTATGGGATGACCCTGTTCTCTCCATTGCACTAGTTTCTAATGGGTGGGTGTTTCTTATTTTTCATGCTATCCCAGAAGTCCATTGTTCAATTATCCCGTCAAAACAAAACACACCAGATTACTTTGATGCAGTGCAGCCAAGAATACGTGAGACTAACTTTGAGGAAGAATTGCAACTTCCACGTACTTACATGGAAAATAAGGCTTTCTCTTTGGATGAATCCGGGGCAGGTAAGCAAAAACTTAGGTACTTCTACCAATGTTTGATTCATTGATAAATCTTGTTAAGCTTGGGTTTGTTCTTGCAATATTATTTGCCTCTTATTCTTCCCTCCACCCTTTTCCAACCGAAAGGAAATGCATGGTTTTCTGTGTAACATGGAGTTAACTCAGTCAATTATTATTACAAGAAATGAAAGGGGTCTGGGTGCTATTGAATTTCTCTTAAAAGTAGTAGCTAGGAGGGACTGTATAGACTTATTAACCAGAAAATGTTTTCAATATTAAAGCATTAATTATGAACCAAATTGGTTAGTTTATATTATTGACTCAATGGGGTTTTAGCTAGAAATATTATTTATTCTACTACTTGATGCACAAGACAAAAAATGGAAATGTTGAAGCTTGAAATTTTAATTGTAGTATTCTGGTTTTATAGTACTATGCAAACTTTTCTCTCTCCTCTTTTCTCACTCTCACCACATAGCCTATAAATCTGGATTTCGCAATGGGAGTCTGGGACATAGACCCAACATTCAACTTCGAAGTAATGTTTATCAACCCACTGAAATGGCAGTTGTACTTAATGGTGGAAATGTAAGTTTTTTTTTTTAAAAATCAATTTGTTGAACCTTTTTTGAGTTTTACTTCTGTTGGAAAACCTGTTATAATTTCTCCTCTTTTAAATTTAAATTATACTAGTTTAAAAGTTGATATCAACAAAATCACCTTTTGAAGTTAAATTGCTGCGAAGTATTTTTGTAATTCCAATATTTGGACAATTATTAGGTAAAAGCAAATTATTTAAAGTAACTGATCCTTTAAAATTGATTAGACTATCTTTATATAATGTGCAGCAAAATTGTACAACTTTTTAACAGTAGTTCTCATCAAACTTTGCAGATGTTTGCTTTTTAAAACTCTGATGTCCTTCAACAGATGGATTATTTGAGCCTTCACCATCAGAGATGGACTTAAAATAAGCAGCTATTTTATAGATGCTCACATGAGTATCTATAAAAAGTCTTTGGCCTTAAATACACCATCTTCCCCAGCTGCCAACTCGAGCTGAGCCAGAAAGTGTGGAATCTTGTTGTCTTACACTACCCTGAGCTCAACTTCCTCCCTCCATGTAATTTTATTTTTGTATAAAGTTGACTGTGCAATGTTTTTAAAACTTTTTTTTAACTTGTCAAGCCTATAGAGAAAATGCTTGATTTTCTAAAGACCAGGGATGAGTTATTCAAATGGAAATGAACTTCTCTGCCATTAAGAATTTATTTTTATTTTTAAAAAAGAAATGATCTGATGAAGAGGACAAACTGACTAAACTTGCTAAAACTAGTAAATTAATTTTTTAGGCAGTTTGGAAACTTCAAATAACATCATTTTAGATTGAGATACACAAGCTCTAGTAAGCTGTTTATATTCTGTACATATAGTTACTTTTCAGTACAGTACTCAGTGCTTTTCAGAGGAGTGGGTATCTTCCCTTTGACATGTACATTATCAATATATCAGGGCAGATTTTGCTGTAGCAGAGCATCTAATGGCTAGTTAGACTTGCCCTGGACCTTTTAATTAGAAAAAAACTTTTGCCCCTTTTAGCTCAAAAAATTGTTTTCCCATGAAAATGCTGATAATGGTGCAGCGAGGGCAACAGGACATTTTGGTGGACCCGAGTGAACAGGGTAACCAATTGGGTATCTCCTCAGTGAGATTTAAGGATTGAGAGGGAGGGTTAATTCTATGTCAAATCAGGCACAGAAAGAGAAACCGAGAGGGAAAGATTGAATTTTAAAAAGGAAAAATCAGAAACTTAATTTGTCATTTGCAAAATCTCCCCAATAAGTTCAAAACCTGAAGGAATGAGACTCCACACTTGTAATAGTTAATTTTCAGTCCCAGAGAGGTTGATTGGCAGTAATTAACATTTATCACATTGCTTAAAGTGTATTCGTGCTTGTAATTACTAGCCCAAAATATCTGTGCTGCGTTTAGTTCTTGGCTACTGTGCAAATGCAGCAACTTCATGACATTTGATGCAGGTCAATGGTGACATCGAAATGCCATTGTTGCAAAGCTTAAAGCAGAGTGGCGCAATTTTGGCAGCAACTTTAGGATATTTTCATTTAACTGCACAGCTCTGCTGTATACAGTTGCTGTATCATTTCTGCAGAAATAATGAGTCATTAGTTTCACTGTTATTTGGACAGAAAAATCTGGCCCAGTGCGTTTCAATATTTGTTTGCAAATATCATCTCCAATTGCATTTATGCAACTGTATGATACTATTCACTCAACTGCAAATTAAATTACATTTTATTAAAAATAGTAAAATATTTGTAATGCTAAATTCAGGTTTCTAATCATAATTTGGATACAAAACTTTTTAAACAGAAAATAGCATCACTTAACCAAAATTAACTTCAACCTAGTCCTTTATTTTTCACTTATTTTTCAGATCCCATCTGCTCCTCCAAGTTATGCTGGAAGGCACCTTTGGTGAAGGCTAAACTATTTAAGTCATAAGCAAATTCCAGCAATGTGATGGACAAAATTCAATACAAGTGATGAAGCTCGTGGTAGTAACACAAGTAGGAGCTGTTTGAAGCCCAATTAAATGGGAATTTATTGTAAACTGATAACTTTTTATAGGATGTACAGTTAAGCTTGTAGGGTGTACATACAAAGTACTTTTTTCTTTTTAAAGCCTCAAGACTTTAGATGAAAACAGCGCCAGAATGTAACTGAAGAGAACCTTTGTGAATCTGGAGCATTTTTGTGTTGATGTACATACAGGGATTGCATTACATTTAATAAATTGTGGCAATGTGTAACTTTTCAATATTGCTTCATTTCTGCAAAACCATTATCTAGTAGATATTTCATTGAAACTCCCTGGAGGAGATGGGGATAACTTGTTTATCTTTGATTTGGTTTTATTGCAGCGTCAGTAATGTATGTAATTAGTGGAGAAGAGTTAAATGAAACAGCAGTAACTTTGGTATTTTTAATTTGGGCATTCCATATTATCCAACAGAAAAGCCGTAATGTAAATTGGTGTGGTAATCTACGGTTTCTTACAAGTGTAGTTTGTTCTAGACATGATTAAACAGTAATATTTTTCTTTTGCAATGAAGGTTCAGTCTGTGGTGCATGTGTACTGTATACTGAAAGTAAGTGAGATATGAAAGTTTTAATAATTAAAACACTAGTATGCTTTGTATGCAATATGTTTTGTTAATGCCATACTTGCAGTTAAAATAGTGGAACAAAAGATTGCTAGCAAAGTGCAGATTTTTTTTTTAAGCTTGTATAAACCACAATCTCAATTACTACATTTATCCACCTTTTTAAAAAAAAAAAACTTTACTTTTATAAAATGTCAACATGCCAAAATCCTTGTTACGAGTTGAAAGTCCCATTCGGCTGATCAGATTACAAAACTACATTATAGTGTATACTGTAAGTTTAAAAAAGATGAGTGCAGTATACATGCCTGTGGCATTAAACTCCTTGATTTGAAATATATTGCTCTGTTACAGCTTTATAGATATGATTCACAGAAACAAAGTATTTTTTGTAGTTTGCTCTTTCGCATTAATGCTACAAAGCCTAATATTTTAGCTCCGTGCATATCTTTGGTACAACAGATTTTACTTATAACTAAACTACTACTCAATCTATTGACAAGTCTATTAAACATTGTGCTTTTTCTAAAACTAATACCATGAATTTTTTGCACATGTGCACTGTGTTTTTATCTAATGAAGACAATCAATCTGTGCAAATTCTAGACAGTCTGTGTGTGGGGTGGTGTGGGGGGTGGGGGGTTGGGAGTGTGTATGTAATATATACACGTCACATGTTGACCAAGCATGTGAAAAAGTTTTATTTTCAAAATGCTATTAAAATAAACATCACTATATTTACTTAGTGTCAAATCTATTGTTTTTGAAATGCAGAACAAAATTTAATAGACTACTAAGATTAATTGGCGAACAAGACAATTGAGCACCATTAATCACAAGCTTCCCTGATTTTCAGCATTATTTCGTGGGGGAGAACACTAACAGACACTTCCTCAGAAGGGCTGGGCACAGACTCTTCAACTTCCATTTTCTGTTCAATGTCCTCCATTTTCTGTCCAACTATATAAAATAAAACAAATGGGTCAGTCAAATCACCAAATATGTTAACTTCTGTGAAATAAAGTTTTGTATCAAATATTGACTTTGAGATCATGGTATCTGCATTTGTTTAACATTTTTCATTTGAATACAAGAATAAAAAACAAAAATTATCCACTGCTTTAGATGCAAGTTTAAATCCTGAAACAGATCATTATTTCACCTAACTAATTTCTGAACTACTAGTTGGAGCACAGAGACATCAGATAGGGGAGTAAAATGCATGTCAATCTTGAGGTTTACCACATTCACAGGTAAAATGGCCACTACTGTATTTACACTTGAGCTGAAACTTTGCTTAACTATGCAAGGTAGTAGTTAGGCCTACATAAATGATGAGAATGAATGACTGCTTTCTACCATGATTGCTTTCAGTTTGGAAGCACTGCTTGAGCTGAAATAAATAAATGGTCACATGTCTTTGTTTTTTGAGCTCTTCAGTATAAACAATGGTCTTTGTATGAACAGGTAATTTCTGGAAGGACATAACCACTTTTAAACTTTGGAGGAAGACTGAAAAAAAACACATTTTATGAACCAAAATATTATTGCATAGATGTATGGTAGGAAGGAAAGATCTTAGTAGAATATGTTCTCTTTTATATTGGAAAACTCCTGAAACACATTTAAGAGTAAGTGAATTTTCCACTACCACTCTTGCATGCCAGGTGTAAACAGCTAGGTTATAACACATAGGTTATCAAAATTTGCAGACTTATGGGGTTGTAATTCCAGACTGTTTGACTACATGAAACTGGTGTTTCCAAGTCCATAAAATCCTGAATTACTTTTACACTGTCGTAAATCTGTGCATCACAATGCAATATAAGGCTTTTGAGCTGTGGATTACTTTTTTAAAGAAGTTAATTATGTTCTCCGTTTTCAGCATTCTGCATATAAGCTATTAATACATTATGGTAAAAATGTGCAAATTAAATGTATACTTAATAGTGTTAGTTGAATTACTGTACCCATCTTTTGCATTGATGAGCCTGATGCTAGTTGGAATTGCAGCTATGTGGTATTTAACCCAACCCACCACCTTGTTTAAACCATATATAAATGTCACTGCTTCACATTATCAATCACAGAACATACTGAAGGCCAGGGGACACTTCCACTCTGATAGAAGTTATCCCTGTTATCTTTGTCTCTTATTTTCATTAATAGTAGGTGCTAAAATGTATATTTTCACTTTCACATCTCAGTGCATTTCAATTATGCTGGAAACTAAAACTGACAACTTTTCTGTTGTACATGCTTTAATTCTAGGATCGTTTTAACTGCTCACTAGTAAAATAATGCATTTTCCGTGTCAAAATGTATTGCATTGATGCTTGCAGAAGAAGAATTGAATACTTTGCATAAGCAAATCACGAGGGATGATTTTTAACTTTTCAACAATTATGTTCTGCATGTTTGTCAATGATTGTATTTAATTCCACAATTAAGGAATTGCATGACTCAACAGCATCAAAGTGTTAGTCACACAATCAAAGCTAAGCTAAAAGGATTACAGGTTAGCACCTGAACTGGCACAAAGAATCTCTTGCTCCTTGTAATACAGAATTGGAGTGGTGGGTGTTTATGCCATGTCTTACAATATTTTGATAAAGGATACAATGCATTTTTTTTCTGAGCCACAGGTGGGGGCATCCAGAACAAAGGCCATAACCTTTTAATTAGAGCAAAGTTGTTCAGAAATGTTGTCAGAAGCACTTCTTCACACAAAATGTAGTGGGAATCTAGAATTGCTGAAAATAGAGATATTTTGTCAAAGCTTTTTGTCTTGCACTCATCAGGCCAATTTGAAAAAATACCAATGTCAGGGAAAGCATCAAATTTATACTGGATGAGGAGAGTGCTGATTGGTTGGCAAGTGGACTCTGATTGGTAGAGGTATTGCCATGGAGAATGCACCAGTTTATGGAGACTGGCAGTTAACTGTCAAGCTTTTTGTTTGAAATTTAAACCAGGCAGCTTGACTCTGGTCAAGGCAGTGCCCTGAGGAATAAACCAGTGAATGGCTGTCATTCATTTTGTTTAGATGAAACAGGTGCAATGTGTGTACATGTTCGTTCTGTCTGCAAAGAACAGGGTGCTGTGTATTAATACTGCGAGCCCAACTGACAATCTTAAATTGGTTGTCAGCATAATTCTTAGCACACAGGATTATTTAGCAAATGTTGTCCAATCACAGAATCACATCTAACTCCACTCTCTCTAAATTTGTGAATGATATATAAATAGATATTAGACAATTCAACAAAACTATAGAAATGTTACTGCATAAAGTACAGTACTGGCAAAGTGATCATAAACCTCAAAACTTGTTATTTTCTCTTCTACATGACCCTTTCTAAAAAATTTTTGTGTTTATGGCTACTGACTTTTCTACAAGTCCCTGCCACTTGATAACGGGAGGCCAATCTAAATATTTAAATTTATTAAAATAAATGAATTAAATACTCAAACGGTGCGAGTGACTGCCCTTGACATCAAGGCAGCATTTGACTGAGTATGGCATCAAGGAGCCCTAGCAAAACTAGAGTCAATGGGAAGCAGGGGGAAACCTCTCTGCTAGTTAGAGTCATGCCTAGCGCAAAGGAAGATGGCTGTGGTTGTTGGAGGTCAATCATCTGAGCTCCAGGACATCACTGCAGGAGTTCCTCAGGGTAGTGTCCCAGGCCCAACCATCTTCAGCTGCTTCATCAATAACCTTCCTTCAATCATAAGGTCAGAAGTGGGGATGTTCGCTGATTGCACAATGTTCAGCACCATTCGCGACTCCTCAAATACTGAAGCAGTCCGTGTAGAAATGCAGCAAGACCTGGACAATATCCAGGCTTGGGCTGATAAGTGGCAAGTAATAT
Source organism: Heterodontus francisci (assembly GCF_036365525.1). Taxonomy (NCBI): domain Eukaryota; kingdom Metazoa; phylum Chordata; class Chondrichthyes; order Heterodontiformes; family Heterodontidae; genus Heterodontus; species Heterodontus francisci. The sequence continues at coordinate 51,222,443 of NC_090394.1, forward strand.
TTGCGCCACACAAGTGCCAGGCAATGACCACCTCCAACAAGAGAGAATCCAATCATCTCCGCTTGACATTCAATGGCACTACCATCACTGAATCCCCCACTATCAACATCCTAGGGGCTACAATTGACCAGAAACTGAACTGGAGTAGCCATATAAACACCTGTCCCCTCCATATCGGGGGGTGGGGAGGGGGCGGTCCACCCCAGCCATTACATGAGCTGCCGCGCTAAATATCATGGTGGCTCCGCAACGTCCAGTTCGTGTGGGCGGACGGCCATCTTTGAGCAGCAAGCTTCTAAAATGCAGCCCTCAATCTCAGGAACACAGCATGTTTACATATATACAATTCAAATGATGTGAGTTGGCTCTGCTAACTGCCAATGAAATCATTTTTAGGGCAGTGAATGCAGCCAGAATTATTTTTTTGTACAAATCAAAGATAAGTTAACACATGAAGCAAAAGCAACACAACTCATCATTGTTTAGGTAACGTGTGGCAAATGTAAACAATACCAAAGTACAAAGCAGAATTTTAATATTTTGTAGTGCAGTCTGAATGGTCACAAGTTGTCTTTTTGTTTATACTGAAAAATCGTGTTTTTTTTTCTATGAACGGGTAATTTCTGGAAGGAGATTCTGAATAAAAATATTTTGCCTCAATGCGTCAAATACTGTTGTATAAATGTTCAGTAAGAAAGGAAAGATATAAATTTGAACATGTTTTCTTTATATTTTAAACACTTAGGAGTGTTTGACCTTTTTAATTTTCCATACCCAAGTTCAAAAAATATGGCAAATGTTTATATTTCATTTGACAGTTTCTCTCCTATATGGTGTGACATGAAAGCAATAAATTATTAAAATTAGAATTATTTTACAGATATGAAATTTGTTCAGAAAATGAACCTGAATTGGGGAAAACCTAAAGTGAAAAATGTATTTATAATTGGAAAACACTTTCAAAGATGTAAATATTTCCATTGTAAACAATTCATTGTTCCTGAAAGTGTGAGTGCAGATAAAGCCATAGAAAAGGCTAGTGGCATTTTGGGTCTTACAAATAGTGGCTTGGAGTACAAGAGTAAGGCAGTAATAAATTTCTACAGACATTGGCAAGATCACACAGAGTGCTGTGAGCAGTGTTGGTATCCTATTATAGAAAGGACATTAAAACCATAGAGTTCATACAGTGGAGATTCACCAAGATGATGGTAGGGATGGGAACGATGGTTACTAAGAGACTTGCGATATTGGCACTATTTCCACTGGAGCAGATAAGACTAAGGAAAATTGATAAAGATTTTTTTAAATTATGGAGGGTTTTGATAGAGTGGCTAGAGAAAGATTATTTTCTGTGGTTGGGGACTGATGTGGAAATAATCATTTTTAAAATTGTCACTGAGAATGAGGAGAGGTTGGAAGAAAATTATGTGGCAAGTTGTTGAAGCATAGAATGTTTTACCACCAAGAGTGATGGATGTAGAGACCGTTCCATCTTTTAAGAGGGAACTGAATACTATTTGAAGCAGAGAAGCTTTGGGAAGAGAACAGCTGGATTAGCTTTGAATTGCTCTATCCAACAGCCCAGAATCCTCTTTCTGTGTTGCAAACATCTATGATTCTAAGAACAAATCAAACCACTCAATTTTTTAAAAAATCCACCATTCTTTTCTAATTTCTAAAGGCCAAAATAAGGTTTTATACAAATTTCAAAAATCAAAAGATTACATATTTCACAATAACATGCTTAAAATTACCCACTGAATTCCTTTTTATGTTTTTTACTAAAGCAGACATTTTCACTGAGCTTAAGAGTTCAGCCTCTCAAAATGCTGAGCTTTAACTGGGTATTTTACTTCATAGTAGTTGGAGACGTCTTTCTATCACAACTGTGAATTCTGAAAATGTAGGTCTCGATTTTAACTCCCAAGCTGTGTGTCTGACTGGGGTAGGCAGCTGGAAGGCTAAGCTGATTTTAATAGCTAGACAATAACATACTACTTACTAAGGGCCAAAACATTGGCAGGAAATGGCTGTCTGGCTAGCGGGAGGCTGTTATTGGGGATCCGTGGGAATGGTCCTTGGCAAGAGGTAAGTGTTCCAGAAGGGAAATCCTCATCGGGGGAGTGGCAGGAAGGCCCAATGTTTTGTTGTGGGGCCCATAGGACCACTCCTGTACACAGGGAAACCAAAAAGCAACTTTCTTGATGGACCTCTTCTGGGTCTGACTGCTGTCCTGACAGGTTTAACCTGGTGGGGAATCCACTGCTGCTCGCCACCTCCCCCCGCCCAAGACCTTGGGTTAAAATGGTAGATTGGGCCTTGATAACTTCATCAGAGTCCTATCTTACATTTAATGAGGATTTAAATGAGTGTCTTTGCCACTGCAATTTAAAATTGTAGTTGGCCAGATTGGAGCAAGAAAGGAATGGTAAGAACCTCCTTGTTTCTGCCAGGTGGAGTCAGTTAAAATCAACCTGCACAATTTCTCAGCATGCATTCTGTACATCAACAGGAGTTGAAGAGTAGAAAGATATGCACCCTTATCCTATGATAATTTGAGTTTCACGTCTTTTCCCAAAAGAACTGAAAGAAACGGTGATTAAATTCTCCAAGTTGCATTTCAGGAAAATCTGGCATTTATTTAAATTTATTAACAAATTCTATTACAAACGATGCAGCTAGAGAACAGCTGTAAACAGCAGCAACTTTGAAACAGTTAGAAAAGTAAACAGATTGTTTATGGAGATAAGATTCTTTTGACACTGACGTGCTAATTGCTAGTGAAAATTCAATTAATAAATCTCCACCATTTTTGAGGCTTAAGGAAATTATGTACATATAGCCTTTCAATAGGGGAATACTAGAACAAAAACAGGAACAACAAAATAAAAATACCAACTTACCATTGGATGTACGACTTCTGCTTTTTGGGCAGATTTCTAGGTGCAGACATGCAGGAGGCTAAATGAAATATTTAAACAGAGCTCAGGTCTCACAATTAAGGACCCAAAGCCATTTCCATGTCCCACTAATCACAGGTAGGGAGATGACCATTTCCAATGTTATTTAAAGGCATATTCACTTGCCCTCGTGTAAAATGCTGCAAAGGTTTCTAGATATTTTGGTGGTCGTTTATAGTGGTTCTTGGCAAATTACTTGTTTTTAAAGTGCTTGTAGTGGCTGGACAACCTTCTGAAATCCTATGGGGCTACTGGCAACATTTTTTAAAATGGCAATTTCATTGTGGCTAGAGGAAGAGTAGCAGCAACAGGTAAAAGGAGCATCTAGAGCTGGAGCTGTAGATGTCGCTATAGAGGATTAGCTTGATGGACATGAGCTCAGCGGAATCCTTAACCCCCAAAGGAATTTAGAGACACAGGATAAAATACCTGTACTTCTGTAACGAGCAGTGCATAAGGAGGCTGTGTTTCTCTGGGAAGGTTGTTAAAGACTTGTTACCTACTGCAACAAGACCTCAACCCACGGCCACAGCTGGCACTACATTGTCTGTTGCATTCAATGTCACTGTACTCCTGAACTTTAATGTATCCTGTTCTTTCCAGACTGCCACATTAATATCAATCTGAATTTCACACTTGCATTAGACAAGTGACTGATGCCATGATTCCCCCAGCAAACACTTTCATTACTTTCCCCATGGATAACTGTAAGCAGCAGGAAGGGCTCTAGGATTCACACCAATTGAAGTACAGGAAATTGGCCGGCAGCTCCATTAGGTGGGACTTCTTTCCTCAGAGGGGTGGAAGTTCTGCCCAAGGCCAATTAAGGTTACAATAAGATCAACCATGATCTTGTTGAATGGTGGAGCAAGCTCAAGGGGCCGAGTGGCCTACTCCTCCTAATTCGTATGTCCCCCCTTTCATGGCAGCTTGCTTCTGGGAGGGAAGTATTGCTGCATTTCTGGAGCTTGTTTCTGGACAGCTTGATGTCACCTCTTATACACCACTGGCATGGTATTGACAGTGAAGGCCAATGGCTGGCATGACATGCTGTCCTGAGAACCAGCAACCTCAGGCAGGTCTATTCTAGTTGTGGCCTTTTCAGTGGACTCTGGATCTGTGCCCTTACTAATCAGCACACTGGCAGGCCTAATGACAGCTATCAGATCCTGAAAGCAAAGAGACAGCAGTATGCATCCAGACACCCCGAAGAAAGCAGTCAGAAAACAGGGTGCAGTCTCATCTCTCCCTTACTGCCAGTATTCATGGAGGAATACTGATACGGAACACAAAAGTCCGAGTGTATCAAGCCTGTGTCCTCAGTACCTTGCTGTACGGCAGCGAGGCCTGGACAACATATGTCAACCAAGAGTGACGTCTCAATTCATTCCATCTTCGCTGCCTCTGGAGAATCCGTGGCATCATGTGGCAGGACCGTATCTCCAACCCAGAAGTCCTCGAGGTGGCCAACATGCCCAGCATATACACCCTACTGAGCCAGCGGCGCTTGAGATGGCTTGGCCGTGTGAGCCGCATGGAAGATTTCAGCATCCCCAAGGACACATTGTACAGCAAGCTCGTCACTGGTATCAGACCCACCGGCCGTCCATGTCTCCGCTTTAAAGACGTCTGTAAATGTGACATGAAGTCCTGTGACGTTGATCACAAGTCGTGGGAGTCAGTTGCCAGTGATCGCCAGAGCTGGTGGGCAGCCATAAAGGCGGGGCTAAAGAGTGGCGAGTCGAAGAGACTTAGCTGTTGGCAGGAAAAAAGACAAAAGCGCAAGGAGAGAGCCAACTGTGCGGCAGCCCCGACAACCAATTTTATCTGCAGCGCCTGTGGAAGAGTCTGTCACTCTAGAATTGGCCTTTATAGCCACTCCAGGTGCTGCTTCACAAACCACTGACCATCTCCAGGCGCTTACCCATTGTCTCTCAAGACAAGGAGGCCAAAGAAGAAGGAGAAGACTGCCAGTATTCATGGAGGAATAGGTACCAACTAGTTCCTGGCTGCTTCTGAGGTGGGAGTCATCTACCAATTCCAATGAAGCTGCCACACACTTCATTAATACCTGTAACAAAGAAAAAGCTTCCCTGATGTATTTGCAAATGAAGATTGTAAACTCAGGAATGACACCCTTCAGATGCTGCACATCCTTGAAGACTGATTTCAGAGCTTGTTCCTCGTACAACTTTCTTTTCAGGTAGGTACCTATAAGATCTAGGTCGAATAACTCAAGTTATGGGAAACTTTCTCCTTGACCTCTGCTCGGAAGTTAGCACATCCTCACCCACTCCCCAATGTATCGAGACCCTCACTCTCCCTAAAGCTGTCTGAAAAGTATCTGAGTTGGTGCACAGGAATGTAAAACAAGTGACACAGGGGTGAGATTGAGGGGATGGTGACAGAGGAACACAGATCAGGATTTTGGTCCAGTGACTAATAAGTGGGCTTGACCTCACGTCATTTCCATTTTCATTATCCTCCTCCGGCAGCATCATCCACATAGTCCACAAGGAAATGTCTCCTCCTCCTCCTCATCTTCCTCGTCATTGCGAGTCCCTCCATTGGATTGTAGGGTTTGCATGATAAGAATGAGTGAACATAATCCTTTTAGGATGAGGATGATAAAGAAAGGTATGGAAGTCTGTGGTTGTATGCAGCTTCAGTAGAATCATGCAGTAACTGTGTACGTGTGCACCCATCGATCTGGTGCCAGTGTTGTACCACCAATCCCTCACCATCTCCCATAGCTATAGCAGACAGCCTCCATGGCCTGCTTCTCATGGGGTTGAGGCTCATAATGTTAGGGATGCCACCTCTAGTGCCCTGCCTCCCACATATATTGAACAAAGTTTCTCCTGCCAAAGATTGAATGAATTAGGTGAAAGCTGTCTATTGAGGGATGTGTCCCAGGTGGACTCCTCAGCTGATGGAAAGGGTTTTATGGTTCTGGATGCAATTAAGTGCTATTAGGGGCGATAGAAATATATACTGTAATGTACTAAGTTAGCACCTTTCTTAACTAAACTGTGTTGTGAAGGGTTATTTGTATAGCTCTTGATTCTAAAGAATGTAGAGTGGTCAGTTGAGAAAACAGAGAGTGACTGAAGTGCTACTTTATCTGCCCTGGTCTGGTTTTTGAGCTTGCAGCATTAAATAAGAAAAAAGAATGACTTGCATTTATACAGTGCCTTTCAGTACCAAAGCACTTTACAGCAATGAAGTACTTTTGAAGATAGTCACTTCAAAATGTTGTAATGTAGAAAATGTGGCAGCCCATTTGTGCACAGCAAAGTGATAATCACCAGATAAACTGTTTTTAGTGATGTTGATTGAAGGATAAGTATTGGCCAGGACACCATGGCTAATTTTATTTTTATTTATTTTTTATTTTTATTTAGAGATACAGCACTGAAACAGGCCCTTCGGCCCACCAAGTCTGTGCCGACCAACAACCACCCATTTATACTAATCCTACATTCATCCCATATTCTCTACCACATCCCCACCATTCTCCTACCACTTACCTACACTAGGGGCAATTTACAATGGCCAATTTACCTATCAACCTGCAAGTCTTTTGGAGGTGGGAGGAAACCAGAGCACCCGGCGGAAACCCACGCAGACACAGGGAGAACTTGCAAACTCCGCACAGGCAGTACCCAGAACGGAACCCGGGTCACTGGAGCTGTGAGGCTGCGGTGCTAACCACTGCGCTACTGTGTTGGTGATCTGACAATGAATATACAAATAAGCTGTCCATGAAATTCTGGCAGATTCAGCTCTGTAGAGCATTGGCAAAGGTGAACTCCAGATTCATTGGTGCAAATAAGGTGCAATGCAGCAGTGGAATTTGAAGGTCATTGTATTTTATATAGTATAATGTTACTTTCCTTATAAATTGGCAAATCTTCTGATTTCTGGGAAGAAAAACACACCAGATTCGCTGAATGGCCTCCTTCCGTTCTGTAACCATTCTATAATTCTATGATTCTAAGATTTATTAGTATTTAAATAAAAGCCTAGAGATATGCCCATCACACTCTGGGTGTCACACCTGCAAATTGTGTTGAAATTCTTCTAAAAATATCAAAAAAGGCAGTTCCTACTGCCTTCTTCTGACCTCTAATTGACCAGAGGATCTTAAGAGCATTTATCCGTTAATTTACTTTCAGGAATGCATGCAAATTAGACTTTGTAACATTAAGGAGCACATCAGGTTACCGACAGCTGCATTTTAACAGCAGAATAATACACTGTACAAAGCACAGTGCTCTTGTCTTTTAAACTACCTCATCTTCTGACTTACTCTGAAAAATACCATAATTTAACAAATGGAACAAATAGTGTAGTCAATAAAGTAAAACTTTGAGTATTCGCAGACTCTACACTATTTACTCAAATGCAACTATTAGAAGGTGTAAAAGATCAAATATTTAATGAGCTTGATTAATGACAACTGTAGGCAATTAATTCTTGCTGTTTATTGAATACTTTAGTGAATGTCTGTTACAAGCATTCAGGTGTATTGAATGTTTGTAGCAATATGAAACCAGCCACTTAGTTTAATATATCATAGAAGGTTATTATTAATAATAAATAGATTTAAAATGGAATTTACTTCAGGGGATGAATTTGGAACAAAACATAATTTGTATTTCATTGGTAATGCAGTCAGAAGAATGCCAGCAATGTCACAGGATAGGCACATATGGAATAGTTGGTAACAGGGAACATCCTTTCTTGATAAAAATTGACACTGCCCATCAATCTCAACCCCTTATTTGCCCTCAACCATTTGCCCATTCTCTCCTGAAAATATTGATGTTTTACTTAAGTGTCAGCTTCACAATTCTACTGTATCAGGATGTCACGGATTCAAGCTCTACTCCAGGATTTGATGCATAACCTAGCCGGTAGTGAGGTGTGCTGCACTGTTGGAGGTGTCAGCCTTTAGGTGAGATGTTAACCTGAGGCACCGTCTAATTGTTCAAGTAAATGTAAAAGATTCCAGGGCAATATTTTAAAAGGTTCAGGGAGTTCTCTTAGTGTCTTGCCCAACACCGGCAAAATATATTGTGATGGAGTCCGTGCATGCAGACTACTCCGTGCATGCAGACTACTATCTGAACCTGTTGAGTGTACTGCAAGGTGCACTGACTTTGAATTCAAAGTTAGTATTTTTTCTGAGTCAGTCATTTACTGGTAAAGGAAACTGAAAGCTTCAGAGTTCTGGGGAAGACAGAACTGGTTAGGATCGGTGAAAACAAAGAGTCATTTGATCAGAGGTGTGAGCAGAGACATGTGACAGGAGGGCAGGTTTCAGTTTACAAGATTACAGACTGTAGTGTTGAAGCTAAACAGTAAGCTGGTGTTTAAAAATGAGCCATGCTGCTGTAATTGGAACCTGTTTTTCTGGGAGCTGGCTCTTGGCAAATACAAGTTGCTACAGCTGTTTTTGGTGACTTAAAGAGTTACTTAAGGCGACATTGATGGAGCTACGCCATCAGGACTGTTGTGGGCAAAACTACGGAAGTTCTGGAAGGGTGTGCAGTTTTGGTGGAGACGGTAGCGGTGGAGTTTGGATTGCAGGGGAATGGCTATCGATTGGAAATCGGCATTGGGATCTGGAGATCTACTTGAAAAGTTCAAACATCTGAAGGAATCTGTGGCTGTAACTGGTGCCATCTTTGCTGAGAGCCCAAAAGACTCGAGATCTGTCTTTGGTGCATCTGATAATTAACATGTCATCTTTAAGCTATATATAATATATATATATATATTTAGCTCATGTTTAATTTTTGTTGGTTTTGGTTTGAGTGTTAAAGTAAAATTTATAAAAGTGGAATCTTGTCAGTTTGTTTTTTTTTCCACCTAAATTGGGGGCAGTCAGTGGATTGGATTCTTTCGGTTTGTGATCTCCATGCAGATCATAACAATATCATATCATTGCTGTTTATAGAATATTGCTGTATACAAATTAGCTAATATATTTACCTATAAAAACTGACTATACTTCAAAAATAGTTTGCTATTTGCATTTTTCAACATCCTGAGGGAAGATGGACAATGATGAGGAGTGACCACAGGAACTGTGACACTTTTCACCTCAACTCAAAAGCACTGAGGTCAACTGTCACACCAGTGTGGCTGAAATCAGCTAACTCAGCACAGACTAGAGATTGAACCTGGGATCTTCCTTTTCTCCACGGCTCAGCTCCTCATTAGAAAAAACTTCAAATATGCTGGAAAGGAAAGATTTATTTTCAGTAAAGATGTGCTTTTGAAAGAGAAAAAAACTTCAAATCAAATAAAATAGAAAGATAGATTACATAGGAATTTCAACATGTAAATGGGCCATTCGGCAAATCAGTGCATGTTGGTATTTATCCTCTCCATGAGCAGTAGTCCCAATTCTATGTGCCTGCCCTGTTACCATATCCTTCATCTTCCTTTCCTTCAACCACCTATCCAACCTTATCTTAAAAGTTAATCTTGTCTTCACTTCTATCACTAACTCTAGTAGTGCAGTCCACAACTTTACAACCTCTGTACATAAAAAAAATTATCCTGCTCAGTCCTAAATCTCTTATTTAACCTTTTTTCTGTGTCCCCTTGTTCTAGACATCAGAACCACTGGAAATATTCTGTTTCCAAATGCTCTCTGCCATTGTTTCATAATTTTAAAAACCTCTATCAAATCAAAGGTACAGTAACAGTACATTCAATTAACTATCATTCCTTTTCTTGAAATAGAGAATCAGTACATCCTCATTAACCAAGGACAGCACAGCATTAGGATTTATTTTTACAATGGCCGAGCACCATATATTTAGTCACTGATGTTCATAAATTAATTAGAATATAGCTAGTATCAGATTAGCTCTTGAAGCAAAAGTGGACCTCGTACAGAAAGATTGGTGATTGCAGGCTAAGGCAGTAATGAAGTAATGGAGGGCATTCAGGGAAGAAATAGTTCAGCTGCAAACTAGACATATTCCTTTGAAGGAAAAAGGTAGAGTATCCAAAGCTAATGTGCCCTGGAAACAAAGAAAATAAAAATTAAAATAAACAGAAAAAAGGAGGCTTATGACAAATGTCAAGAACAAGATTCGGTTAATAATCAGTAAGATAATGGAAAGTACAGGAGGGAATTGAAAAAGTTAATACCTGCGACAAAGAGAGGTTATGAGAAAAGATTAGCCGGCAACATTAAAATGAACCCGAAAACAATTAATAAATATATAGTCCACAAACCTCAGATGCGTAGCGTACATTTTTCAATGCTCCAGGTGCCGTTTTGGTTCCAAAATGGTGTCCACGGCATGGGCACACAGTTTTGGTGCTCGCCGCACCAGATGCTGTTTTGACTAGCGCATGTGCAGGAAGCATCTGCCAGAAATATGCAGAGTAGGCAGATCGTGACATCACTGACACCAGCACTACAATTTGGAGCTCAACGCTCCAGCTAACCTTGCACAGCTGAACATGCGATTATCAGCAGGAAGGACCCCCTACCAGCACTACTTAACTACTATCAACTATTTTCAGGTTAGTTGCTGATTGATTTCTACTGGCTCTTGTCACAATTGTAGAAATGTTTGGTGATTTACAGAGTTGTTTAAAGTTGTTGACGTCTACAGGGAGTGGTGTGACAGGTACTGAAGGACGTTGTTCTGAATTCCAAGGATTCTGCACAGTCCACTTTCTCTTAGGCATAGATGCAGTAGTTTATATTCCACTTTGTCCTACTGCATGACAGGGAAAATGAGCAGAAGCAATACAGAGCAGGACAAACATCTGAAAGAGGGAGGAGGAGGAGGGGGCGAAGGGCAGCAGGAGGTTATATCTGCCCTGCGTGTTCAGGGAGCAATTCTCTTACCTGAACCTCAGTGGGGAACAGTGTGTCAGATATCTCTGCTTCAATAAGGAGGTCCTCACTGAAATTTTCTACCTGCTGCAGCCATAACTACAACCCTAGAGCAGGGCGAGGACAGCATTCCCAGTGGCTGGGAAGGCAACTGTGACCATGAACTCTTATACATCTGCCTCCTTCCAAGCTGGAGCTGGAGGTATTTGCAATACCTCCCAATTCCCCATTCACTGCTGCATAGGGAGGTCACTATAGCTCTGTATTCCACAAAGTTGAATATATTTCATTCTCTCCTGCCAGCGGGCGGCTGGAAGAGTGAGCATATGGCTTCACCAGGATTGCAGGCTTCCCCATGGTGCAGAGTGCCATTGACTGCGTGCACATCATTTTTTGTGCACTGCATGTCAATTCTGAGATGCACTGCAACCAAAAAAGACTCCACTCCCTCAATAGCCAGCTGATGCGCAACTATACACGGTGAATCATTAGGGTCAATGCCTGCTGTCTGGCATTCTACTGCTGTATCATCTTCATTTGAGCTCCCTCAACAAACCAGAGGGTGGCTACTGGATGCAAGGACTATCCACTGACCACATGGCTCATGATTCCTGTGCGCAACTCACATATACATAAGCAGTATAATGGAAGCCACGCTGACACACAAGGTGTGTTTGAGCAGACTTTTGGGATGCTTAAACAACACTATCACTGCCTGGATCCGCTGGAGTGCCCTGCAGTACTCGACAGGATGTGGGTCAAGATTTGTTGTGGTCTGCTGCATGCTGCACAACCTCACCATCATGAGGGAACAGCCCTTCCCACCAGCTGTATGGCAACCAGCTAAGGAGGAGGAAGAGGTGGATGAGGAAGAGAAGGAGGAGAAGATAGGAAGGAGGCAACCAATACAGCCCCTTTCTAGCTGAGCTGTCTGTGATCAACGCATGTGACTGCGGTGCCAGGGATCCCAATTCTTCATTCACCAACAGTCCTACACATTACTTTCCCTCTTTTACTGACTGTTACAGCATCCTTTTGGCCACAATGTTAAAATAAAAGCCATCTCAAAACAAACACCAAATTTATAAATTAAACAGCTATATTGCATGCAAAAGTCAACTAATCACCTTCTGCATTCCCTTAGTGCCCATCATCCATATGCCTTTGCCTATCCTAGTGCTCCTATGCAGTGCTACCCTAGTGGCTGCAGCATGGCTGGTGGAAGGCTGCTGACTTTCAGTGGATGGGACTGCAGATGGCCTTGCAGAATGACTGAGAGCAGCTCTGGCTCTAGAAAGCCCGGCTTCAGACAGCAGCACCATGGCATGGGTGACAACAGTCTAGGCTGGCAAGCTAACCAGCAACAGCAAGGGCACTGGTGGAGTGGCACTGGTATGGGCATGAATGCAGGTGCATACTCCATAGCGCCACTGCCAGTGGCTCAGAAAAGCTAGCAATATATTGGAAGACAGATTGCCAGACTGCTTTGAGACCCTGCAAGTCTCTTTGAACACTGGTATCTATAGCAATGATAGCAGTAGTCTGAGCTTTCCTGGCAGGAAGCTGAGCTCATTTTCTTTCAACCTGACCTTCTACTGGAGCACTCATATGCTGCACGGCTTCTGCTTGTGCTGCAATGGAAGCTGAGACATCAGCCATAGACACTCCATCATGGATAAGTCTGCAATTGTTCTCATGAAGTTGACCACTACTTCCATGCTGGAGAGCATGCACTCCAAGCTCTGTGCAAAACCCTGTGCCAAGTTGGTGCTGGTTCTTCCATGCTCCTTGACATTGGGAGGGTGCACTGGAGCACATGGAAGGAAGTAGCCTACAGGGACATTGCAGGAAAGTGGGTCCAGGCAGCCATGACATCACTTCTGGAAGCAAGGGAGGCCAAATGTGGAGATGGAGCTGAGCTACTCGGATTTGGGGAGGAGAAGAGATGAGGAGCAGCCACTCCCACAGCAAGTACAGGCCATTGCGCCTGAGGCACGCAGAGGTGTTGAACGAGGGGCATGGAGGGAATGAAGGTAATACCCTCCACATAGGGTATACTGACAACAAATTAGCTTCCTGAATCCAACAGAGTATCAGTGTCTCCAAAAGATATGCCTTTCAAGGCAGATGGTAACAAGAGTCTGCAAGTTCTCCCTGTGCCTGCGTGGGTTTTCGCCGGGTACTCTGGTTTCCTCCCACCACCGAAAGACTTGCAGGTTGATTGGTGAATTGGCCATTATAAATTGCCCCTAGTATAGGTAGGTGGTAGGGGAATATAGGGACAGGTGGGGATGTGGTAGGGATATAGGATTGGTATAAATGGGTGGTTGATGCTCGGCACAGACTCGGTGGGCCGAAGGGCCTGTTTCAGTGCTGTATCTCTAAATAAATAAAAAAATAAAATACATTTTAAAAAAAAGAGTTGTGTGCACTGGTGGAGGGCCACCTCCATCATAGCTGAAGCAGGAGCTGCTGCTTTGGCATGAAGGCAATTGGGGAGGAGGGAGCTCTATGCCTGTAACCTAAAGATGCTCAGATCTTTTCACCCTGACTTGGACAGACTCCACTCTCGCCATCACCCACCCCCTGATGTGCTGCCACCCTGCCCAGTCAAGGGCCATCTCTTTCTTTGTCAGAATGGCCAGATTTGACACTGCACCACCCGACCAAGCCCTTTCTCTGGCATTATGTGTTCTCTGCTGCTGTAAGGTCAAGAGAGGGAGATGTGAGATAATTGTGCACTCCCCCACTAAATACAGCTACACAAACACATGTGATGTCACTGGCTACAGTGTTGCCTCCTGCACTTCTGCCAGAGATCAGCTTTGCCCATGGCTCAGTGATGCTCCGAGGCACACATGTATTGACTGTTTTGGAGGACTACGTGCCATCAGGCTGCTCAAATCATGTGCATGCTTGTGACTACAAGCGGTGCAGCGATGCACTCACTTTGCCAGTCTGCAGAAGGTTGTTAAAGCGTTTGCGGCACTGAATCCAGGTCCCCCTCACCGTGCAACATCCTCTCACTTCCTCTGCCACCTCCAGCCAAGACTGTTTAGTTTGATTGGATGGCCTTCTCCTGCCACTCACCAGGAACAGAATGGTGCAGAATGCTGACACCGCCTCCAGGACAGCCTCATGGGAGGCATCGCTAAAGCAGGGGGCCTGTTTAGGCATGGATTCCTGTCTTTTGCAGGCAGACTGTTCCTCTCCTTCTGCTATCTCCCCTAAACCAGAACCAAAACAATGATTGCTAGATCATTTTTAAATCTCGCCCGTGTCACTGCTGTCCTACCTGCTTCCTGCCTCCCCCTCCCCACCCCCAGTTGGGTGTCCAACACACCCCCGGCCACTAATTAGCCTGATCACTTAAAATCGCAACATATGCAACAGAAGGTTGACACTGGAAATGCATCCGATTTTGGGTCCTGACACTGGAACAAAACTTCTGCCCCTCAGCTCTATATAAAATTTTGTGTTGATTTTTAATTCTCTTTTTCCTGCCTGTTTTGAAATCAATACTCAATCACACCTCGTCTAAATTTATTCTGTCCCAAGACGACAGAACTCCTGGTCACGGATTGGGAAGTTAGACTAGTTTATTAACGATGCATTGAAAACAAAGTGAGTATTCAGCTGGCCAGTATCTGTATTTCTAAATGGCCCCATTCTCCATTCATCTTGAATTAGCATAGTTAACTCTTCTTAAAGACTAATGTATTATCTTGAAGTGGTGTAAGAGTTTGTAATTGACACAATTATAGTAAGTCTGTCAAAATTTGGTAAAAGACAGGTTGATTTAGGTATAGTGGCAGTTTAAAACGTAATAAAAGATTAAACACATTTTAATGTTTCCCTTTCTATCAAATATTTCTGCAAGAGTACCTAGTGTAATGGTAAAAGTCCTGAATATAAACAAAGAACCTCTCTCTAAACTTGAATAATACTACAGACTTTCCAGAATTTTCAATGTTTACAATCAGTTTGCTGGTTGTTTTTGAAAAATAAACATAAATAATAAAAAGCCAGCATTCTGAATATATTACAAAACAGAAAGGAAATGTTTTATCTAATAATAGTGTTTAAAATGTGTCTAGCAATTCATCGGAGGCCTTTGCTTTCTGAGAAACTTTTTCAATTTCTTGGGAGCAGCTAGAGCCATCAGTGCTGGCTAGAGACTTAGCAAGATAGCAGGTGTTGCCAAATTTCAACATTTCATTTGCCCTCCATGCGGCATGCTGTCTTTTCTAAATAAGCAAACTCCAATGTATGTTTTTCAGGCAAGTAGCCTCAGAAAAAAATTGAAAGGTTCAGGCTACATTTTGTTTGGCATTTTAAACATTGAAAAATGTAAAATTTGGTTGCTTTCAATGCTCAAAAAAGCAGTTTCTCTGGGGTTTTAATTTACAGTAAGTTTGAACCAATGCAGATGATGAAGGGAGCAGTGCCTACAAGCAGCAAGCCTAGCATGTTCTTGAAAGCCAACTTTGTTGTCAATCATAAAAAATGTTTAGGAATTATAGCACAGATGCATACCGGCAGCTATAGCCTGCTATCTTGTTACATTTCTCTAGCTAACAATGATGACTCTGGCTGTTCCCAAGAAATTGAATCTGAAGTTTCTGAGAGGCACAGGTGTCTGATGAAAACATTTAGACAGATTTTAAACACAGAAATAGTTTAAGTTTAAACATTTCCTCCTAAATGTTGTAAAAATGTGTTACAAACCTCATTTCCAGGACTAATTTCTCAGTTTAATGCAAGCCCAAAATAGCAGCAAAAAAACTTCAAAAAATATTTTGAGTTATTTCATTGTGTTTTTTATTGGGAGCTTTCACTGACTTCTTATTGCTATGTTTTTAAATGTATGATTTCATACATCCTTAACAATTCATTTTATTGTGAGTGTATGTATACTTTTCTTTGTTGTCTTTGTTTAGCACATTCCAAACCTGTTCAATTCTGATAAGTTATAGCTTTAAAAGTACAAAATCTCATGTAATCAGCAAATGTGATGCTAAATTTTCATACAGGAAACCATCTCACATGAAGTATGACAAACAATAATTGCACTAGATTTTTTATATTACAGATGGACTGTTAAATATAGACCAGGACTTTTGTTGAGCCTAAAACAATCTTTTATAGTGTTATTTAAAGTGGACACAAAAACAGGTTGCCTTTATTAACAAAGAATCACATTATATTATTTTTTAGAATACTTTGTATAGCACAGATCTCTTGAATTTTTGTATATTCTTTCTAGGTTAAAGACTGCTGCTAGCAGCTGCCATCAAATGGAATCTGAAGTGATCTACCCAACCCATAACAACGGCGTTGTGAATGTGAAATTCTATCCACTAGGAATGGAACAACATAAAAGAACAAGAAATACTAACATGACTTCTTGTGATGGCCAAAAGATATTAATAGAAAGATTGAACAAACCTCCATGATACACTGAGGGCCATCAGCAGCAGAATTCTATCCTTTGGGAAACAGAGTTCCAGATTTCCAGTAACCCTTTATGTGAAAAATTGCTTCCCAAGTTCACGTTTGAAAAGCCTACTTCTAATTTTAAGAGTGCTAGCTTTCCATGATTTTTATACCTGGACATGCAAATCCCCTAGTTCCTCCACAGTTCCTAAACTTTCGCCATTATTAAAATATTCTGAATTGTCTTTCTTGGTCCCACACTGAACTCCATCTGCCACAATTGTTCCCACTCACTTAATCTATCAATTTCCTTTGTAGCTTCCTGCTCCTATCTACACAATTTACTTGTGCTTCCTAACTTGGTGTCACCTGCAAACTTGAATAGATAACTCTCTATTCCTTCATCCAAATCATATATCTGGTGAAAAGCTGAGGTCCCAGGACAGATATCTGAGGAACACCACTTGTCACATCCCACCAGAGTACATTCCCTTCAACCGTACTTTCTAACTTTTACCTCCCAACTAATTACCAACCATGTCATAAGGTTACTTCCAATTCTGTACACTTTTGTTTTTTTCTAATAATCTCTTGTGCAGAGCCATATCAAATGCCTTCTGGAAGTCCATATTAACAATATCTAAAGACACTCCAACATGTCATTTTACTCCTGAAAACTTTGACTAGATTAGTCAGATGTGACCTGCCTTCACAAATCCATGTTGACTCTCGTTGAACAGCTCTTACTTGTTTGAATGCATAGTCACTCAATTCCCCATAATTGATGTTAAACTGTAGTTTCCTGGTTTCTTTCTTCCATTTTTCTTAAATACTAATTTGACATTTGCAATTTTCCAATGCAACAGCATCATGCCCAAATCTTCAGCACTTTGGAAAATTATGACCAACACATCTGCAATTTCCTCACCTGTTCCTTATAATACCTAGAATTGAAACCATCAGGTCCTGAAGATGTGCCAATCTTAAGTCCAATTATTTTCTCCAGTACCATTTCTTTTAAACTTGTATTAAGTTCGATAACTTCCTCTCCTTTTTAGGTTCCCTTGTACCACTTTTTTTCCTGGCTCCAGCTTAATTTCTAAGCCACAATCTCTTACCTCATCTGTTTACCATAGTTGCTTAACTGCACAAAAATGGACCTTTTGCCTTTTTGTACTGCACTGAAACCTTCTTGGAATATTTCCCACAGCTTTTTTGTAGGTTTGCCAGTAACAGTTCAGCTAGTTTACTGTAGTCAGTTTATTTTACATACTTTTGAATTTTGTCTTACTTAAATTCAAAACCTTGGGCTGAATTTTATCAGCTCCCCGATGCCGGGGGTCATGGCAGGGGGCCCGTAAAATTCTGCCGGGAGAGGCCGCCAAGACCCCCAATGTCGAGAAGGACCCGCCGCATTTTCCGGCGGCGGTGAGGCCTCAGTGTGGCCACTCTGCCGCCTGGCAGTGGGCCTTCATTAAAATTAGCCACATTAACATGCTAATGAACTTACCTGCCGCCACCGGCTGTCCCACACCAATTTTACGCCCAACCGGCCGCAACTCACACGCCTTAGGAACTCCGTTGAAGTTCCGAGGTGAGACACTGGTGGGAAGGGGGAAGGAATAAAATTATCAGAGTGGGGGGATGCACGGAAAACTATCCCTATTGGTTGCAGGGATGGTGGGAAGGGGTTGAGGGTCAAAGGGAATCAATTTCGGGGGGAAATTTTGAGATATAAATAAAAGTTTTTTTCAGGGGGGGGAAGAGGTCAATTTATCCATAGATTACCCATTGGGGGGTGGGAGACGGGATTTAGAGTTGGACTAAAATTTTATTTTTATCTCCCGCAGAGCCTTAAAAATGTAAATGTCACAGAAGGGCTTGAAGCAGTTTAAGAATGGTGTCACGCCTGCACAGTGGCACCGGACGCCATTGCCGGGGTTGCTATGGCAGACCCCTCTACGTCATTGAGGGTGGACGCTCTGCCCCCTCCACTTAAATCAGCCCCCGCGCATAATATCCCGGGGGCTGTGCGGCAGCGCTTCTGTGTCAGAAGGCCGCCCCCTTCACAGTGCACTGCGCTGATAAAATTCAGCCCCTTGGTTTTAGATTCTTTCTTCTCCCTCTCAAAGGTAATCCAATTTTTTTTATTCTTTCGTGGGATGTGGGCATCACTGGCAATGCCAGCATTTGTTGCCCATCCCTAATTGCCTTTGACAACTGAGTGGCTTGCCAGGCCATTTCAGAAGGCAGTTAAGAGTCAACCACATTACAGTGGGTCTACAGTGACATGTAGGCCAGACTAGGGTCCGCAGAGGAAGGTCAGGGATTGAGAGAATGCCTTCATTTTAAGGCACCCTCGAAAAGGTAAGTAAAAAATTTAAAAACAGAGGAGCCAACCAGGTCGGCCCTTCCGGATGGCCCATTGGGTTTTCCTGTCCTCTCCACAGATGCTGCCAGACCTGCTGAGTATTTCCAGCATTTCTTGTTTTTATTGCCGTTAATAAATATTTGCTGGCATTCCTTATTTGTCCAAATGACTGTTAATTTTGTCCCTATCATTTCTAAATCAATGACGTTATATAACAGGCCAGTAGTCGCTGGGTTTATCCTTACATCCATTTTTGAACAAGGATGTAACATTTGCAATTCTCCAGTCCTCTGGCATCATCCCTCTATCTAAGGATGATTAGAAGATATTGCAAGTGTTTGATAAGTTAGGTGCAAAGTAGTACTAGGGCTATAAACATAAAATGGTTGCTAATAATTCCAATAGGGAATTCAGAAAAAACTTCTGTACCCAGAGAATGGTTAGAATGTAGAACTCACTACCACAAGGATTAGTTAGGTGAGTAACATAGATGCATTTAAAGAAAAACTCAATGAGCACATGAGGGAGAAAGGAATAGTAGGGTATGTTAATAGAATTAGATGAATAAGTGTGGGAAGAGGTTCGTGTGGAGTTTCAATACCAACATGGACCTGATGGGTCAAACAGCCTGTTTCTGTGCTGTAAATACTATGCAAAACTATGTAATATTGGCATTGTATGTCAAGGAGAAGTGGTTAGACTCTTTCTTGTTGATGTTCATTGTTCGGCACGTGTGCAATGCAAATGTTACCTGTTGCTCATCATCCCAAACCTGGATATTGTTCAGGTCTTGCTACATGCAGGCATGGACTACTTCACTATCTGAGGAATTGCAAAGGGAGGTGAACACAGCAGCACCCAACAAATGTGGAAAATTGCACAGCTATGTTACCTGACAAAGCGGAAAATTGTACAGGTATGTCCTATCCACAAAAGGTAGGACAAATCCAATCTGGTCAATTCCTGCCCCATCAGTCTACTCTCAATCTTCAGCAAAGTGATGGAAGATGTTGCCAATACTGCTATCCCATGGAACTCACCAATAACCTCCTCACCAATGCACAATGTTATGCTCATAAGAAGTGCAGTGATGAAAATACAACAATAAACTGAAGAGTTATATAAAATTAGAACAATTTAAAAAAGACTGGTACATTTTTGCTTTCAACAAGATGGAGGACACAGTCACTTGACAAATACCATCTCTGCACCAAAATACACATTCATGTCTACGAAGAACTAAAATTCATTAAACCCACTGCACTGAAATAAGACAGTTCATTATACATGGATGTGAGCTATCCACAGAATGAGCTGAAACAAAGACACTCACAGAGTCTAAGTCTCCAGCTACACTTACCACAGTAAAGTGTGAACAGCTTTCATCTTATCAAAATGAGCTACCATCGGAAGCTATTGTACAGGCCATCAGGAACCAAAGCCTAAAGTCACATGGGCGAAACTAACACTTTATGAATTTACCTTTAAAGGTAACCTTTTTGGAGAACAAAGGGAGGCATCAGTCATTCAAGATCAGAACATTAATCATCAAGATCAGCCTGGGATCTACAGCTACAGACAGAACAACAAAAGTCATCTTCAATTCCAGCACAAGGATGATCCATCTCAACCTCCTCCTGAGGTCCCCAGCATCACAGATGCCAGTCTTCAGACAATTTGATTCACTCCATGTGATATCAAGAAACGGCTGAAGGCACTGGATACTGCAAAGGCCAGGGGTTCTGACAATATTCCAGCTGTAATACTGAAGACTCGTGCTGCAGAACTAGCTGAGCCCCAAGCCAAGCAGTTCTAATACAGTTACAACACAAGCATCTACCCAACAATGTGGAAAACTGTCCAGGTATGTTCTGCCCACAAAAAGCAGGACAAATCTAATCTGGCCAATTATCGTTCCATCAGTCTACTCTCGATCATGAGCAAAGTGGTGGAAGGTGTCGTCAACAGTGCTATCAAGCTCCATTCAAACAGCAACAACCTGCTCACTGATGCTCAGTTTGGGTTCCGCCAGGGCTACTCGGCTTCTGACCTCATTACAAGGCATCAAGGAGTCCTAGCCAAGTCAACAGGGAACAGAGGGAAAATTATACACTGGTTGGAGTAATACCTAGCACAATGGAAGATGATTATGGTTGTTTTGAGTCCTCAGAACATTGCTGCAGAAGTTCCTCAGCGTACTGTCCTAGGTCTAACCATCTTCAGCTGCTTCATCAATGACCTTCCCTCCATCATAAGGTCAGAAGTGAGGATTTTGCTGATGTTTAGTACCATTCGCAACTCCTCAGATAGTGAAGCAATTCGTGTACACATGCATTAAGACCTGGACAACATTCAGGCTTGGGCTGATAAATGGCAAGAAACATTTGTGCCATACAATGCCAGGCAATGACTATTTCCAACTGAGAGAATCTAACCATCTCCCCTTGACATTCAACAACATTACCATCACTGAATCCCCCACTATCAACCTCCTGGGGATTACCATTGACCAGAAACTGAACTGGAGCAGCCACATAAATACAAGAGCAGGTCAGAGGCTGGGAATTCGACAGCGAGCAACCCACCTCCTGATTCCTCAAAGCATGTCCACCATCTAAAAGGCACAAGTAAGGAGTGTGATGGAATAATCTTCACTTGCCTGAATGAGTGCGGCTGCCACAACACTCAGGAAGCTCGACACCATCCAGGACAAAGCAGCCAGCTTGATCAGCACCCTATCCACCACCTTCAACATTCACTCCCTTCACCATCAATGCACAGCAGCAGCAGTGTGTACCATATACAAGATGCACTGCAGCAACTCACCACGTCTCCTTGACAGCATCTTCCAAACCCACGACCTCTACTACCTGGAAGGATGTGGGCAGCTGACACATGGGAACACCACTATCTGCAAGTTCCCCTCCAAGCCACACACCATCCTGACTTGGAAATATATGGCTGTTTCTTCACTGTCGCTGGATCAATATCACACTTTAGGAAAGATTTGAAGGCATTGGAGAGAGTGCAGAAAAGATTTACTAGAATGGCTCCAGAGATGAGCGAATTCAGTTACATGGATAGACTGACGAAGCTGGAACTGTTCTCCCTAGTGTTACGACCAGGTGAGAAAGGGGTCTAGGGTTCCCTCTCAGCCTTCACCTGGTCTTACCATAACAGGGTTTTATTTTAAACACATTGTTTTTTTACCTCCCCCTTGGTGAATCCTTGTTCACTGCTTTCCAATTACAAGGCAAAGAAACTAGCACATCAAGCTTTCTTGGGTTTAAAGGAAGGTTGAAATTTATTAAACTTAAACTCTAATTCGGTTAATGCCTACGATACATGACGCGCCCACACTAGCATGCATACACGATACACACATGCAGACAGAGACAGAACAGAGCAGAAGAAATAAAGTGGAAAAGTTTGAGGCAATCTCTGAACAGGGTTTTTGTTACTGATCTTCGCGCTCACAGTAGAGTCCTTGATTTTAGGTAGATCTTGCTTTTCGTTGGGGCCCAATATTCTTCTTAAACCTTGTTTGCTGTTGGAGACTTTTCTCTCTTGGGGTTCATGTGTCTTCAGTGGATTTGGAGTTCCGTGAGAAAGAGATGGGAGCAGGCAGGAGAGGCTGTGGCGAGCCAGCCAGGAGAGGTCTTTTCAGTCCAGGAGCAAACAGACACTCTGAGTTCAAACTGTTTGTACAATTCAGAAAAACCCATGTTGTCAAGCAGGTTAGTTATGTGACTAGCTGGTCTGACCACGTCTGTTAGTGGATTCTTTGGTCTTAGCTGACCCTGGAATGTCTCTTTTGACACACAATACCTGGTGCTCAAAGTCCATTGTGGGTTAAATTGGAGCAGGGAAAAGCCCCTTTCTCCTTCCAAGCACTGGCTGTTGGTATGCAAAAATGTTTATCCAGCCAACAGCCTGGTGATTTTTTAAACAAGTCCTTTCTTTACTTCAGCAACAGTTTGAAATTTAATGTCCATATGGTGTAATTAATATGCCTCATTCTTGGCTGGTGGGGGCCGAGCATGACATTAGAGAAGAAAAGATTGACAGGAGATTTGATTGAGGTGTTCAAAATCATGAGGGGTTTGGACAGGGTAGATAGGGAGAAACTGACCCCATTGGTGGAATGGTCAAAAACTAAAGGACACTGATTTAAAGTGATTGGCAAAAGAACCAGAGGTAGCAGGAGGAAAAACTTATTTATGCAGCAAGTGGTTAGGATCTGGAATGCATTGTCTGTGAGTGTGGTAGAGGCAAATTCAATCATAGCTTTCAAAAGGGAATTGAATAATTATCTTAAGAGAAAGGATTTGCAGGGGTGTGGGACTAGCTTAGTTGCTCTCGTAAAGAGCCAGCACAGACACAATAGGCTGAATGGCCTCTTCTGTGTTGTAACCATTCTATGATTCTAATCTTGAAGACCTCTATCAAGTTACACTTCAGCCTTATTTTTTTCTAGAGAAAAGAGCCCCAACTCTGTTCAATGTTTTCTGATCGGTATAACCTCTCAAAACTGGTCTCATTCCAGTAAAACTATTTTGCACCTTCTCCAGTGCCTCTATATCCTTTTCACAACATGGAGACCAGAACTGGTCACAGTTCCCCCAAGTGTGGTCTAACCAAGGTTCTACATAAGTTTAACGTAACTTTTCTGCTTTTCAATTCTATCCCTCTAGAAATGAACCCCAGGGCTTTTTTTTTTTTTACATGGCCTTAATAACCTGCATCATTACTTTTAGTGATTTTGTGCATCAGTAACCGGAGATCCTTCTGCTCCTCAGCCACATTTTAACATTTACTTTAGAGTACGTGGCTTCCTTAATCCAAAATGTACCACCACACCCTTATCTATACTGAAACTTATTTGCCAATTACTTGCCCATTCTACAAGTTTATTAATGTCTTCATGTATTTTATCACAGTCCTTCTCTGCATTAACTATATCCTCTATTTGGTGTAGTCTGAAAATTTTGAAATTGTACTTCCAATTTGTGAGTCCAAATCATTCATATAAATTGTGAACAGTAGTCTCAGAACTGATCCTTCCCATGGTTTGCCAGTCTGAGTAACTACCTTTAACCCCTACTCTCTGTTTTCTTCGGTTTGTCAGCTTGCTATCCATTCTGCTATTTGTCCCTTGACTCCACATGCTCTGACTTTATTCATGAGTCTACTGAGTGGTAACTTATCAAAGTCCTTTTGAAAATACAAACATATTATATATACTGCATTACCCTTATCTACCTTTTGTGTTACTTATTTAAAGAATTCAATAAGGTTGGTCCAGCATGATATTCCCTTTTGAAATTTATGTTGATTACTGTTTATTGTATTTTCAGTTTCTAGATGTTTTTCTATTACATTTTTGAATAAGAATTCTATTATCTGTCCTACCACCGACATTAAGCTAATTGGTCGATAGTTCTCTGGACTTGTTCTTTTTAAATATAGGAATCATATTAGCTGCCCGCCAGTGCTTTTTCTAATGAATATAGAAAATATCATACATGCAATAGCACCTCTCCAACTCTTCCCTAACTTCTTTGAATATGTGGCGATGCAATCCTCTGGACCAAGGGATTTATCCTCTCTAAGTTTGATTAATTTATCAATTATCTCTCCCTTTACTGTGAGTTTATTTTGTGTATCCCTCAGTGGCTCTTTTGTTATTTATGGGTCTGTAGAATAGTTTACTATTTATTTTGATATTTCTTGATAATTTAGTTTTGTAGTTTCTCTTTGCCTTCCTAATTTTTTTCCTTCTTTCCTAACCTTTGCATATTCCTTTTGTCATCCTCTCTCCTTCATTGTCTATGTACTTAGTGTATACTTCTCTCTTTAGTTTTAATTTTGGCCTTATTCTTTATTCATCCATGGTGGTGTTATGAACGCTGGACTTGGTAGCATGATTATGCTTTAAAAACTGTGATTTTTAATGTAGAGTAAGATGGACTCAGAGGAAACATGTGACCTCACACCAAGGCCAGAATTTTACATTGGGCAGGAGGCCAAAAGGTTGGGGGCGAGCCCACCTTCGCCAGGCCTGGGAGCCACCCTACGATTTTACGTGGCCCAGGCCCTTAATTGGTCTCGAGCAGGACTTCCTGCCAAGAGCATAAAGTTTTCCACTTTATTTTTCCTAGTTCTATTCTGATCCAATTAAAATGAGCTTTTCCCCCAATCTATTACTTTGGTCTTTGTCTTATGTGTGTCCTTCTCAATCTTTATCTTAAACCTTATTATATTGCGATTCCTATTGTCTTACTTCTCTTATCTGCTCTGGTTCTTTTCCCATTATTAGATCCAATAGTACTCCCTCTCATGTTGGGCTTTATACATACTGGATAAGAAGATACCTGCACACAGTGTAAAAACTCCATTCTCTGTATCCCTTTCTTTACCTTGTCTTGCCAGTTTATTTGGCAGTAGTCACAATCACCCATGATTATTATTTTATGTCCTTTCTCATTGTCACATATTTAGTTTCATATTTCTTCATCCACCTCCTTTCCACTATTAGATGGTCTATTGTATACCCCTATTAGCATGATCTATCCCTCCTCATCTTTAATTTTCAATCTACATTATCATCACCAAATTCCCAACTATCATCCTTGACAGTCATCATTGACCAGAAACTTAACTGCGCCAGTCACATAAATACCATGAGTACTTTCACTACACAGACTGCAGCAGATCAGATCACCACTTTCTCAAGGATAACTAAGAATGGACACTAAATGCTGGCCTTGCTAGTGACGCACAGATCCAAAGAATGAATATTTTTAAAAAATCTTGTCGGGGCACTTCTGCAGCTTTCACAGTTAAATGAATGCAACCATGGCAACACAAAACCATGTTCTGTCCTTGAAGAATCATTCATACATGGATTTTATATCTGACTCAGTGAAATCTGAACTCTGACTTTCATTAGAAATTTAATACAACAGCTGAAAATAGCAGCAGACACTGCTCCTCACTGAGATTGCAGTAGCTTCTTGCAGCTACACAACAGACACACACCGCATATAGAGGGTATAAAGTCAAAGTGCAATGCCTTCATCTAACAGACCACAGCACATTATAAAACATGAACACCATGGGATTCAGGTTTGCCACTTGCTTATCAGTTAGAACGAATACAGAAACGTTTGTACTTTACTATATTCCCAAAACTGTATTTTATAATGAACAAATCATCAAGCATGGAGAAAGACATTTTATAAAAGCATGGAAAAAATTTCATTGTGCCCATGTTTACTTTTAAGTCTATTGCAATAAAACTTTTACATTTCTAGATGAGAGGGATTTCCACTGTTCACTATTTTTGGTCAAATTACTAATGCATTCTTTAAACAGGTGTTTTGCAGAATGCAAATAGCAGAAATCTTCCCTCTAGGACCCTGTATAATCAAATTAGCTCCAATTTTCACTAGGGCCACCCTTCAGGAGGTACCTAATTAGGACATGTCCAAGCATCAATGTATAGAGAGGGTCTGCCTAATTCTTCTTCTTTGGGTGAGCTCCTGGTATAAATAACAGCAGTTAGTGACAACATGTTCCTTTGCATGTTGCAAGATAGCATATGATAGGCAAGAATTTGCTGTAGCATGGCATTTAACACCATCTACAACTAGACTTGCCTCTGCAGCCTTCAGCTCAAAAAAAATTTGCCTACATAGTTGCTGAAAGTACAAGCAGACAATAGCACAGCAAGGTAAATAGGGCATCAGGGACTTGAGTAAAGCACAACCAATAGGGTCTCTCCTTAACCAATGAGATTTAACGATTGGGAAATAAACAGCGGAAGAAATGGGGAGGGTGTATTAAAGGCGGTGAATTCAATGTCAAATTATGTAGAGAAAGAGAGAGGGAAAGAAAGGTTAGATTGAGAGAGAGAGAGAAAAGGAACAGAAATGAAGAGTAAGAAAAAAAAAATTTAAATGACATTTTTAAAATCTTCCTGAAAAATGCAAAATCTGAAGGAACGAGCCTTTGCCCTTTTTATAAGTGTTATTTTTTGGTGCCAGAGAGATTGATTGGCAGTCATGTTGTTAAAAGGATGTAATGGCAAGACTTATCTTTCTTGAGAGTTTAATGGGCAATTAATGGATAAATACAGCAAGATCCTCAAGAAAAAATATAGTGGCAAAGGATGAAGTGCCACTTTTGCGAAGCAATGGCAGAGTAGCACAACTCTCACTACAGTTTTTGGATTTTCACATTTAAATGCACAGCTGCTCCTCACCTGAAATTGCTGTACCATTTATCTATAAATAACTGACAGCGCTTTTAGCCTTGTCATTATTTTACAGAAAATTCTGGCCCATTAAAAAAATCCTGCACAATGTACTCTTGTTGAAGAAGTGACCATGGAAATACTGAGAAGGGACACCACTGACAAAGCAGGAGATGGGAAGAAGGCCTGGATCCAGCCCTAAATTAGTATTCATGTGAACCTTCTCCTCACCACATTTGCTCATTCTCTTACCGACATCAAAGTAGAGACTGAGGCATAATAGTGTCACATATTTTACGAAAAGCTATACTTGAAGGTTTTGCATAGGTCTGCCAGAAGAAGTCAGTGCCTTGTGATTCTGAACAAGACAACAATTCACAGTATGCAGCATCACTCCTTCAAATCTCCAAAGCAAAACATAGGCACATCTAACATGGGGAATTTCAAGACTGAAGTAGAGGAAAGTGCACTGAGTGATACACCGAGCAGAAGTGCGCAGGAGAAGGCAGCGGTGGCAGAGGTACAGTAAGAAACTGCTGTCTGAAGGCCAGCTCTTATCCATCTTTAGTTGGTCAGGCAATTGGTGCAGATTTTAGGGTACTTGGTTTTAAAAGATGAATGATTTCTCAGCATCAAATATTGCCACAGTTATTAGAGGCTGTTCCAAGCAACCTTCAACAGATGATAGCAATTATTGAGAAGTCCACTACTGCATTAGTTTGCAGAACCAGAAACCTTCAGTCCACTGGCAAACATGTGCTAGCTCCATGTACATCTACACCACAGCCTTCTTCACCCCCAGCAACCCTCCCTCACTTCCCTCAGCAGAGGTTATTAGGTCCATCATGTGAATGATCAAATAGCGGCAATAAAGGCCTTGGACATTTATCTGCAACATCCTCTCTCCTCTGTCTTGGATAGACATGGGGATCACATGGATAGATCTTCTGATTGACTAGCTCATCACTGCCATCAGATCTTCTGTCATGCATCACAGTGAGCATGATGAGTTGGTATCCAGCAGCAACATATGAATGGAATAGGCATGGACGATGGCACTATTTATCAGGATGCCAAAACATGTGGATCTCCTGGCCAACCTTATCCTATCGCTGTACATGTAACAAAAAAGTAGACCAAGTCAGGAAAGCTTCAAAATTGTAGAAGTGGCAGAGCCAGTAACTGGGCCATCTTAGGCTTCTGATTATAGAGGTCAACGGCAGCTCAATCCCACCACTATGGAAGCACATAGAAGAAGCACTAAAGTTATAGAGCACATCAGTCATGTGTTGTCACAAAAGAGAAGCAACAGGCTGCAAAGCAGCAGTAATACATACACACATATCACACTTGGGAGAATAAATTTTGTACTGAGATAATACTGTGTTCAGAGAATATTTTTGCATGATGTTTGACAATATATCAGCAGATGATAAGGGTCTATTTTTGGCTCTTCAGTAGTATGTCAAGGCAAAGAAAGTAAACGAATATTTGTTAAAAGCATCATGAAGATATAGGGAGAATTGTTCATGCAGTGGGTGGACGGGAAAAGCTTTTATCAATGAGAGCCTCATCCATGGTTCTAATGGCTAGCAAAGGTGTATCTTCAGCCTTTTCGATCTCAAGGGTAATTTATTAGTGCCTTTCATCGTTTCTTCCTCCAGGTACTCCATATTGATGCACTATAGGATGACATAGTCATGTTGCATGCAGCAGACTACTGTCAGGCCCTACTGTAGAACTCCCCCAAAACTGTCTTGGCAGCTACCTTTCTGCTTTAACATACCTCTGGTGTGTTTTATGATGACTCTGATAGATGATTTATCTCATTATAACTCTGCACAGCCAGTGTTGTTGTATAGCTATCTTTTAGGAATCTTGCACTTTCCTTTCTGGGTCAAATAATGGCCTGATCCTTGCAGACGGCAGTGCAGCAAGGGCGCCCACTGCTGGCCTTGAAGAAAGCTGCGCTGAGAGATCTAGCAATGTCTGTGGTGAGAACTTTACCTCTCTCAATGTGCAATTGTAGCGTTTTTTAATGGGGATTCCCAGTGTCGAGCTGCAGTGATATCATCAAGCTGTCCAAGCAGCCAATAACATTGAAGAATTCTCACAGACAGCCAACCATGAAGTGAAAAACACGAAGAATACAATCACTTTTTAAAAATTTTACAGAGAGCAAAAGAAAAATTGGGACAGACACGGGGGTTAATAAGGTAAAAACTGAAATATGAGCAAACATTAAAGTTTTTATAAACTATTTTTAAAAATCTAGTTCAAAAAATCTAGTAATTAACCATAATGGAGATATTGAAGAACAGTGCACAAATATAAAATTAATTTTTCAGGGCCAGATTGGTTGTTCAGCAATAGACTTGCAGGTTGATAGGTAAATTGGCCATTATAAATTGTCACTAGTATAGGTAGGTGATAGGGAAATATAGGGACAGGTGGGGATGTGGTAGGAATATGGGATTAGTATAAGATTAGTATAAATGGGTGGTTGATGTTCAGCACAGACTCGGTGGGCCGAAGGGCCTGTTTCAGTGCTGTATCTCTAATCATAATCTAATCAAGCTTTACTCAGATCATTGTTAAAAAAGTTACACCTCATCGAACAGGACTTAACTTTTT
Organism: Heterodontus francisci; assembly: GCF_036365525.1. Classification (NCBI taxonomy): domain Eukaryota; kingdom Metazoa; phylum Chordata; class Chondrichthyes; order Heterodontiformes; family Heterodontidae; genus Heterodontus; species Heterodontus francisci. Next base: position 51,251,977 of record NC_090394.1, read on the forward strand.
ATGGGGTTTTATGGGCGGCACAGTGGCGCAGTGGTTAGCACCGCAGCCTCACAGCTCCAGCGACCCTGGTTCAATTCTGGGTATTGCCTGTGTGGAGTTTGCAAGTTCTCCCTGTGTCTGCGTGGGTTTTCTCCAGGTGCTCTGGTTTCCTCCCACAAGCCAAAAGACTTGCAGGTTGCTAGGTAAATTGGACATTATAAATTGTGCCTAGTATAGGTAGGTGGAAGGGAAATATAGGGACAGGTGGGGATGTGGTAGGAATATGGGATTAGTGTAGGATTAGTATAAATGGGTGGTTGATGGTCGGCACAGACTCGGTGGGCCGAAGGGTCTGTTTCAGTGCTGTATCTCTAAACTAAACTAAACTAAACAGCGATATGAAAGTGGAAAAGGGGAAGTTCTCGCCAGATCAATTGATTTTGCTTATTGCCGGCTCTGGTGGCGGGTGGGGGTGCAGCCTATGGCGGAGCAGTGAACAACTGACCATAACTTCAGCACATCCGTATTAATCTGTACACGCTAAATCCTGAAGAGACAGTCAGATTCACAGGGGTAATGAGGATAATTTCTGACCATTTGCCATCAAAACCCTGGAAATTCCAGGCCATTGGGCGCATGCTGATTTGCTTTAAGATAAAGGTAGCATGGTACTTGCCTGGAGAGTAGGAATTTATCAGCATGATACTGTGCATAAATGAGTCTGCTTCTTCGAATGATTTACATATTGAAATGCTCAGAGCTACATCTAATATGCTGAACTGTAGCCTAACAAAGGTCTTTTATAAGTTCAATATTATCATCTTGCTTTTGAAAAAGGAGGAAGAGTAAGAAAGAGCGAGACAAAGAAAGAGAAAGTGACATAGGAACAGGAATAGGTACATTCAGCTCCTCTAGCCTGTTCTGCCATCGCTGATGTGTACCTCAATTCCATTTGTCCACTTTTGATCCATACCACTTGATACCCTTACCTAATAAAAACAATCTTTAGATATCAGTATTAAAAATTTCAATTGACTCAGCATCCACAGCCTTTTGGGAAAAGGAATTCCACATTTCCACTACCCTTTGAGTGAAAAAGTGCTTCCTAATTTCACTCCTGAATGGCCGAACTCTAGGTTTAATCCTGGTTCAGAATTCCCCCACCAGAGGAAATAGTTACTCTGTGCCTGTTCTATAAATGTTCTCATCGGGTTAACCACTTCAATTAGATCATCCCTCACTCATCCTTCTAAACGCAAGGATATACAACCCATGCTTACGCAGTCTGTCTTCATTATTTAATCCTGTAAACCCCGGTATAATTTTGATAAATGTAAATATATCTTTCCTAAGATGCAGTACCCAGAACTGAATGCAATATTTCAGATGGGGTTTGACCAAGGCTATGTATAACTGAAGCACAATTTCCTCTCCTTTGTATTCCAAAGCTCTTGAGATGAAGACTGATTTTTGATAAGGCTTTTTGATTTCTTTTTGTACTTATACACAAATCACTAAAATCTAGTGTACATGGGCATCCAAATCCCTTTGCTCTTCCAGTTTCTAGTCTCTCACCATTTAGAAAATATTCTGATTTGTCTTTCTTATATCTAAAATGGATAGCCTCAAGGTTCCCTACATTGAACTCCATTTGTCACAATTTTGCCCAGTCACTCAATCTGTCTATGCCTATTTATAATTTTTGGCTTCCTTTTACATAACCTAACTTTGTGTTATCTGAGAGTGAAGTGAGAAAAGAGAAAAAGGAGAGAGAAAAAAAGGAGAGAATGACATAAAATGAGAGAAAAACAAAGAAAGATATAAAGCTTCCAGAAAAACAGCAGCTGATATTCATATTCAACAATACTAACAATAAAAATGGCAACTTACATTTGTATAGCACCTTTAAAGTAGACAAAACATGCTGAGGCACTTAACAGCAGCAATATCAGACAAAAATGCAAGCAGAAACAAAGAAGGTGATAATTAGGACTGGACCTAAAGCTTGGTCAAATGTTTTAAGGAGAACATTTAAAGGTAAGGAGGTGAAAGGTTTTAGGAAGGAAATTCCAGGCAGGGGCCTTTGAGAACTTTGCAAATGTAGTGCATTAGTGACTATGGTGACATCAGGGAAAAATAGAAAAAATTCAAGCTAGAGGCACATCTGAATGTGTGAGGCATTCGCAACAAAACAGATGACTTAATAGCACAGACAGAAAATAATGGATTTGATCTTGTAGCCATCATAGATATGGGGTTGCAGAACGACCAAGGTTGTAAACTAAATATTCCAGGATACTTAACTTTTAGAAGAGATGGGCAAAATGGAAACGGGGTTAGCCCTAATAATAAAGGATGTGATAAAGACAGGAGAGAAAAAATTCTTAGCTTGAGAAATCAAGATGTAGAATCAGTTTGGGTGGAGCTAAGAAACAAAAAGGGCAAAAAGAAAACATTGGAGGGAGTAGTTTGTAGTCACCCTAAAAATAGTTACAGTGTGAGGCATAGTACAAACAGAAAGTTTCAGGTGCATGTAACAAGGGTAATACAGTCATCACAGGTTATTTTAATCTTCATGTAGACTGGGCAAACCAAATTTGCAGTAATAGTGTGGAGGAAGAGTTCATGAATACATTCAAAATATTTTCTAGATTAATATGCCAATGAACTAACTAGAAAATGGGATATTTTAGATCTAGTACTGTGCAAGGAGACAGGGGTAATTAATAACTGCTAAGGGAGAGTGATCATGATATTATAAACTCAATATAAAATTTTGTGAATGATTTAGTTGAGTCCAAAACTAGGGTCTTAAATGTGAACATAGGTATGAGGGGTGAGTTGGCTAAGGTAGATTGGGAAGCTAGATTAAAAGATATAATAGTAAATAAGCAATGGCAAACATTTAAAGAGATAATTCATAATTCGCAAAGAATACACATTCCCTTAAGAAATAAAATAAAAAAATTCACGGGGAAAGTGATCAAACAGTGGCTAACAAGAGAAGTTAGCAGTAGATTAAAGGAAGAGGCTTATAATATTGTGAAAAAGCATAGCAATGCTGAGGATTGGGAAGATTTTAGAATTCAGCAAAAGGATGACCAAGAAATTAAGAAAGGGAAAATAAGAGAGTAAACTAGCAAGAGACATAAATAGAGGTTGTAAAAGATTCTATAGGTATGTAAAAAAGAAGAGATAAGCGAAAGTAAATGTGAGTCCTTTACAGGCAGAGACAAGAGAAATTATAACGGGGAATAAGGAGATGGCAGAGACATTAAACAAATTCTTTGTATCTGACTTCACATTAGAAGACACAAAAAGCATTCCGGCAATAGTGGGGAATCAATGATCTAGTGAGAATGAGGAACTTAAAGAAATTAGTATTTGCAAATAAGTAGTACTGGAAAAATTAATGGAACTAAAAGCCAACAAATCCCTGGACCTGGTGGCCTACATCCTAAGGTTTTAAAAGAGATAGCTACAGAGATAGTGGATGCATTGGTTTTGATCTTCCAGAATTCCCTTGGTTCTAAAACAGCACCCACGGATTGGAAGGTAACAAACATAACCCTGCTAATCAAGAAAGAAGGGAGAGAGAAAACAGGGAACTGTACGTCAGTTGGCCTGACATCCGTAGTAGGAAAATACTACAATTTATTATTAGGGATGAGGTAACAGGACACTTAGAAAATTATAATATTATTAGGCAGAGCAAACACGAATTTATGAAAGGGAATTTCTGTTCTCATTTCTCTTCCTGATTTCAAACTGGTTATCAGGATTTTCCAATCACTTTGCAGCTGGTATTTGTTCTATAGTATGCAATTAACTCAACTGCAGCTCAAGCTGAAAGGGTATTCTGGTGGAGTGCCTGTTCATTGTGGATGCCATCCTACTTTCAGACCACCAATGAGATTAAAAAATTTTTAAAATTGTTCATGGGATGTGGGTATCGCTGGCAAGACCAGCATTTGTTGCTCATCCCTAAGTTCCCTTGAGAAAGTGGTGGTGGCTTTTTTGAACTGCTGCAGTCCATGTGGTATAGGTACACCAACAGTGCAATGCTGGGTGGTCTGACCAGCTAAATTCTTATTTGACTTTTTTGTAGCAGTTTGCTACAACTGAGTGGTTTGCTAAGCCATTTCAGAGGGCAGTTAAGAGTCGACTATATTGCTGTGGGTCTGGAGTCGCATGTAGGCCAGACTTGGTAAGGACTGCAGATTTCAAATGACATTCGATGATCAGATGGGCATTTACAACAATATGGTAGATTCATGGTCACTATTACTGACACTAGCTTTTTATTCCATATTTATTCATTAATTGAATTTAAATTCCCCCAGCTGCCGTGGTGGGATTTGAACTCATTTTTCCGGGGCATTAGTCCAGGCCTCTGGATTACTAGTCCAATTCTTTTCAATTAAAAGGTACTATGCAACAGTGACGAACAGACCCAGTTTGACTGGACTAATTAGTGGTGACAGATAAACAGATGGAATGATAAATTAGTTGCAGATTTGTCTTAGAATATTACCCTCTGGAAATCTGTTAAGGTTATCTTATACAATGCACTAAGGTTCAAGGCTTGATACAAACTCACGTTACCTTTAGATTCCTGTTCAGCCCAAAATGTAATTATTTTTCTTTTTAAACCTCTGTTCTCTTCCCTCAGTTCTTTTTGCCACTGCCGCAGCTCTTGTATTTCTGAAGCACAACGTACCTGCCACAACACAATCAGATACATTAAAATACATGGGAAAATTAGTTGAAGTTTTGTTTTATCTTTCATCACCTGCCTTATTTCAGGGTTAGTTGAAAGAAAACTGATTAAAACAGCTCTGATGTTCTGTGGTTTTGTTTTATAATGTTGTTTAATTTAGAACACATACTTCAATAGCATAAGAGGTCACACGTTATAAGAACATAGGAACAGGAGAAGGCCATTTAACTTCTCAAGCCTGTTCCACCACTCAATGAAATCATGGCTGATCTGCGACCTAAATCCATATATCCTCTTTTGCCCCATATCCCTAATAGCTTCGGTTAACAAAAATCTATCATTCTCAAATTTAAACTTAACAATTGATCTTGCATCAATGCTGTTTATCGAAGAAGGTTCTAAACTTCTGCCACCCTTTGCATGTAGAAGTACTTCCTAATTTCGCTCCTGAAAGGTCTGGTTCTAATTTTTAAACTCTGTCCACTAGTGCTAGACTCCCCAACCAGTGGAAATAGTTTCTCTGTATCTACCCTATCTGTTCCCCTTAATATCCTGAAAACATATATCAAATCACCCCTTAACATTCTAAATTCCAGGGAATACAACCCCATGTTGTGTAATCTCTCCTCATAATTTAACCGTGGAGTCCAGTTATCATTCTGCTAAATCTATGCTGCACTCTCTGAAAGGCCAATATATCCTTCCTAGGGTGTGGTGTCCAGAACTGTTCACAGGTGTGATCTAACCAGGGCTTTGTATAGCTGAAGCATGACTTATAGCCCCTTATATTTTAGTCCTCCAGATATAAAGGCCAGCATTCCAATAGCCTTTTTGATTATTTTCTGTACCTTTTCATGACATTTTAATGATTTATGTACCTGGACCCCCAAGTCGCTTTGGTCCTCCACTGTTTCTAGCTTTTCACCATTTAGAAAGTACCCTGTTCTATCCTTTTTAGGTCCAAAGTGGATGACCTCACATTTGCCTACATTGAAATCGATTCACCACAGTTTTACTCATTCACTTAATCTATCAATACCTCTATGTAATGTTACATTTCTATCTACACTGCTTAAAATGCCATGTACCTTTGGGTCATTGGCAAATTTGCATATGTGGCTTTCTGTTCCATTATTTAAGTAATCAATAAACAAATATGCTTAAAAATTGAGGCCCCAACACTGATCCTTGCGAGACACCACTAGTCACATTCTGCCTATTAGAACATCTGCCCATTATCCTACTCCCTGTCTCCTGCCACCCAGCAAATTTCCTAACCAGGCCAATAATTTGCCTTCAATTCCATGAGCTTCAACTTTAGCTTACAGTCTCTTACGAGGGACTTTATCAAATACTTTTTGGAAGTCCATATAAATAATATCCAATGGACAGTTCCTTGTCCGCTACTTCAGTGACATCTTCCAAAAATTAAATCAGGTCCATCAGGCATGACCTATGCTTTACAAATCCACTATCTGATCAGCTGATAATTTTCAAGATGTTCGGTTACCCTATCCTTAATTATAGACTCTAGTAATTTCCCAACAACAGATGTTAAGCTAACTGGTCTACAATTCTTTGGTTTCCCTCTCTGACCTTTATTAAATGGCAAGTGACGTGCAATTTTCCAATCTAAAGGAACAGTTCCTGAATCGAGAGAACTTTGGAAGATTATAGTTAGGGCATCTACAATGTTTTCACCTACTTCCTTTCAAACCCGGAGATGAAAACCATCTGGTCCTGGTGATTTGTCACTCTTTATAGCCATTATTTTCTTCATTACTGTTATTTTGTTAGAATGTTATAGATTCCTAGACATTGTAGTATGGTGAGGGAAGAAAGGTGGTTGGAAGACAGGAAATGTATAACATATTCTACATGATACATAAATAGTTAGGGATCCAAGTATAACATTCACCATTAGACAGTTACAAAAATAATTTAAAAGGCTAATGGAATGTAGGCCTTTATCTCAAGGGGATTGGAATACAAAGGGGTGGAAACTATTGTCTAGTTATATAAAGTGGTGGTTAGGCTTCATTTTGAACACTGTTTATTTCTGGACAGCACACCTCAGGAAGGATATACTGACCTTGGACAGGGTGCAGCATGGATTCACCAGAATGAGATGAGAGTTAAAAGGGTTAAATTATGAGGATCGATTGTATAGACTAGACTTGTATTTTCTTAAATATAGAAGATTAAGGGATGATCCAATTGAAGTGTTGAGGATAATTAAAGGAATCGATAGTGTGGATATAAAAAAAAAACTATTTCCTCTGGTGGGGAAGAGGCCTATTCCTTAAAATTAGAACTAGACCATGCAGGGGTGATGTCAGGAAGCACTTTTTTAACACAATAGTGGAAATCTGGAACTCTCTCCTCAAAAAGCTGTTGAAGCTAGGTCAATTGAACACTTCAAAACGAAGATTGATAGGTTTTGTTCGGCAAATGTATTAAGGGTTACAGAACAAAGGCTGGTAGATGGAGTTAAGATATAGCTCAGCTACGATCTAATTGAATGACAGAACAGACTCAAGGGGCTGAATGGCCTACTTCTGTTCCTATGTCGCAATGTTCCCATGAGAATGGGTAAATTTAACTCCAGTGAATATTCAGACCTCTGTTAGTGTAAGAAATGAAATTAACTGCCCAAATAATAACTCATAACTGAAGTACACAAAAAAAATTCTGCTGTCTTGAGATAGTCAATTATTATTCAACCCCTGATGTGCAACTTTATTTTCAATTGCTGTATAAGAGGTAACATAATAATGTGGTATTCTAAATGGGCTATTTCACAGATTGGTAAAATAATCATGAGGTTTTGAATAGTCATTGAGCAGAGGCTAAGCACTTCCTCTTTGGAGGGAAAATCAGAGCTCAATCACGCTGGGTCACTTGCACATAACTCAGGCTTCATGACACCCTAATAACTAACGTTTCACAACAGCCTCTTTTATGATGATGACTGGAACTGCTGAAGCACAGCTTCCTATAACATATACAAACAAAAAAAAAACAGAATTTGCATCAGCGCACTTTCCTGAGGGACAGCACCATTGGGGCATTTGCCACTCATGGGACCAAGCTCCTGAGAATGCTGCTGGAGCATAGACTTAACATTGTGCATCTCTGCCCATATTTCCAATTGACTGTGCTTCTTCTGTAGGTGTTCTGGGCCTGTAGGACCAAGGAAATCTGATCGAATGTCTAATTTTTAACAAAATATGAATGTTGTACAGCAAATGTTAACTTAAGACAATTTATGAATTTGGAAAAGTAAGGGCTGTTTTTCTTTTAAAATATAACAATTTGTGAAAGACAATCTTGGGTTTCAAAAATCTCCATGATATAAACCCAACTGCTGAGAACTGAAACAGGATAAATTGTAAAGACCTTCAGGTGAAGTTCAAACAGAAACCTCATTGCAGAAAGGACATTCAGTACACTGCAGTTATTTCAATGTCACAATCCAGTTATGTAATTCTCTGAATGGGGAGGTTGTCAGCCTTAGGATAGTTTCAAGCTGCCCTAAAAAGATAGAGCCATGCATTCTGTATCACATTGTATTATTCACTACAGCACGTGATTTTCATTCTAAGCAGTCTGTTTTTTTCATATGTTTAACTCACTATATTCTTTGCCTTACTGCATTGCTTAAATTATTTGTACATGTCCAATTACACTGTGTACATTTTATTTACATCTACAATACTTCACATTTCATTTCTCTGCTTCTCCTAATACATATATTAACTAAACTGGAGTTATTAAACTGTTTTTTCCTGGCATTGATAATTGGGTTACATTTATGCCTTCTATTTAAAGATTAGTGGCAGTCAGTATCACTGGACATTAATCTTGCCTTCACATTCATGCACAATCGTATTCTATTTTTAATGCATTAAAAATGCTCATTCAAAAACACAATTTAGGTATCTCATCAGGTTGTTAGCTTTTTAGAATGTGCAATTTAAAGAATATACAGTAAATGTTACTATTGTCTTACTTACTTCTTACAATTAGTGGTTACAAGTATATAGCTTTCCATATTAGAATAATTTTATTTCATAACAGCTCAAATAATTTAATTTGTCTGAGATACATGTAATTTCTCTTGAATATCTTCAATAAATAACTGACAATAGCAGAGAGTAAAAAGAACTCCAAAAAACAAAAGGTTACAAAACAGGCTATGACCATCTAAAATTTTATTTTTTGTGAAATTGCTAAACCTTTACAGCATCAATGGTTATAGGGTCTACAAGATGTTCAAATATAAAAACAAAAACAAGTTAACAAAGTTAACCGTTACAATGAGACATTACTATAAGTCATTTGAGGTGATCAGATAGCAATCATTCCTCCCCTCCAGTAAAAAGTCTGCTTTGCATCTTTTATAGACTGACTTTGTTAATATTTTATTTTACTCATTCTTTCATCCACACAAGCTCCAGATGTGAAGATGGACAGTCCACTCCAGGGACATCTTGAGGTCATCAGTAACACTGGCCTGGATTTTGGCCTGGAGACAAGTTCTGTGCAGGGGTATTTAGATGGTGGGAGGGGGGAGGGGGGGGGCGTGGGGAGAGAGGGTGCTGTTGTGACATTGGGAATCCTGAAAGAATGGGTTTCCCGAATGTCCTGCAGAATTTAACTGCAGGGGTTCTTTAAATGGGTTCCTCACCAAAAGGCAGCCTGATTGATAGGCTGGCGGCCTTTCAGGTGGGAAGCCTGCTTCACAGGGCTGAAGCCTAAGACAGCAAGTAGTTGTACTGGGGGAGTGAGATAGATCACAATGGGGGTCTAAATCATGGGAAGGGGGCTCCTATTGTGGTTGGGGGGTCCTAATCGCAGGGCGAGGGTTGGATTGTGGTCCAGGGGGTCTGATGGTGGTTTTGGTGGGGTTGGGGGGAGGACTGACAGATCGTTGAGGGGGGGTGGTGGGCGGGGAAGGGGTTTGTTGGCTGTTGAGGAAGCACTCCTTCTCCTTCTGGCACAGATGTAGTGCTTTAAAGGCACTTAACTCATGTGTTCAGCCCTTCTTGCCTCCTTTAAGCTGCCGAGTTTCCGCGGCCAGAGAAACCCAAAGCAGGCAGTATCATTATAATATTTAAATGATCAACCCGCTTCCCACAAGCAGGTTGGTTGCCTACTCCTCATCACGCCTCCGTCAAAACCGGAAGGAAGCATGTTCAAAATGGGTTGGGGTCCTCTCTTCAGATTTTTTGCATTTTTACCCCAACCCACCTGTTTTTGGAAGTTGGAAGATTCAAACCATTATTTTGGTTATTTGGAGAAGCACTTGTGCAACAAGGGGAAGCCCAAGTGCAAAAGTCTGTTGAGTCTGAGATTCAAACTCCAATATCCTCATCAAAGCGGAAGTATTGCTGCAATTTAGTCAATGTTTATCTTATTTTAATTAGGCCAAGATTTCTTTGATGCAATATGATCAGCTGATGATTTCCTACTTAAAAAAAAGCATAATTGATGTGTAACTCATTCAGTTCATTCCCATTACAGAATTTTTGATTGACGAATAAATAGTTAACTATTTGCTCCTAATCCAACAATAAAATTATCCTAATTATTCATATTGACACTGAATATTTTCTATCATTTGTAAACTCAATCTAAAGACAAGATAAATTATATCTTTTGCGCTACCTTCATGCAAAAAGTAAATAATTGTTGATGTTTTGCATATACTTAAATTTAATTTGTTTTCAGAATGATTTTGCCTTTGTGTAAGTGCGTAGCCTTTCTGAAGCTTTGTATATTCCCTTTACTTTTTTTAACTTGTACAGTCAATACAGATGTTAAAAACTAAGCTTTAAACATAAATAGAAAGTGAAGACCTTGGACTAATTTTTGCCTGAATGCAAGTGTGTGACCTTCATGTACCTTTGTTATTTAATAGCATGAATTTCAAGGTGAAAGCTTTACAGCTCTAGGAGGCCAGACCTTTACTATTAAGAGCCTACCTTGTTATTTTACTTGCCAACTGTCGACAAAATAATGGTGAACCAGGTTTCTACCCAGTTTTAATGGTATCGAGCTAAAAGCACAATTTTTTCTTTTTATTAAAGAAAAAAGGAATTTAAAAGAAATCATTCTAAGCACATGAAATAGTAATCTATCTCACTTTTACATGCACCCTACAAACACCCATTTCTCCAGGTAAAGTAAAAATTACTTCTAAGAGTGCTTGCTTACATAAATTGTGGAGTTTTAGTTTAGGTTCCCTTGCATTGATCTTATTTACCCCAATTTTTGCCTCAGTTTAGCCATGGTGTCAGTCTTTAATTTGGCAGGAAATCCTGAGAGAATTCCCCAGTATTTATCCAATCCAAATGCTCCTGACATATGAAGCGTCAATCGTCCAATGATTAAACATGGTAAAATCTATGCCAAAGAATGCTGATGATCAGGTGCCCAGATGTTACCTGGTTCCCAAGTACCTTTCACCACATACCTTGAAGTCCACTTCGGGTATTCATCACTGTGTGTAACTTGCCAAAACCAGTCCAAAATTTGCCTAACCTCAGATTAAATCTGTCACATTGCCTTGCTTTAATTTGAAGTAGTTCTCCAAATATACTTCTTATCATAAAAGATTGATAGGTTTATAGATTTATTTTGAGATTGTCCCCAAGTCATCTCTATTCAAAGCTGCAAAAGTTCAAGTTTCTCCTCATCATCCTTATAAGTTAGGACTAATTCAGTCTAATAGCTCCTCTCTGCATCAAAACAGGGCCCAACCGTATCCTTTACATTTCTGTATCCAAACTGAGTGCAGAACTCAAATTGTGCTGCGACGACAGCTCTGAACAATTTAGTATGTCATCCTAAGGTTCCGAACTGCATTGATCCATCTATATTGTCCATCATTCCACTTGCTTTGTAGATAGCAGATTCAGACACTATGAAGCAGCAAAGTGGCAAGCCTAGTAGCAATACAATATCTTTATCACCTTTTATGAATCATTTTTCAAGTAATTTTAATTACACTGATAGACACTAAACACCAATATAACAATTATAGATTATATGGAATTTTAATTTTAGCCACAATTTAAAAAATGACAACGCTGCGCACACCCTGCAATGGAATTAGTTACCACAAAAGTATTCTATAGACAGTATTTAAAGGGACATTCAGAAAGAAAGGAGAAAGAACTTGCATTTATACAATGCCCTCCATGACCTCAGGACATCCCAAAAGGCTTTCCAGCTAATTAAATACTTTTAAAATTGTAGTCAGTGTTATATTGTAGGAAATGCGGCAGCCACTTTGCGCACAGCACGTTCCAAAAACAGCCTTGAGATAATGACCAGATAATAGATTGTAGTGATGTTGATCAAGTGACAAATATAGGCCAGGAGATGGGCACTTCAATGTAGAAATACAAATGGTCCATCTCTACATAATATTAAATTACCTAAAGGTGAAAGTAAGTGCAATGCATGTAACCCAAAGTGTGAGGAAATTGAGCAAAACACATCCACATTTTAAATCTCAAGAGGTTAATGATTAAACAATACAAAGAAAAGGATAGTACCTGGTAACCTCTCCAGAAAGACTGAATTATAAGTGCAGCTTCATCTTCTGACAGCAAGAGAGACAGAGGAATTGGTGGTCTAGGGCTGAAAGAAAAACAATATGAATCTGCATTTATTTATAAAATATTAATAATTTGCTTTCCGCTTTATTTTATGCAATCTTTCCCTAACAAGGAAATAACAAATTCAAGGAGAACAGGATAAAGAAAACTGGGGAGAAACAAAATATCGATACAGAATTTAACCTAAGATGGGCGGCGCAGTGGTGCAGTGGTTAGCACCGCAGCCTCACAGCTCCAGCGACCCGGGTTCAGTTCTGGGTACTGCCTGTGTGGAGTTTGCAAGTTCTCCCTGTGACCGCGTGGGTTTCCGCCGGGTGCTCCGGTTTCCTCCCACCACCAAAGACTTGCAGGTTGATAGGTAAATTGGCCATTGTAAATTGCCCATAGTGTAGGTAGCAGAATGGTAGGGAATATGGGATTAATGTAGGATTAGTATAAATGGGTGGTTGATGGTCAGCACAGATTTGGTGGGCCGAAGGGCCTGTTTCAGTGCTGTATGACTCGACTCTATGATTCAGTTGCATCTGGACTGATTAAATAGGAATTACAGATAGTAGAAATTAATTATTGTTCTAAGAGTCTATCAAATTTTTGTAACTCTTCATTTATGAAGTTTTGAAGTAAAGTCAGCAGGACAAGACAAGAAACCAATATAATCTTGTACAATGAACAAAGTAAACAACAATCACATGATAAAGGCTTTGATGGGTCCATAAGCTAACACACTTCATTTTCCTCACTGGAGCAAAAAAAAGGAAATTGCTATGTAGAGGCACTTTACCAGGCCACATTGATTAGCAAACATGGTACATTTGATCAGAAGCATTTTGGGAGCAGTTCAGCAGAAAAAATAGCCCACTTTTCCCTTCATTTGACCTCAGTAGAGTTTATAATGGCAGAAAATAAAAACAACAAAGAAGGAACTCTTCAAAAGGATGAGGCCCATAAACCATCCAATCGAACGGGAGATGGGGGAGGGAAGAAAGGAATTAAATTAATGTTCCCTCTTATCCCCTTCTTAGGAAGTCTCTCTGTCGAGTGCCGAAGACCCATCTACATTACACAAGGTCTGCAGTTTCCATGCACATTAGTCTAAGCCAGATAGCGCAGTCATTTTTTAATGCTAAGACAATTTTAATTTTCAAATAATTTGATTTAAGCAGTATATACCAGTATGCTAGACCTCCTACTCTATCCTCATTTCTGTAAAACCACAGTGATGCTATGTTCCTCAACATACCTTGCACACTGCTGCTAAACAGCAGCTGTATACTTCCAAACTGGTACATCTTTTCCACCATCTTACTGATTAGACTGAGCTTTTAAAAAAGTAAGCACATAGAAAAATATCAAGGCCACTCATTTTCAGTTTTCACAAAATACTGGGAAAATCCATGAACGTCATGAACGAAAAACAAAATTTGACTTATTCATCGTCTATAAATCAGTGGCCCTGGTAATACATTGTGTGTCACATAGTACAACACCCCTGTTCCAAAACAGCACATCTTCCAATTCATTACAAGCAATTCTGCGAGGTCTGGTATTATATGGTTGTCAGATAGTATAGATTTTAGTGGAGACATTCAGCACAAGATCTCCAAATAGCTCTCTTATTTCCTAGACTTCAAAATGACTTGCTTATTTGATTAACCATAGAAAGATTACAGCACAGAAGGTCGTCATTCAGCCCGTTGTGTCCGCGCCGGCCAAAATAACTAGCCGCCCAATCTAATCCCATCTTCCAGCACCTGGTCCATAGCCTTGCCGGTTACAGCACTTCAGGTGCATGTCCAGGTACCTTTTCAAAGAATTGAGGGTTTCTGTCTCCACCACCATTCCTGGCAGTGAATTCCAAACACCCACCTCCCTCTGGGTGAAAAAGTTTTTCCTCATGTCCCCTCTAATCCTTCTACCAATCACCTTAAATCTGTGCCCCCTGATAATTGACCTCTCCGCTAGGGGAAACAGGTCCTTCCTGTTTACACTATCTTTCTCTTTTTTTGGCCTCCTTGTCTCAAGAGACAATGGGTAAGCACCTAGAGGTAGTCAGTGGTTTGTGGAGCAGTGCCTGGAGTGGCTATAAAGGCCACTTCTAGAGTGACAGACTCTGCCAAAGGCATTGCAGATAAAATTCGTTGTCGGGGCTGTTACACAATTGGCTCTCTCCTTGCACATCTGTCTTTTGTACTGCCAACAGCAGGAAACAGAGTCTTCGACTCGCCACTCTTTAGCGTCACCTTTATGACTGTCCACCAGCTCTGGCGATCACTGGCAACTGATTCCCACGACTTGTGGTCAACATCACAGGACTTCATGTCGTGTGCGCAGACGTCTTTAAAGCGGACGGCCGGTGGGTCTGATACCGGTGACGAGCTCGCTGTACAATGCATCCTTGGGGATCGTGCCATCTTCCATGCGGCTCACATGGCCAAGCCATCTCAAGTGCTGCTGGCTCAGTAGGGTGTATATGCTGGGGATGTTGGCTGCCTCGAGGACTTCTGCGTTGGAGATACAGTCCTGTCACCTGATGCCAAGGATTCTCCGGAGGCAGCGAAGATGGAATGAGTTGAGACGTCGCTCTTGGCTGACATACGTTGTCCAGGCCTCGCTGCCGTAGAGCAAGGTACTGAGGACACAGGCTTGAAACCATTGGACTTTTGTGTTCTGTGTCAGTGCGCCAATTTCCCACACCCTCTTGGCCAGTCTGGACATAGCAGTGGATGCCTTTCCCATACATTTGTTAATTTCTGCATCGAGAGACAGGTTACTGATGATAGTTGAGCCTAGGTAGGTGAACTCTTGAACCACTTCCAGAGTGTGGTCACCAATATTGATGGATGGAGCATTTCTGACGTCCTGTCCCATGATGTTCGTTTTCCTGATGCTGATGGTTAGGCCAAATTTGTTGCAGGCAGCCGCAATCCTGTCAATGAGTCTCTGCAGACACTCTTCTGTGTGGGTGTTAGTGCAGCATCATCAGCAAAGAAGAGTTCCCTGATGAGGACTTTCCATACTTTGGTCTTCGTCCTAAGAAGGGCAAGGTTGAACAACCTGCCATCTGATCTTGTGTGGAGGAAAATTCCTTCTTCTGAAGACTTGAACGCATGTGACAGCAGCAGGGAGAAGAAGATCCCAAACAGTGTAGGTGCAAGAACACAGCCCTGTTTCACGCCACTCAGGATAGGAAAGGGGTCTGATGAGGCACCGCTATGCTGAATTGTGCCTTTCATATTGTCATGGAATGAGGTGATGATACTTAGTAGCTTTGGTGGACATCCGATCTTTGCTAGTAGTCTGAAGAGACCACGTCGGCTGATGAGGTCAAAGGCTTCGATGAGATCTATGAAAGCAACATAGAGGGGCATCTGTCTACTCTATCTAGGCCCCTCATAATTTTGTACACCTCAATTAAGTTACGCCTCAGCTTCTCTGTTCTAAGGAAAACAACCCTAGCCTATCAAATCTTTCCTCATAGCTGCAAATTTCGAGCCCTGGCAACATTCTTGTAAATCTCCTCTGTACTCTCTCCAGAGCAATTATATCCTTTCTCTAATGTGGTGACCAGAACTGTACGCAATACTCCAACTGTGGCCTAACCAGCGTTTTATACAGTTCCAGCATTACATCCCTGCTTTTGAATTCTATACCTCAGCCAATAAAGGAAAGCATTCCATATGCCTTCTTCACCACTCTATCTACCTGTCCTGCCACATTGACACAAAACTCATCATTTACGGCTTAAATAGGACACAATGACCTTCTGGAGTAACTTAAAATAAAAATCCTTGTGACCTATAATACTTTGCATAACATACAAGAGCTCAATTATAAGTCTATGTTGCAGTCAAAAGGAATTTCTCCCCCTGGGGAGTTGTATGACTGCACCAGTCAGATTTAATCATCAAAATGGCCAAGGCCAATCTCCCCAAAATCAACTAAAACAACAAATCCAACAGCTGTCCCAAAAATTGCTAGCAATCCTAAAAGGTGATGAAAATGAAGCTGCAGAATGTACGTGCATCTTGAACTGCTCTTCTCTTAATTGGTTGTAAATTCAAGATTTTAGTTATTAAGAAAATTCACTTTAGCAATTATGACATACATTTGCTCAAACCTTTCCAAGTTAGACGACACTCACTAGAGTCACTGAAATAAAATCATGGTTAGTAAGGACTTTAGTGTTAAGATCAGCTGGCCGACCTGAATAAGATTGGCAGTGACACAGAAAGTGTGATCTGCAGCTGGAGATAACAGAAATTCCCACTTTCCCACAGGTTATGGCTCGTAGCAAGGGTACATAATAAAGGGGTAGTTGGCAACTCAACAATGCTCCTTTAGATAGGTTATTTGGATGACAAACTATATACTAATGATGACCACTGAAGATTGAGACCTACATTTAGACAAGAAATCCATTTAAAATCCCTCACCCACCTCAAAATCCCCACTTAACAAGTTTTATTCTGCTTATGTAAATAGAGTAGCATAAGTTGTTTAACAGTAAGTAAATTATGAATGGAATGAAGGAAGCAGCATGCATTGCTAAAGGAGTACCTGCCAATGTTAAATTCTGTCTCATCAAGGTAATTCAGTTCAGCAATCACATTGATTAGATATGTATATAATATTGTAGCACAAAAGAAAACAATATGGATAACCAGTCCACTTCTGATTATGTTACTTCTACAACGGTTTATCCAGGGTTATGATATGTTATGGAGTAACACTGCATGTCCTCCAGGGCAATATCAGGATCCAACTTAATGCCTCAGATAATGTGCATCAGTCCTGCAGTTTATATTTAGCCTACTCATTTGAGTACAGCTCCTTGGATCTAAAACCATGTTCTGGTAAGTACAAGATGAGCTGATAATTTTACACTGTCCGTACATACTGTCACACACATTGGAAGTGCGATGTTACGACATTCATGGGATAACTCTGAAGAGTTATGAAAAAAACAGACTTTGTCTTTTTAAAAAATGAACTTTTATTTTAAAAAGTGAACAATGGTCCAAAATGGCTACCGACGAAAATAGGGGATTAGCCTTTTGTGTATTCAAACAGTCTGATGAAAGACAAAGGACAAATCTTCAAAACCAAAAGATGTTAATGAAACCCATCTACACCTTCCTAAAAACATTCCAGAATTGAATGTCTTCTTCCAAAACAAAGGATGTGTGAAGTAACCATGGGCCATTGTGTGATCGCGGTGAGAAAGAATCCAGAGTGACTCCTAACAGGAAGTGAGAGGTACTTTAAAACAAAGACAGCCATAGAGAGCGAGAGCAACAGATTGACCCAGAAGATGAAGCTACTTGAAACAGCTGGCATTCCAGCAAGCCAGAAAGCACCTGCCCTGCTGAAAAAAATCTGACATAGAGTTAGAGAGCTATACAGCACAAAAACAGGCCCGTCAGCCCATTGTGTCTGTGCTGGCCATCAAGCACCTAACTATTCTAGTCCCATTTTCCAGCACTTGGCCCATAGCCTTGTATGCTATGGCGTTTCAAGTGCTCATCTAAATACTTCTTAAATGTTGTGAGGGTTCCTGCCTCCACCACCCCTTCAGGCAGTGTATTCCAGATTCCAACCACCCTCTGGGTGAAAACATTTTTCCTCAAATCCCCTCTAAACCTCCTGCCCCTTACTTTAAATCTATGTCCCCTGGTTATTGACCCTTCTGCTAAGGGAAAAAGTCTCTTCCCATCTCTGCCCCTCATAATTTTGTATACCTCAATCATGTCCCCCCTAATCCTCCTCTGTTCTAAGGAAAACAACCCCAGCCTTTTCAGTCTCTCTTCATAGCTGAAATGCTCCAACCCAGGCAACATCCTGGTGAGTCTCCTCTGCACCCTCTCCAGTGCAATCACATCCTTCCTACAGTGTGGTGACCAGAACTGTACACAGTACTCCAGCTGTGGCCTAACTAGCATTTTATACAGCTCCATCATAACCTCCCTGCTCTTATATTCTACGCCTCGGCTAATAAAGGCAAGTATCCCATATGCCTTCCTAACCACCTTATCTACCTGTGCTGCTGCCTTCAGTGATCTATGGACAAGTATACCAAGGCCCCTCTGACCTTCTGTACTTCCTAGGGTCCTACCATCCATTGTATATTCCCTTGCCTTGTTATTCCTCCCAAAATGCATCACCTCATACTTCTCAGGATTAAATTCCATTTGTCACAGCTCCGCCCATCTTACCAGCCCATCTATATCGTCCTGTAATCTAAGGCTTTCCTCCGCACTATTTACGACACCACCAATTTTCATGTCATCTGCAAACTTACTGATCATACCTCCTATATTCATGTCTAAATCTAATGTACACTACAAACAGCAAGGGTCCCAGCACCGATCCCTGTGGTACACCACTGGTCACAGGCTTCCAATCATAAAAACAACCCTCAACCATTACCCTCTGTTTCCTGCCACGAAGCCAACTTTGGATCCAATTTGCCAAATTGCCCTGGATCCCATGGGCTCTTACTTTCTTAACCAATCTCCCATGAGGGATCTTATCAAAAGCCTTAGTGAAGTCCAGGTAGCCTACATCAACTGCCTTACCCTCATCTACACATCTAGTCACCTCCTCGAAAAATTCAATCAAGTTAGTTAGACACGATCTCCCCCTGACAAAGCTGTGCTGACTATCCCTGATTATTCCCTGCCTCTCCAAGTGGAGATTAATCCTGTCCCTCAGAATTTTTTCCAATAGTTTCCCAACCACCGGTGTTCGACTTACCAGACTGTAATTACCTGGTCTATCCTTCTTGAGTAATGGTACCACATTCGCTGTCCTCCAGTCCTCTGGCACCTCTCCCATGGCCAGAGAGGATCTGAAAATTTGTTAGAGCCCCTACTATCACCTCCCTTTCCTCACATAACAGCCTGGGATACATCTCATCTGGGCCTGGGAATTTATCCACTTTTAAGCCAGCTAAAATATCTAATACTTCCTCCCTTTCAATGTTAATATGTTCAAGTATATTGCAATGCCCCTCCCTGATCTCTACACCTACACTGTCGTTCTCCACAGTGAAAACAGATGAAAAATAATCATTTAAAACCTCACCCATGTCCTCCGGATCCACACACAGAATGCCACTTTGGTCCCTAATGGGCCCTACTCTTTCCCTGGTTATCCTCTTGCCCTTAATATACATAAAACGCCTTAGGATTTTCCTTTATCTTGCCCACCAATGTTTTTTCATGTCTCCTCTTCGCTCTCCTAATTACTTTTTTTTTAAGTATCCCCCTACACTTTCTATACTCTAATGCTTCCGCTGTTTTCAGCGCTCCGAATCTGCCATAAGCCTCCTTTTTTTTCCTGATCCAATCCTCTATATCCCTTGACATCCAGGGTTCCCTGGACTTGATGGTCCTACCCTTCACCTTAACGGGTACATGTTGGCTCTGAACCCTCACTATTTCCTCTTTGAATGACTCCCACTGGCCTGATGTAGACTTTCCTACAAGTAGCTGCTCCCAGTCCACTTTGGCCAGATCCTGTTTTATCAAATTGAAATCGGCCTTCCCCCAATTCAGTACCTTTATTTCTGGCCCACCTTTGTCCTTTTCCATAACTACCTTAAATCTTAGAGTTATGGTCACTAACCCCGAAATGCTCCCCCACTGATACTTCTACCACTTGTCCAGCTTCATTCCCTAGGATTAAGTCCAGTACTACCCCTTCTCCTGTAGGACTTTCTACGTACTGGCTCAAAAAGCGCTCCTGTATGCATTTTAAGAATTCCGCCCCCTTTAAGCCTTTTGCACTAAGACTATCCCAGTTGATATTGGGGAAGTTGAAATCCCCTACTATTATGACCCTATTATTTTTAAACCTTTCTGAGATTTGCCTACATATCTGTTCCTCTATCTCTCCCTGACTGTTTGGAGGCCTGTAGTACACGCCCAGTCAAGTGATTGCCCCCCTTTTGTTCTTAAGTTCTACCCTTATGGCCTCATTTGAGGAACCTTCTATGATATCATCCCTCCTTACTGCAGTAATTGACTCCTTGATCAACAGTGCAATACCACCTCCTCTTTTATCCCCTCCCCTATCATGCCCTGGAATATTGAGTTGCCAATCCTGCCCCTCCCTCAGCCATGTCTCTGTAATAGCAATAATATCATAATCCCATGTGCTAATCAATGCCCTCAATTCATCTGCCTTATTAGTAAGGCTCCTTGCATTGAAGTAAATGAAATCCAGCCTTACATTTTTCACTTGTGCCTTAACAGGTCTATATTTGCTCTGCCTTCCAGACTGACTCAGTCTCTCTTCTATATTTGGCTGTGCCTCACCCTCTACTGTACCTCCACTCTGTATCCCATCCCCCTGCCAAATTAGTTTAAAAACCCCCCAACAGCACTAGCAAACCTCCCAGCAAGGATGTTGGTCCCGTTCCGGTTCAGGTGCAACCCGTCCAACTTGTACAGGTCCCACCTTTGCCAGAAACAGACCCAGTGATCCAGGAAACTAAAGCCCTCCCTCCTGCACTATCTCCTCAGCCACGCATTCATCTGCTCTATCCTCCTATCTCTATACTCACTAGCACGTGGCACAAGGAGTTAACCAGATATTACAACCTTTGAGGTCCTGTTTTTTAATCTGCGACCTAGCTCCCTAAATTCTTGTTGCAGGACCTCATCCCTCTTTCTACCTATGTCATTGGTACCAATGTGTATCACGACCTCTGACTGCTCACCCTCCCCTTTCAGAATGTCCTACAGTCGCTCCGTGACATCCTTGACCCTAGCATCAGGGAGGCAACATACCATCCTGGAGTCTCATTTGCAGTCACAGAAACGCCTATCAGCACCCCTTACAATAGAATCCCCTATCACTATAGCTCTTCCACCCCTTTTCCTCCCCTGCTGTGCAGCAGAGCCCTCCGTGGTGCCATGAACTTGGCTGTTGCTGCTTTCCCCTGGGAGGTCATCCCCCCCCCCCAACAGTATCCAAAGCGGTATATCTTTTTGAGAGGGGGATGGCCACAGGGGACTCCTGCACTACCTGCCTGCGCCTACTACTCCGCCTGGTGGTCACCCATCCCTTTTCTGTCTGTGCAGCCATTACCTGCGGTGTGACCACCTCGCTAAACATGCTTTCAACGATGTTCTCAACATCACAGATGCTCCACATTGAATCCACCCGCAGCTCCAGCTCTGTAACGTGGGTAGCCAGTAGCTACAGATGGATACACTTCCTGCACACATGGTCATCAGGGATACTGGAAGCACCCCTGATTTCCCACACAGCGCAGGAGGAGCATATTACGGGGCTGAGCTCTCCTGCCATGACTTACCCTTTGATTAATTAGTTACTCCCTTAATTTAAAAAGCTAATTACTCTAGGGGCCTTGTTCTACCCACTACAATCTAAAGTCCTTAATAAGTTACACTGTATTAAAAAAAACACTTTAGTAGTACTCACCTTATCACTAGAGTTTTTCAACAACAACAAAAATTCCCCTTTCTTTAAGCTAGTTACATGCACTAACAGCTGCTACTCACCCAACCAATCACCTTGCAGGTTTCCCGTGATGTTACTAAGTTTTTTTTCCAAGTCTCAGCGCGCACCGAGAGAGAGCAGGTCCGCCAGCCGCCGCCGCTCCTGTCTTCAGGAGAGTGTGGGCCTCGAGCCCCACACTCTCCTTTACAGCTCCCGCTCCGGATCAGCTTCTGCCCAGGTCCACCAGCCTCCGCCGCTCCTGTCTTCAGGTAAGTGAGGGCCTCAAGCCTCGTGCTCTCTTTTACAGCTCCCACTCCAGATCAGCTTCCACCCAGGTCCGGCAGCCGCCACCGCTCCTGTCTTCAGTTAAGTACATCTTACATAATACAACAGAAAGAGCTGGAAGTGACCCACCATCTTCAACAGAACGTTCAATCAAGAGAGAAATCTAAAATCATCTCAGGCCTGCAACTATCTTGAGTCTTAAGAGAATTCAACAGGTTTATAGTAACCCTTCTCCTCCACAAGAACACAACTACCTCTTTCCCTTCTCTAACTGTTCCTTCTTGTGTGTATGTGTGTGCGTGTGAGTGAGCAAATGCAAGTGAATGAGGTTGCGATAAGTTCGGGATAAGGCATCTTGATCAATAAACAATTGACTTTCTGTATTTTAAAACCTACAAGAAAACCTGACACTGTCTATTTGAAAAATAAAACCCCAAGGGGCTAAACTCTTAATGCAAATACACTTGCTGCGGTCAGGTGGAGAGTTGAACAGTGGGAACCACCTACATCACACCACGTGACCGTAACAATGCATTCATTTTACTTTTGCTAAACTTGAACCTCATATACATATACAGACACACACACACACAATAAGGAAACATGTAGCAATGGACTTTCAAAAAGTTGTCTGAGAGTGTGAAACTCCCCTTTCCCACACCCCCTGTCTGGAAAATGGCTCATTTTCTGTTGCAATATTTTGAAACATTTGGACACAAACAATGTGCTGTGTCCATCTGCAATTTTCTTTGTTGTGTCCACGGTTTGTCCTACCCTGTTCCTCTCATCATATTTCCATTATCCCTTCACGCTAATGACCTGACTTGGACTTCTAGGATAGAGGAATGCCATCTAGCATAAATAACAATGGATGATGCCAGTACTACAGGCTAGGCCTTGATTAATGTGTATGCAGCTCTTTATTGGCCATTTTAATCATACAAAACCATTAACATTGGGAGGACTAATATTAAAAAGACTATATACCATAAATGGCACAATTTTGAAAAGTGTAGCTGAGCAGAGAGATTTTGGTGTCCATATTCATAAATCTTTAAAAGGTTGCACAGCAAATTGAAAAGTGTATGGGTTACTTGGATTTATAAATAGAAGCATAGAATATAAAAGCAAAGAGGTTATTCTAGAACTTTATAAATCACCGGATAGGCCTCAGCTGGAGTATTGTGGACAATTCTAGACACCACACTTCAGGAAAGATGTAAAGGCCTTAGAAAGGGTACTGAGAAGGTTTATCAGGATGTTAACAGGGATGAGGCGCTTCAGTTATGGGAAAGTTAGGTCACCTCTTAACCTTTTCAAATCCTAACAGAGGCTTTTAAGATGACGAGAGCTTTTGATAGCATCGATACAGAAAAATTATTCCCTCTAGCAAGTGGGCCAACAACCAGAGGTCTTAGATTTAAAATTGTTGGCAAAAGATCTAGAGGGGAAATGAGGAGAATTATTTTCAGTAAGAGTTGTCGGGATCTGATGGTGGAAGCTGCTTCCATAAATAATTTTAAAAGGAAGTTGGACGAGTACTTGAACATGAGGAATAAAAGCAAGGGTGTGAGAGTAAGCACGACTGCACTTTCAAAAAGCCAGCACAGGCATGACCTGCCCAATGGCCTCTTTCTGTGATGTAAGTGTCAATGATTCCATGCACATAGTATGATATAAAAAGCACTTTTTATGGCTGATAGATACTAGAATGTGTCATGAACGTAAGATAAATGTGGGCCAGTTTTGCAGTCAGTGCTGAATGTGCAGCACCAACTGTTCGTTACACTTGCACTTGTCTATAGACTTTCTATGAGCACTGGAAGTTCCTGACACCGACCATCTGAAAAGGACTTCGCACTCTAAAAATCATCTGGAATCTGTGTGAACAGGTCAAGCAATTGTGTATCTCCTTAATCAATTGAAGAATCGTGAAATGAATAGTATAGAGTCTGAACCAAGAAGTATCAATTAGAATATTGAATGCAATGTTTAATCAGATACAGAAAGTGAAATAAAGAGAGGAAAAGATTGAATTGAGAGAAATATATTAATTACTTTTTTGAAATCTCCAATAATTAAAATCTGAAAAAATGGTACTCCAGACTTGTAAAAATTGATTTTCCGTGCCAGTGAGGTTGTTTGGCAGTAATTGATAATTATCACATCATTAAAAGGGTACTTACACTGGAATGGGCAAGTTCTAACATTTTTGGCAAGTTTAGTTTGTATATAACAGCAACATCACAGCATTCAATGTATTTGAATGGTGAATCTCTCTATGAGATACCACTACCATGCAGCTTCTGGAAGAGAGGGCAATCTTGAACAGAAACTTCCTGATTTCTATGTTTAACTGCACATGTGCAGTCACCAGAGGTTGGTGTCCGATATACATGTTAATAACAATGAGTGCTGTCAGTCTCAGCATTATTTCTAGCTCAAAATTCAGCACAATAAAATTCAGTGGAGTATCTAAAAATAAATGACCTAGTGAAGTCCACAGTACTCATTCACTCTGCTCAAAAGTTACATAGACCGGGATTTTATGGGTCCCCCTAACGGGGAAGGAAGCGGGGGAGAACAGAGTATTGCGATGGGTGATGGGGGGGGGGGGGGGGGGCGGTGCGGAGGCAGCGGGGCAGAGGGCCTGTCACCTCCCTGTCGCTAAGCGATCTTCCCAGGTGTGGGATAGGCTGATGAAGGCCTTCTAGCCCAGAGGTCAATTGAAGCCCTTAAGTGGTCTATTAATGGCCAATTAAAGGCCTGATCCCACCACCGCTGGAATCCGGGGCCTTGCGGACTGGTCCTAGCAATCCTGCCTTACCTACCTCTTGTCTGGGGTTCCAGCAAGAGTCCTGGGTCCGAGCCTCTGCAGTACTGACAGTGGCCACCACTCCCGGTGGTGCTGCCGATACTGCTGAGCCGCCAGCCCTTTGATTGTCGGGCAGCTCATCCCCGTCCCTTTAAAGACATGGATCCCGGCTCATGAATCTTTAATTGAAAAACACCAGAGCATCGCTCCAGGGGGCTGTGAAAATGCAGAGGCAGGATTCCCACCGCCTTTTCGGCCAGGGACCAGGAGCCCCGCCTCCAACACAAAATCCAGCCCATATTCTTTCCTAAGTGGTTTATTTTTCATTAAAGCACCAATTTCCATATTGCATTTAATACTACTTCCAATTTTCCTTATGCAACAGGCAGAACCGAATGCTTGTTAACTGTTTTGGTCATTTATCAGAGAATGGTTGACAGCAAAACAATCAAATGTAAAAAGATATGATTGCCAATCTAACCAGGAAAAAGAGGGAGAATGTTTTTCCGCTTAAGTAATAATGAAACAATTTTCCAAATTAAAATGCTTCTTAATTGTATTTGAATGCCTTCATCATTTATTAAAAAAACTTAATTCAAGATAGGCCCATAAGGAGATTTGGCAGAATTCCCATGTTGTGTGTAGATAATGGTCAGTAACTAAATGGCAGGCATAGTCTGTGGTCACTGAGCTGTACTTGCATCACATAATATAGTATTAAACAACTAACTTAGTAGTAAATCACAAGGCTTGGCATGAGATCACAGCATCTGCAGATATAACTATTAATGAAACAGTTTATTTAGCAATTATTGGATAAGGGGAATATTTAAAAGGCTTCTTCTGTAAGAAGAGCAACTACAAGCATTAGAAAAAACATAGAAAAATACAGCACAGAACAGGCCCTTCGGCCCACGATGTTGTGCCGATTACTGCCTTCTGGCCCTCCCTCTGTTGGAGGTGCTGCATCATGCCACGGGGGTCCAAAAAGACAGGGTGTGAGACCCCTGCCAAATGATCAGTGGGCCTCCACAGTGCTGTCTTTGCAGAGAAGTTGCCTTGGCAGCTCTTCCTTTGCTACTCCTCTCGGCTGTCTTGCTGGTAGCCCTCAGTGCCCACCCTTGCTGAGAGTCAACCCTCTCACCCGATTGTAGGCCACTTGTGCAGATCACTCAATAGTATGGCCATCTGTGCAGATCTACAGTGACATGCCCACCTGGTAATGCCACCTGGCAACATACCCACCTGGTAATGCCACCCGGCAACTTGCCCACCTGGTAATGCTACCTGCCAACACACGCACTTGGTAATGCCACTCAGCAACACACCCACCCGATAATGCCACCTGGCAACACGCCCACCCGTGCACAGCACTGCAGGCTGACAATAGCCTTTGCTCCCTGCTCTTCCCCTATCCAGTGCTGTATATGGCTGCCTTCCCATCACGGCACTGAGGTCTTGCCTCGGTGCCGCCAACTTTCAATGGCCGGGAATCCAAAGGCACATGAGGGCCGCCCGTCTTCCACTTAATTCTAAGCCCCCTATTGAATAGCTTTCAATTGCATGCAAATGTATTATCAGTATCTGTTCGGCAATTGAATTTACATGCCCATCGTGTCAGGGTGGCAACACTGCCTTGGAGCTTTCCCACTGCCGACTAAATCCAGAACTGACATCACGATGACGGATTTCCAGGCGGCTGCTATTCTCCAGCCCCCACGCCTCCATTCCCATTCCAAACAGTCTCGCTACATTCAGTTTCAGTGAACTTTGCGCTGGTTTAAAAAAAAAATTGCAGTAGAAGCCAGCCCTGCCCACAAAACTGGTGATACCACTAGGATGAATTAATCACAGAAAATGCTGAAATACTCAGCGAAGCATCATCGACCTGAAACGTCAACTCTGTTTCTCTCTCTGCGGATGCTGCCAGACGTAGAAACAAAGTCACAGGACAGGATTTTACCACACTCTTCGGGATCCTGACGTCGGAACCAAACGGGGGTCCCAAGCCCACGCTTGCCAGCAGTGGGACTGGCTCGGCAATTTTCAAGGAGACGGCCTCCCAATTGGTCACTTCTGGGCTCGCCGTCCTTATGCCACTGGTCCAATCAGAGGGCCGGCAGCTCTGTGGCCTCAGCAGCCCCACTGAGAGCGCTGTGCGCTGCTGAGGCAGATCAGAGATCAACAGAGTATCTCAAAATGGAAGCGCCCTTGGACAGATAAGTGAAAAAGTTAAAATTAGAGGGGCCAGGCAGGCAGCCCCCTCTGTTTGGCCATTAGGGCTGCAGGGGTGGCCTTCCCTGCCCGCAACCCCTTTTGGGGCATGGAACCTCCAGCTCTAATGGCTCCTTGCAGAGCCAGAGAGAGGGCGTCTCCATGAAGCTGTCAGACTCACACACGTGGCACAGGCCCCCGAAATAAGTCTTTAGCAGGGCCTTTAATTACTTAAATTGGCCACCCACCTCCATTCTGCTGGTAACCAATCCAAGTCCAGTCCCACCACTGGGAAACTTCCCTCATGGCAGGACTGTGTTGGGGAGCCACCACAATGCGGCTCCCTGATAATTTCCTGCCCCCCACCACCGCCTCCCAGCCTGCCACCTGGGACTTGGAAAGTCCTGTCCATAGAGTCATGGAGTCATTATGGCACAGAAAGAGACCATTCATCCCATCGGGTCCACGTCGACTCTATGTAGAGCAATTCATTTAATCCCATGCCCCGACTCTATCCCTGTAGCCCTGCAAGTTTATTACCCTCGAGTGCCTATCCAATCACCTGCAAAGGCTTCTCTTCCACTCCCACAGTTTTACCTCTGGAGTCCCTCAAAGGCTTTGACCTCTTCCAATTTCACATCTACATGCCTCCCCGAGGCAACATCATTAAAAGCACATGAGATTCCACGTGTACACTGACGACACTGAGCTCTACCTCATCATCACCTCCCTTGACCCCTCCATTGTCTCTGATTTGTCACATTCCTTGTCCAGTACTGCATGACCAGAAATTTCCTCCAACTGAATATTGAAAAGACCGAAGCAATTCACTTTGGTCCCTGCCATAAAATGTGTTCCCTAGTCACTGACTCTATCCTTCTACCTGGCAACAGTCTAAGGCTGAACTAGACTGTTCACAAACTTGGTATCATATTTGACAGCAAGATGAGTTATTGATTGTTTATTAATTGCATTTAATTGTATGCAGGTGGTGGGTATTAACTGGCAATCGACTTGTGTACCTATAAATAGGCATGGACTGAAACTATCGTTGTTAGGTTAGGGGGTGTATGCTTGTAATGTGCAACTATAAATAAATGCTAAACAAAGTGTGTAAATATTGGCTCCAGTTCTATGCTTCACCAACTGGCATTCCAGATGATTAACATGGTAGCAGAGAATGGTTGCCTAAAGGTAAAGGTTGGAAACGAAGAAAAAAATTCAGACAGAAAATTAAAATCCTAGTGGCCATTGTGGATAATGCAGACAGCAAGTGTAAATTGACAGGGTGCGATTAACCTCTGATGTTCTGGGAGTCTGAACCATATGACCAGTGGACGAATTAAGTGGATATGTGGATATGGGTTACATTCCTACCAAAGAGGAAACAATATATGGTTTTGGTGTTGTCACTTCATGCAAGAAATAAAATCAGAAGTAAAGTATTTTGTGACAAAAACAAGAAATGCTGGAATCACTCAGCAGGTCTGGCAGCATCTGTGGAAAGAGAAGCAGAGTTAACGTTTCGGGTCAGTGACCCTTCTTCGGAAGTATTTTGTGAGATGGACGCCCGTCAGTTGGATAGTGATAAAGATTTAAACCTTCTATTAGAGTTCTTGGATGAAATTTACAAGAAAGATGATCCATTAAATGGCTATGAGGCATGGTCGGACTTTGATAGATTTCGCAAAACAGAAACTGAACATGGTCATTCCATGGAACAATATATCATGGACTTCAACAGGTTGTATAGAAGATTGATGAAATTCAATTTGGATTTAGTACTAGTGTTTAAACTATTGGATTGTGCTAAGGTGTCTCATGTCGACATGCTACTAGTTCTAACTGGCGTTCGGTTCTCAGAGAGGGAGACCTTGTTGGATCAGATGTCTGCTGCCTTGAAAGAAATTCCTGGGGAAACGATCATTTCCTTCAGCCTTCATGGAATAACTGGGACTTTCCATGGTGACACAATGGATAGAGGACTCAATGATCGGTAAGTTTCAAAATGGTCCTGATACTGGAACCAGGTGCCAATACAATGGAAGGATTAAAGACAGGCAGAATGAGGATGAAAGTATCTTTAGAAAATTTGGCTATTACAGCAGATGACAAAATTGGAACAGCAATAATGGGAGAATGAATGCCGAACAGTTAATAGGTGCTTCAGGTGTGATTCCAAGTATCATGATGGAGTGAACTGCCCAAAGTGGGGAGGCAGGGTCCTCGAAATAGCATTGACAAAGAGAATTCAGAGGAAGAGGATGCAGATAGTGATGAATCTGAACAAATTATACTAGTCACAAGGAGTTTTAGTCCTGTGATAAATGTGTTAGTCACGTATGCCTTTAACTGCGCAGTAGCAGATAGTGCTTGTACTTCAACAGTATGTGGAACAGATTAGTTAAAATGTTACTTTGATTCACTAAGTACTGAGGATCAATGCAAGGTTAAGGAATGTAAAAGTACTCATTGCTTTTGTTTTGGTGATGACAGCATATTGAGGTCACTAATGAGAGTTGTAATTCCATATGAAATAGCTGGATGAAGCCATTTTACAAGTACTAAAATAAAAGCAAAATAAAAGCGGTCCATTAACACCCGATCTGTACTAATGCTTTGTCGTTCAACACACCATTAACATATTGTTTGCCTTTGCTCCATGACCTTTTGGTCAGCTGTGTGGCCTTGTCCAATCTACACCTTCTCCTTTGTTATCTCTTGCCCCACCCCGCCTCACTTGCTTATAACCTGTGACATTTTTAATATTTGTCAGTTCCGAAGAAGGGTCACTGACCCGAAACGTTAACTCTGCTTCTCTTTCCACAGATGCTGCCAGACCTGCTGAGTGGTTCCAGCATTTCTTGTTTTTATTACAAGTACTAATGTAGTTTCTAGTGAGATACCTATGCTATTCAGTAAACCTTCGACGAAAAAGGCACAAATGAAACTTGACATGGAGCATGATAAGGCAACTGTTTTTGGAATAAAACAGAAAGTGCTGGAAATACTCAGCAGGTTAGGCAGCATCTATTGAGAGAGAAGCAGAGTTAACGTTTCAGGTCTGTGGCCTTTCTGACCTAGTGACCAGATTTAGTCTTTCTACAATAGTACATAATAACATCCACACCACACAAGTGCCAGGCAATGACCATCTCAAACAAAACAGAATCTAACCATCTCCTCTTGACATTCAATGGCATTACCATCGCTAATCCCCCACTATCACCATCCTGGGAGTCACCATTGACCAGAAACTGAACTGGAACAGCTACATAAATGCTGTGGCTACAAGAGCAGGTCAGAGGCTGGGAATACTGCAGTGAGTAACTCACCTCCTGTCTCCCTAATGCCTGTCCACCATCTACAAGGCACAGTCAGGAGTGTGATGGAATACTCTC
Organism: Heterodontus francisci; assembly: GCF_036365525.1. Classification (NCBI taxonomy): domain Eukaryota; kingdom Metazoa; phylum Chordata; class Chondrichthyes; order Heterodontiformes; family Heterodontidae; genus Heterodontus; species Heterodontus francisci. The sequence goes on from NC_090394.1 coordinate 51,282,487, forward strand.
CACTTGCCTGGATGGGTGCAGCTCCAACAACACTCAAGAAGCTCGACACCATCCAGGACAAAGCAGCCCACTTGATTGGCACCCATCCACCACCTTCAACATTCATTCCCTCCACCACTGACGCACAGTGGCAGCAGTGTGTACCATCTATAAGATGAAAAGCAGCAACTCGTCAAGGCTCCCTCGACAGCACCTTCAAAACCCACAACCTCTACCACCTAGAAGGACAAGGGCAGCAGATGCATGGAAACACCATCACCTGCAAGATCCCTTCCAAGCCACACCACCCAGACTTGGAAATGTATCGCCGTTCCTTCAGTGTCGCTGGGTCAAAATCCTGGAACTCCCTTCCTAACAGCACTGTGGGTGTACTTATACTCAAAGGATTGTAGGAGTTCAAGGCAGCTCAGCACCACCTTCTCAAGGGCAATTAGGGATGGGCAATAAATGCTGGCCTAGTCAGCGACGCCCACATCCCCCGAACGAATAAAACAAAATTGTAAAGAAAAAAGGGTTAATAAAGACAAAATCTTGGAGAAATATAAAGTGACCATACTTGGGACACTGACAAAGTTTCTGACAGATGACGGAGGAGAATTTGCCAAGGTCCTTGCAGATGGAACTTATAAAGCTGAAGCGAGGCTAATTACTAGGCATTTGGAAGAGTGACTGGGTAATAAAAATGTTAGAATGGACTCCCTCACAGCTGGAAAAGTAATCTTAAAAATCTGTAGCTCTTTTGGCCACATATTCATAGGAGTGTAGGTCAATCGATATTTCTGCAGGGTGATACATTTCAGAGAGATGTGTTTCTGAAAGTGCTGCAGGTGCATAAGGAAAACTGTGGAAACTAAACAAATGCATCTCTGATCTGAATGATGCTTCCAGGATGTAGTATTTTTCTGACATCTGTTTTATTGAATGTAAGTTGTGTTGACTTAAAAGCAGATCCTGCAATGTTTTACTGGTATCATAAAGGAAAACTTTCAGGCATCTTCATGATGCATTTTGATGATTTCTTTTGGCGTGGCACTGCGGAATTTGAGAAATGAATAAAATGAAAGTAGAATTCAAAATTGGGAGTCCAAGCTTCTGGGACTTTTAAATATATTGGTTTAGATTTTAAGCAGAGTAGGTCTGTAATAACTTTAAATCAACAATCCTATTTAGAGAGTGTTACTCCCATCCCCATTAATCTTACTAGATCCTCACCGAAAGATGATGTTTTATCTAAAGAAGAGACAGAACAAATGTGAAGCTTGATTGATCAGTCGAACTGGTTCTGCACTCAGACTAGACCAGATGCTAGTTTTGATGTGTTGCAGTTAAGTACGACGATGAAACACCCTAAAGTAAAGAATGTTTTAAGAGCAAATAAAACACTAAAAAAATCTGTACAATGGGCTTCCTGAAGATAACATTTAATCTGTATACTATGTAGATAATTATTCATTGTGGGATAATGTACGCTCTACAAGAAGTGTGAGTGAGAAAAGATTACAGGTTGACCTTGCTAGCTCAAAACAAATGCTGGAAAGAAAGGAAATCTCTAAAATTAAATGGGTGGATGCAGGTCATCAAGTTTATAATTGTTTTACAAAAAGACATGCATCTACAAAGGAATTGTTAGGGGTTCTACAGCATGCACGTCTCTCAGTGTTTTGTCTAGAACACGGAGATTTTTAATTTGCTTTGAAATTTTGGTTGTAGATACAAGGAAAGAGAAGGAAATCTGTTAATTGTATCTTAATTGTGTATAGGCAGTGGACTTGTGCCCCTATAAATATACAGACTAAAACTGTGGTTGTTGGATTAGGAGGTGTATGCTCGTAATGTGTAATACTGTAAATAAACGCTTACAAAAGTGTGTAAAGATTGGCTCGAGTTCTATTCTTCATCAACTGGGTTTCTGGAATATCCGCAAACTTCTTGATCATGCCCCCTACATTTACGTCCAAATCGTTAATATACACCACAAAAAGCATGGGACCCAGTACTGAGCCCTGCGGAGCGTCACTGGAAACAGCCCTCCAGTCGCTAAAACAGCCATCAACAATTACCCTTTGTTTCCTACCACTGAGCCAATTTTGTATCCATCTTGCTGCATTTCCCTGGATCCTATGGGATTTTATTTTTTTTAATCAGTCTGCCATGTGGGACCTTGACAAAAGCCTTGCTAAAATCCATGTAGACCACAGCAACGGCATTATCCTCATCTATCTTCCTTGTTACTTCTTCAAAAAATTCATTCAAGTTGGTCAAACAAGATCTTCCCTTAACAGGGCGGCACAGTGGCGCAGTGGTTAGCACCGCAGCCTCACAGCTCCAGCGACCCGGGTTCAATTCTAGGTACTGCCTGTGTGGAGTTTGCAAGTTCTCCCTGTGTCTGCGTGGGTTTCCTCCGGGTGCTCCGGTTTCCTCCCACATGTCAACGACTTGCAGGTTGATAGGTAAATTGGCCATTAGCAATTGCCCCTAGTATAGTAGGTGGTAGGGAAATATAGGGACAGGTGGGGATGTGGTAGGAATATGGAATTAGTGTAGGATTAGTATAAATGGGTGGTCGATGGTCGGCACAGACTCGGTGGGCCGAAGGGCCTGTTTCAGTGCTGTATCACTAAACTAAACTAAACTAAATCCATGCTGACTATTCTTGATTAGCCTGTGCCTTTCTAAATGACAGTTTATCCTGTCTCTCAGAATCAATTCCAATAATTTGCTCATTACTGAGGTTATTCTGACTAGCCTGTAATTATTCGGTCTATCCTTCGCTCCCTTTTTAAACAGAGGTGCAACATTAGCAATTCTCCAATCCTCCGGCACCACACCTGTGTCCAGTGAGGACTGGAAAATGATGGTCAGACTCTCTGCTATTTCCTCTCTTGCTTCTTTTAACAGCCTAAGGTACATTTCATCTGGCCCTGGTGATTTATCAACTTTCAAGGATGCTAATCCCATTAATACTTCCTCTCTCCCTATGTTTATCACATCCAATACTTCACAATCTTCCTCTTTAACTACAATATCTGCATTGTCCCCTCTGTTGGGAAGACAGATGCAAAGTATTCATTAAGAACCAGACCAATATCTTCCACTCCTACACATAGGTTACCTTTTTGGTCTTTTATGGGCCCTACTCTCTCCTTAGTTATCCTCTTACTCTTAATGTATTGATAAAACATCTTTGGATTCACCTTGATTTTGCTTGCCAATATTCTTTCATGCCCTCTTTGCTTTCCTAATTTCCTTTCTGATGTCACCCCTCCACTTTCTATACTCCTCTCGGCTTTCTGTAGTATTGAGTTCTTGGTGTTGGCCATAAGCTTTCCTTTTCTGCCTTATCTTACCCTGTAGGCTCCTTGACATCTATGGGGCTCTAGATTTGGCCGCCTCACCCTTTTTCTTTGTGGGAACATGTTTACTCGGAACCCATTGAATCTCCTCTTTGAATGCCTCCCACTGTTCTGACACTGGTTTACCTTCAAGTAGTTGTTTCCAGTCCACTTTCGCTAAATCACTCCTCAGTTTAGTAAAATTGGCCTTGCCCCAATTGAGAACCCTAACTCCTGTTCTATCTCTGTCCTTTTCCATAATTATGTTAAAACTGACTGAATTATGATCACTACCGCCAAAATGCTCTCCCACTGCCACTCCTTCCACCTGCCCATCTTCATTTCCTAAAACCAAGTCTAAAACTGCGCCCTCTCTTGTTGGACTTGCTACATACTGGGCAAAAATGTTCTCCTGAATGCACCTCAAGAATTCTGCTCACTCAATTCCTTTCACACTGAAACTATCCCAGTTAATATTGGGATAATTAAAATCCCCTACTATTACTGCCCTATTGTTCTTGCACTTCTCAGAGATTTTCCTACATATCTGCTCTTCTATCTCCCTCTGACTGTTTGGGGGTCTATAGTACACTCCCAGCAGTGTGATTGCCCCTTTTTTGTTCCTTAGCTCAATCCATATGGCCTCATTTGATGAACCTTCCAACATATCATCCCTCCTCACAGCTGTAATAGTTTCCTTGACCAAAATTGCCACTCCCCCTCCTTTCTTATCCCCCTCCCTATCGCGTCTGAAAACCCTGTTTCTGTAATAGCTATGATATCATACTGCCACGTGTATATCTGTGCCCTCAGCTCATCTGCTTTATTTGCTATACTCCTTGCATTGAAATAGATACCCTTCAGCACTCCCAAACTCTTTTTTTAAATTTTCTAACCCTCGGTTTCTCTGTCTTCCAGACTCATCCATTAATTTTCCGCCTTCCATTTTAATTTCTGATTTTGTCCCAGCTGAGTCTACCCTCAGGTCCCCACCCCCCTGCCAAGCTAGTTTAAACCCTCCCCAACAGCATGAGCAAAACGTCCTGCAAGGAACTCAGTCCCGGCTCTGTTCAGGTACAACCCGTCCGGCCTGTACAGGTCCCATCTCCCCCAGAGCCAGTCCCAATGTCCCAGGAATCTGAAGCCCTCCCTCCTGCACCATCTTTCCAGCCACATATTCATCTGTCTTATCCTTCTATTTCTGTACTCACTTGCGCATGGCACTGGGAGTAATCCAGAGATTACTATTTTTGAGGTCCTGCTTGCTAATCTCATTCCTAACTCCCTAAATCAGCCTGCAGGACCTTATCCTTATTTCTTCCTATATCGTTGGTACCAATTTCGACCACAACCTCTGGCTGGGCAGCCTCACCCTCCAGAATGCCCTGTAGCCGCTCGGTAATATCCATGACCCTTGTACCAAGGAGGCAACATACCATCCTGGAATCACGTCTGCGATCACAGAAACGCCTATCTGTTCCCCTAACTATAGAATCCCCTATCACTATTGCTCTGTTGTCCTTTCTCCTCCCTCCCTGCACAGATGAGCCACCTATGGTGCTCTGGTCATGACTCTCGCTGCGCTCTCCAGAGGAATCCTCTCTCCCATCGGTACTCAGAACTGAATACCAGTTGGAATGTGGAATGCCCTCTGGGTACTCCTGCACTACCTGTCTTGACCTTCTTGTCTGTCTGGTAGCCACCCAGTCCCTCTCCGCCTGTGCTCTCTTAAGCTCCGGAGTGACTACCTCCTGAAATGTGCTATCCACGTAGTTCTCTGCCTCGCGGATGCACCACAGCGACTCCAGCCGCTGCTCGAGTTCTGAAACCCAGAGCTCAAGCTTCTGCAGCGGTGACACTTGCTGCAGATGTGTTTCTCAAGGACACATGGTGCATCCACGACTTCCCACATGCCACAGGAGGCACATTCCGCTTGGCCGAGCTGCCCTGCCATTACTTAACTTTACAAACTAACGATTGCTAATGTAATAAGTGGAATAACTTACCAGTTACTTGCCAATCAGCTTCCTCCCCTGTACCGGAGAGGCTGAAAAGGCAGAAAAGAAAAACTGCAAAGAGCACCTCTTTCCCCTAGTCAGTAAAATCCCTCACACACAACTCACACCCTGACTCTGTCCAAACAGCACTATTCTAAGTAGTAATTATTAATAAATTACACTAATTAAAACAAAACCTTAGTAGTACTAACCTTATCACTTACAAGGTAAATATTTGAGGGTTTAAAAAAACGAACATTTTCCCCCAGATTTTTTAAGCTATTTACAGGTAAGAACAGCTGTTATTTACCCAACCAATCAGCTTACAGATTTCCCGTGATGCCACTGACAGTTTTTTTTGTTCTATTGAAACCCAGCACGCATGGACATAGAGAGGCCGCCAACTGCCGCTGCTCTGGTCGGGGGTAGGTGAGGGCCTCGAGCCCCGCTCTTTATTTCTCCAGGTCCCACTCCAGATCTGCCTCGTCCCAGGTCCACAGCCAACTGCCGCTGCTCGGTCTGAGGTAGTTAAGGGCCTCGAGACCCGCTCTTTATTTCCACAGGTTCCACTCTGGATCCACCTCCTCCCAGGTCCACCACCAACTGCTGAGGTACCTGTTCAGGTATTTTGGGATTTTAGCGAAAATATATTTACTTTATAAAATGCCCAAAGTGTCAAAGGAGTTTGTTGATGACTAGTTTCTATTGCTAAACCTGGTCAAAACAATCCTCCGTATTCTCATTTGGCTGAAACATCTGAAGCATCACCTTATTTGTGTGTTAAAAGACAATGGGCTCAACTTTCACTCCAGAACTTGAGGATATGATCTAGCCCAACATTCTGTGCAACACTGAGGGTGTACTGCACTGTCAGAGATACTGTCCTTTGGATAAGACATCAAACTAAGGCCCCCACTGCCTGGTTTGGTATTCAAGAGCACTTTTTTTTTTTTTGCAGTGTACAAATGCCAGATATTTTTCCCTAGACAGCAACAGTCGCTACATTTGAACTACTTACTTACTTTCTTCCCTCCTTTCTTTCTTTATGACTCTTCTCCCCACAAAGTTTTTTGTCTTCATACAGTCTCCTTCAGTTCAGAAAATAAATGCTTCATGGCAAAACTCTTTCTGCAATAACCACCAATACCTTCCATGATCAGTTGACTGAAGTTGTACCATTATGATGCATTCCACAAAGTGGCTCAGCCAAAATCCAACAAAATTTAGAGATTGACAGATTTAAAAATGGAGGTTATTTGCACAATTTGCCAGAGTTAAACCACAAGGTTATGGAAAAATGGCAAGTTTGTTTTCCCCCGTTCTTTACTATGCAGCATTGCTACATAGTCTATGACTTGTGTACCATTATGAAAATTGTTAAATAATTTTTGAAAATATTTTACTGAAATAGATTGCGCTTCTAATGATTTCTTAGAGATTTTGAATAAAATGGGATTCATGAAGACATGATCATATACGATAACTCAGAAATGAAGCTATTAACTATTTTCTGAATCTCTTATGGAACTGGGTGGACACAAATCATAACAATGAGACTGGGTGGCGCACAGGCTTTACCCCTCTGGGATCCAAGTTCAAATCCAGTCCAGGCTGATGGAGTGAAACAAAAGCAAGATACCGCGGATGCTGGAAATCTGTAATATAAACAGAAAATGCTGGAAATACTTAGCAAATTAGGCAGCATCTGTGGAGAGAGATAAAGAGTTAATGTTTTAGGTTGATGATCTTTTGGCTGAACTGTTCTGAGGAAAGGTCATCGGCCTGAAATGTTGTGCAGAATTTTGCCTCCAGGATCAGGAAACCAACTGTTTTTGTGTCCTGAACCCACCCCGGTGATGGTGGGGAGGGAAGTGGTTACAGCCCACGATTTTTGCAGAGGCTGTTTGGGTAGCAAATTAGCAGCTGAGGGTGTGGGAATGGAGGCGAGGCTGAAGCAGTGTGGGCCCCATTTAAACACATCACGGCAGCCATTACTGTGGCTGCCATTTACAGGTGAAAATGCAAGCACCAGTGATCGAGGATGACATGCAGAGGGCTGACACCCAAGGCAGGGCCTGCTCCTTGATTCCCCACCAACCTCAAGGTTCTTCTGGAGACTGAGGAAGAGGAGGGAAGTCCTCTCTTTGTAGGGTGGAAGGAGAAGATCACCCACCCAAACAAAGCTGGCATGGCTGCAGGTTGTTAAGGCAGTCAGCAGCAAAAGTGGGGCCCTTAGGAACTGGGTCCAGTGCATGGAAAGGTTCAATGAGCTTCTTCGCTCTGGTAAGATGTGCAACACCAGACCCTGATGACAAGTCTCTGGGTATTCAACTTGCAGCAGACACGCCAGCTGAGAAGCCTGAGGGCACATGTTCCTCCTGAAAATGGGAGTAATGTGTGCCCAGCATAGTTACTGACCCCTCAGCAAGGCTTAGAGCATAGTGTTGTTGACGACTTGCCAGCACTGATGCACGCAGCTTCCTATATCAATGAGCCACTGGCATTGGTCACAGAGGCCAGCAGTGTCCTATCTCTCTCTCTTGTCCTTGCAGGCGAAAAGCAGTCACAATGCCAGAGAAAGGGCTCCAACTGGAGGAAGAGTGCCCTGTCGCTACATCATGACTGCCATGGAGGAGGGAACCATAGCGATCGCAAGGGTGGCCCTGGAGGAGCAACTCAGGGAAGGACAGATGGGGATTCCTGGTGGAGAGGGTGAAAAGATATTGCAATTTGTAGATGAAGGAGATGGAGTGCACTCCTTCTTATCGAACAGCATGCCGAAGACTCAATTGCATTGGGAAGCCTCAGCACTACAGAGGATTCTGCTTTCAGTGGCTAGTTCTCATGCTCTCTTCTTGTGTCCCTTGCAGGCTTAGATGTGGAGTGGGAATGCCAGAGTCCTATAATGACACTGGGGCACTCGCAAGAAACAGAGACAGCAGAACAAGTACAGTCACACCTTACAAGCACACCCTCCACCAGCACATATACACTCACATTATTGGGTCCTCGCATACAATTAGATAGGGTGGCACTAGGTGAAGGGCATGTCACAAGTGAGCAGGAGGTGGTGAGAGAGGCAGAGGCAGCTATGGGCAGCTTTAGTGACCGCTTTGCAGAACACCCTGGCTCAGTCTGCAAGCATGATCTCGAGCTTCCGGTTGTTTGCCATTTTAATTTACCACCTTGTTCGCATGCCCACATTTCTGTCCTCAGCCTGCTGCAGTGTTCCTATGAATATCAACAGAAGCTTGAGGAACAGCACCTCATCTTCCAATTCGGCATTCTACAGCCTTCTGGACTCAATATTGAGTTCAACAAATTAAAAAAAAAAAGAAAATATATATATATATATATAATAAAATAAGTAAAAATTATAAACAAACAAAAAATAATGGGGCACATGCTCTGAAATTGTTGAACAGAGCTGTTCATTATTCTGCCATTAGCGCTCTCTCTGGACTCATGCTTTGTCTTTCGCTACAACTATTTAGCACTCCATTTGCATTCTGTTCCATGACATCGGTCATTTAATCTCTCGCCCCTCTGTTTTATCACAGTCCTTCCTTCTTGTTCTTCTGCCCCCCCCGCCCCCTTTCACTTGATTGTTACATTTCTAACTTTTGCCAGTTATGATGAAGGGTCACAGACCTGAAACATTAACTCTGTTTCTCTCTATACAGATGCTGCCAGACTTGCTGAGTATTTTCGGCACTTTCAGTTCTCATTTCAGAGTTCCAGCATCCACAGTATTTTGCTCTTATTTGAGTGGTTCACTGGGGTTTGCCTCATCTGTTAATGTGAACTTCTCTTTTTGAACACAATGTAAATATTGACACATGATGCCAGACATGTGAGCTTCCATTCTTTAATGGCAAGGCTAGAAAAGAGGAAAGAGGTGGTGAAGAGAAGAAAGAGTCATTGAAGGGGGTCAGTGAAATCTCCGGAGAGAGAATCTGCGTCATCCATTAGTGGATCTATTCCAGGCTGTGTCTTCAATTGAAGTGCTCTCAGACAGTTCAAAGTGAGTTCCAGACCATGCTGTCCGCCTGGGTTAGACACGGTCAGCTGAAATATGGCGAGGTCAGATGATCTCCGAAGTTGACAACATCCTGACATGACCCTCGTGTCCTGCGTGGGGCCCGGCCGCCTCCCTGTGCAGCTGGGGCACCTCTGTGTTCTGCATCTTCCTCCTCTGATTTAGAGCTTTGGATCAGAAATTGGCTAGCTGAAAGAAGACAGAGGGTGGTGGTTGATGGCAAATGTTCATCCTGGAGTTTAGTTACTAGTGGTGTACCGCAAGGATCTGTTTTGGGGCCACTGCTGTTTGTCATTTTTATAAATGACCTGGAAGAGGGTGTAGAAGGGTGGGTTAGCAAATTTGCGGATGACACTAAGGTCGGTGGAGTTGTGGATAGTGCCGAAGGATGTTGTAGGGTTCAGAGGGACATAGATAGGCTGCAGAGCTGGGCTGAGAGATGGCAAATGGAGTTTAATGCGAAAAAGTGCGAGGTGATTCACTTTGGAAGGAGTAACAGGAATGCAGAGTACTGGGCTAATGGGAAGATTCTTGGTAGCGTAGATGAACAGAGAGATCTTGGTGTCCAGGTGCATAAATCCCTGAAGGTTGCTACCCAGGTTAATAGGGCTGTTAAGAAGGCATATGGTGTGTTAGCTTTTATTAGTAGGGGGATCGAGTTTCGGAGCCACGAGGTCATGCTGCAGCTGTACAAAACTCTGGTGAGACCGCACCTGGAGTATTGCGTGCAGTTCTGGTCACCGCATTATAGGAAGGATGTGGAAGCTTTGGAAAAGGTGCAGAGGAGATTTACTAGGATGTTGCCTGGTATGGAGGGAAGGTCTTACGAGGAAAGGCTGAGGGACTTGAGGTTGTTTTCGTTAGAGAGAAGGAGGAGGAGAGGTGACTTAATAGAGACATATAAGATAATCAGAGGGTTAGATCGGGTGGATAGTGAGAGTCTTTTTCCTCGGATGGTGATTGCAAACACGAGGGGACATAACTTTAAGTTGAGGGGTGATAGATATAGGACAGATGTCAGAGGTAGTTTCTTTACTCAGAGAGTAGTAGGGGCGTGGAACACCCTGCCTGCAACAGTAGTAGACTCGCCAACCTTAAGGGCATTTAAGTGGTCATTGGATAGACATATGGATGAAAATGGAATAATGTAGGTCAGATGGTTTCACAGGTCGGCGCAACATCGAGGGCCGAAGGGCCTGTACTGCGCTGTAATGTTCTAATTCTAATTCCTCTTCCTCCTTCAATGAGCTGAATCATTCCAGTGCCTCACCCTCTTCAATATCCACACCTCTCTGGCGGGCCATGTTATGAAGACCGCAGCAGATCACCAAAATGCATGAGACCCTTGCTGAAGTGTACTGCAGGGCACCAACCAGCCGTTCCAGGCACCGAAACCACATCTTCAGAACCCCAATGGCCTGCTTGACAGGGTTCTTTGTGAGCAGATGGCTTTGGTTGTGGTGCCTCTGTGGTTCCATCTCAGGGTCACATAAAGGGGTGAGTGGCCAATTCAATCACGTAGTTTACGGGGTGGAACAAAGAGCTGTGGCATCTTGAACTGCTGGAGGATAAGTCATGGCAGCTGCCAGGAAAGGAAGTGCAGTCTTGCAGGCAGCTCTTGATGTGGTCACAGATCAGTTGAAAGTTGAGGGAGTGGCAGCTCTTGCTGATGATAAATCTCACTGGCCAGTCACTCGGTGCCTTGATGGCCACATGGGTGCAATCGGTGATGCCCTGCATTGAGGGAACCCAGCAAAGGAGGCAAAACCCACTGCCCTATGTGCCTGGGAGGCCCCATTTGTCTGAAATTGAATGTACTGCCTAGCTCTCACAAAGAGGGCATTGGTGATCTGCGAGATACAGCAGTGTGCAGCCGTTTGCAGGACGCTGCCAAGGTCTGTAGCTGATCCTTGGAAGGAGCCAGAGGCAAAGTAGTACAAGGCCACAGTGACTTTGACGGCTACTGGCAGGGGAATGGCGAGCAGCTACGAGGTATGAGGTCTTCTGCCATGAGGGCACAAATCTCTGTGACCATCTGACTGGATAGGGCCAGTCTCCTGCAGCACTGGTTCTCCAACATCTCAAGGTAGCACCGTCTTCGCTGGTAGATCCTTTGCTGAGGACATAGCCTCTGTTGCTTTCCTGCCCCTCATCCCTCTCCTCTGTCCTCTTCATGCTTGGGACTCTGCATCTGCTACTGAGGATGTTGATCCTCATCGCCACTTGACCCCAAATCTGAGAGTCATGCTCCCATTACCAGCTGCTGCCTTCCTTGCATTCAGTTGGACTCCCAATACTATCTGGAAGCCTAACCCCCTCCTTTTATGTACCGTGATGCCAGGAGGGTCACAACACCCTGCACTGCCTGAGCGTGTACAGACCATTCACCCTGCAACCTCCACATATCTGATGGCATCATTATGCCAATGGCTGAGTGTCCCTCTCAGCTGTGCTCCCTTGTATGGGCCCACCTAATATCATGGCACGGCCCTGATTGGCGCCCCGCTGTGTTGCTGCCTCCATGTCACTGGTCTGTCCCTGATCGAGCATGCAACCTGTTCACCCCCACCAATATTTCTCAAAAAGCTGACAATGAGCTCGTTAACATTAATTGGTTTCATTCCTGAATTGAGTGGGTTTCCAGGTCCCACCTTCCCCTGTTCTGAGGAAAATCGCCGATGACAGGAACAGCGATGGGAAACCGGCATGCCTGCTGGTGCTGCTATTTTTAGCGCCCAACCTCCTCCAAGTTCGCCCCCATCGGGACCTAAAAATCTGCCCATTAACTCTGTTTCTCTCTCTGCAGCTACTGCCTGGCCTGCTTGGTATTTCCAGCATTTTCTGATGTTATTTCTGATGGGATAAAAGTCTATTTACCCTCATTGTCAAAAGTCCAAATGAAATGCATTTGGGCATAATATTAAACTGTCCCTATTACTAATTGGCAATTTCACCCAGAGAGACCACAGGATAGCTGGTGACTGAAATGATGCCCCTCTTGAGGTTGGGGAAGAACAAAAGGAGAATTCATCCTTTTAAAAAGTGTTCCATTTCCCAATTCTTATATGCCTCACCTTGATTAGCACAAATTCAAATCAATCATTACAAGTAACATCCCCAGGACAAAAAATATAATTTATCACTGTGAAAAGGTTTGTTATTTTGTTTTCCTTCCTATATTTGTGGTTTAACTTCTAATTTTTTTTAAACAGTGTCTTTATTTTCTCTCCTCCCAGGTTCCCCTGTTTTAGAGGTAACAAAAACAATTTACTCTCAGGCCTGAGGTAATGCTAAGAAGTATCTCCAAGAACAGTTCAAGAGGATGTTCACTGAGTTTATCCATTAACGTTACTGTCATGTAACACCAAATGCATGACGTAATCGCCTTGATGCCTGCAGTATTGATTCCCAAATGGTAGCCTCAACAGCAAGGAAAAATCAAGTCAATAAAATTGACTTAAAATAAAATGTTTTGTGACAGATTGCAAAGGATATTAAAATCAATAATGTTTTGTGATATGAATTGAGATGTAGCTCCTTTAAATCTTATGGTTATATTTTGATCAATTGTCAAGATGGACTAGGATAAAATTACTTCCAAAACTAAATGTTACATGCTATATAGTTGTGTTCTTTTTTTTAAAAATACACTTTTAGTCGCTTGTCTAATTTTCTCCTCAACAAAATATGGATAATTGCATACCCTGAGAGCATACACATGTAAAAGAAGTAGATATGAAGTAACATACTTGAACCGGACCAGGTTTTCCCACCCTGCACTGTCATTCAGCAGTTTGTGTGGAACAAAGAACAAAGAAAATTACAGTACAGGAACAGGCCCTTCGGCCCTCCAAGTCTGCGCCGATCCAGATCCTCTATCTAAACATGTCACCTATTTTCTAAGGGTCTGTATCTCTTTGCTTCCTGCCCATTCATGTATCTGTCTAGATACATCTTAAAAGACGCTATCGTGCCCGCGTCTACCACCTCCGCTGGCAACGCATTCCAGGCACCCACCACCCTCTGCGTAAAGAACTTTCCACGCATATCCCCCCTAAACTTTTCCCCTCTCACTTTGAACTTGTGACTCCTCTAAGTTATTGACAAATACTCCTAGAAAGTCAGGCACCTCCAAAATTATGCATTAAAGACAGTAAAGATTGTGATTTCCTCTACTTTACTTTTAAAAAAGCTATTGACCATTTATTCATAAAAAAACAACATTCAGTAGGAATTATAATAAAAAGAAACTTAGAATAGTTATTGTTGTACAAAGCAATATTTCAATGCCTTTATGGTGGTTGCATGACATGTGGCCTCATTATGTAAATAATGACAAGACAATGGTAAGTAATCACAGTGATCTAATCAATTTTCAAAAACAATTAGTTGTGTTTGACTAAATAAGGTATTTATTTCACATTTCATTGAAAATTTTACCTGATTAAGATTCATACAAGTTCTTCTCCAATGAGATTATTCATTCATCCCCTACTCAGTTTTTTTTTTAAACACAGTTTTCATGGATAATGCTCTATCAACTAAGTGTATTGAAGTAAATGAGCAACCCATATTCTTCAATTCTTGTTTTTTCACAACACATCCTTTGATGTAACCTTTATGTCAGAACTATCTGTTGGCTTTGAAAGAGTCTGTCATTTACAAATGGAAAGATATCTATTTTTATCAGACTGATTAAGCACTTACTGATCTTTAAGCCAATCCTTAACAAAGGGAATTTCACAGAAAGCAATGAATTCCTTGTCTGACCTCCTTAGATTCTTGCTATGAAATGAAAAGATCAGAATTATAATTAGTTTTTCTTCCATTTGTTACAAGTAATAATATGCTTTACTTGAAACAGATGTATATTCCTTGGGCAAGTAAAAGGACACCATGGCTGGGATTTTACCCTTGGCAGACGGGAGTCATCCACCGAATGAGAAGTTGGTGGCGAACCCGCTTCCGCCCAGCCTGGGGATCCGACCCGCATTTTGTGGGTCCCTGGCCTTTAATTGTTCTGAGGTGGGACTTCCACCCATTGAGGTAGGAAGTCCGCCTAATAGAGCTGTCCGCCAATCAGTGGGCTGGCAGCTTTTAGTCCCAGTAGCGCCACCGGGAGCGGTGGCCGCTGCTGGGACTGCTGCCCAGCTTCAAGACAAAGTTGTCGGGGAGCCCAGAACCAAGGTAAATTTTTGTTGCCTCACCGGGAGTGATTGTTCAGGCCCTGGCGAGGCAAGGGTGGTCCATTGAGGGGACGAGGGGCGTGTTTGGTGTTGGGGATGGCAGGGGCACAGGGTGCCTGATCATGAGGGCCCCCCACCAGGCCGTCAGAGAGCTGCCTGCTTTTGTTAGGCGGCTTCTCTTGGGCCTGAGACACCCGCCTGCCAACAGTAAAATCCCCGTGGTGGTGGGCTGAGGCCCTTAAGTGGCCGTTGAGTGGCCATTTAAGGGCCTTGATTGGCCTGGGGCGTGCGGGCTGTTTTTCACCGCCGCCGCTCTGCATAAAGTGGCGATGGATGCGGGATCGGGTCAGGAAGGGCCCCTCCCGCTTCATTTTATGCACCCCCCCCGCCCCCACCCCCCAACCCTGCTCTTTGGCAGGGCGTAAAATTCCAACCCATATCTTAAATTACTGCTCACATCTCTGGCGTATAAGACATAGCTCAAGTAATTGAAGGCCATTATACGGAGGCTGTTCCCTCTTTAATGCTAAATAAATTGAAAGAGCTGCTAAAACATGAGAAGCTTACTTGTACAGCCATTCTGCCAGGAAGTCACAAGCATTGAACTTAGTCCTTTTTCTCTGCAGAGAAAAGCAAATGCAAGATTATGGACCTCAATCCAGTCAAGAATTTACAATTATCTCTGTGAACAGCAAACCTGTAGTATCCACCTAGCCACTTTCTCCATTAAGTTGAAATTTGGTTTTATGTCAAACTGCATCTCAGAAGCCACTGTCTGTATTTGACTAGCAATTGGAGCCAATCATGTGTATGTAGAATGAAAAGCAACAGAAAACAAAAAAGCAATTTGCTTTAATCGGTTTCTCCTGAGAGAACACAAACAGATTCAAGGTTGCTTTATAGGTGCTGTTATGCAAAATGCTTTTTATATACTTGTAATTATACTTTTCAATGATCAAAATTAGTGATTTTTGAAATGAAAAAAAAACTTTGGAAACAGTAATTGTGCCAAAAGATGTTGCACCTCTTTACAAGAAAGATGAAATTAATAAGCTGGAAAATTATAGGCCAGTTAGGTTTACTTTGGTTATGGGTAAATTTTGAGAATCCTTAATATAGAATGAAATTAGTGAATGTTTGGAATGGCAGAGTGTAATAAAGGATGGTCACCGTTGATTTGTAAAGAGCAGATGCTCATTTAGTTTAACTGAATTTTTTGAGGAATCAGTGTAAATACAAAAGGCATGTGGTGAATGTTGTACGTATGGATTTTCAGAAAGCATTTGATAAAATATTGTTACGTGTGCTTCCATTTTTTGTGAAATTATGAGGATTTGTGTTTTAAAACTGAAAAAAAAATTCCATAGATGCTGATACTTTGTGTTTTTAAAAAAAAAGGTCATCAGAAGGTCTTTTGGACTAAGCTTGTAAACAAAAATTACTGGAAGAATCAAGGAGTGCTAAAAACAAGCCCTTACTGGAAGGCACCTGTCTTCAGATAATTACCCAGCAGTGTTTTTTCACTTGGGGAAAGATGTTTACAAAGAAGTGACAGGTCAAGATTTAAAGGGGTCAGCAGGCTTGACTCTTGTGACATTATTTTAGGTTTGGCTTTGGACAGTGAGTTGGGATATGGACAGTGTTAAAAAGACAGTTAGAGAAAACTTGCCAAGGGAGCAAACCCCAACTCAGCTTGTTCCATCTCTTTAAAAAAGTATGCCAACTTTTCCATCTCTTTAAGAAGCCCTGAGAAGTAAGTATAAGAAACAGACTGAAACTGTTGCCGCAGTTCTCATGGAGAGCCTGCCCAAACTGATCTTCAACATCACCAGACAAGAACTGTTTTAGGAAGATCCCAGTGACAGCCGTCAACGCGTATTTGGGACGCCAAACCAAAACAAAGCACATCTGACATTTTTCCATATCTTCTCTTTTTTCTTCAAGAATGAGCAGGTATTCAGCCAAAGTATTCTTTTTGTAATAGAGCTCTAAAGAGTAAATCTCTATTTTTCGGTTAACCAGTGTATGTGTGTATGTGTGAGGGGCTAAGGTAAAAGAGAAGCTTTGCTTTGTTACTGGTTATGTATTGTTTTATAATAAACTGATAACTTTTGCTGTTTATTAAAGAAACCCGGTTGCTATATTTTATTCTGGGATAAAAATGGAGTCTATGATTGACCGTATCGGTAACTGGCAAAAAAATTTAAATATATGTTGTGACCAATGGAGAAGTGGAACTAGAAAATCAGTGCACTCCTCCTGCCTCAGTCGTAACAATATCACATAAGAGACTTGCTGTGGAAATTAAAGCGTCAGAGTAAATTCACTGACCCTGCAATGCCAACAAGAAGCCATGCTTGAAGGAAATGTGACTCAAAGAAGCAGCACTACAATGTTGTGGACTAATCTCCAACCTGGCCTCCCTGTTGCAAGTTCAACATTGGTGAATTTACTTTCTGGTCTTAAAAGCTTATATTGTTTTACAGATGGAGAAATGGCACGGGACAAGGAGTAGGTGATAAATGAATGTTTTTTCAGATTAGCTGATGGTATACCCCAAGGAACTATGCCAGTATATATTTTCTTTCCATTTTATTAAAATGACTTGACATAGGCACATAGGGAAATGGTATCAAAGTTTGCTAATGATGCCAAATTAGGGGCCATGACAAACAGTAAGGAGGGATGTAGGAAATTGCAAGAAGCCATAGAATGGTGGAGTGGGCAGATATAGTTCAATGTAGAGAAATGTGTGGCCCATTTTAGTTCAGTCATCCAGAAAGACCCTATAGTCCCCACACTGCAGTATCTAATTTAGTTAAAGTTTTCCAAGGTTTTTTCCTCCATTAATCTATCAGAAAGTCCACTCCATTCATTGATCACTGAAGAGAAACTTCTTGACATTAGTCCTAATTTTTTTTACCAGTTTAAATTGTGCTCTTTGGTCCTACTCTTGCAATTTATTTTGAAGTAATTTTATAAAGTTACCTTGTTCATTCCATTTACTATTATATATCTAATGATCACCCCTCAGATACTTTCTTTCAAGGTTGAAAAGCCCATGTTTCCCAGTTTTTCTTCATAAAGCAGACCTTTTGGTGCCTTTGAATATAAACATAAATTAAAAGGTATTCAGCAGCAGAGGGGCTGAGGTAGTGGTGGAGGCAAGCAATGCGGCAGGAGTGGAACTAAGCAGTCCTAATATAAAATAAAAACAAGAAACGCTGGAAATACTCGACAGATCTGGCAGCATCTGTGGAGAGAGAAGCAGAGTTAACGTTTCAGGTCAGTGACCCTTCTTCAAGTGTTCTGAAAAAGGGTCACTGACCTGAAACGTTAAATCTGCTTCTCTCTCCACAGATGCTGCCAGACCTGCTGAGTATTTCCAGCGTTTCTTGTTTTTATTTCAGATTTCCACTATCTGCAGTATTTTGCTTTTATTTATATAAACAGTCCTAATGATGGGCCGGATCTGGGGTTTGAAGCTCAGTTCTGGGCCAAATGGAATACAGAGGCTTTGTGTGGTCTGGTTCAGGCAGATAAAGTAGAAAGGGAGTGATGTAGGAATCAGTGACAAGGAAATGGAAGTTTATAAGGTGGGGGAGGGGAGGGGGTTGTTTGTGAAAACAATTTCACTCTTGCCGATGTTCAATTAGATATCAGGTAACACATAATGCAGAGTACATTAATACAAATGACCAGGAAATGATTGTAGATTAATAATTAACATCCAGCAGTGAATGATGTATTACCTTGTAGAAATGGTAATATTTTTTCTAAAAGGAGTGTCATGCTAGACCCCCACCTACCATACAGACATTAAATTTCAAACTGTTGCTGAAGTGAAGAAAGGACATGTTTAAAAAATCACCAGCCCCTTGGCTGGAAAAATACTAACAGCCAGTGCTTGGAAGATCAAAGGGGCTATTCCCTGCTCCAATTTAATCCACAATGGACTTTGAGCACCACGTATTATGTGTAAGACGAGACATTCCAGCGTCAGCTAAGACCAGAGAATCCACAAACAGACATGGTCAGAACAGCTAGTCACATGACCTATCAGCATTCCGAAGGGATCATTCCCTCCGCGACACCCTGGTCCACTCCTCCCTTACCCCCACCACCTCGTCCTCTTCCCACAGCACCTTCCCCTACAATTGCAAGAGGTGTAACACCTGCCCATTTACCTCCTCTCTCCTCGCTATCCAAGGCACCAAACACTCCTTTCAGGTGAAGCAGCGATTTACTTGTTCTTCTTTCAATTTTGTATATGTATTCGCGGCTCACAATGTGGTCTCCTCTACATTGGGGGGACCAAACGCAGACTGGTGACCGCTTTGCGGAATACCTCCGCTCAGTCCGAAAGCATGACCACGAGCTTCCGGTTGCTGACCATTTCAACACATCCCCCTGCTCTCATGCCCACATCTCTGTCCTGGGATTGCTGTAGTGCTCCAGTGAACATCAACGCAAGCTCGAGGAACAGCATCCCGTTTACCGATTAGGCACACAACAGCCTGCCAGACTGAACATTGAGTTCAATCATTTCAGAGCATGACGGGCCTCCCTGTTTATTTTTATTTTTAGTTATTTTTTCTTTTTTATTTGTTTATTTTA
This sequence comes from Heterodontus francisci, assembly GCF_036365525.1. Lineage (NCBI taxonomy): Eukaryota > Metazoa > Chordata > Chondrichthyes > Heterodontiformes > Heterodontidae > Heterodontus > Heterodontus francisci. The sequence goes on from NC_090394.1 coordinate 51,301,658, forward strand.
TTTTAGTTTGTTTAGTCTGTTTCTACTGTGCTTACCCACTGTTTTTTTCCATGTTTGTGCTTGGGGCCAGGCTGTTCATTTTTCTGTCAATTAACACCCTCTCTGCTTTGTCTTTTCACCACACCATTAACATATTTTGCTCCATGATCTTCTGGTCAGTTATTCTCTGTGACCTTGTCCTATCAACACCTTCTCTTTGGTTATCCCTTGCCCCACCCCCGCTTTACTTGTTTAAAACCTATTACATTTCTAATATTTGCCAATTCTGATGAGGGGTCATTGACCTGAAACATTAACTCTGTTTTTCTCTCCACAGATGCTGCCAAACCTGCTGAGTATTTCCAGCATTTCTTGTTTTTATTTCACATAACTAACCTGCTTGGCAACCTGGATTTTTCTGAATTGTACAAACAGTTTGAACTCAGTGTCTGTTTGCTCCTGGACTGAAAAGACCTCTTCTGGCTGGCTCGCCACAGCCTCTCCTGTCTGCTCCCATCTCTTTCTCATGGAACTCCAAATCCACTGAAGGCATATGAACCCCAAGAGAGATAAGTCTCCTAAAGCGAACAAAGCTTAAGAAGAATACTGGGCCCCAACGAAAAGCAAGATCTACCTACAATCAAGGACTCTACAGTGAGCTCGAAGATCAGTAACAAACCCTCTTCAGAGATTGCCTCAAACTTTTCCATTTTATTTCTTCTGCTCTGTTCTGTCTCTATCTGCATGTGTGTATCGCATATGCATGCTAGCGTGGGCACGTTGCGCATCCATAGGCGTTAACCGAATTAGAGTTTAAGTTTAATAAATTTCAACCTTTCTTCTTTAAACCTAAGAAAACCTGTTTGTGTAGGTTGCTTTGCCTTATAACTGGAAAGCAGTGAACAAGGATTCACCAAGGGGGAGGTAAAAACACGGTGTGTTTAAAATAAAACTGTTATGGTAAGACCAGGTGAAGGCTGAGAGGAAACCCTAGTTCCCTTTCTCACCTGGTCGTAACAGGAGGCATTCAGCCCTTGGTTCTAATCAAATTAGTTTTCACTTCAAAACATTGAGGAACTTCATTTTAACTTTTGACTTCAATGGAAAAAAGTTGAGAGAGATGCAAATTCACTATCCCCTGTATCCACTGTTATTCACCCGATAATACAAGTTAAAATAACCCCCATATTGAGAGAAAAACAAAAGGAAGTCACCTCTACTGTATATTTTTGTGAAAAACAAAGTAATTTATGTGCCAGCATGAATCCGTGAGTTGGAAACTTTTTTTGGCTCATTGGGGGAAAAATAGGCAATGAACTAAAGGTGCAGGAAAAACAGAGGAAATCTCTGCACACTGTACATTGTTGCTCTCAGATGTCTGACTTAGATTACAGCGAAAGGGAAACAGTTGCATAAGCATTCAAAGTTTAGAAACACAACTGAACCGCTATAAATACCATGTCGTTTTCAAATGCAATGCTCAGTGGGTTTAAATCTGAAAATATGCCACTTTTGTTGGTTCGTCATTTTAAAATCTGACTCCATTGGAAGCTTAATTTGTAAAGATTAACAATTAAACAGTTTTATCTGAGGATCTAAAGTTTATTAGAAATGCTAATGTATGGACAGCAGTTCTAGTACTCAATGATGAGTGCCAAATAATGGTAAATTAGTGTGCCAAAAGTGCTAGTCACTCCAATTTTTTGCATTATTAAGTAAGTTTCACCAGCTCTAATTTGGGACAGTGGTGGAATGTGAATAGGTATGATTGAATGGGAGGATAGAAACAAAACTGCTTGACCTCTCTCATTGTGCTTAAATTGTACTTCCTATTGGCAGGAATTGAATGGAAGACAAGCTCCAAGAGCCACCACACAGCAAGAGATCAAGGCGTGTGGATTAGAGTAAAATGAGAATGTTGATTGCAGTATCCATCAGCTCTGGAAAGTAAAAGAATTTTAATGGAGAGTTGGGGAGGAGAACTGCTGACCTGAATTTACTGGGCTAGAAGCAGGGAATGGTCATGCTGTCAAGAAGGAACAAGGTTTCTTTTACCCATTCTATCTGATGTGTCTACACTGAATCAAAGTAGACTCTGTGAACCAAAGAGCTGGGATCTGAACCTACAAATGAAAACTGATATTTGTATAATTTGTATTTCGATATAAAGGTATGACATTGCTATGCTTATATGTACAAAATGAGTTTTAAAAGAAGATAAAATTGAAACAAATGTTCAGCACCAGTAACAACCAGCAAGGAGGATCTGACTTGCTATACCATAGGCAGAATTTTAACCAGAAATTCAGCAGACTGCTGATTATTGACACAAAAAAGTCAATCAGAGAAGATGCTGAGCACAAGCAAAGTATTTCCGTTGTGGAAAAATGACGTGCATCACTCACACACACTTGTTACGACCGGGTGAGAAAGGGGTCTAGGGGTTCCCTCTAGGCCTTTGCCTGGTTTAACCATAACAGGGTTTAATTTTAAAACAACATGTTTTTAGCTCCCCCTCAGTGAATCCTTGTTCACTGCTTTCCAATTGCAAGACAAAGAAATCAAATCAGACAGGTTTTCTTAGATTTAAACAAGAAAGGTGGAAGTTTATTAATCTTAAACTCTAATTCGGTTAACGACTAAGAGTACGCGATGCGACCACGCTAGCGTGCAAATGCGATAAACCCACATGCAGACAGGGACAGAAAAAGTAGAAAGAATAAAGGGGAAAAGTTTGAGGCAATAACTGGGTTGCAATTACAGTCCTTTGAGTTCAATGTGGAGTCTTTGGTTGCCAGTAAGTCTTGCTGTTCGTTGGGGCCCAGTGCACGCTTTAACTTGCTTTGAAACATAGAAAATAGGAGCAGAAGTAGGCCATTTGACCCTTTGGGCCTGCTTTGCCATTCAAAAAAGATCATGGCTGATCGTCTAATTCAGTACCCTGTCCCTGCTTTTTCCCCATATCCCTTGATCCCTTTGGCATTAAAAAATATATCTATCGCCTTCTTGAATATACTTAATGACTTGGCCTCTACTGCCTTCTGCGGTACAGAATTCCACAAGTTCACCACTCCGAGTGAAGAAATTTCTCCTCATCTCGGTTCTAAATGGCATACCCCGTATCCTGAGACAGTGACTCCTGGTTCTGGACTCCCCAGCCATCGAGAACATCCTCCCTGCATCTAGCCTGTCTAGCCCTGTTAGAATGTTCTAGGTTTCTATGAGATCCCCTCTCATTCTTCTAAACTCTAGTGAATATAGGCCTGTACGACCCAATCTCTCCTCATACTTCAACCCTGCCATCCCAGGAATCAGCCTAGTAAATCTTCTTTGCACTCTCCATGGCAAAGGCATCCTTCCTCAGATAAGGAGACCAAAACTGCACACAATACTCCAGATGTGGTCTCACCAAGGCCCTGTATAACTGCAGTAAGACATCCTTGCTTCTGTACTCAAATCCTCTTGCAATGAAGGCCAACATACCATTCGACTTCCTAATTGCTTGCTGCACCTGAATGCTTGCTTTCAGTGACTGGTGTAGGAGTCTTTTCTCTCTTGAGGTTTAAGCGACTTCAGTAGGTCCAGAGGTTTGTGAGAAAGCGAGAAAGAGCCAGCCAGCAGAGAGGCTGTCATGTTCCATGTTCAGTTACAATCTGCAGTCTGTTCCCAAAACTGTCCTGTGAGCACAATTCAAAACTTCAAGTTGGCCAGCAGGTTAGTCATGTGCTTAACTACTTAAACAAACTCCTGCGTTTGTGGATTTCAAAGTTCTCGATGGGGGCGGTTGGGGGGGGTGGGGTGCTGTCTTTTATCCTGACAAGATGTGGATCAGCATTGCCCAGCCCAATCTCTTAATTGAATCAGTGAGCAATTATTTTGTTTCTCCAAGCACTGTCTCATAGTCATACACATGTCCTCCAGCCAAGGTGTCTGGTGATCTCTTTTTAAACAACTCATTTCTTCTCTCCAGCAAAAGTTTAAAACTAATGTTCATATGACAAAATTAATATGCCTCATTCTTAGCAGGTGGGGGTCTTCATGACACCTCCACACCCAGCAGAATGAAATGCGATTTTTTTAAAAAAGAGCATTTCATTAACAGGGACTAGAGAGAAGATAGGCACAGGAAAACATACCTGCATCTCGCATTCATTCAGAAATCATAAAAATTGTAATAGGCTATCTCCTCTTGGTTGCAGTGTGGCTTTAAACTGCCGTTTTTGGCAACTCAATAAACATGTGATTTTTGTGGAAGTTTTTCAGTTTGCACATTTCCAGACTGCCTCGGGTGTCTTTGTTCTTGTTCAGCTCTGCAAGGGGAGGATTAGATTTAATTAGCCCTAGGTTGGAGTTCGGCTCATGGGCGTCGGCAGTGGGCGGTTCCACTCTGAACTCTCTTTCAATGCTTTGATGAGTCATGCAAGGACTTTTCACCTAAGGGGATGGTTGGTTCCCTTTTCTCCTGACTGTGGGGGTAGATTCCTTGCTAATCTTCCCTTTGTCCTCTGGGACATTCCTGCTTGCAGGTATTTGTGCAGGTTCTACTGCATGCCCCTGTGTCACTTCAACTAGGTGAGGCATCACCCTCATTGCTTCTCTGCCCTCTCGAGGACTTTCTTTCTCTCTCCATGTAAATGCTGTTAGCAACTCTGGTGGGGTTCATCTAGTGTCTGCATTTACATAGGAGGATGTGGGGTCCAATGTCTCAAATATTTCGGGGTTGGCTGACCGGACAGTAGGGGTTTCCATGTGGCATTCCTCCCGGACTTCCTTTAACCTGCCCTCGGTCACTTTTTCCCCTTTCCTTTCTAACCTTTTGCCAGCCATGTGCCTGCCTGTCCTCTTTTGTTCTCGGCAGGGGTCCCTTACAGTTCACCTGCCCTCTGCTGGAGGGTCCTCCAAACACCAATACAGGACTTAAGGGTGCAAGTTTCCCCTCAACCTGGCACATGTGGTAACTCCCACAGTACTCCACCACATCTTTGTGAAGCTTTGGCCAATGAAACTGCTGTCTTACCCGGGCTTTGGTTTTTCATATACCGACATGTACAGTCACTGCATTCTCATGGGCCATTCTTACTATTTCTCTCCGGTACCTCTGCAGCACCACAAACTGGTGAACTACTGTTCACTCCTTGCTCTCAGGTCTGTGAGGAGGACTCCATTTCCTCATCAGTACCTCATTCTTTAAATAGTAGCAATCAGGGACCCCCTCTGTTTCACTTTCAGACTGGGCAACCTGTGCTAACTCTCTCAGTACTGGGTCGGCTCGCTGAGTCTCAACTAGGGAAGATCCATTTATCTCATTCATTGGGTCTTCTAACTTTCCAAAGAAAGTCTCAGACAGACAGACCTCATGGTCATCTACCTGCAGTGCCAATTCAGTCTCCTCTGGGGGAGCTGGTTTGATCCTGGCCTGATTCACTACGCATTCAGAGAAACTGCAGGGGACTGTCTCCTGCCACTACCCTGTCTCTCTGACCTCCTGCAGTCTCTCTTTCACTACTGAGGAAGCTACCACTTTGTCCCCGCCAGATCATTACCTAGGAGCAGGTCAACCCCGTCCACAGACAAACTTGGGACAATCTCTGTGGTCACCGGTCCCGAAACTAGGTCGTATTCCAAGTGCACCTGACGTAAAGGTACAGACATACACTGCCCTCCAATACCATTCACCACCATTCTGGTGTTTACTGCATTCTCTGGGGGAAAGGTCAGGCCTTTTCCCAGTAAAAAGGATCTAGTGGCCCCTGTGTCCCTGAGAATTACTTTGGGCATGCTTGCCCCACTCGAGGGCTATGGGGTTACTCTCCCTTCAGACACAAAACCCTGATAACCGTCAGGAATCCTATTACATCTTCCTGCACGCAGCTGTAAGCTTCCTGGGTCTCACTCTTACTGCAGTTAAAGCCACAGCTTGTTCTGCTGTGCATTTCATCAGACTCCCTTCTCCTTCACTGAGCAGGTGTGCACTGATTAACCCTATAGGTTTTCCCTATAGGTTCCAGCAGTCAGCTCTTCGATGACCTGCTTTATTACAATGGAAGCACATAGGTCTCCGGGTCTCATTCCTACTTACAGCACCTTCCCTTTTGGCTGGAGGAGGGCCCCTGTGTCTCCTGCTTTTCTTTCCCTCCCAGGATTGCTTGGACTTCTAACACATTCCCACCCTTTGTCCTTTTCAGATTTGTGGGGGTGATTGGGAAAGGTTTTCCCCTAGGAAACCGACTTATAAATGAGAGGAAACTCATTGGCCAGAACTGCTGCCTGCCAGGCACTATGAACCTTCTGTTCCTTTACGTGTCTTCATGGAGAGTGGGAGAGAGCTTTTAAATTCCTCCAGCAAAATTACTTCTGAGATTTTCATAGATGAGCTGCCCTTTAAGAGCCCTCAGCCACTGATCAAGCCAGCTGCTTATTTCTCTCAAACTCCAGGTAAGTTTGATCAGCTTGCTTTTGAGGGTTCTAAACTTTTGGCAATAGGCATCTGGTACTAACTCATATGCCCCAAGGATAGCATTTTTTGTCAGTTCATAATTGGATGAACTCTCATCTGGCAACATGGAATAAACCTCATGGGCTTGCATTGTAGCAGGAGAGTCCAAACCTCAGCTGGCCACTTTAAATGCCTTAGCAGTTTTTCAAAAGACACAAAAAAGGCTTCCACGTCTCCGTCATTGAATTTTGGGATTAATTGGGAATGTTTTAACAATTCTGTACCCAATCCTGAATTACGCTCTTCCATATTGGCCATGCTTTCACTGGGGTTACTCTGTCACCCCCTAGTTAACTCAAGCCGCCTTAGCTCTCTCTCTTCGCATTCGTTCCGGAATATTATTTCTCTTTCTTTCTCCTGTCTCTCTTTCTTCACGTTCCTTCTGGAAGGTTCTTTCTTTCTCTCTCTCCTGTCTCTCTCTTTCTTCAAATTCAAGTTTCCTCTGTTCCAATTGTATCTTTGCTAGCAATACCCAGTCAGAGTCTACTTCTAACCCTGTTTCTGCTTCTTCAGATTCATGGCAAAAATGATGGGCCACTAGTCTTAGGAGTTCAGACTTCCTAGACTTGCCACGTACTGTGATCCCACACTGCTCAGCCATTTTCCTCAACTCCTCCATAGACGGTGCTTTTAACTTATCCCAAGTTACTTCACCCTGGCTTGGGGAGCTACTAGCTTCAGTCGCAGACATATTCGTATTCTAGCACACACAACCACAAGAAAACCTTTATTGAAATCTTTTCTCTTTTTAATTGGGATGAATTTGGGTTCCCACTTCCAATTACTCATTTGTCTTTGGGTCAAATCCAGGACACTAGCCTACAAATTTCTGTTACAACCAGGTGAGAAGGGGTCTATGGTTTCCCTCTCAGCCTTTGCCTGGTTTAACCGTAACAGGGTTTAATTAGCTCCCCCTCAGTGAATCTTTGTTCACTGCTTTCCAATTGCAAGGCAAATAAATCAAATCAGACAGGTTTTCTTAGATTTAAACAAGAAAGGTGGAAGCTTATTAATCTTAAACTCTAATTCGGTTAACGACTAAGAGTACGCGATGCAAACATGCTAGCATGCGTATGTGATAAACACACGCAGATAGAAACAGAAAATGTAGAAGGAATAAAGGGGAAAAGTTTGAGGCAATAACTGGGTTGTAATTACAGTCCTTTGAGTTCAATGTGGAGTCTTTGGTTGCCGGTAAGTCTTGCTGTTCGTTGGGGCCCTGTGCATGCTTTAACTTGTTTCGATGTAGGAGTCTTTTCTCTCTTGAGGTTTAAGCGACTTCAGTGGGTCCAGAGGTTTGTGAGAAAGTGAGAGATCGCCAGCCAGCAGAGAGGTTGTCTTGTTCCAGGTTCAGTTACAATCTGCAGTCTGTTCCCAAAACCGTTCTGTGAGCACAATTCAAAACTCCAAGTTGGCCAGCAGGTTAGTCATGTGACTAACTGTTTAAACAAACTCCTGCGTTTGTGCATTCTAAATTTCTCGGTGGGGGTGGGGTGTAGTGCTGGCCCTTACCCTGACAAGATGTGGAGCACCATTGCCCAGCCCAATCTCTGTTAATTGAATCAGTGAGCAATTCCTTTGTCTCTCCAAAAACTGTCTCTTAGTATGCACATGTCCTCCAGCCAAGTGTCTGGTAATCTCTTTTTAAACAAGTCATTTCTTCACTCCAGCAACAGTTTAAAATTAATGTTCATCTCACAAAATTAATATGCCTCATTCTTAGCAGGTGGGGGTCTTCGTGACACACTCTTAACCAATTGTTGCAGTACTGGAAGCATGTCACTGCCCTACCACATTCCCACCCCCAATCTAGTGTGGAACTAAGAAAATATATGAAAAACCTGATGAGAAAGATACAATCATATCAACTAAAATATTGATCTTAAAAATGAAAATTGCCTGGAATTATGAAACTGATAAAGGGCACTGACCTCAAAACATTTCTCAATTTTAGCTTGTTTAAGGGTTTCAAACAGGCCTGGGAGAAGCACAGGAAATATGTAGTGTTCCAAGTATTGTCTTGGAGAACCTTCACAAATTATGAGTGGAAAGAAAACAAACATCACAAAGACAATCTGATATATTACAATAACCTAATTCAATGCGTTGTTTCAAGAGCAGCTAAATGTAGATTGTAATTGAAGCTTATAGTGGGCACTTTGGATGAAAGGATCACAGAAATAGTAGGTGCACATTGGCTTCAGGCATTATAAAAATCATGAGGTCACTGGAGATCAAAAACTGTAATCGATACTTCATACAAGTCTAATTGTAAAGGATTTTAAAAAAAACAGGAAACTTTAGTGGTAATGCACTGTAAATGACCTAGCTTCCACAAACTGCTGTGAAAGTGTTGGGAGTGGTGGGGCGGAAACAGGGGGAAAAGGGTGGGGGAAAAGGAGAAACCAGTCAGAGTTATTTTCCCTCATCATTATCCTGTAACCACTGCAAGAAAATGTGCACGACTGAACATTAGGTGATGGGTTTGAGCTCCATTATGGTGTCTTCAAACAATGTGACGTCACTCACTGTCTGGGCTCATACATTAGACTCTGCTGATGAGGTATTTGAGGCTTCTGGCATCCCAGCATACATCACTGTCACAAGAAAGGGAGAGTAAACAACCAAAACCAGGAAATATGAAACAGGAAGGGGGGAATTTTATCATTGCCATGGCGTTCCCAATGGCGGGACCGAAAGTTGTCATAACCTCTGCTCCAGCTGAAAATCCTATTTTCCACATGGTTCTGTATTCAAATTAGTCGTGCGGCAACAGGCACGGAGAACACATGGGTTCATGCGGCGGGGGCGGCCTTTCATTGGTAGAACCCGCCATCACTGCCCCAAGCACCATGATCACCAAAGATATAAAACATTCTACTTTAGTTCTAGTGTTATATCCATTCGCAGTGTGGGAAAACTTGTGCTGTGAAAACAATAGAAGGCACAAATATCAGATTGGCTCAGTGGTAACATTCTCACTTCTGAGCCCAAGGTTTGTGGATTCAAGCCTCAATTCAGGAATTGGGCACATAATCTAGGTTTACATTTTGCTGTAGTACTAAGGGAACAATGTATTGTCAGAAATGCCTCAAACAGAACTGAGGCTCGATCTGCTGTGCACTTGGAGGCAAAAGATCCCATGGCAACATCAAAACAGATTAAACCGGTCATTCATTTTATTGCTAATTGTGAAACTGTGCTGTGTGCAAATTGGCTGTCATGTTTACTGATGTAACAGTGACTATACTTCAAAAGTAATTAATTGACTGTGAAGTGCTTTGGGGTGTCCTAAAGATGCAAAAGATGCTACAAACAAAAATGGGCAATATTGAATCAACAGCCCATTTTTACATCCTACCCATTTTTCTTTTTCACTGAGTCCCAACTCGCTATCACCTGTTTTGCATCACTGCTAAATACCAATTTACCACTCCCTCTCCATGTTTTGTTTTCATCGGCATTCATTTCAATCACTGTCTCCATATTGTATGGCTAATTTAATACAAACTCCATTTTACGAGCACTATTCAGGCAATTTACTGGGCATTTTCTCAACAGATCTAGAAAGTACCCTTTAGGCAATTTAGGATGCACCTTTTCCACATGGTCATCTGTGATTTTGGCTCTACTGCAATGTTGGGAATATTTTTGTACTATATTATACCAAAAATTGGCCAATTCTGATCCAATATAGCCGAATACTCATTTGACTTTTCTGATTAGCTGTGGACATCAAAAGTACTCTAAAATACTCCGATATATTATTTATGGTTACAACTAACATTGACCCACCACCACTGCCCTCCACCCCATTATCATCCCTTTTTTCCCCATCACTCCTGAAAGCAATGACTTAAAATGGGATACATATATGCCAATATATATGCTTAGCTGGTGTGCATTAGCAGGCTATTCATTAAGGGGTTATCATATGTAAGCCAGGTGTTGTCTACACATAATAAAAACAGAAGGTGCTGGAAGGTCTGGCAGCAATTTTTGATGAAAAGTCATCGACCTGAAATGTTAACTCTGTTTCTCTCTCCACAGGTGCTGCCAGACCTGTTAAGTACTTCCAGCACTTTCTGTTTTTATTTCAGATCTCCAGCATCCGCAGTATCTTGCTTTTATTTTCGTGTTGTCCACACATTCTTGATTGGCAACTGTACAAGTGTTTAACACTAATGGCGAGGCACAGGGTGTCAAGGAGCTCGCTCCCTCCGAGGATGAGTTTAAAATAAACTTCATGTGCATGTTCTTACATTTTGGACTATTGTTGAGAAATCCCAAATGCAAAATGGGCAGGGAGGAAGCATTTGGGTAGACTCTCTTTGGGTTAATATGGACATATGAGCATACCAATGGCCTTTCAGTCCTATTATAGGTAAAAGTTACCATTAGCCTCTCCTTTGAGAGATGCGTTGATGGGTAAATTTAAACATGCTTGTGAAATTTGTCATTTCCCAAGTGTTTATTTTGTTTGGAATCTTATTTTGGACATCAGATATGAAAAAAGCTTACAAAAATGTTTTTTTTAAAGTACTTAGTAATTTGGACAGTTCAACAACAACAGCGGTGAAATCTTTACACATGGTTAACTTGTTCCAAAATGTTGACATGTTTAGATGGTATTTTCTCATTGTAAATAATATTTACATAGGGAATTTTCATTGTGAATGTTGACATTAAAAAAGTGTTAAAAAGACTAACACAATGAACAAGAACTGCATGTTAAATGCAAGATTTTTAAACAGAGAGATATGATAGCAGTAGTGATCCAATTTTCAAAAAATAGTACCACAAATTCTTAAGGGGACAAAAGTCTAGATGAAACAGGGAAGCCATTATTAGCTAAAGTACTCTCCCCAAAATCTTCAAAAAGCAACATTTCTAAACAGTTGGGGGGGGGGGGGCGCGCGCAGGGGGAAATCAAAATTTGTTACCTATTTTTGATACCTGCCAAAGCATAAACAGAAAGTGTGTTGCTCATTCATTCTTCCCATTAAGTGTAATGATTGTAGCTTAAAAATATTTATCATGCACTTTATCGCGCAAGAGGATTTTTTGAAGGTTAGGTCAAAGAGGAAATCAGTATAATCTCAGAACAATAACTTCTTTGAAATAACTGCACAAGAGACTCACTTCATCTAATTTACAGTATAAATAGCTTGAGCTGAGTTTGTTCTACTAAATTAAATAATTCCCCCTTTTTAAAAACAGAAACAGTATATATGCACAGATGTGAGTATTATACTACTTGCTTTACTTACATGTTTTTTGATCAGGTGGTGGAACAGGTGGAGGTGGTGGTGGACTTGCAGGAGGAGGAGGTTTCTGAACAATTGCATAACCTAAAAATGCTGGATGAGAACATTCAGCATTGAAGTTTTCTAACACCGATGTATCCACTGAAACCTGGAGAAAACAATAAAATTTCTTTACAGCTTGCCACCCATTTTTACTTCATGGAGCACAAGAGGGCAAAAGACAGGGAGGGGATAAAAAGGAGACAAGAGGGGCACACATACACAATAGGGGGCATAAAACAGAATGCATCTGCAAGGGAGAGCATAAGTGCACGCAAAAGAGACAGAAAGAGAGACTGTTTAAAAGAAAAAGCAAACAGGATCGTTGGCTTTATAAATAGAGGCATTGAGTATAAAAACAAGAGCTGGTATTTTATTTTGGAAGGGGGAAGTCCTGACGGTACCATATGTGGGTCCCGAGTCCGCATGGGCGGGCAGCAAAACCACAATTGCAATTGTCCTGAAGGTGGTCTCTTAATTGGCCGCCTCTGGGCCCGCTATCCTATTAAAGACAGTGGGTGGGCTGCTGATGCTGCCAGCCCAGAGGGCCAGCAGCTCTGGAGCTTCAGCAGTGTCACTGGGAGAGGTGGGTGGTGCTGAAACAGGCCAGAGACCACAAGGACACTTCAATGTGGAATCGCCCTCAAGAAGGTAATTTGAATCTAAAAAGGTGGCTGAGGGTAGCAGGCCCTGCCAATGAGAGGGGAGACCTCGTCGGATGTGTCTTTGAGACCACGAGGGTGCCATTGACTTGCCACAGCCCCCTTTTTAGGGCATGGAGCCTCCGTTTCCAATGCAATCCCACCCACCACCCAGGAAGCTGCTGGGAGACCACCTCCATGCAGCTGGTGGCCTCTCCATGCAAAGGGGTGGGGGGGGGGGGCACTCCACTGCCAGCAAAATGCCAGCAGCCGGAGAAAATAGCCCTTAATTGAGCCTTTAATTATTGAAATTGGCTGTCTGCCTCTGTGGGGTGGGCAGCCATTCCAGCATGCAGCCTGCGGCTAGGAAACTTCCCCAGTGGTGTGACTGCGTCAGGGAGCTATCCTGACGAGGCTCCCGGCATTTGAGATCTACCAGAAAAATTCGAAAGACGAGGGACTTCAGTTATGTCAAGAGACTAGAGAAGCTGTGATTGTTCTTCTTAGAACAGAGAAGGATAAAGAGAGATGTAATAGAGTCAAAGTTATAAGGGGTTTTGATGGAATAGATTGGGATAAAGTGACAGGAGGGTCAGTAACCAGAGGACACAGATTTGATAAGTAACAAAAGAACCAGAGTACAGACAAGATGATTTCTTTTTTTTAATAAAAGCAGTAAGTTGGTGTGTTCTGGAATGCACTGCCTAAGGTGTGTGATGGAATATAGGTATAATAGGCTTAATTAGGTAGAATTTGGAAATAGTTAGTGTATTATGCCTTTTAGAAGTACAGATTGAATAAATGGCCAGTTTTCAGACCTCACTGAAATTCCCCTTTAAGAAAGTAGAGTTAAATATTTCAGAGTCCCTGTTAGAATAGAATTTTTGTTGCCAGGGAATTGGAAGATAAATACACACATTGAAATATCCTGTGTGACATCAGTAAGAGGTAGCAATAAACTTAATTAGTTTATGGGGTTGTTGATGCAGACAAATTGGCTCCGGAGGTTGCTTTAAGGTACCATAAAAAAATGCAATTCAGAAAATGAACTAACAGGAACAAGAGAGGTCAAGTAAACACAATTATAAACATTTTGACCAGATAAAGGCTTAGAACTTTAGAAAACAGGGGGTTTCCAGTAAAACATTAAGTGGAAATGGGGATTAAAAATATGGATTTTAAGAACACAGGGAGGTCACATAAATGCTGGAAGTCAGATGACACCTTAGAAACAGTATAAAAATGAGAGGTTTTGAAAGCAAAGTTTAGGGGTGTTGTATCCTCAAACAACACTTCTCATCCCAGGCCTTGCTTGGGGGATTTAAGGTAAAAGTTTACTTTAAATTTTGATGGATATTCCAAGATAATTTTGCTATGACATTAGCAAGGTTAAACTTTTGGATTCTATATTAGAAATAAGAATGTGTGTTACATCTCTCAGTAATATCTGATATTGTGATAGACTTATCCACTTAAGAAGTTTATTACATGTTAAATTCTTTAATAAGTCTATAAAAGTTAATAAATTGTCTCATGTAGTATTCTGTATAACCTCTGTGTTTCTTTAAGTGGAGAGATACATATTGAAGAGAGTTTCCCAGACCCTTATAATATCTGGGATATCTATGACTTCACAATAATATTAAAAATAGGCTATCCAAAAGATGGTAATATTCTCTGTTGGTTTTCTTTCTTTGAGGGAAAGCTAGTACAATTCTTTGGACCCAAATAAGTGTCTAAGAATTTGTCTGGTTTGAACTTAGAGGAGATTAATGGGGATGTGCTCCTGATTTGGTTTAGTCTCTATAAGGGGTTAAAGTCATAAACCACTTCAGGTGGTGGAAGCAGATTCAATAGTAACTTTCAAATGGGAACTGGGTGTATAATTGAAGAAGAAAAACTGCAGGGCCATAGGGAAAGAGCAGAGGATTCGGACTAATTGGATAGCTGTTTCAAAGAGCCACCACATGCACGATAGGCCAAATGGCCTCCTCCTGTGCTGTATGCTTCTATACGTAACTGCCATGTTGCCTGAGCATTCACACCTGTTGACTGCTTCCTATTTCGGTCTTTGAACTATCTCAAACCCCACCTTTGAGCTGATCCCAGCTGTCAGGTCTGCCCTTCCTCCACTCTGCAAAACGGATGCCATCAGGCTGGGTTCTAGCCCATACCAAGTTTTAAGTGAAATTCTGGCCTCTTGCGCATCCCCAATTTTAAACACTTCACCATTGGCCAATGTGTCTTCAGCTAAAAAGGCTGCAAGTGCTAAAATTCCCTCACTATACCTCTAGTTCCTCCTTTAAGACATTCCTTAAAACCGACCTTATTGATTAAGCTTTGGGTCATTTCCCTAATTATCACCTTATGTGGCTTGGTGTCAAATTTTGCTTGATGCCATTCCTGCAAAGAATCTTGGGATATTTTGCAATGTTAAAGGTATTATATGGTGCAAGTTGTTGTCGTGAAAAGTATTTTAAATACTGTATTTGTGGGCTGCTAGCAATAAATCTGCCAATACATCTATAGTGGACATAGTTCTTAAAAAACTATTTCAAGACAAAACTCAGGCTGATGGTCCAGGAATGAGATGGGGCGCGGCAGGAGTGGAGGAGAAAGGGAGGGCTGGTTGGGGAAAGCAACAGCCTAAAGCTCACGATCTGACCAAACATGTGCCTTATTCACTGGGTCCACCCCATTCAATGCCACCATTCTCTAGCTATCAGCATTACCCTCCCAGACTGGAGCTCTCCATCCCCAATTCTCTCTGTCCCATGATATCCCTTTTGCTCCAAGACACCAAAATTCGATTCTCCAATGCTCCAAGTTCAACCAAACTTTCCAGGCCTTCGCATCCTCTGTTCACAGTTATGATAGGCACCAGTACTTTCTAATGATAGTCCCCCTCCACATTCCAGAATTGCAGGTATGGTAGCATAATAATTATATTACTGGATTTGTAATTTGGAGGCATGGACTAATGATCTGGAGATCTGATTTCAAATTCCAACTTTGGAGCTGCAGAATTTAAATTCAGTTAAATAAATATGGAATAAAAATTAGTATCAGTAATGCCGACCATGAAACTGCCAGATTGTCATAAAAACCCATCTGGTTCACTAATGTCCTTTAGAGAATGAAAGCTGCCGCCTTTATGCTGTCTTGCCTGTGTGCGACTCCAGACCCACAATAATGTGGTTGACTCTTAACAGCCCTTTGAAATGGCCTAGCAAGCCACTCAATTGTATCAACCCATTATGAAAAAGCACAATAAGAATGAAACCAGAAGGTCCACCAAGCGTCGACTTAGGCACTGGCACTATAGAGGCATATCTAGCCCAGTCAACTTTTCAATGTCCTCATCATTAACAGCTGGAGATTTGTGCCAAACATTCAGACAGCTTTCCCACAGACTTGTCAAGCAACAGCCTGACATATTCATACTGACAGAATCATCCCTTTTACCCAAAATTCCAGACTTCTCCATCACTATCCCTGAATATATTCTGTCCCATCGCCAGGACAGACCCACCAGAGTTGGCAGCACAAGGGCATACAGTTGGGAGGGAGTTACTCTGGGTGTACTCAACATTAAATCCAGATCCCTTCAAGTTTCCTGGCATCAGGTTGAACATGGCAAGTGTTACGACCGAGGTGGGAGGGTGTCTTTTCTAGTTCCACTTCTCTGCAGGTCACAAACATATATTTTAAAAATGTTTACCAAGTTACCGATTTGGTCAATCATAGACTCTACTCTTTATCGCAGAATAAAATACACCAACCAGGTTTCTTTAATAAACAAAATTATCAGTTTATTATCAAACAAGAGTTATCCAGTAATAAAGCAAAGCATTAACACACACTGATTGAAATATGAAAGTTCCCTTTTAAAATTCCCCACACACACTGAAAAAAAATACAGAAATCCTCTCTACAGAGGTCTGTTACAAAAAAGGCAAAAAAAAGAATATTTTGGTCAAATACTTGCAAATTCTTAAAGAAAAAAAAGGAGGATATGAAAGGAAGTCAGTTGTCCCTTTTGGTCTGGCATTCAGATATATGGAGACGAGTCACTGGGATCTTTCCTAAACCAGTTCTTTTCAGGTGAGATGCAGCACCAGGGATTTTAGCTCTCCCACACTGGATCTTTGCAGGGTTTCTTCAAAGAGGTAGAGAAAGAGGTGAGCTGGATGGTTTCCTTTTCCTTGGCAGGCAAAACACCAACTGTCTTCAAAACAGTTCACACGCCAACTGAACTGAACACAATATCTTCCCCAAACAGACAGTCCACCTCTTAACCTCCATAAACCTTGACATGTGGCTTCTCTGTAGAAATCTTCCTCAGGTCACCAAAATTTCTGTTTATTAAACTTAAAGCACATTATTTCCAGCACAGGTTGTTTTCAAGTAACGTCTCAAGTGTCCTTTCAGTGAACTTGGTAAAAAAAAAAATCCATGGAATCTTTTCAGTTTTAACACAAGTCCTCAAAAAAAATTTAAAAATGGAAGCACTTTCATAACACAAGGAAACCTCAGGCAGATTGACATTTACCACCCTCCCTCAGCTGATGAATCAGTCCTTCTCCATGTTGAATGTCACTTGGAAGAAGCACCAAGGTTAGCAAAGGCACAGAATATAGTCAGGGCGGGGACTTCAACATTCATAACCAAGAAAGGCTCAGTAGAACCACTACTGTCCGAGCCCTGAAGGACAGTGATACAAAAGTTTTATTTTTGTACTCAGAATTTAGAATTGTGCGTGTTTAAAAAAAGACTGAGAAAAGGATTTTTGCAAAATAATTGGAATTCCGGCAATGTTTTGAAAGGAAGTTCAGAACCAGTGTTGAAATTTTGGGTGTTTTGAAAGTTGAACTTGTAAAAGGACAAGACGATCAGCAGTTTCAAGGAAACCACAGGGGCTGACCTTTCTTCAGAGCAGCTTTTGAACCAGATGGAGACACTGTGTCTGGACATGTGACATGTTTAGGAAGGTTCTTTTTTCACCTTGGACCCTTTAAGAAGCCTGTGATATGGACAAAGGGCAGGCATTTGAAATATTTGCTTTGACCTGCTTGGAGCAAGAGAGGAAAGACCCAGAAAAGTGTCACCTCTCTCTGTAAAGGAGACTTGCTTCTCTTGAAAAGGAATCCTGCATTTGAGGTGGCAAATTCCTGTTGCCTCCAGTCTCTGAAGAATTCCTGCATCCAGTGAGATTCCTGCTGCCTCCTGTGTGCTAAGAAATCCTGAAATCTGAAGAAATCTTTGACTGCTAGACTGCTGCTTCAAAACCCAAGCAGGCCTGTTGCTACATTCCTGATGGAAGACCTATGTGATGCCTGCTGCAGTTAAATTGCCATGATTGCCTACCCATCACAGACTGTTCATCAAACTTGCCTGGAGAGACTTTGAGTGGCATCCAACTATTTGACTCCGGGACATCTCACTGTACCGAAAACATCCTACCAGAACTTGAACCTCAATTATTTTTATTGTTCCTTCTACTCTTAACAGCTGTAAACCAAAAATCCTTTTCCCCCAGTTAACCAGTTTATTTTTGAATGTATGTGTGTGTGCATGAGGTTTAAGGAATTAAGGAGTTTTTTTCATATATATAGATTTACCTCATTAGTAGTTAAGAACTATTATTTCTTTTCTAATAAATAGTTAATGTTGTTGTTCAAAGAAACCTGGTTTGGTGTGCTTTATTCTGGGGGAAAAATTTGACTATTCTTCAGTAGCTTCGAAACTTTATTTGATATGCTATAACCTGTGGAGTAGTGGGACTGAACTAACATTGCATTACTCCCACCTTGGTCGTAATAACATAGCTACCAGACACGGCCTGTGGCAGATAATAAGAGAACCAACACGAGGGAAAAACCTACTTGACCTCGTCCTTACCAATCTACCCATTGCAGGTACATCTATCCATGAGAGCATTCATAACAGTGACCACCACACAGTCCTTGTGGAGATGAAGTCCCGCCTTCACATCAAAGACACCCTCCATCGTACTGTGTGGCATTACCACCAGCTAAATGGAATAAATTCAGAACAAATCTAGCAGGTCAAAACAGGGCAACCATGAGGCAGTACGGCCATCAGCAGAACTGTACACCACAATCTGTACCCTCATGGCCTGGCATATCCCTCACTCTATTGCCATCAAGTCAGGGCACTAACCCTGGTTCAATGAGGAGCATAGAAGAGGCATACCAAAAGCAGCACCAGGTTTACTTGAAAATGAGGTGCCATCCTGGTGGAGCTACAACACAGGACTAGATGCA
The DNA here is from genome assembly GCF_036365525.1 of Heterodontus francisci. Taxonomy (NCBI): domain Eukaryota; kingdom Metazoa; phylum Chordata; class Chondrichthyes; order Heterodontiformes; family Heterodontidae; genus Heterodontus; species Heterodontus francisci. The sequence goes on from NC_090394.1 coordinate 51,320,367, forward strand.
AAACAGCAGAAGCAGCGTTCTATAGATAGAGCTAAGCGATCCCACAACCAATGAATCAGATCAAAGCTCTGCAGTCCTGCCACAGCCAGTTGTGAATGGTGGTGGACATTTCAACAACTAACGGAGAGAAGGTTACATGAACATCTCCATCCTCAATCAGCCAGCATGAATGCAAAAGGCAACACTGAAGCATTTGCAACTAGCTTAAGGCAGAGGTGCCAAGTGGATGATTCATCTCAGCCTCCTCCTGAGCTCCTAACAACCACAGATGCCAGTCTTCAGCCAATTTGATCCACTCCATGTCATATCAAGAAATGACAGAGCACATTGGATACAGAAAAGGCTATGGGCCCTGACAATATCCTGGCTATAGTGCTGAAGACTGGTGCTCCAGAACTAGATTCGGATATACACGTGGGGTGAAGCTAAAGCTAAAATATTCTGGAAGAAACAAATTTTTTTAAAAAATTTACCTAAAAAAATCTACCAACTAATTATTTAACTGTACTCCACACTTATAAAATTATTTATTCAGGGCCAACGCTATTGCTCATCAAATGTTATTAATCACATCGCTGCTACAAATGCAGTTACACCTGATTGAACAAGGTGTAATTTTTTAAGGGGTTTCAAACTGTGAAATGGGAGTGGGAAAGTTGAAATCCTCACAGATTGCCAGGTCTGAGGGTTAAAGTCAATAGCACAGTCTGTGAGCCCTGTGTGATAGACCGCAATTTCAGGATTTCCATGCTAATCTGTGCATGACTGATACCCTGAAGTTGCAGTCAGTTTCAGAGGGGTAATGATGGCGACTGCTGACAGTTGATCATCAGCTCAACCCCGGCAAAATAAATAATGTGGTTAAAAGAACAAGCCAGAGGCTGGGTATTCTGTGGCAAATAACACACCTCCTGACTCCCTAAAGCCTTTCCATCACCTACAGGGCACAAGTCAGAAGTGTGATGGAATACTCTCCTCTTCAAGTAACAGAGAAGGTTGAAGAAGGGAATGTGGTGGATATTATTTATATGGATTTTAAGAAAGCATTTAATAAGATACCACATAAAAAGCTGTTTGCAAAATTGAGGCTCATGGAGTAGGAGGATCAGTGTCAGCTTGGATAAAAAATTGGCTTAAGGATAGAAAACAGCAAGTTGTAATAAATGTTGTTTTTCAGACTGGAGTATGGTAGACAGTGGTGTTCCCCAAGGGTCAGTGCTGGGACCATTGCTTTTCTTGTTACATAAAATTACTTGGATCTTGGAATACAGTGTAGAATCTCAAAATTTGCCGATGACATCAAACTTGGGGGTGTGACAAACACTGAAGATGATATGAACCGCCTGCAACAGGACATAGATAGGCTAGTAGAATAGGCACAGAGGTGCCAGATGGAATTTAATGCAGACAAGTGTGACGTGATGCATTTTGGCAGAAGGAACAGGGAGAGGTAATATATACTTAAAGAGTGTGCAGGAACAGAGGGACCTGGGGATGCATGTACATCAATCTTTGAAGGTGACAGGACATATTGAGAGAGTGATGAGTAAAGCATATGGGATCTTGGGCTTCATAAACAGAGGCACTGAGTACAAAAGCAGGGAAGTTATGCTGAACCTTTATAAAGCTCTGGTTAGGCCTGAACTGGAGTATTGCGTCCAGTTCTGGTCACCACACTTCAGAAAAGATGGGTCCTTGAAAGGGTGCAGAGGAGATTTACCAGAATGATTCCAAGGATGGGGGATTTTAGTTACAAGGCTAGGTTGGAAAAACTGGGGTTATTCTTCTCAGAACAAAGGACATTGAGGGGATATTTAATAGACATGTACAAGATTATAACAGACTTAGATAAGTTAGACAAGAAAAAATTGTTCCCATTAACTAATGGTACAAGGACTAGGGGACACAGATTGAAGGTCTTGGGCAACAGATGCAGGGGGAATATGAGGAAGAACTTTTTACACAGGGGATGGTAATGACCAGGAACTCACAGCCCACAAGGGTGGTGGAAGTGGAGATAATCAATGACTTCAAAAGGAAATTGGATGGCCATTTGAAGGAAGTAGACTTGCAGGGCTACGGGGATCGAGTGGGGGAGTGGGACTGACTGAATAGCTCTGTGGAGAGCCGGCATAGACTTGATGGGCCAAATGGCTTCCTTTTGCCATAACTGACTCAATGACTCTATAACTCTATGTCTCGGCACTCAAGAAGCGCAACATCACCCAGGACAAAGAGCCTGCTTGATTGGCATGCCATCCACCAGCTTAAACATACATTCCCTCCACAAGTCCACCATGGCTGCAGTGTGTACCATCTACAAGAAGCACTGTAGCAACTCGCCAAGGCTTCTAATGACCTGGAACTCCTTACCTAACAGCATTATGGGAGTACCAACACCACACAGTCTGCAATGCTTCAAGGTGGCACACCACCACCTTAATAGAGCCAATTAGGAATAGGCAATAAATACTGGCCTGGCCAGCGATGCCCACATCCCTTGAATGAACAGTACAAAAAGAATGCCAAACACTCCCAGTGCTGCTGCTTCCTGGGACTCTGTCTAAAATGTTGACAGCGCCGTGTATTTCCCTTTAGGATTCTAGACACACACCTCCACTACCCCCGTATAGAAATTTCAAGATGAAAACAGACCATTCGATCCATCCACTCATGGATAAAGTTTCGGTCTTTATCCCCCACATAAGCAGTAGCCCTAAAACCATGTGACATCCTGTTCATATCACTTTACTTCCCTTTTCTTCAACCACCTAACCTACGGTATTCTTGAAGGTCGATACGGGGCAGGATTTTTCTTCCGGGGACGGGAAACAGAAGTCGGGAACATTTTCGGGTCCTAACCTGCCCCGGGGCGGCGGGGGTTGGGGTGGGGGTGCGGAGAAACAGTCACTGGCCCAGATTTTCATGGGGGCACCCCCTTAATTAGCCTGGAGACAGGTTTAGCGGCCAATTAGTGGCCACAGGGACAGAAATGGAGGCATGACTGTTGAAGTGCGGGCCTAGTTTAAACAGACCACCGCAGCCGTTATTGAGGCTGCCATTTCACTGCTTTACCTTCAGTTTGGAAGATCACAGTATCATCAAAACATAGAATATCTCTGGAGAGACAAAGACTCTGGCACCTGGGGCAAGGCAGCTCCTCCAATCGCAGATGCAGACCTGGAGGTCCTCCTTGAGACCATAAGGGAGGAGAGGAGGAGAGGGGGGAGTTCTTCTTCCCAGAGGGTGGCAGCAGGAGGCCACCCACCCAGACAAAGCAGGCCTGGATGGAGATAGCTGACACACTCAGCAGAAGGAGTGTAGTGTATAGAAATTGGATCTAGTGTAGGAAGAGGTTAAATGACCTGATATGCTCTGGCAAGACGAGTGCAACCCCCAACCCTCAGGATAGGCATCAGGATATTCACCCTCCAACAAACCACCAGTTAGGGAGCCTGAGGCAGCATGCTGCTCCTGAACCTGGGAGGAGTGTGTGCCCAGGGCACTTACTAACCCCTGAGAATGGCTCAGAGCCATAGTGCTGCTGAGGACTTGCCAGCACTGAAACAGTTCCTAATGAATAGCAGCAGCTCACATTGGCCATAAAGGCCAGCGGTGTCTTCTCTCTCTCTTTTGTCCTTGCACAAGAAAAGGACCCATAATGCCTGAGAGAGGGCCATTTGGGAGGAGGGGTTCCTTTCCTGCTTATTATCAACCTGTTACAGTCAGATGAGGAAGGGTCAGAGGGCTTCCCTCTTTTCCCTCACCTTGTTTAACCACAACAGAATTAATTCTTTTTTTTTTAAAAGTGGATGTTATAGAGTCATAGAGTTATACAGCACAGAAACAGGCCCTTCAGTCCACCATGTCTGCGCTGGCAATCAAGCCTATCTATTCTAATCCCATTTTCCAGCACTGGCCTGCAGCCTTGTATGCTATGGCGTTTCAAGTGCTCATCTAAATACTTCTTAAATGTTGTGAGGGTTCCTGCCTCTACCACCCCTTCAGGCAGTGTGTTCCAGATTCCAACCACCCTCTGGATGAAGAAGTTTTTGCTCAAATCCCCTATAAACCTCCTGTCCCTTACCTTAAATCTATGCCCCCTGGTTATTGACTCCCCCGCTAAAGAAAAGGTTTCTTCCCATCTACCCTATCATTGCCCCTCATAATTTTGTATAACTCAATCAGGTCCCCCCACAGCCTTCTCTGCTCTAAGGAAAACAACTCCAGCCTATCTAGTCTGTCTTCATTACTGAAATGCTCCAGCTCAGGCATCATCCTGGTGAATCTCCTCTGCACCCTCTCCATTGCAATCACATCCTTCCTATAGTGTGGGTGACCAGAACTGTACAAAGTACTCCAACTGTGGCCTAACCAATGTTTTATACAGCTCCATCATAACCTCCCTGCTCTTATATTTTATGCCTCGGCTAATAAAGGCAAGTATCCCGTATGTCTTCCTAACCACCTTATCTACCTGTGCTGCTGCCTTCAGTGATCTATGGACAAGCACCCCAAGGTCCCTCTGACCATCTGTACTCCCTGGGGTCCTACCATCCATTGTATATTCCATTGCCTTGTTAGACCTCCCAAAGTGCATCACCTCTTACTTCTTATGATTAAACTCCATTTGCCACTGCTCCGCCCATCTTACCAGCCCATCTATATCGTCCTGTAGTCTAAGGCGTTCCTCCTCACTATTTACGACACCACCAATTTTTGTGTCATCTGTGAACTTACTGATCATACCTCCGATATTCACGTCTGAATCATTAATGTACACTCCAAACAGTAAGGGGCCCAGCATCGATCCCTGCGGTACACCACCGATCACAGGCTTCCACTCGCAGAAACAACCCTCTACCATCACCCACTGCCTCCTGCCACTAAGCCAATTTTGAATCCAATTTGCCAAATTACCCTGGATCCCATGGGCCTTTACTTTCTTAACCAATCTCCCATGCAGGACCTTATCAAAAGTCTTACTGAAGTCCATGTAGACTACATCAACTGCTTTACCCTCATCTACACCTCTAGTCACCTCATCGAAAAATTCAATCAAATTTGTTGGACACCATCTCCCCCTGACAAAAGGCGTGCTGACTATCCCTGATTAATCCCTGCCTCTCCAAGTGGAGATTAATCCTGTCCCTCAAAGTTTTTTCCAATAATTTCCCTACTACTGATGTTAGACTCACCGGCCTGTAATTACGTGGTTTATCCCTGCTACCCTTCTTAAATAATGGTACCACATTCGATGTCCTCCAATCCTCTGGTACCTCCCCTGTGGCCAGAGAGGATCTGAAAATTTGTGTCAGAGCCCCCACTATCTCCTCCCTTGCCTCACATAGCAGCCTGGGATACATCTCATCTGGGGCTGGGGATTTATCCACCTTCAAGCCCGCTAATACAGCTACCTCCTTTTCAATGCTAATTTGATCAAGTATATCACAATCCTCTTCACTGATCACTGCACCTACATCGTCCCTCTCCATAGTGAGCACAGATGAAAAATAATCGTTCAAAATCTCACCTATGTCCTCCGGTTCCACACACAGATTGCCTCTTTGATCCCTAATGGGCCGCACTTTTTCCCTGGTTATCCTCTTGCCCCTAACATACTTATAAAATGCCTTGGGATTTTCCTTTATCTTGTCTGCCAGTGATTTTTCATGCCCCCTCTTCGCTCTCCTAATTACTTTTTTTAGTACTCCCCTACACTTTCTATACTCCTCTAGGGCCTCCGCTGTTTTCAGCACTCTGAATCTGCCATACGCCTCCTTTTTTTTCCTTATCCAATCCTCTATATCCCTTGACCTGTTGGTCCTACTCTTCACCTTTACAGGAACATGCTGCACCTGAACCCTCACAATTTCCCTTCTAAATGACTTGCACTGGTCTCATGTAGGCTTTCCTAGAAGAAGCTGCTCCGATTTCACTTTGGCCAGATCCTGTTTTATCATATTGAAATTTGCCTTCCCCTAATTCAGTACTCTTATTTCTGGACCCTCTATGTCCTTTTCCATAATAATCTTAAATCTTAGAGTTATGGTCACTATCCCCGAAATGTTCCCCCACTGCCACTTCTACCACTTGTCCGGCTTCATTCCCTAGGATTAAGTCCAGTACCACTCCTCCTCTTGTAGGACTCTACATGCTGGCTCAAAAAACTGTCCTGAATGCATTTGAACAATTCCTTCCCCTTTAAGTTTTTTGCACTAATACTATCCCCTCTAATATAGGGGAAGTTGAAATCCCCTACTATTATTACCCTATTATTGCAACTCTGAGATTTGCCTACATACCTTCTCCTCTACCACTGACTAACTGTTTGGAGGCCTGTAGTACACACTCAGCCAAGTAATAGCCCCCTTTTTGTTTTTAAGTTCTACCCATATGGCCTCATTAGAAGAACCTTCTAAGATATCATCCCTCCTTACTGCAGTAATTGTCTCTTTAATCAACAGTGCAATGCCACCTCCTCTTTTACCCCCCTCCCCTATGACGTCTGAAGATTCTATACCCTGGGATATTAAGCTCCCAGTGCTGCCTTTCCCTCAACCATGTCTCAGTAATAACAATAATATCATATTCCCATGTGTTAATCAGCACCCTTTATTCATCTGCCTTACTAGTAAGACTCCTGTAATTAAAATAGATACAATCCAGCTTTGCATTATTTGCCTGAGCCTTAACAGATCTACATTTACTCTGTCCTCCGGACTGACTTAGCTTCACGTTTATATTTGACTGTACATCACCCCCTACTGTGCTTCCACTCTGTATCCCATCCCCATGCCAAATTAGTTTAAACCCCCCAATAGCACTAGCAAACCTCCCAGCAAGGATGCTGGTCCCATTCTGGTTCAGGTGCAACCCGTCCATCTTATACAGATCCCACCTTCACCAGAAACAGGCCCAGTGATCCAAGAATCTAAAGCCCTCCCTCTGCACCATCTCCCCAACCATGCATTCATCTGCTCTAACCTCCTATTCATATACTCACTGGCCCGTGGCACTGGAAGAAACCCAGATATTACAACCTTTGAGGTCCTACTTTTTAATCTATTGCCTAGCTCCCTAAATTCTTTTTGCAGGACCTCATCCCTCTTTCTACCTATGTCATTGGTACCAACGTGGACCACGACCTCCAGCTGTGCACCCTCACCCTCCAGAATACTTTGTAGCCGCTCAGTGATATCCAAGACTCTTGCACCAGGGAGGCAACATACCATCCTGGAATCACGTCTGCGACCACAGAAACGCCTATCTGTTCCTCTAACCATAGAATCCCCTACCACTATTGCCCTCTTGTCCCTTTTTCTCCAACCCAGCACAGCTGAGTCAGCCATGACATTCCAGTCATGACTCTCGGTGCATTCTCCAAAGGAACCCTCTCCCCCATCGGTACTCAGAACTGAATACCGGTTAGAAAGTGGGATGTCCTCTGGGGACTCCTGCACTACCTGCCCTGACTTCTTCTGATTGGGCATATTCAACATGGATTTATGAATGGGAAATCCTGTTGAATGAACCTGTTGGAGTTTTTTGAGGATGTTTACTAACAGAATTGATAAAGGGGAGTCGGTGGACGTGGTATACTTGGATTTTCAGAAGGCTTTTGATAAAGTCCCCAGAGGAGGTTGCTTAGCAAAATTAAAACACATGGGATAGGAGGTAATATACTGGCATGGATTAAGGGTTAGTTAACAGGCAGAAAGCAGAGAGTAGGAATAAACGGGTCATTCTCGCATTGGCAGGCTGTGACTATTGGGGTACCGCAGGGATCAGCGCTTGGGCCCCAGCTGTTCACAATATATATCAATGATTTGGATGTGGGGACCAAATATAGTATTTCCAAGCTCACGGATGACACAAAACTAGGTGGGAATGTGTGTTGTGAGGAAGATGAAAAGCAGTTTCAAGCGAATCTGGACAGACTTAGTCAGTTGGCAAGAACATGGCAGATAGAATATAATGTGGAAAAATGTGAGGTTATCCACTTTAGTAAGGGAAACAGATATGCAGAGCATTTCTTAAATGATAAGAGATTAAAAAGTGTAGATGTACAAAGGGACCTGGGTGTCCTGGGCAATAAGTCACTGAGAGTTAACATGCAGTTACAGCAAGCAATTAAGAAGGCTAATGATTTGTTGGCCTTCAATACAAGTAGATTTGAGTACAGGAGTAGTGAAGTCTTGCTTCAATTGTATAGAACCTTGGTTAGACCACACCTGGAGTACTGTGTGCAGTTTTGGTTCCCTTACCTTAGGGAGGATATTATTGCCATAGAGGGAGTGCAACGAAGATTCACCAGACTTGTTCCTGGGATAGCGGGACTGTCCTATGAAGACAGATTGGGGAAACTGGGCCTGAATTCTCTAGAGTTTCGAAGAATGAGAGGTGATCTCAAAGAAATCTACAAAATACTTAAAGGGATAGACAGGGTAGATGCAGGTAAGATATTTCCTCTGGTTGGAAAGTCTAGGACCAGGGGACACAATTTCAAAATAGGGGGGAAGCCACTTAGGACCGAGATGAGGAGAAATTTCTTTACTCAGAGGGTTGTGAATCTTTGGAATTCTTTACCCGAGAGGGCTGTGAAAGCTCAGTCATTGAGTATGTTTAAAGCAGAGAGTGACAGATTTCTAAATACCAATGATATAAAGGGATATGAGGATAGTGTGGGAAAAAGACATTGAAGTGGATGATCTGCCATGATTGTATTGAATGGCGGGGCAGACTCCATGAGCTAAATGGCCTACTCCTACTCCCATGTTCCTAGACACAGCCATGCTCAGCTGGGCACAGATGCAGGGCCTCAGGAGTCACAGGAAAGGTGGCTCTGCCTAGACAGGCAGCAACAGATGTGCTCCCACATGTCAGAGCTCCTGGTGCTGGGAAGGGAGGAGACAATCCAGATCATGTGCGCCACCATGGCTCAGGGCTTGGAGTGCATGAGCTCCTCCATTGAGAGAGCCATATGCAGCCGCACTTGGAGTGCATCCAGGAGCTGCACACTGACGTTCACAGAATGCAATGCACACTATGTAGCCTTTGCTAGTCAGTGGTATTGATGGTGCAGGGATGGCTGCAGGGGATCCCAGTTGCGCTCTAGCTGATGCTCCCCTTGAGCCATCCGAGGGCTAAAGTACGTCACTGAGGAGGATGAAGGTGGCTCTCCTCACGGGGCGCTATCATCATTATAGGCCTCCTTGGCCCCTCTGACAGAAGGAGCATCTGTGCAGCAGGGCCCAGTGACAGAGGCTGCCCCTACAATGATGCAGGCACAGTAGCCTCTGGTGGTGCCCCCAAGGGCAACTCCACAATGAGTATGACCGGCATGTGCATCCTCAGCTACAGGCAGAGACAAGTGAGCAGGCTGTCTCCGTCTACCCCAAGGGCACAAATGGAGCACCATGTAGAAGCCGAGCGCAGAGGCCACCTTGCTGGGCAGAGCACTGAGTGGGTTGCTGGGGTGTCTTCTACTGTAACTGTGTACTGTTTTCCTTTATGAGCACCATCTTCAAAATTCTCCTTACAATGAGTGCTAAGTGCCTCTCTGTCCTGGATCAGCACCACTCCGTTCTTTGCTCTCACTGGGGTAGGTCCTTGGGTACTTAGACCATAAATGGTCTTGACTGTGCCGAAAAATCCATGCATGTCATGGCTGTCAGTGAGTTGCTGTACTTCCTGCGCTCTTTCAGCCCACCAGCTGCTCTTTAGGTCACGGGTTGTTTGTTGAATCTCGGCCTTCAATTGTCTGTATACCTGCTTTTTTTCCCTTGAATTTTGGTGACGATTCCAGCTCAGGAACGCCTTGCGTTTGCGATTTAGTGCTCCTAGATCTCCTGGATGTTCTCGTCAAACTAGTCTTGATGTTTCCTGGTCGAGAAACCAAGAGTATCTTCGCAAGTGCTGATTATGGTAGCTTTGAGGGCAGACCAGGCATTGTGGACATTCTGTGGACCCTGTTCATGGAGAGTCACCAACTTGTTTGCAAGACACTGCCTGAGTAGGTCTTTCTTTGCAGAGTCCTTGATACCATCGACATTGATTTGCCTGTGGCAGTGCTTTTGCTGCTGTTTTGGACTGGGTTAATGGAGATAGTAGCTCGGATTAGGCGAAGGTCAGTCCAGCATCATTGGCTCCCATCATGCCACGGGTGATGCAAACATCCTTGCGGTCCCTCGCTTGGACGATGATATAGTCGAGCAAATGCCAATGCCTGGAGCGAGGGTGCTGCCATGACATCTTGTATTTGTCTGACGAAATAGGGTGTTTGTTGTGATCAGGCCATGTTCAAGGCATTTTGTCAGAAGAAGGACTCCGTTGGTGTTAGCCCTTCTGACACCTTCCTTGCCAATCACACCTTTTCAAAGGTTTGTGTCCCTACCAACTCTGGCATTGAAGTCTCCGAGGAGGATCAGCTTGTCTTCCTTGGGAACATGGGATGGCAAGTAATCAAGGCTGGAACAGAATTCCTCTTTGCTCTCATCTGTTGCTCCTAGGGTTGGGGCATACACGCTGATGACTGTGGCGTGCTGTTTCTGGATTAGGGTGAGTCGGAGGGTCATGAGACAACTTCAAAGATCTCCTTAATCGCAATTCAGTCCTTGATGCAAGTGCCTTCGACCACATTCCACAGCATGCTACCCGCCATGACCTCAGCACAACCCCAGCCTGACATGCGATCAAAAAGGCCACCCGACAGCTAAAAAAAAAATACGGCCACCGGCGTAGATGGAATTCCTGCCAAAATTCTAAAATACGGTGGAGAGGCTCTCTTGACACAAATACATGGTCTCATCTCCCTCATCTGGAAGGAGGAGAACATGCCAGGGGATCTCGGAGTTGCCATAATTGTGACCATCTTCAAAAAAAGCAACAAGACCGATTGCAGTAACTACAGAGGTATATCCCTGCTGTCCACAAGAGTCCTTTTCAACCGCCTCCTCCCTGTGGCTAAAGAGCTCTTACCGGAATCACAATGTAGATTCCGTCCATCAAGAAGCACAGTGGACATGATCTTCACAGTAAGACAACTCCAAGAAAAATGGAGGGAGCAGCAGCAACGTTTATACATGGTCTTTTTTGACCTCACAAAGGCCTTCGACTCTATTAACCAGAAGGGATTATGAAACATCCTCCTCAAATTTGGCTGCCCGGAGAAATTCATCACAATCCTCCACCTACTGCACGACGACATGCAAGCTGTTATCCTTGCCAACTGATCTTCCACTGACCCAATCCTAATGCAAACTGAGGTCAAGCAAGGCTGTGTCAGTGTCATCGCATCAATGCTCTTATCAATCTTTCTCGCTGCAACACTCCACCTCATCTCCTTGAAGCTCCCTGCCGGAGTATATCTACTCTATATGATGAGCGGGAAACTATTTACCCCACGTCGCCTCCAGTCCAGAACCAAGGCTAATCCAACCTCTGTCATCGAAATACAGTACACTGCCGATGCTAGCGTATGCATAGTCAGAGGCCGCGTTTCAAACCCTTGTCGATGCATTCATGGAGGCATATGAAAGAATGGGCCTTAAGTTAAACGTCGAAGTCAAAGGTCCTCTACCAGCCTGCTCCCGCAGTGCAACACTGCCCTCCGACTATCAAGATCCACGGCAAACCACTGGACAATGTGGATCACTTCTCAGACCTTGGGAGCCTCCTCTCAGCAAGGGTAGACATAAAAGATAAAACTCAGCATCGCCTCCAGTGTGCCAACGCAGCCTTCGGTCATCTGAGGAAATAAAAAGAGTATTTGACGACAAAGACCTCAAACCTGACACCAAGCTCATGGTCTACAGGGCCACAGTGTTACCTGCCCTCCTGTATGCGTTGGAAACATGGACACTGTACAGCAGATATCTCAAAGCCCTGGAGAGATATCACCAGTGGTGCCTCCGCAAGATCCTGCAAATTCAGTGGCAGGACAGGTGCTCCAATATCAGTGTCCGCTCTCCAGCCAACACCTCAGTCGTGAGACACTGGTCATGGCTAGTCAGTTAAGTAGGGTGGGCCACATCGTCCACATGCCTGACACAAGACTCCTAAAACAAGCTTTCTACTCGGAGCTCTGTCACGCCAAGAGGCTACCAGGAGGGCAGAGGAAACGCTACAAGGATGTCCTTAAAGCCTCCCTAAAAAAAATGTGACATCTCCACTGATTCGTGGGAATCTCTTGCCTGAGACCACCCAAAATGGAGAAGAAGCATCTGCGACAGTGCCAGCCAGTTGGAACAATGTCGACACGCCCAAGCAGCAACCAAGTGCAAACAGCGGAAGGCGCATCTGGAAATTTGAGCCTCCCGTTCACTCGTCTCATCAAACACCACCTGTGGCAGAGTGTGTGGATGCAGAATTGGACTATTCAGTCACCTAAGGACCCACAGCCCTGAAGTGAAAGAAAGTTATCCTCGAGGAGGAGGACAAGGAGGGGCAGAGAGAAGGAAAGAAGATATTGACACATGAAGCCAGATGTGTGAGCCCCCTTTTATTAATAGGACAAGAAAAAAGGTGAGAAGTGGTAAAGGCAAGCAAGGGTCCATTTATGGTGACGCTGAAACCTCCGGGCAGATGTGCTTCCTTCATTGGCAGTAAGAATTTACATGTTTCAGACTGCGTCTTTAATGAGTCTTCACAGACAGCTCAGAGTTCCATACCATGCCGTTCCACTTGGTTCAGAGGGGTGCAGATGAAACATACCCGAATCAGATGATCCCTGATGTTGATAGCATCCTGATGAGGCCCTCGAACCCTGTGTCGGGCCCGTCCACCTCCCTGTACAGCCTCGGTGTTCTGCATCCTCCTCCTCCTCCAATGAGCTATGTCCCTACAGAGCCTCACCCTCATCTTCAAGGTCCACAACTCTCTGGAGGTCCATGTTACAGAGGGCACAGCAGACCACCATGATGACTGAGACCCTTGCAGGAGGATATTGCAGGGTGCCACCTGACTGGTCCTAACACCGGTCGGAAGCCTGATGGTCTGTTCAATGGTTGTCCTAGTCCTCTGTATCTCGCAAAGGGGTGAGTAACCATCTATTCAAAAGATAACCCTTGTCCCCTAGAATCCATCCATGGAGTTTTGGGGATGGAGTGAAGAGCTGCGTTAAACTGGACTGCCGGAGGATGAAGGAGAGCGAGCCAGAAAAGTGAGCACACATATAGAGGAAGCTCTTATTGTGGTCACAGACCAGTTGAATGTCAAGGGAGTAGAAGCCCTTTCTGTTGACGAATCTGAGTGGCTGTTAATTGGATGCCTTGATGGTCACATGGGTGCAATGGAGAATGCCTTGCACCTAGGGAAATTCTGCAATGCAGGCGAAATCCACTGCCCTCTGTGCTTGAGAGGCCATGTCCATTTGGAATTGAATGTACTGTCCAGCTCTCACAAATAGCATATCAGTGACCTGTGAGATGCAGTGGTGTGCAGCCATTTGCGAGATGCCACCAAGATCTGCAGCTGAATAAAAAGCGAAGGATAATCAGTGTTTTTTATTTCCTGGTTTGCTGCCTGTGAGAATTTTTCAATCTGATTGGCTACTTAACCTGCTTGATGACATAACTGTTGCTGGACGCCAGACATGCCCATTAGTTCGAGAGAGAATGAAATTAGCATTGGGAAAGGTGCAATCCACACCACAGAGATCGCTAGATCTTTGTGAGCAGCTTTCTTCGAGATCCGTAGCGAGCACCATCACTTTACCACTGACCTCAAAATCCAAACCAATATTGAGAATTGAGAATTTAGTTTTCACTCTTTGTACGGAATCACAATACAACATTCATCACGCCAACTGGATGGAAAATTTAAAAATGGCCTCCCCTCCACACACACCCCCATTTCGTATTTATGGAGTCAGAAATTTACAGCACAGGAGGCCATTCAGCCCATTTTGTCTGTGGCAGGCAAAAATTGTTCTGTAGGTGTTGGTACATTGCATTGTATGTTACAGCACTTCACGTATATAGCCAAGTGCTTTTTAAATGGGATGATGGTCTCCACCTCTACCACCCTTTCAGGCACTGACTTCCAGATTCCCATCACCCTCTGAGTGGAAATAAAAAAATCGCCTCAACCCCCCTCTAATCCTCCTACTAATACATAAGGAGGTAGATAGACTGGTGGAATGGGTAGACACGTGGCAGATGAAATTTGATGTAGGGTAATGTGAAGTGATACATTTTGGTAGGAAGAACGAGGAGAGGCAATATAAACCAAAGGGTACAATTCTAAAGGGGAAGCAGGAACAGACAGACCAGGGGTTTTATGTGCACAAATCATTGAAGGTGGCAGGGCAAGTTGAGAAAGTGGTTAATAAGGTATACAGGATGCTGGACTTTATAAATTGAGGCATAGAGTATAAAAGCAAGCAAGTTATGGTTTTGCCTCAACTGGAGTATTGTGTCCAATTCTGGGCAGGGTGTAAAGGCTTTAAAAAGGGTGCAGAAAAGATTTGAGAATAATTCCAGGGATGAGGATGATGTTTTATCAGTACATTAAGAGCAAGAGGATAACAAAGGGAAGGGTTGGGCTTATCAGAGATGTACAAGGGAACTTATGTGTGGATGCAGAAGATGTGGGCAGGGTTCTTAATGAGCTTTTTGTCTCTGTCTTCACAAAGGAGAGGGTTGATGCAGACATTGTAGTTAAAGAGGAGTGTGAAATATTAGATACAATAAGTATAACAAGAGAGGAAGTACTAGAGGGTCTGACATCCTTGAAAGTGGATAAATCGCCAGGACCAGATGGATAGCATCCCAGGTTGTTAAAGGAAGCCAGAGAGGAAACAGCAGATGTGCTGAGGATCATTTTCAAATCCTCACTAGATACAGGCGAGGTACCAGATAATTGGATGTCTGCGAAGGTTGTACCATTGTTTAAAAAAAGTGTGTGAGGGATAGGCCAAATAATTATAGGCCAGTCAGTCTGACCTCAGTGGTGGGTAAATTGTTAGAACCAATTCTGAGGGACAGGATAAACTGCCACATAGAAAGCCACTGATTAATCAGGGATAGTCAACATGGATTTGTTAGAGGAAGGTCATGTCTTACTAACTTGATTGAGTATTTTGAGGAAGTGACAGGGAGAATTGATGGATCTGATCTACATGGATTTTAGTAAGGCATTTGACAAGGTCCCACATGGCAGACTGGTCAGTAAAATGAAAGTGCATGGGATACAGGGAAATGTGGCAGGTTGGATCCAGAATTGGCTCAGGGACAGGAAACAAAGGGTAGTAGTCAACGGATGTTTTTGCGAATGGAAAGCTGTTTTCAGTGGCGTTCCACAGGGCTCAGTGTTGGAGCCCTTGCAGTTTGTGGTATATATATATTAATGATTTGGACTTAAATGTGGGAGGCATGATTGGGAAATTTGCTGCTGACACAAAAATTGGCTTTGTAGTTAATTGTGAAGAGGATAGCCGTAGACTCCAGAATGATATCAATGGTTTAGTTGAGTGGGCGGGAAAGTGGCAAATGAAATTCAATCCAGAAAAGTGTGAGATAATGCATTTGGGGAGGGCAAATAAAGCGAGGGAAAATGCAATAAATGGGAGGATATTGAGGGGTAGAGGAAGTGAGAGATCTTGGAGTGCATGTCCACAGGTCCCTGAAGGTGGCAGGACAGGTAGATAGAGTGGTGAAGAAGGCATCTGGAATGCTTTCCTTTATTGGCTGAGGTATAGAATACAAAAGCAGGGATGTGATGCTGCAACTGTAGAGAGAGCTGGTTAGGCAACAGCTGGAGTACTGCGTGCAGTTCTGGTCACCACATTACAGAAAGGACATAATAGCTCTGGAGAGAGTACAGAGGAGATTTACAAGAATGTTGCCAGGGTTCGAAAGTATATAAAAGGAAAGATTGGATAGGCTAGGGTTGTTTTCCCTGGAACTGAGGAGGCTGAGAGGTGACTTAATTGAGGTGTACAAAATTATGAGGGGCCGAGATAGAGTGGACAGGCAGGACCTGTTTCCCCTGGCAGGGAGGTCAGTTACTAAGGGACACAGACTTAAAGTGATTGGTAGAAGGATTAGAGGGGACGAGGAAAAACGTTTTCACCCAGAGGGTGGTGGGTGTCTGGAATTTGCTGCCAGGAATAGTGGTGGAGGCAGAAATCCTCAATACTTTTAAAAGGTACCTGGACATGCACCTGAAATGCTGTAACTGGCAAAGCTATGGACCAGGTGCTGGAAGGTGGAATTAGATTGGGCAACTAGTTTTTTTGGCTGGCGTGGACACGATGGACTGAATGGCCCCCTTCTGTGCCATAATTGTTCTATGGTTCTATGGTTCAGTTATGAGGATAGACTAGAGAAGATGAAGTTGTTCTCCTCAAAGAGAAGGTTGAGAGGAGATTTGATAGAGGT
The DNA here is from genome assembly GCF_036365525.1 of Heterodontus francisci. Classification (NCBI taxonomy): domain Eukaryota; kingdom Metazoa; phylum Chordata; class Chondrichthyes; order Heterodontiformes; family Heterodontidae; genus Heterodontus; species Heterodontus francisci. The sequence goes on from NC_090394.1 coordinate 51,336,749, forward strand.
GTTCAAAATCATGAGGGGTCTGGACAAAGTAGATAGAGAGAAACTGTTCCCTTTAGTGGAGGAGTCGAGAACCAGAGGACACCAATTTAAGGTGACAGGCAAAAGAACGAAAGGCAACATGAGAAAACTTATTACACAGCGAGTGCTTAGGATCTGGCCTGAGAGGGTGGTGGAGGCAGATTCAATTGTGGCCATCAAAAGGGAATTGGATAAGTACTTGAAGATAAAAAAATTGTAGGGTTATTGGGAAAGGGCAGGGGAGCAGGACTAGCTGAGTTGCCTTTGCAGAGAGTTGGTGCAGACTTAACAGGCTGAATGGCTTCCTTCTGTTCTGTAATCATTCTCTGATTCAATGGTTCAACTGCCCAAAATAGTAGGCACACTTAGTACTGTTTTAAACAGTACTACTGGTAATGACAAATGGTTAGCTCCATTTGCTCGATATAGGCAGTGGTGAGACACATGGGGATGGTGTATGTGGTGCAAACTGTAGTATAGTATAGCATATATACAATATTTCTAAATTCTGTCCACGAGCAATGCCACAGATCAAGTCACTTATTTTAAATTCAATACATTATATAGTTCTTACAACAAATACTTAGGAGGTATAATCCTGGTGAGTAACATTTATTTTGTCTTAATAGTTTCATTAATTTTAATCAAAGCTTTGAACAAAATCATGTAATTCCTTGTTCAGTACATGCAGTGGAGAAAATCCATAAGAATAATTGAAATTACAAGTCGCTGGCAGTTAAATATAGTTTTAATAAAACAAATTAAAGTTCAATTCCTGCTACATAATGCTTATTGCAATTTTATTTAACATTTTTTGTGCCTTTGATTTCTGCAAGCTTTTGATCTAAAATAGATTACAATTTACTATTAGATTGTACAGATAAATAAAGCAGACATTTTAGAATTACCTTTGCTACCATATGTCCATAAAAAACTGGGGAATGTTTGCTGGCATCGTACTGAGATACTTCAGTAGACACAGATGCTGTACCTGGACTTGAATCCTCTAAAAAATTAGAGCTGATTGCTTCAAATTCTGTAAAAGCACAGAAAAGGGGCATTTCGTTGACATCATGTATTTCCTGGAAGTTTTAAGTTCACAACCACAAATAATTCTGAAATATATTCAAGAATTTAATGATTACACACTACATGAATTAGTTCGATGTTCTGATATCACTCCATTGTGACGCATAGTGGTTTGTATAATATATTAGGTGCATTAATTATCATCATGCTTAGTGTTCAAAAAGTTTAACATCTGAAACAAAACTAGAAAGTGCAAAAAATACAGAACAGCTATTAAAAAGTTAGCATTTCGATATAACCTTTCAGTAGAACTGAAAACGCGTTAAATGGCCTGCAACATCACTGATTGGTAAAGCTGTAGTTTCTTCCCTCCTTTGTTTTCCGAACCTCATTGAAATGTTCACTCAGATATCCACTTTAAGGATAAGTTACACCAGTTAACATTAGCTGACTTTTCTCACTGATTGACCTGTTGTGTACTTCCATCAATTTCTAATTTTGTTTCAGATTGCCATGATTTGTAGATTTTTTTTAAAAAAAGCAATAAAAAGTTAAAACTTTCACTCAACCAGCTCTACCTTAATTATACTGTATTAATATTTGGTGATCATTTACAGTTTCAGTAATAATCCACATATTGGGCTGAATTTTATTTGGTTGCTGCATTGCACGGCGGCGCCCTTTCAACTCAGCGGGGTGCCTGCACTTAGTGGCCACTGCAGAGCCCCTGCGATATGACATGCGGGGGTTCATTAGAATCACGGCGCCAAGCCGCCTTCCCCATATTACGTGGGGAAAGGCAGGACATTCGGTGTAGTGAGAGAGTTTTTGACAGTTTTTTCTTCTTTTTTTTGGGAGCTTTACTCTGTATCTAATCCCATTTTTTTTTTTAGGTGCCTTTATACCCCAGGCCCCTTTTAAGAGTTTTTGACAGTTGTGCAGCAGGTGCTGGGGCCCTATTTTAAGCGCCCCAGCACCTGCTTCCTGACAGCTGTCAAAGAATACTTATCTGACTGCTGAAGAGAGGGGCTGCTGTCAATCTGGCAACAAAGCAGAAAGTGCTGCAGAAATCCAGCAGGTCAGGCAGCATCTGTGGAGAGAGAAGCAGAGTTAACTTGTCCAAGTTCACAGACCTGAAAGTTAACTCTGCTTCTCTCTCCACAGATGCTGCCTGACCTGCTGAGTGACCCCAGCACTTTCCACTTTGCTACCACACACTTACCCTACTGTGTCCCAGTGTCCTATGAAGTTGCAATCCTCTTCTTCCACTCAAGTGTAACATTCCTTCTTGTAGGCATGCCACACCTGGGTGAATAATCTTAAATTTGCACATTCCAGGACATGAAACTTCAAATCGACCATAAAAGGTATTACAGACATTTACAGAGAACACACTGACACAAATGGGAATGCACGGGTGTCACAGCAATGTAAATAAGTCTTTCACTAAATGTTCCTCACCAACATGTGTGTCCTTTTCTCTGTGTGAATGATGTGTGCCAACATGTAGGGCCAATGTCACATCCCTCTGCACCATTGGCCCTTCAGGAGAGCCAACCTATACAATAACATTGCCATGCCACCATTACTCATGAGCGTCTCCATGGATGCAGTGACATGGACATTGGCTCGGTCAGCTGCTGCCTCTAATGGTTTACACAGGGATGCTGCAGATGTGGACTGGTGCATAGCAGAGCGAGAGTGATGTGTGGCTTGCCAAGCTCATGTTGGTTCCTATGGAGCAGGCAGCATTTGTCTGATAAGCCATTTCCGTATATCTCTACCTCACTGCTAGTCCTGCGTGCAGAGCCTGGGTGCCATCTGCCCTCCCATGCGTCTTTCATGTTGTGTGTCCTCATAGTCTGAGGAGGAATCCTGTTGATGTCTCTCATCATGCCAAGCCTGGCCCCTATTGGGTGAGCTGTTGTTCAGAGTAGCAAAGAAAGGAGCTGGCCTTTTTGGCCCGTAGTACAAGGCATCACCCTATCCATACAGGCATTGGAGGTGTTCTTTCAGCATGCCAATCTCCCGCTCATTGGTGGCTCATGTAGCTCAGTGGCTGGCATTGTATCTCTCCTCTGCATTGTTGAGGTCTCTCACTGGTGTCGGGAGTCACGTCTGCAAAGGATAGCCCTTATCTCCAAGAGGCCACCCCTCCATCTGAGCCAGTTCAGTGAACAGCGGTAACAGCCGGGACTGGCGCAAGACCCAGGTGTCATAGCAGCTGCCTAAGAAGCAGTCACACATTCGCAGCAAACATCTGCGATGATCACATATCAGCTTCACCTCGATTGAGAGGACCCCTTTAATGGTGATGTCAACAGGTGGTAGCCTGGCGGGAGGCCTGATGGCCACATGAGTGCAGTCTATGAACATTACAACCTATGGTTCTTCGGTAATGGTGCCAGAACCAATGGCCCTCTGGGCCTGGCTGTGAGAGTCAGTCCTGAAATGGACATCCTCACTGGCTCCCCGGTGCAGGGCATTGGTGACCTCCCTGATGCAGGGGTGCACTGCTGACTGTGCGACCCTACAAAGGTCTCTGGTGGGCCCCTTAAAAGCTGCAGAGGAGTCAGGCTTGAGAACCGCTGCCACTATGAAAAACAAAGGCATGGGATGTCTACCAGAGCCTATGGGCTGCAGGTCATCCTTAAGCAGGGCACAGAGACGTCACCACCCTCTCTACATGCGCAATCGCCTCGGACACTGGTGGTCTGACATCCAATGGAATGTCATGTGGGGCTTGTAAATGCACGGCAAACGTAATGGCGAGCTCCCCTTGGGGGCTGCTGCTCACGACCGGGGACCTGCCTGTTGATATTGCCTCTGGCGCATATGGATCCTCACAAGCAGGGGATCACACAATGTAGAATGAGCCAATGCTATTTCCATGTGATAAACAAAGTTGAACCCTTCATGTATTCGAAGGTTCCTAAACAGGGCAGGGATTGGTGTTGATGGGTACATCAGCTGCTTTCCTGGATCAACTATGTGGCCTGCCATGGCATTGCCCATCTTGGCCAACACAGAGTGGCACAGCATGACCACAACAAGATCCTACCAGCTGAATCGATTGCCCCCACCATCCATATAACCTTAATGCTCCTGCCCTTTCTGGCACCCTCCCAACACACAGGGTGCCTGGTGTGCTATTGCTCCCTCACAAACATGAACAAACACAGAGCGTACACGGTTATCGGAGGGATGGTACACAGTACCTTCCTTCATGCCAGCAGAACTATCCCTCCAGTAATCCCAGACACCCTCCCTTCAAGAATGCAGAATGAGACCCCTGTGTATCCCCCCCTCCTCTCTTCCAGTATGCAGAGCGAGACCCCTGTAATGCCCCCCTCCCTCCTCCCTTTAGGAATGCAGAGTGAGACCCGAGAAGAAACTTACCTTCTGCCGTGAAACCTTCTGCCTCGGTGAACCCGTCGGCTTTTCCAATCGTGAACGGGACAGCATGTGACGGCCACCCGTTCATCGAAAAATCAGGAAGCGTCAATGGAGAGGCGGCGGGCTGCATAATCAGCAAAGGTAAGTACCATTCACCATATGCTAATTGTGGCGCCGCTGCCGTGTTGCGGGGAGGAGGGGGGAGCGCACCAAGGTCCCCCCACCGCTGGTAATTTGCGGTGGGTCCTTCTCGATGTCGCGGGTCAAGGCAGGCCTCTCTCTGCAGCATTTTACCGGCCCCCGCGCCACGACCCGCAGCGACGAGGAGCAAGTAAAATTCAGCCATTAAGTCTGTTATTAAAAAAAAGTGGCTCAGCTCCTGACTCCTCAAAGTCTCTTCTATCACATACAAGGCATAAGTCAGGAGTGTGATGGAATACCACACTCAAGAAGCTCGATATCATCCAGGACAAAGCTGTCCATTTGATCAGCAGCCCATCATTCACCTCCACCGTGGGTACACAGTGGCTGCAGTGTATACTGTGGACAGGATGCACTGCAGCAACTCACCAGACTTCTTCAACAGCACCTCCCAAACCTCCACCAGCTAAAAGGACAAAAGCAGCAGATGCATTAGAACTCAACATCCTGACTTGGACATACATTGCCATCCCTTCACCGTTGCTGGCTCAAAAATCTTGGAACTCCCTACTGAACAGCTTTCTGGGAGCACCTTCACCACTTAATGCAGCGGTTTAAGAAGGCTCACCACCACCTTCAAGGGCAACTAAGGATGGGCAATGACCTGGTGCCAGCGCTGCCCACATCCCAAGAATGAATTTTAAAAAAACATACATTCACACTCATCGCCAAACCCTTTCTGAGCTGGATATTTTGATCCACCAGGAATCCCACTGGATCAGTGGCCAGGAAGACTGAGTCCCACGTTAGTAATGAGTGCAGACCCTGTGCACCTTCCTAGCTCACACTTATTTGCATGTTGGTGCTGGGGTTCTTGGTATTTGTATCACCGTTGGGCCACTTGCCTCAGGTGGCATTAGGGAACATGACCAGCTTCTAATGCAGTGTAGTGTAATTGGCAGTGGCAGAGCAAAAAAAACATTTAAAAAAAAATCCAAACAATCAATTGTGCTGGGAAAGATTCTCCTTTAAATTTGGAACTCCTCCTATGTTGCCTCATGATCACTGGACACCAAAAATGCATGCGTTCCTGACGTGCAGCACTGCTAGGATGTTAAATTACTGGCATTAAAATCATAGGGCTCCCCAAAGATTTACAGAGAACAATGTTTCAGGCCATTCAAAAGGATGCATCAGTCATCCTTCCTACAATTCTCCCTGACAGCTGCTCTCAACTTGTAAAATTTAATAATGCTGAACAGTGCAACTGATCAAGGACAACATTTCAGCTGTCACATCCACTACAGCTAAAGAATTGTTGGCTCAAGGGTTTATGTTTTGAGGCTCAAGTTATCAAAAATAAGGGGGCTTTAGCTTCTACTTTCATGTACCAATGACCAACTCATGGATGGTAACTTGCTGGCTTCCAGGGCACTTTGGAAACTTGATTATAAATGGGCTAGATTACACTCAGCTGTCTGATAACCCAGGATCTCCCGAAGTACTGGAAAAGCGAATCCAAACATATGCTGTAAGACTATCTAGGTTTTAACAATTTTCTATAAGCCATCCTGGTGCTGTGGGAAATACACAAAGGCAGTTTGAATTAAGTCATAAAGCTTACTTTATTGAATAAACATAGAAGAGAACCATTCTACAGAGACAACTGTAGTTGGAATGCTCAACTATGATTGTGATTTTACAGATTAATTGCTTCTGACATACATGCTACAGCATTTCTGGAGGCAATTTCAATGCCCAAGGTTTTTTGAGCACTTGTTTTTTCCCTCATAACCTCTAGTTTAATTAAGAAATGATAGGACAATTAGGACACTGAAATTATAAGTTACTGTACCTTGCAGCCCTATTAACTCGAACTATGGCTGACAATTTCCAATCAGGGATGCTGCTGTATACTTGTCACTGTGCAACAGTGTCTGCTTTATTAAGAAAGGATAGGATTCAGTATAGTGTAGGTCATACCGCTTTATATCCCAATGTACATGGACCATACAATTCCAAAATGTCCATAACATATATCAATGGAATAATTCATGACAAGGGGAGGTCCACAATAAAAGGGCACCGCTGAGCTGAGTGTTGGAGGAGTGTGAATGAACCTGACTAGCAAGTGGCAATCGATAACTTTAGCATTCTTTGATTTCTGGGTTATGGGAAGAGCTTTGAGAAACTATTTTCACCGGTTATGACATTTTTTTCATCCAGTCAAAAATCCAGAATATGTACATACACAAACATTCTGGTATCTAGAAAGTTTAGTATAATTAACATATCCAAGGCACTAAAAACATCAAGTTCAGTAATTTGATTCATGGAGTAATCTGCATTAAATACTTAAAAATTTATCCACCCAGTTGCCTCTAACCTTACCAGTTATTCTGGAGTCAAGGGGCAGGATTTTCAGGCCCTGCTGGAGCCGGGAACAGGTGGGAGGGTGGTAAAAATAGCGCAGCCGGCTGGTATGTCGGCTCCCCAGCTCAATCCTACCCCCAGGCTATTTTCCTGGAGGCAGGATTGGGGGGTGGGGGGCAGTGGGCGGCAGGGCAAATTGAACTAATTAAAGGCCTATTAAACATTTAAAGCCTATTGTCAGAGGCCGACTGGGATATTCCAGTTGGCCTCCAGGTCGTCGCAAGCAGAGGTGGGCAGTTTAGCAGCCTCCCGGTGGCAGACCAGGAAGCCAGCGCTCCAGGCAAGCTTAGAGGTCTCCACCACCCTCCTGGGTGCAGAAGCAGCCACAGGCTGCCCTTTGGATGGGTTCCCCCCACCCCAGTGAGTGACTTTGCTGCTGAATCTATTTTTTATTTTATATTTGAAAAGGTTGGAGAGCGCGCACCCCATTTTGGCACACCCTCTCCCTCACTCAACTGGCACGGCATCCTGCTACTGCTGCTTTCAACCTGGAAGGTCTCCTACATACGAACATACAAATTAGGAGCAGGAGTGGGCCACTCGGCCCGTTGAGCCTGCTCCACCATTCAGTATGATCATGGCTGATCTGATTGTAACTTCGACTCCACATTCCCGCCTACCCCTGATAACCTTTTACTCCCTTCATTATCAAGAATCTACTTCAGCCTTAAAAATATTTAAAGACTCTGCTTCCACTGCCTTTTGAGGAAGAGAATTCCAAAGACTCAGGATCCTCTGAGAGAAAAAAATTTCTCCTCATCTCTGTCTTAAATGGGCAACCCCTTATTTTTAAATATTGGTCCTCCTCCTTCGAGATCCCATCCACCATCCTTAAATAGACGGCGAACCTGCCCTCTGGCCATAATTCGGGAAATTCACAAGTGAATTACTGTTTCCCATGCAGTGCGAGCTTCTGACCCCCATATAAGCCTGATGGCAGGGTTCAGAAGCTCACAAGAAAATCCTGCCCAAAGTTTCTGTTATCATCACAGACTAAATACAAACCGGCAATTCCTTTAGGTAAGTAAGCCTTTCTTGTTCCATACATACGGCAGTGAGGACCTTTATATAACTGCTCCATTTGAAACACACTGGGATTCATCTCATAATTTGAAAAACTTAAGGGAAATATCATGAAAATGAAATCCTTCCACACTACATAGGAGTAGTACAGATTTTATTATTCAGCTAGCCTCGACAACAATCGCTGCAGAAGACAAATAACTGCTTAAAGGTAGCTGCAAAAATAGCACATTGCCAATGCATATACACTGCATTAGTACACAATTTCAGTAACATTCTTCCATTATATTATCAGTTAACATTTATGCATTATGCTTAGCTCCCAGCTCTGTTTCTAAGACAGGCATAATTTTTCTCCACACCCCTCTGTCTCAGACCCATCAAAAATCACTTTCCCAAGCTGCTCTTCCGCTCTCCCCCTCAATCCATTTCTGTATCTGAAGCCATTCTTTCACTCTCCCCACTCAGACTACCATAATGGAACTCAACCTTTGGATTTACTAATCAAACATGCAATTAGCCAATCGCTGAATTCCCCACCACCATCAACATCTTGGGCGTTACCACAGACCAGAAACTTAACTGGACCAGCTGCATAAATACTGTGGCTACAAAAGCAGGTCAGAGGCTGGGAATTCTGCAGTGAGTAACTCACCTCCAGACTCCCCAAAGCCTATCCACCACCTACAAGGCACAAGTCAAGATTGTGATGGAATACTCCCCATTTGCCTGGATGAATGTAGCTTCAACAACACTCAAGAAGCTCAACACTATCCAGGACAAAGCAGCTCACTTGATTAGCACCACCCTTAAATATTCACTTCCTCAACCATTGGTACACAGTGGCATCAGTGTGTACCATCTATAAGATGCACTGTAGTAATGCACCAAGGCTCCTTCAACAGCACCTTCCAAACCCGCAACCTCTGCCACCTAGAAGAACAAGGGCAGCAGGCACATTACACCACCACCACAGGTTCCCCTCCAAGTCACACACCATCCTGATTTGGAAATGCATCACCGTTCATTCACTGTCGCTGGTTCAAAATCCTGGAATTCCCTTCCCAACAGCACTTTGGGGTGTACCTACACCACAAGGACTGCACGGGTTCAAGAAGGCAGCTCACTGCCATCTTCTCAAGGGCAATTAGGGATGAGCAATAAATGCTGACCCTGCCAACGATGCCCACATAGCATGAACAGATATATATAAAAAAAATCATTTTCCATTATTATACTCTTGACTGAAAGCCAGGATTTGGTTCAAAATTATTTAAAGGCTTACCGAGCTTTTACTACCATGGTAAAAAATATATTTTAAAGAACTAATAAGCCAGTTCACACAAACAAAGCTGTAGTACCTTTCTGACTGGCTCCTTGAAACCCCTTCCCACAGGGGACTTCCATCCCATTACTGAAACATCCAGAAACTGGCCCCCAATTCTCCCAAATGTCATCACCCACTGTTTCCACACTAACAACAGCTTCCCATCACAGCCAACACTTAACACACCTCCCAAATCATCGAACCTCCAATATGCATGGACTCTGTCTCCAGCATGCAGAAACCTTAGCTACCCTCCACTCCTCTCAGCTACCACTCCCAAACCTTTAAATCACCTGTACAAAACTACTAAAATGGAGGGACAGGGAGTGCGGAGGGGATGGTGTTGCAGTTAATAGAGAGGAGAAACGTAACAAAATACAGGAAGACATTAATAAACTTGCAGAATGGAGGTGTAATTTGCAAGTGAACTTCAATACAGATAAGTATGAGATCGTACATTTTGGTAGGTAGAAAAAGCAGGCCACATAATCCTTGGAAAATAAATGTCTAAATGGGCCAGAGGGATCTGTGTGTTCAGATACACAAATCACTAAAAGTAGCAACACAGATTAACAAGGTCCTAAAGAAAGAAAACAAAGCACTGGGATTCATTTCTAGAGGGATAACATTGAAAAGTAGAGAAGTTATATTAAACTTGTATAGAATCTTGTTTAGACCACACTTTTGAGTACGGGCCACACTTCTGGTCTCAATGCTGTTATGAAGGTTCTTCCATTTTTAAAATATTTTTGACTTGTATGTAAAAGTCTGTGGAAATACCTGCGGAGATGCTGGACTTGTTTTTTTTTTAAATGGTCACTGGAATGACTTGGGACTTTGTTTAAAAACACATACTGGAAGTCACATGTTTTAAGCCAAGTAAACAGCAGGAGCCTTTCTGACAATGGGAGTTGTTTACAGAAAAGTGACATGTCAATATTTATGGTAGTCAAGAGTTGGTTTTGCTTTTGGATATTGTTTTGGTTCAGTTGAGGTGTGGACTGTTTTGAATGTCAGTTGGGGTGTAAGCCTGCTGAGAGAGAGAAGCCACCAGCTCATCCTTTTCCACCTCTTTGAGAAACCCTGAGAATCCAGTTTGATACCTGAAACCACTGATGCAGTGATTCTCCTGAAAAGCCTGCCAGTGTAATCCTAGACATCACCTGAAAAGAACTGCTCCGGAAAGATCCCAGTGACAGCTGTCTCCATGTACCTGGAGGCCAGACCAAAGAATTAGATGGGAAAATTCCATACCTTATCCTTTTTCTTCAAGAATTAACAAGTATTTGGCCAAAGTTTTTTTGTCTTTTTTATAAAGTGCTCTCTGCAGAGGAAGCTTCGTTATTTTTTCTTTAACTGGTTTGTTTGTGTGTGCATGTGTATTGGGTTATTTTAGAAGGGTATATATTAAACTTTCATATTTCAACCTGTGTGTTATTAAGCTTTGTATCTTATTCAATAAGTCTTGTTTTATAATAAATTAATAACCTTGTTTTTTTTAAAGAAACCTGGTTGGCGGATTTTATTCTGAAACTAAAATAGATCAAGTATATAATTGGCTGTATCGGTAACTGGGTAAAATATTTAAATATATGTTGTGACCCGTGGAGAAGTGGAACTAGAGAAAGACAGTCCACTCCTCTAGCCTCGGTCGTAAAAATACTATAAAACAGAAATAGAAGCACAGAAAAAAGTTCAAAAAAGGTTTACTAGGATGGTACCACAACAGAGGGGTTATATCTAGTAGGCTAGGGGACCTTTCTCTAGAAAAGAGAAGATTGGGGAAGGGGCAGTGATCTCACAGAGATCCTGAAGGTTATGAAAGGGCTTAATAGGGCAGACGTAGAGTAGAGGCTTCCACTTGCGGGCAGGACCAGAACTAAGGGCCATAAATGTAAGATAGTCACTAATAAATCCTGTAAAAAAATTCAGCAGAAACTTCTTTACCCAAAGAGTGGTGAGAATATGGAACTCGTTACCTACCACAAGGAGTAGTTGTGGCAAAAAGCATAGATGCATTTAAGGGGAAGCTCGATAAGCACAAGAAAGAAAGGAATAGAAGTATATGCTAATGCTTTAGATGAAGAATGGTGGGAGGAAACTTGTGCAGAGCATAAACACTGGCATGGACCTGTTGGGCTATGTGGCAAATATTTTGTAAAACCACATCCCACCCCAGCCCAATACTTTTACACCTCCAACTCCCCATCCCTTTCCTCCAGATTCTGGACTTAAAAAGGCAAGACATGATATAATTTTTTAAAATGATTTACAAGGTCACTGGTTTTGAATGTCTATGCAAATATTCGTATAACATAACTGTACTCAACCATTAAGCACTCCACTCTTACATTATAATGAAAACAATACTTCAATAAATCAGAATAAATCTGTTACTCTAATGTATTGCAATTTAGATAACATAGAACATCCACTGACTCACCATGAGCAATGCCACAGGGAGGTCTGCTGGTATAAATAAACATGGATTTATACATATGAAAATAACTATCAAAAAAGGAATAACATAAGTATTTTTATTTCGGCATTATTACTGAATTTAAAAGTAAGGAACACTTTGAAACCTATTCGGAGATGGATGAAAAATATCCCATGACATTGGAAAATAGGAACAAGAGTAGGCCATTCAGCACCTCGAGCCTGTTCTGCCATTCAATGAGTTCATGGTGTATCTGTATCTCAACTGCAACCATTTATCTCATTCATATTTGTGGGACCTTGCTGTGTAGTAATTGGCTGCTACATTATAATAGTAATGAGGTAGTGAAAGGCATGATAATTTTTCTTTATTCTCATACACAAGAAGAATTGTTATGACTAATTAATCAATCACAATTTGCTCCATAGTGGAGGAAACCTATAACATCTGTTGCGTTGCGGGGGTGGGTGGGGAACAGGTGATATGGAGTATCTAGAATCATGGACCTATGCATAAACACCCAGCCACCCAGAAGAATTACAGTCATAGAGTCAGAGTTATACAGCACAAAAACATGCCCTTCGGCCCACAGTGTCCACACTGGCCATCAAGCATATCTATTCTAACCCCATTTTCCAGCACTTAGTCCATAGCCTTGTATGCTATGGCGTTTCAAGTACTCATCTAAATACTTTTTAAATATGGTGAGGGCTTCTGCCTCTACCACCCCTTCAGGCAGTGTGTTCCAGATTCCAGCCACCCTCTGGGTGAAAACTTTTTTCCTCTAAACCTCCTGCCCCTTACCTTAAATCTATGCTCCCTGGTTATTGATATCTCCACTATGGGAAAATGTTTCTTCCTATCTATCCCATCTATGCCCCTCATAATTTTGTATACCTCAATCAGGTCCTCCCTCAGCCTTCTCTGCTCTAAGGAAAACAACCCTAGCCTATCCAGTCTCTCTTCATAGCTAAAATGTTCCAGCCCAGGCAACATCCTGGTGAATCTCCTCTGCACCTTCTTCAGTGCAATCACATCCTTCCTATAGTGTGGCAACCAGAACTGTACACAGTACTCCAGCTGTGGCCTAACTAGCATTTTATACAGCTCCATCATAACCTCCCTGCTCTTATATTCTATGCCTTGGCTAATAAAGGCAAGTATCCCATATGCCTTCCTAACCACCTTAGCTACCCGTGCTGCTGCCTTCAGTGCCCTCTGTACTTCCTAGGGTTCAACCATCTATTGTATATTCCATTGCCTTATTAGTCCTCCCAAAATGCATCACTTCTCAGGATTAAATTCCATTTGCCACTGCTCTGCCCATCTTACCAGCCCATCTATATCGTCCTGTAATCTAAGGCTTTCTTCCTCACTATTTACGACACCAATTTTCGGGTCATCTGTGAACTTACTTACCTCCTATATTCATGTCTAAATCATTAATGTACACTACAAACAGCAAGGGTCCCAGCACCAATCCCTGTGGTACGCCACTGGTCACAGGCTTCCAATCGCAAAAACAACCCGTGACTATCACCCTCTGCTTCCTGCCACTAGGCCAATTTTAGATCCAATTTGCCTAATTGCCCTGATCCCACAGGCTCTTACCTTCTTGACCAATCTCCCATGCGGGACCTTATCAAAAGCCTTACTGAAGTCCATGTAGACTACATCAACTGCTTTACCCTCATCTAGTCACCTCCTCAAAAAATTCAATCAAATTTGTTAGACATGATCTCCCCCTGACAAAGCCATGCTGACTATCCTTGATTAATCCCTGCCTCTCCAAGTGGAGATTAATCCTGTCCGCCAGAAATTTTTTCCAATAGTTTCCCTACCACTGATGTTAGACTCACTGGCCTGTAATTACCTGGTTTATCCCTACTACCCTTCTTGAACAATGGTACCACATTCGCAGTCCTCCAGTCCCCTGGAAATTGAAAATTTGTGTCAGAGCCCCTACAATCTCCTCCCTTGCCTCACATAGCATTATGGATTTTGTTTTACTAGTAGTGGAGGTGGGGAAAAGAGGTTGGGGTGGTGTCCTATTGGTGCAGCCAAGTTAAGTCATAATATTAGAAATTTAGCAAACACTAATTCATTGCCAAGTTTGTTTTTTTCCATTAAGGTTTTCTTTTGAGAAAACTAAGTTATTTCAAATTTGAGGATTAAAAGTATAACATTAGAAAGAGGGAATGATGATAGGAGATTAAAGAAACAGTTTTGATATGCTGGGAAAATGAATTAGAGTAGGAGACAGTCTAATGTGTCTGGATCTCAACATGATGCAGTTACAAAGAGGCAGACATCCATTGACCACACCTAGACACTCTCACCGAACACAATGTCGCACCTCCTCTTTCTGCTGTTCTTAGAGCTGTCAGACATCCTCCAGAGGAATCAATTCTCGCAAAGCTATAATCCATTGTCTGCCAGCCCGCCCAGCTCCAAGTCCTTATGTGAGACCAACCAATCTCTTCACTGGGCCAAATCAAATACCAGTAACTCTGTCCCGGTCTCCCCCCACCCCTCCAACAAATTGAAAATAATGGTCAGGCACATGACCCAATTACCTCAGATGGCCAGTCTTGGATGTGGCCATTTTGTTCTAAGCTTAGGACAAGTGTGTTCGTCACACAGCCCTACCTTTAGTCTCCCAGGACGATGCATAAGCTAGCAGTTTGTACCTGGCAGCAATGAGCTTTGCAAAATCCAACAGGCCAAACTGCCACATTTTATTTAATAAAGATGAGCTTATAAAGGTCTAAAAGCTGAAACCTTTTAGCAGAACATAATAGATTGGAGAAATTGGATCATTGAGTATTTTAATCTCCCATCACTGCAATACTTTATTTATTTATTTAGAGATACAGCACTGAAACAGGCCCTTCGGCCCACCGAGTCTGTGCCGACCATCAACCACCCATTTATACTAATCCTACATTAATCCCATATTCCTACCACATCCCAACCTTCCCTATATTTCCCTACCACCTACCTATACTAGGGGCAATTGCTAATGGCCAATTTACCTATCAACCTGCAAGTCTTTGGCATGTGGGAGGAAACCGGAGCACCCGGAGGAAACCCACGCAGACACAGGGAGAACTTGCAAACTCCGCACAAGCAGTACCTAGAATTGAACCCGGGTCACTGGAGCGGTGAGGCTGCGGTGCGAGCCACTGCGCCACTGGTGCCGCTTTGCAAAGAAAATCTTTAGAATTCCTATTTTTGTTACAAGAACAATGTAAATAACAATTACATTGACATGAAAACAAAGTTGCTTACTGTCCAAATTTTATATAACACATAAAATATAGAGAAAGCTTTTAATATGATATAATAGAAATTTTGGACAGTAACAATGACAATTAAGGGTTCTATTAATGTGACCAATGCCATTGGAGTTCCATTGGAGCATAAATTAACAATTTCTATGTATGACATCCTATTCCTCAAGTCCAACCTTTCAAATTAATTGCTGTATGAATCATATATAAAAATGAAGTATATTTCAAAAAGGTTGGAGAAAATTGAAGTTTTGGCATTATTCAAACTCCCAAGGCAAATAATTAGTGTAACTTTTTAATGTCAAAACCAGAAACTACAGTAGACATTAATTTTAAACTATTGTTGGAAAAGTTAGAATTAGATCTTGACAAATGGAATATGCTTGCTTTTACAAAATACTCTAGTCGCTTCATTCCCATGCTTCAATTCTTTACATCCCTACCATGTCTTCATTTGTCTACACTTTCTGTCTGTATGGCACTCACACAATTTACTCATTGTGGTCTCAGTGCGAAATTATTTTTCTACTTCGTGGTATCTCTTTCTTTCAGTATTATTTCTCTGAATCCTTTATTGATATATTCACTTTGATTTGGGTTTCATAAAGCCAATCGCAAGCAACAAGATGGTAAAAACAGATACCAGGATTTGGCAGGGAGTGATATATGGGAGCTATTGCAGCATACATGGGTTAAAGATAATAAATTGGGTGCTAGGGCTCAGAATGGGAACAACAGCCTGGGTTAGGCTCAAGGGTGGAAAAGAGGCCGAGGTGGGCCAGTTCTGGAAGTAGAGCATGGAGCCTGTGACCTGGGCCTATTGAGGGGAAAGAGGGTGATTCAGAGAAGGTTCACTCGACTGATTCTTGGGATGAAGGAGTTATCTTATGAGGAAAGGTTAGACAGGTTGGAATGTATCTATTGGAATTTAGAAGAATGAGAGGTGATCTTACTGAAACATAAAATCCTGTGGGGACTCAACAGAGTGGATGCTGAGAGGTTGTTTCCCCTTATGGGAGAGACTAGAACCAGGGGACAGACTTTAAAAATAAGGGGTCTCCCATTTAAGACAGAGATGAGGAGAAATATTTTCTCTCAGAGGGTCGTTAGTCTATGGAATTCACTTCTCCAGAGAGCAGTGGAGGCAGGGTCATTGAATATTTTTAAGGCTGAGCTAGATAAATTCTTGATTGACAAGGGAGTCCAAGGTAATAGGGAGTAGATAGGAAAATGTAGAGTTGAGGCCACAATCAGATCAGCCATGATCTTATCAAATGGCAGAGCAGGCTCGAGGGACCGAATGGCCTACTCCTAATTTGTATGTTCGCAATAGGCTAACCATGCAGGCTGTGAGAGGTAAAGGGGTTAATTAGTAATTTAATTTAAAGGATACTTCGTAAGTTGTGTGGGGAATAAACATGGCAACTCAAAAAGGATTTTCTTTAAAAAAAAAGAGGCAATTTGATTGTTGAGAATTTTGAGAGAAGTGAACTGTGCATAAAAGTTAAAAAATGAAAACAGACCAGCTGGCCCAACTAGTCCATGTCAGTGTTTACATAAGAAAATAGTTCAAATCATATTTACCCACCCTGTTCCCATATCCCTTCAACCTCTTTTACTTCATCTACCTAGCCAAACAAATCTTGAATATTGGGTAATTACTGCCTCAGCCACTAAGCCTGGAAGTTATTTCCACAACCTCATAACTCTGTAAAGAGGTTTCTCTTGCCCTCTGGTTGCTTTCTAGTCAGTCAATCTCAAATTTGTAACAAGCGCTCTATGGATATTTTCCCATGCCCAACTCTGAGACATGCCAGGCACAAAACATTTAGTGACATGGGGCTGAATTTTCACCGTGGGGGACGGAAAATGGAAGTTGGGACAGTTTCCAGGTCCCGAATCCGCCCTCAGGGGCAAACAGAAATGGGTCCTGAGTTTCATGGGGTCGACCGTTTAATTGCTATGGAGGCGGGTTGACTGGGACCAAAATCTGAGAGTCGTGCCCACATTGCCAGCTGCAGCCATGTGCTCAGGTGGTCTCCCAATTGTGCTTGGCAACCTTTCCCCCTGCTCTTATGCCGTCACAATATTAGGAGGGTGACGATCCCCTGCACTGCCCAAGTGCTTACTGCACAATGGCACCTGTTTCTCAACGGCAGAGTCCCCTTTGTGCCATTTACCTTCTTATGGGGCCCAGTTAATTCTCTAGGGTTGCAATAACTAGCTTCCAACTGTATACCCGCCTCCCTTCACCTGGTCTGCGTCAGACAGGGCGTGCAGCCTGTCGCTCCCTCAAAAATTACAGCATCCCATTAACAGGCCCTTATGAGCTCCTTAAGCAGCTTAATTGACCTAAATCAGGGATCATGCGGGATCACAGGATCACCCACCTCTCCACCCTGGTGAACATGGCCAGTGCAGAGAGTAGCGTTGTTTGGACCCCCAGTCGCCTCTGTTCCCACCGCTGGTGGGACCTGAAAATCCAGCCCGTGGACTAAAGCAAATCTATAGTAATGATTATGAGCATAAACCTCAAAATTAACTACCTTTCAATAATCTTGATACAAAATTTTCTAGTAGTAAACTCCTTGACTCAAAATTATTAGGAATCCAATATTCCCTTCAATAATCTGGAATCAGTGGTGCAATAGATACAATGAAAATGAACTAAAAATATTGGATTTTTAATAATTTTTGTGTCAAGGAGTTTAATACTAGAAAATTTTGTATGATCCCTGATTTAGACCAATTAAACTCCTTAAGAACTAAAAATCAAAAGGGTAAGTTTTTTTTTTAGGGAAGTATAAAACAATAATTGTGGGTAAAACATTTAGATTAGTTGGGAGAACATAGGCAAAAAGTGCATAGAAGATTTATTTACCTCGTAGCTATTCCGTAACAATTGATCAATTAATTACAAGGATAGTTTATACTGCTGGGCAGATGAATTTTCCATGAACCAGGGTGTTTTTATTTAAAGAAACAGAAATTAAACATAAAATTTCAAAGGTTTGAGGAAAGAAATGTGTCCTTTCCCATCTGCAATTAAAGTAAATTGAAACTTTACCACCTTTGTTTTCAGGCTGGCACTTTTGAACTGAAAGGACTTTTAAGTTATGTTTATAGTATGCTACAGGTTTGAGATTGGCAAGTACAGAGTGCGATTCATAGCAACGAAGACCTTGTTTCATGGCCTGGCTGTAAACTGCACTCTCGCCATCGGGAAAATTACTCTCACATATGCACCAGAGCAATTGGTATAGGGACTCTTCAGATCTTCAGGCTTTCTGATTATTGTTTGGGTGCTCCTGCATTCCTACGTCAGACACACTCTACTTGTCCAATGCTCAGGCCAAGACAGAGCTAGGAAAAGTCAGTCCCTTCATGTTTTTACGGTGGTGGTGGAGCCTTCAGTTTCTTACAACATTTTGCTTAAGTGTATAAAGTGCTCAGAAGATCCAAGACAGAGATAAACTCAGCTCAATATGATGTATAAAACACCTCATAGTTGGGTACCAACTTATCTTCACTACTGTAATTCTTGCATTTCTGTGAAGTAAAACTGTATCACGTAAAGCGCGATTGAGTCATGCTCTCGCCTGCGAAAACTGCTCACTATTCCAGCATCATCCTGGAACACAAAGGTAACCTTTACTTTTCTCTGCCATAAACTGTCTTCTTAAACCCCTTACCCTGAACGTTAGGGGGAGATTTAAGAGAGATGTTCAAAATCATGAATGGTTTTCATAGAGTAAATAAGGAGAAACTGTTTCCAGTGGCAGAAGGGTCAGTAACCAGAAGTTACAGATTTAAAGAGATTGGCAAAAGAACAAGAGGCAACATGAGGATTTTTTTTTTTACATGGTGAGTTGTTGTGATCTGGAATGCACTGTCTAAAAGTGTGGTGGAAACAGATTCAATCTCGTAAGCCTCAAAACAGAACTGGATAAATACTCAAAAAAAATATGCAGGGCTACAGGGAAAGGGTGGGGGAGTGGGACTAGATGAGTTGCTCTTGCTGAGAGCCGGCACAGACATAATGGGCTGAATAACCTCCTTCTGTGCCGTAACCAGCTGCCTCTGCAGCTGATATAATATACCACCTTCTTGAACCACCACAGTCCGTGTGGTATAAATACATCCACAGTGCTGTTAGCTAGGAAGCTCCAGGATTTTGACCAACGATGATGATGTGAGGAGGGAGAGGAATGAGTGGAGCTGCAAAGCCTGTTGTTCTGAGGAGTGCTGTGCAGGAGGATGCTGGGAAAGGAAGAGCATGGGGCTTGGCACCTGAAAATATTATGCCACTCAACTTTCCTGCCCTCCTGAGGTCCTTGATCCTCTTGGTGCACTGTCTCCAGGTTGGAGGGACCACATTGCTAACTTCCTTGGCCTCCTCCATGCACACCTGCTTAGTTTGAGAAGCTGGCCTCTTCTTTCCATCTTTGTAAAAGATCACCTCACTACAGTCCCTCAGGCCTCACAGCAGGATCTTTAAGTAAGAATGAGAGACGTGGTGGTGGGGGAGGGGAGGGCAGCTTTCCCATGTCTCCTCTCCATCCCTGTGGTTTCTGCAGCCTCAGCAATCAGCTGAGCCTTTCTGACCCCTGCTTGGGTCCCTTTAATTAGAAATGACAGATTCTTGGGCTGAATTTTCCCCACGGAACTGGGAAACAGGAATCAGGATTGTTTTTGTCTCCAGTAGGAAACTGATTAAAGTCATGATTTTCACCGGGAGGAGCTAACTCAGATGGAAGTGGGTTCCCTGTCCAATTTGAGCCTGAAATGGAGGCGTTTCAGATTAAATGGGGGACTGATTTAGACTCCCCACAGCAGCCATCACTGAGGCTGCTGATTGTCATTCTGGAGAAATCTGCTGGGATTATGCCAAAGCCTTTCACAGAACCAGAGGGAATCGAGATGTCACAGGAGAGCAGGAGGCCTGGTACCCAGGGCAGGGCTACCCCTCAATTCACTGTTGCTGATCTGAATCTAATTTCAGAGGCCGTGAGGGAAAGGAGGGAGGTCCTCTTCCCAGAGGGTGGCAGGAGGATGCCACCACCCGAAACCAAGAGGCTTGGCTTCAGATTTCTGCCGGCATTGGTTTCAATGCCGTAAAAGGTTCAACAACCTCATACGTTCTGGCAAGGTGAGTGCAACTCCAAACCCTCT
Source organism: Heterodontus francisci (assembly GCF_036365525.1). Lineage (NCBI taxonomy): Eukaryota > Metazoa > Chordata > Chondrichthyes > Heterodontiformes > Heterodontidae > Heterodontus > Heterodontus francisci. The sequence continues at coordinate 51,357,021 of NC_090394.1, forward strand.
GGACAGGTCTCAGGGCTTACACCCTACAGCAGACATAGTATCTGAGGAGCCTCAGGGTGCATGTCGCTCCTCAACATGGGAGAGGTGTGTGCCCAGGCCACTTACTGACCCCTCAGAATGGTTCACAGCCATAATGATGATGAGGACTGGTCACCTCTGAGAAATGCAGCTCCTAATGGATAGGGGCAGATGAAACTGACCACAGAGGACAACAGTGCCTTATCTCACTCTCTTTTGTCTTTGTAGGAGAAAAGGGCACACAATGTCCAGGAGAGGGCCCAGACAGGAGGAGGGGTGCCATTCTTCTACTGCAACACCCCAATGTAGCAGACAGTGATGGAGATAGCCAACATTGTCAAAGAGGAGGCAAATGGGCCTGGTGAAATGGGAGCTCATGGTAGACCTGGTGATTGCAGAGGTCAAAGCAGTTATTAAAGGGGTGCAGTATTCTGTTGCGCACTGAATAACATTGGGTAGCCTCACCACTGCACTGGTTTCTACTTTCCTAGGCTAGCTCTCATCATCTCTTCTGGTGTCTCCCACAGGTTCTGATGTTCAACCCACAGCAGCCTTTACCCCTCCCTCTGCAGGCCCAGAGCAGCAAGGAGATGAAAAAGCACTGTCACACCTTGCAAGCACACCATCTACCATCGCAGATACTCTCACCTCGGTGGATCCTCATGAACGTTTAGATAGGGTGGCACTGGGCGAGCAGCATGGCAATAGCATGCAGGAGGAGGTACCAGATGCAGATGAGAGCAGTTCCCCCCCGGAGGAGATAGTATAGACACAGCCCCCCACTTAACTGGAAACAGATGCAGGGCCTCAGGAGTCACTGGATAGGAGGCTCTTCCTTGAACTACAGCAGGAGATGTGCTCCTGCATGTCAGAGTTCCCTGAAGGAGTACAGGGTCTTGGGCAGAAGTTAGAGGAGCCCATCCAGCTCATGTGCACCCAAGGCTATGAGCACATGCGCTCCTCCATAGAGTGGCCAACCTCTTGGACAGCCATATGGAGCATCACTCCGTGCAAGCAGGAATTATGCACGGACGTCCACAGGAAGCATGAGATTCTGGGTAGTGTGGACCAGTCAGTGGCGCTGGTCGCGCAAAGATGTTTGGAGGGGATGCCAGCTGCTCCCCAGCTAGTGTTTTCCTCCAGGCATCTAGAGTGCCCAGATGTCAGAGGAAGATGAGGGTGCCACCCATCATCCTCCTTGGCCCCTACGACTTAAAGACCATCTGTACAGCAGGGGGCACCTCTGACAGAGGTGCATGCATCTCAGCCGCAAGCAGAAACGGGTGAGCAGGCTGCCTCCACCTCCTCCAAGGCCATAAGGGAAGCACAGCCTAGGAGTGGCCCAGTGCGGAGGCCACCACATCGCAAAGATCACTAAATGGGTGACTGGGGTATGTTCTTACTGTTTCCCTTTGGTCTCTTTGTACTGCATAAATGACACTTTAAGTCACATGTCTGGGACTTCTTTTCTTGCGGCAATGACAAGAAAAGTGGTATAAAGTGGCGAAAGAGGCAACAGGAGTAGCCATGTTTTCAAGGAATATCCCTTGTCCCCTAGGATCCATCCATTCACTTTGGGGGTTGGAGTGAAGATCTGAGGCAGGGTGGACTGGCAGAGAATGAAGGAGGCATGTCAGCTGCCATGAAAGTGAACACACACATGGAGGAAGTTCTTTTTGTGGTCACAGACCAGTTGGACATTGAGGGACTGGAGCCCTTTCTATTGATGAATCTGATTGGTCTGGCAACAGGACAATGTGGCTGAAGGTGAGTGAAGTGCAAGCCAGGTGAAGTTGCTTCTAAGAAACTGGCAGTCAGTGACAGCACTCCCTCAGAGAAAAAGTGCTACGAACAGCAGCCTCTCACCTGGCCATGGCTGGAGCTCTTCAATTTCACTGATCAAAGCCTTCCCAGCTTGTCAGTTTCAGTGAAGAAACACACTCACTGCTGCACACATGCCTCATTCACACTGGCAAGCCTTTGACAGGTCAAGAAACAGTTGCTCTGGCAGTTAAAGCCAGAATTGAGGGTTAAAACAGTATTTAAAAGCCTTACCCAACAGCTGCACAGGATACCCCAGTCGCCTTCAATCCTGCCCAGGTCAAAACCAGAAGAGGGCAGGATGATGATGGGATCCAGATCCATTTCATTTTTGGGGGTTTAACTCTCCGCACGAACCCAAATCACATTGAACCACTGGAATCTAACAATTTAGTCAGTCAACCTCACCAAAAAACAGTTCTTTTCCACCACATTATAAATGTATCTTTCATTTTGTCTGAAAAATTCTAGGAACTTTACTTCAACTTGATCCTACCAAAAGCACAAGGCATAAAGTGGCAATGGGGAATGCTTGTTCAGGTTGAATTTTTATATTTCTGCTTAGGAAGAGGATATTAAGGTGATATTTTAGAGGTATACAGGATAGTTAAAGAAATTGAAAAGGTAAATTCAAAATATTACTTTAAATTGCAAGAGTAGGACAAGGGAACACAGGTTCAATATAGTGAAAGTAAAATTGAAGACTGATATGAAGAAGTACACAGCATTAATACACGGAATGGACCTACAGATATAGGAGTACTGAAAACAAAAATCCTAGTATCACTTAGATGACACATAGGGTCTAGATAGGTAAACTAGTTGGCCTAAATAGCATTCCTCATCAGGAATTATCTGACCATAATCAAAAATATAGTACCAACAGAATAGCTGAATGGAGAGATCCAGGTCTGTGAAATTTGCTGGAAAAAGGCATATTAGTATTAGAAAATTTTACAAGCAAAACTGAAAAATCCAAGGCTTTTCAGATATAAAAATCCATTTTATACTGCATCAGCTCAAGAAGTAAGTCATCTGTTATTAAATTTAAATCCCCAGTTAGATTTGTGAGAAAACAAAGAGAAAATTGGCAAAAGTATTACAATTCAAAATTTAAAACCCTCCATTTCGTAACTAGCGGTTGAACACCGTTAGTTCCATCCAACAAAACAGACTACAATATATTTAATTTAATTAAATAAATTAGCAAATTGCTATAGAAGGCTTTTTCTGGTTTCACAGAACCCTAGAGGTTTACAGAACAAAAAGGTGGCCATTCAGTCCATTGTGCTCTGTCGACTCTTTGAGAGCACTCCTAAACTTACTGCTCTACTCTTTCTTCAGATTCTTGTATCTTGCTTTGCTTGAATTATTGATCCAATTTTCACCTTAAAAGATGAAATAATGTCTACTTCAACCATTCCCTGCAGCAAAGCATTCCATGCTCCTACAACCCTCTGTGTAAAGAAATAAGTCTTAACTGCTCTCCTCATTCTCCATGACAAGCTTAAATTGATTGCCCCTTGTTATTGGCTCCTCAGAGGAAATAATCCTTCCCTTTTCATTCTATGAAAATCCCTCATAATTTTACAAACTTTTCTTTTTAATTTGTTCTTGGGATGTGGGCATCACTGGTAAGGCCAGCATTTATTGTCTATCCCTTCTTGCCCTTGAGAAAGTGGTGGCGAGCCAGTGATACAGTTCCAAGTCAGGATTGTGTGCGATTTTGAGAGAAACTTGCAAATGGAGGTGTCCCATGTGTTTGCTGCACTTGTTCTTCTAAGTGGTAGAGGTCAAGGGTTTGGAAAGTGTTGTCGAAGGAGGCTTGGCTAGTTGCTGCAGTGCATCTTGTAGATGTTATGCACTGCTGCCACTGTGCGCTGGTGGTGGAAGGAGTGAATTTTTAAGGTGGTGAATGGGGGTGCCAGTCAAACGCGCTGAATTGTCCTGGATGGTGTCGAGCTTCTTGAGCGTTGTTGGAATTGTACTCATCCAGGCAAATTGGGAATATCCTATCACACTGCTAACTTGTGCCTTGTAGATAGTGGACAGGCTTTAGACAGTCAGGTGGCAAGTTACTCACTGCAGAATTCCCAGCCTCTGACCTTTTTAACCTTCTCTTCTGTCCTCCAAAGCGAAATAGTCCCAGGCTTCAAGTCTCTCTTCATAACTATATTTTCCTCCTCCCTGGGCATCATCCTTGTGAATTTATGCTGTGTGCTGAATGTTGCCTTATTATGGGTGACCAAAATTCCAAACAAAGTGAGGCCTAACAAATGCTGTGTACAAATTTATCATTACTTCTTCCTCTCTTGTATTCCCAACCCCATTTATAAAATTCAAAATACTGCTGGCTTTTATTTAATAGTTTTATCCTTTTTAACATTTGGCAAGGCCAGCATATATTGCCCATCCCTAATTGCCCTCGAGAAGATCTTTCTATTTATCCACATTCTTCAGCACCTTTACATTGATTTATACACCCCAATCCTTAATTCTTCCTCAGAAATGGTCACATAAAATGCATATGCCACCCATCTGCCCATTCTACTATCCTAAATCTTCCTTAAATCGGTTTACACCCCACCTCACCATTGCCAAGCCACCTATTTTTGGGTCAATAAAATTTGAGACCCTGTTCCTCACATCTATGGACTTTATTTGAAATCTGCTGCATCAGATCCTGATTCATTTAAATAAGAACCTCATTGGCTTCAGGCAGCCATTCTTGCCGCATGGTCAGAAGCACAGGTTAAAACTAAAGACATGTGGTATGCTAAAGGGTAAATCACTCAGCCTATTTGAACTGCTCAACAGGCAGCTAGGGCTAAAATTGTCCTTTCTGTTTCATGTCAACAAACCAAATTTCTATCTGTGCTGTTACATTTCCTCTTATATCATACAGTTGCATTTTTCTAACAAGCCTCTTGTGCCAGGCAACTAATAAAATGCCTTCTGAAAATCCATACATTATAATTACTGCATTCAGTTTACCTATTCAGTCACTTCTTCAAAAGACTGTACTAAACTTTTCAAGCACAATTTGCAAATGCGTTAGGTGTCCTTGATTAATCCAAATGTTACCAGCTGCTCACTGTGTTTGGAATTATTACAGATTTTAAGAATTTGTCCATTACTGACTGTCAGGCAAACCCCCCCACCTGCCAAGACTGAGACACACATTATTTCACCACATGAACACTGAAACTTAAAATTGCAAGCCCCTGACTGGAAAGACATTTGCATAGTACCAGACAGTGTTGAAACAAAGGAACCAGTCCCTGCCCCAATACACAGGAGAGACCTAGTCAAACAAGTTAGTCACATGACCACCTGCTGGCTAACTAGGGGAGTTTTTAAAATTGGAAAAAGAATTTGAACTCAGAGCACCGTGTGCTCCTGGAACTGAAGCAGAACCCTCTCCTGTCTGCCTGCTCCCATCTGCTTCTCACAAACGGAATCTTGTGAAAACATGTGAACCTCAAACAGAGAAAAGGTTGAAGCAGAATACTGGGCCCCAACGAAACAGCAAGAATCACCTTCAAAAGGACTATACTGTGAGCTCGAAGCACAGTAACAAGATATTGCCTCAAACTATTTCTCTATCTTTTCTTCTCTTTTCTGTCACTATCTGCATGCGTATATCGCACGTGCATGCTAGCATGGGCGCGTCATAGATCTGTAGGCGTCAACTGTATTAGAGTTTAAGTCTAAGTTTTAATAAATTTCATTTTTCTCTTTTAAACCTGAGAAACCTGGTGTATTGGTTTCTTTGCCTTATAATTGGAAAGCTGTGAACAAGGATTCACAAAGGGGGAGCTCAAAACACAGTGTGTTTAAAAATTTAAACCCTGTTACAATAGGACCAGGTGAAGACAGTAACAGACCCTTAGACACCTTTCTCACCTGGTCATAACACTGATATTAGACTAATTAGTCTATTATTAGATGGTTTAGCCTTCTTCCTTCTTGAACAAAAGGAGTTCAATTGGCTTCCCCCCAGGGCCATGCACTATTTACATATTTAAAGACAAGCAGAAAGACAGTCCATTCAGCCCATCAGGTCGATGCCACCTTACTTCAACCCACCCTACTAATATATCCTTCTATCTATTTCTCCCTCCTGTACTTAACTAGCTTTTCCTTAAATGCTTTTATTTCCTCAACAATTCCATTTGGTAGGGAGCTCCACATTTTCACCACTTTCCGAATAAAGAAGTTTATCCTAAATTCTTTAGTGACTCTAATATTGTAATAATATTTATCTATTGTCACAGTTTGCATAAGCCAGAGTATTTTGTTAAGCTATTACAAATAGAGGTGCTGGTTTGGCAATCAATACATCTTTACAAATTCAGTTAAGTTCAATGTTTGCAGTATTCCTGATAACCCCAACTTTAGGCTGCAATTACTGACCTTAGGACCAGTAATTGCAAAATGCCAAGTCTCACCCAGTTCTACCTTGCACACATGCGCAGAACTTTGCTCCCCCAATGTTAGTTTTGAAAGAATAGGAGGAGTGGTCATCTGCTCAAAATATTTGTCCAGAAAACACAGCAGACTTGTTTAAAAAAATTCTCAAGGCAGTCATTTAAGCCCATCCCTAGTTACACGCAAAAGATGGTGATGGTCTTCCTTCTTGAACCACTGCAGTCCTTGTGGTGAAGGTGCTCCCACATTTCTGTTAGGTAGGGAGTTCCAGGACTTTATTTTTTATTCGTTCATGGGATATGGGAGTCACTGGCTAGGCCAGCATTTATTGCCCATCCCTAATTGCCCTGGAACTAAGTGGCTTGCTAGGCCATTTCAGAGGGCATTTAGGACTCAACCACTGGGTCTGGAATCACATGTAGGCCAGACCAGGTAAGGACAGCAGATTTCCTTCCCTAAAGGATATTAGTGAACCAGATGAGTTTTTACAACAATCGATAATGGTTTCATGGTCACCATTAGACTAGCTTTTTAATTCCAGATTTATTAATTGAATTCAAATTTCACCATCTATCGTGGTGGGATTTGAACCCATGTCCCCGGAGCATTAAAATAAAAGCAAAATACTGCGGATGCTGGAAATCTGAAACAAAAACAAGAAATGCTGGATTCACTCAGCAGGTCTGGCAGCATCTGTGGAAAGAGAAGCAGAGTTAACGTTTCGGGTCAGTGACCCTTCTTCGGAACTGACAAATATTAGAAAAGTCACAGATTATAAACAAGTGAGGTGGGGGTTGGGCAAGAGATAACAAAGGAGAAGGTGCAGATTGGACCAGGCCACATAGCTGACCAAAAGGTCACAGAGCAAAGGCAAACAATATGTTAATGGTGTTTTGAAAGACAAAGCATTAGTACAGATTAGGTGTGAATATACTGAATATAGAACATCAGCAAGTGCAAACCTGAAGAAAAACAACCTGAAAAAAACAGTGGGTAAGCAAACTGAACAAACTAAGATGAAATGAAATAAGTGCAAAAAATGTAAAAAGGAATGCAAAAAAAAAAAAGGAAGAAAAAATAACTAAAAATGACTAAAAATGAAAGTAAAGTGGGGGGCTGTCATGCTCTGAAATTATTGAACTCAATGTTCAGTCCGGCAGGCTGTAGTGTGCCTAATCGGTAGATGAGATGCTGTTCCTCGAGCTTGCGTTGATGTTCACTGGAACACTGCAGCAATCCCAGGACAGAGATGTGAGCATGAGAGCAGGGGGGAGTGTTGAAATGGCAAGCAACCGGAAGCTCAGGGTCCTGCTTGCGGACTGAGCGGAGATGTTCCGCAAAGCGGTCACCCAGTCTGCGCTTGGTCTCCCCAATGTAGAGGAGACCACACTGTGAGCAGCGAATACAGTATACTACATTGAAAGAAGCCTCCGGGCTCACTTCTTTGACCAGGAGTCCTCCCCCCGACCAGCAGACCCATTCACCCGCCTCCAGCATTCTCCCTCTACCTGGACCCCTCACCCTGGCCTCTTACCCGCTCTTGATCTCTTCATTGAAAACTGTCGGCGAGACATTGGTCGTCTCAATTTCTCTGCCCCCCTCACTCACTCTAACCTGTCCCCCTCTGAACTTGAGGCACTCCGTTCTCTCAGGTCTAACCCCGACATGGTCATCAAACCTGCAGACAAGGGTGGTGCTGTTGTTGTATGGCGTACCGACCTCTACCTTGCAGAAGCTCAACGCCAACTCACAGACACCTCTTCCTACCTCCCTCTGGACCATGACCCCACCACCGAACATCAAGCCACCGTCCAAAGGACTGTCACTGACCTCATCTCCTCTGGAGATCTTCCCTCTACAGCTTCCAACCTCATAGTCCCGCAACCCCGGACAGCCCGCTTCTATCTCCTTCCCAAAATCCACAAACGGGACTGTCCCGGCAGACCCATTGTGTCAGCCTGCTCCTGCCCAACTGAACTTATTTCTTCCTATCTAGACTCTATCTTTTCTCCGCTGGTGCAGTCTCTTCCCACCTACATCCGTGACTCTTCTGACGCCCTACGTCATTTTGACAATTTCCAGTTTCCTGGTCCCAACCGCCTCCTCTTCACTATGGACGTCCAATCGCTCTACACCTCCATCCCCCACCAGGATGGTTTGAGGGCTCTCCGCTTCTTCCTGGAACAGAGGCCCAACCAGTCCCCATCCACCACCACTCTCCTCCGCCTGGCTGAACTTGTTCTCACATTGAACAACTTCTCCTTCAACTCCACGCACTTCCTTCAAGTAAAAGGTGTCGCTATGGGTACCCGCATGGGTCCTAGTTATGCCTGTCTTTTTGTGGGATATGTCGAGCATTCTTTGTTCCAGTCCTACTCAGGCCCCCTCCCCCAACTCTTTTTCCGGTACATTGATGACTGTATCGGTGCCGTTTCCTGCTCCCGCCCCGAACTCGAAAACTTTATCAACTTTGCTTCCAATTTCCACCCTTCTCTCACCTTTACATGGTCCATCTCTGACACTTCCCTTCCCTTCCTCGACTTCTCTGTCTCCATCTCTGGGGATAGGTTGTCTACCAATATCCATTATAAGCCCACTGACTCCCACAGCTACCTCGACTACACTTCTTCACACCCTACCTCCTGTAAGGACTCCATTCCATTCTCCCAGTTTCTCCGTCTCCGACGCATCTGCTCTGATGATGCTACCTTCCATGACGGTGCTTCTGATATGACCTCCTTTTTCCTCAACCGAGGATTTCCCCCCACTGTGGTTGACAGGGCCCTCAACCGTGTCCGACCCATTCCCCGCACCTCTACCCTCACCCCTTCCCCTCCCTCCCAGAACCGTGACAGGGTTCCCCTTGTCCTCACTTTTCATCCCACCAGCCTCCATATCCAAAGGATCATCCTCCGCCATTTTCGCCACCTCCAGCGTGATGCCACTACCAGTCGCATCTTCCCCTCCCTTCCCCTGTCAGCATTCCGAAGGGATCGTTCCCTCCGCGACACCCTGGTCCACTCCTCCATTACCCCCACCACCTCGTCCCCGTCCCAGGGCACCTTCCCTTGCAATCGCAGGAGATGTAATACCTGCCCATTTACCTCCTCTCTCCTCACTATCCCAGGCCCCAAACACTCCTTTCAGGTGAAGCAGCGATTTACTTGTACTTCTTTCAATGTAGTATACTGTATTCGCTGCTCACAGTGTGGTCTCCTCTACATTGGGGAGACCAAGCGCAGACTGGGTGACCGCTTTGCGGAACATCTCCGCTCAGTCCGCAAGCAGGACCCTGAGCTTCCGGTTGCTTGCCATTTCAACACTCCCCCCTGCTCTCATGCTCACATCTCTGTCCTGGGATTGCTGCAGTGTTCCAGTGAACATCAACGCAAGCTCGAGGAACAGCATCTCATCTACCGATTAGGCACACTACAGCCTGCCGGACTGAACATTGAGTTCAATAATTTCAGAGCATGACAGCCCCCCACTTTACTTTCATTTTTAGTCATTTTTAGTTATTTTTTCTTCCTTTTTTTTTTGCATTCCTTTTTACATTTTTTGCATTTATTTCATTTCATCTTAGTTTGTTCAGTTTGCTTACCCACTGTTTTTTTCAGGTTGTTTTTCTTCAGGTTTGCACTTGCTGATGTTCTATATTCAGTATATTCACACCTAATCTGTACTAATGCTTTGTCTTTCAAAACACCATTAACATATTGTTTGCCTTTGCTCTGTGACCTTTTGGTCAGCTATGTGGCCTGGTCCAATCTGCACCTTCTCCTTTGTTATCTCTTGCCCAACCCCCACCTCACTTGTTTATAATCTGTGACTTTTCTAATATTTGTCAGTTCCGAAGAAGGGTCACTGACCCGAAACGTTAACTCTGCTTCTCTTTCCACAGATGCTGCCAGACCTGCTGAGTGAATCCAGCATTTCTTGTTTTTGTCCCCAGAGCATTAGCCTGGGGCTCTGGGTTATTAGTCTAGTGACATTACCACTATGCCACCATCTCCCCTTTGACCCAGTGTTAATTAAGCAATGGCAATATCAGAATATGTAAGATTTGGAGTGGAACTTGGGAGATGATGACGACTTTTTGCCCTGTTCTTCCAGCCGGTGGAAGTCACAGGTTTGGAATGTGCTATCGAAGAAACCATGGAAAGAGGTGGCTGGAGAGCTGGTGGATGCATTGGTGGTCATCTTCCAAAATTCTATAAATTCTGGAATGGTTCCTGCAGATTGGAAGGGAACAAAATGTAACCCCACTATTTAAGAAAGGAGGGAGAGAGTAAACAGTGAACTATGGACTTGTTAGCCTGGCATCAGTATTAGGGAAAATGCTAGAATCTATTATAAAGGATGTGATAACTGGACATTTAGAAAATAATCGTAGGATTGGGCAGAGTCAACATGTATTTATGAAAGGGAAATCATATTTGACAAATCTGTTTTTTGAGGATGTAACTAGCAGAATGGATAAGGGGGAACCAGTGGATGTGGTGTATTTGGATTTTCAGAAGGCTTTATATAAGATCCAACACAGGAGGTTAGTAAGCAAAATTAGAGCACGTGGCATTGGGGGTGATACAAAGTAATGGATTGAGAATTGGTTAACGGACAGAAACAGGTCATTCTCATGTTGGCAAGCTGTGACTAGTGGGGTACTTGTGCTTGGGCCCCACCTATTCACATTCTATATCAATGATTTGGATGTGGGGATCAATGCAAGTTTGCTCATGACACAAAACTAGGTGGGAATGTGAGTTGTGAGGAAGATGCAAAGAGGCTTCAAGAGGATTTAGACAGGCTAAGTGAGTGGGCAAGAACATGGCAGATAGAATATAATGAGGAAAAATGTGAAGTTCTCCACTTTGGTAGGTAAAACAGAAATGCAGAGTATTTCTTAAATGGTGAGAGATTGGGAAGTCTTGATATCCAAAGGGACCTGGGTGTCCTTGTTCTAAGCTAAAGCCAACATGCAGGTGCAGCAAGCAATTAGAAGGCAAATGGTATGTTGGTCTTTACTGCAAGATGATTTGAGTACAGGAATAAAAAAAATCACTGCAATTGCATAGGGCCTTGGTGAGACCACAACTGGAGTACTGTGTACAGTTTTGGTCGCCTTACCTAAGGAAGGATATACTTGCCATAGAGGGAGTGCAATGAAGGTTCACCAGACTGATCCTTGGGATGGCGGGATTGTCCTATGAGGAGAGATTGAGGAGTCTGGGCCTATATTCTCCAGAGAGTTTAGATGAATGAGAGGTGATCTCATTGAGGCATATAAGATTCTTACAGGGCTCGACAGGGTAGATGCAGGAAGGATGTTTCCCCTGGCTGGGAGGTCTAGAGGCAGGGGACACAGTCTCAGAATAAGAGGTAGGCCATTTAAAACTGAGATGAAGAGTAATTTCTTCACTCAGAGGGTGGTGAATCTTTGGAATTCTTTACCCCAGAGGGCTGTGGAGGTTCAGTCATTGAGTATGTTCAAGACAGATATCGATAGATTTCTAGATATTAAAGATATCAAGGGATATGGGGATAGTGTGGGAAAATGGCATTGAGATAGAAGATCAGCCGTGATCTGGTTGAATGGCAGGGCAGGCTCGAGGGGCTGAATGGCCTACTCCTATTTCCGAAATTATTGCAGTGCATACTGTAGATAGAGCACACAAAGCGCAGCACTGAGTGGCAGCAGCAGCAATAAATAAAGCAGGAGATAAAGCTCCCAGACACACAGAATGTGGACTTGAGCGGTGACACCATCAATAAATAAAGTCATGGCTGCTGGACACACAGAGCGTGGACCTGAGCAGCAGCAACAGCAATAAATAAAGTGGGAGACAAGGTTCCCAGACACACAGAGGATAGACCTGAGTGGCAGCAGTGTAATATGAAGCGAAAAAAAATTCAAGGAGTGATATCACAGGAGAACAGGTAGGTGATTAGTTGGCGAGTATTAATGTTGTCTTTATTTCTCCAAGTGAGTGCAGTGGTTTAAAGTAAGAAATTTAGTTAATAGCCTAATAGGTTTTTAAGTTTGGCAAGTTTTAAGTTTGGTACGTTTAAGTAGGCTTTAGTGCAAGTAAGTCTTGTGTTTTATTTAAATTAACCTCCTATAAAATAAACTGACATCAGTACAAGGGAGGCAGCTGATTAGTGAGTGGTTGGTTTATTTATTTAAATCTTAAGTTTATTTCTGTTAAGTCAGTTAATAGACAAATAAATAGAGGCATGGCAGGGCACCTCAGTCCCATTCGATGCACCTCCTAGTCTACACTGAAACTCCAGGAAACTTCTCTTGTCCTGGACAATCAAATGTCTAGAAAGTGTTGTCAGCTGGAGGAGCTCCAACTCTGGGTTTTGGAGCTTGAGCAGAAGCTGGCAACATGGTGGTGCATCTGCAAGGCTGAAAGCTATGTGGATAGCACGTATCCGTATGTGATCAACCCGCAGTTTAAGGGTTTCCAGGCATAGAGGGAATGGATGACCACCGGTTAAGGAGGACTAGACAGGTAGGGCAGGAGTGCATCTCGCTCTCCAACCAATATTCAGTTCTGAATACCAGTGAGAGTGCTGGTTCTTATGGGGACTGCAGCCAGAGCCAAGCTGTATAGGGGAGCAGGAAGAAGATTGGGAAAGAAATAGTGAAAGGGGATTCTATAGTTAGGGGAACAGACAGGTGTTTCTGTGGACTCAGACATGAATCCAGGTTGGTATGTTGCCTCCCTGGTGCCAGGGTCATGGATGTCTATGAGCGGCTGCAGAGCGCTCTGAAGTGGGGAGGGGTGGACAACCAGCGGTTATGGTCCATATTGGTACCAACAACATAGGTAGAAAGAGAAATCGGGCTCTACAGGCAGATTTTAGGGAGCAAGGAAAGAAACTAGCAAGCAGGACTTCAAAAAGTAGTAATCTCCGGATTACTGCCAGTGCCACATGCTAGTGCGTATAGAAATAGGAGGATCGAGCAGATGAATGCACAGCTGGAGAGTTAGTGCAGGAAGCAGGACATTAGATACCTGGGACATTCGGTCCCGTTCTGGGAGAGGTAGGACCATACAGGCCTAACAGATTGCACCTCAGCAGACCAATATCCTTGTGAGATAGTTTGCTAGTGCTATTGAGGGTGGTTTAAACTGAGGTGGCAGAGGGATGGGAACCAGTATGTAACATTAGAGAGGAAAAATAAGCTGCACAAAGAATTTGGAGAGACATATAGCACTAGACTAAGAAATAGAAAGGTATTAGTTAGGGTCAGTGTAAGAAGGGATGTAATAAGTTCTAAATTAGGTTTACAATGCATGTTTGTGAACACACGGAGCGTGGCAAATAAGGTTGGTAAACTGCAGCCACAGATAGCCAAGTGGGAATATGATGTTGTGGCGATAATAGAGACCTGGCTCAAAAAAGGGCAGGACTGGGTACTAAATATTCCTGGATACAAGGAAGGAACAAAAGGAGGAGGGGTGGCAGGATTGATTAAGGAGAATTTCACAGTGCTGGAGAGAGAGGATGTCCTAGAGGGGTCAAGGACAGAATCTATTTAGTTAGAGCGAAGAAAGAATAGAGATACTATTACACTACTAGGCTACAGGCCACCAACTAGTGGGAAAGATAAAGAGGAACAAATTTGCAAGGGAGGTACAGAGAGGTGCAAAAACTATAGAGTAGTTATAATGGGGACTTTACTTATCCTAATATAGACTGGAAAAGTAATAGTGTAAAGGGCAGAGAAGGGGAAGAGTTTCTGAAATGTCTTCTGGAGAATTTTCTACATCAGTATGCTTCCGGCGCAAGGAGGAAGGGGCATTGTTGGATCCGGTTCTGGGGAATGAGGTGGGTCAAGTGGTTCAGGTGTCAGTAGGGGAACAGTTCGGGGACAGGGTTCATAGTAGAATAAGGTTTAGGTTAGATATGGAAAAGGACAAAGAGCAATCCAGAGCAAAAATAATCAATTGGAGGAGGCCAATTTCAGTGGGGTGAAAATGGATCTAACCCAGGTAAATTAGAAACAAAGATTGGTGGGCAAAACTATAATGGAATAATGGGCTGCCCTTAAAGAGGAGATGGTTCGGGTACAGTTGAGCAACATTCCCCTGAAGGGGAAAGGTAGGATAAACAAAGCCAGAATGTCCTGGATAATGAAAGAGATTGGGAATAAGATGAAGCAGAAAAAGGGTGCAATGATAGATGTCAGGTTGATAGTACAAGTGTGCACCAGGCTGAATATAGAAAAGTTCAAAGGGAAAGTGAAATGCAAAGGATGCAAAGAGAGGGTATGATATAAGACAGGCAGCTAACATGAAAGGGAATCCAAAAATCTTTTATAGACATATAAAAATTAAAAAGGTAGTAGAAGAGGTGGCACTGATTAGGGACTGAAAAGGAGACCTATGCATGGAGGCAGCGGGCAAGGTTGAGGTACTAAATGTGTAGTTTGCATCTGTCTTTGCAAAGGAAGGTGCTGCTGCCAAAGTCAAAGTGAAAGATGAGGTAGTTAAGACACTGGATGGACTAAAAAATTGATAAAGAGGAGGTATTAGAAAGGCTAGCTCCAAGTAAAGTTGATAAATCACCAGGACTGGATCAAATGCATCCAAGGATACTGAGGGAAGTAAGGGTGGAAAAAGCAGAGGCATTCATGTTATTGAGTCTTGATGTGTAAAATGAGTTCTATACAGCTTGTGTTTGTGTTTTTGAGGCAGTCCTGATTTGAGGCCTGGGGGTTTCCAGGTTCTGGGAGTCAAACCCAGGTTAGACAAACTAACAGTCCGGTGACTGAGAACAAACAAGCAGCTTTTTTGTTTTAAACCAACGACATGTGCCTGGAGGTTTTAGTTTCAATTTGTCAAGAAAACACTACAGAGTGTTAAGCTAACCAAAAGATGTGTGTGTTTTTAAAAAGGCTTCCAGAGTTGTGAAGGACTGTGCAGTTGCTTTTTTAAGGAAGCAGACTACAAAGCAACAGTTTGGATGCCAGCAAAGACGCCTGGACTGAAAGCTGACCATTGATGAATGACTTGTGGTAGCTGTCTTCAGTGACTGAAAGAGTTATCCATGAAGTTACACCAGGACTGTTGTGCGAAAAACCACAGAGGTTCCGGAAGGTGTGCAGTTTTGGCGGCGATGAAATTGGTGGGGTTCGGATTACAGAGAAACTGCCATCGAGTGAAAACCGTGCCTGCCTCTTGGGGAGACAGGATCTGGAGATTTACTTGAAATGTTCAGATACCCGAGGGACTTTGGGACTGTTCAACGCTACTTTGCTGATAGAACTGCCAAAGGACTTGGAAGGACTACCTTTGTTGCACCTGCTAATTAATGTGTAACCTTTGAGATTATATATATATATATACTGACCACCTCCAGGCGCGTATCCATTGTCTCTCGAGATAAGGAGGCCCAAAAGAAAAGAATATATATATATATATATATATATATATATATATATATATATAGATACAGACAGACCAACCACAATTTAACTGTTAGTTTATGTTTAATTTTTGTTGGTTTTTGGTTTGAGTGTTAAAGTAAAATTTATAGAAGTGAAATCTTGTTGCTTTCCTAAATTGGAGTATGTTGGTGGATTCGATTCTTTTGGTTTGTTGGTGGTCTCCATGGGAATTATAACACTGGACATAAGCTTCCAATCATCCTTAGGTACAGGGGTGGTGCCAGAGGACTGGAGCATTGCAAATGTTACATCCTTGTTCAAACAAGGGTCTAAGGATAAGCCCAGCAACTACAGGCCAGTCAGTTTAACCTCAGTGGTAGGAAAGCTTCCAGAAACAATAATCCAGGACAGTCACTTGGACAAATGTGGATGAATTAAGGAAAGCCAGTTTGGATTTGTTAAGGGCAAATCGTGTTTTTTTGATGAGGTAGCAAAGAGATTTGATCATGGTTGATGTGGTGTACATGGACTTCCAAAAGACATTTGATAAAGTGCCACATAAAATGTTTGTTAGCAAAAATCAAAGCTCAAGGAATAAAAGAGTAAATTGGCAGCATGGATATGAAGTTGGCTCAGTGACAGGAAGCAGAAAGTAGTGGTGAACAGTTGTTTCTCAGACTGGAGGAAGGTATATAGTGGGGTTAGGACCACTGCTTTTCCAGATAGTGATTAATGACCTAGACTTGGTGTACAGGGCACATTTTCAAAATATACAGATGACACAAAACTTGGAAGTATTATGAATTAGGAAGGATAGTGATAGACTTCAAGAGGATCTAGACAGACTGGTGGAATTGGCAGACACATGGCAGATGAAAATTAGTGCAAAGATGTGTGAGGTGATGCATTTTGGTAGGAAGAATGAGGAAAGGCAATATAAGATAAAGGATATAATTCTAAAGGAGGTGCAGGAGCAGAGGGACCCTGGGGGTATATGTGAACAAATCTTTAGTTGGCAGCGCAGGTTGAGAATGCCGTTAATGCTATGGGGTCCTGGACTTTATAAATAAAGGCATTGAGCACAAAAAGGAAGTTATGGTGAACATTTATAAAACATTGGTTTGGCCTCAACTGAAGTATTGTGTTCAATTCTGAGCACCACACTCCAGGAAGAAAGTGAAGGCATTTGAGAGGGTGTAAAAAAGATGGAGAATGGTTCCAGGGATGAGGGACTTGAGTTATATGTATAGATTGGAGAAGCTGGAGTTGTTCTCCTCAGAGAAGAGAAGGTTGAGAGGAGATTTAAGGGGTCTGGACAGATCGGGAGAAATTGGTCAAAAACCAGAGGACACCAATTTAAGGTGAATGGCAAAAGAACCAAAGGCAACATGAGGAAAAAATGCAGCAAATGGTTAGGACCTGGAATGCACTGCCTGAGAGTGTGGTGGAGGCAGATTCAATTGTGTCTTTCAAAAGGGAATTGGATAATTATCTGAATGGAAACAATTTGCAGGGCGACAGGGAAAAGGCAGTGGAGTGGGATGAGCGGAGTTGTTCTTGCAGTGCGGCAGCCAATGATTCCAGACAAGTGGATAATACGCCTAATTTTTGCCTTGTTGGTGGTGGAGTCTTTGGGAAGTCTGGAGCTGAGAAATATCTAGCCTCTGTCCTGCTCTGACAGCCATTGCATTTCTTTTTTTAATGAAAGAAGGGCTTCTCAGTATCCTCGAGTGTTAAGTCCCTATAGTAACAGCCTCCCGGTAGGGATTCACACAGCTTGACTAATGTCCCAACAATTTTGCATAGGGTCTGCAATACATCACCCTGGCAAGTGCCTTAAACAACCTTAGCAGACGATGCATCGATAGCGAAGGGTAGATAAACCCAACATTGGAATAAAGAGCTTTGCAGCGGCACATTAAATGGAATTTGTTAGCGCAATCCCCTGGGATCCTCGCGTTACATTGACAGACATAAACACATCGCGCCATGTCCATGCCAATTGAGCGGAAGACAATCATCGCTAAAAGCCGTGGGCAAAGGCCGGAGCCTCCCGCCATCCGCTCACACTTCTACCTGCGCAGATTTCCTCCCACAAGTTCTTCTCTGCTCGTTTGCCGATCAGCTTGGCCATTGTTGGCTGCATCGGTTGCTAGGACACAACTGCAATTCCCCACAATGCAACGGAAGAGCGAGAGTTTCACCTCCGGGGTCATCGAGCAGTGTCTCTTCACGTGTGTGGATGTGGGGCGCGCGGGAAGGCCTGAGGTTTATTCTCATTTACTCGGTGCCACAGGTGAGAGTTGTTTAGGGTTCCCAATTGTCACGGAAAGAGGTTGATTGACGGATTTAACTGTAAAAGTGTTGTTCGGTATCAGTTCGTTTTGGAAATGTTCTAGCTGTGAGAATAAGTGCTGTAGGTTCACGTTTGTAGGAAACAGCATTGTGGATAAAGTTATCTATTCTTTATCGGAATAGTTTTTGAATGATTGAAATCGGTGAGTGGTGGTTGCTTTCTTCGCTGTGTTTATCTCTTAAAATACCTAGGTGTAGTGATTACAATAAAGCAATATAATGAAACAACAAAGGCTTGCATTTATATAGCGCCTTTCACGACCACCAGACATCTCAAAGCACTTTACAGCCAATAAAGTACTTTTGAAGTGCAGTCACTGTTGTAATGTAAGAAACATGGCAGCCGATTTGTGCACAACAGGCTCCTGCAAACAGAAAGGTGATAAAGACTGGATGATCTGTTTTAATGGTGTTGGTTGATCGATAAATATTGGCCAAAAATGGGGGATAACTCCACTGCTCTTTGCAATGATGTCATGGGAACTTTTAGATCCACCTGAGAGAACAAATGGAGCCTCAATTTAGCATCTCATCTGCAAGATAGTACCACCAACAGTGCAGCACTCCCTCAGTGCTGTGCTAGTCTGTTGGTTTTGATTTTTGCTCTTAAGTCCTAGAGTGGGACTTGAACCCACAATCTTCTGATTCGGATGTGAGTGCCACCGACTGAGCTACAGTTGGCACACTAATGGTGTGAAATGTTGATATTTTTCTAAGAAATACTAAGGTTTTGATCATGATAGTAAGATACAATTGGTATATATGAGAATTCATAATATAAATCTAAAAGATCTTTCATACTTGGAATATTTGTCTCAGCATAAAAATAACTATACCATCATTTCCCCCCCCCCCCCCCCCACAAAACTTAGTTTGAAGTAATCATAGTCAGTTTCTGTTTTAGACTTTCCGTTATGTAACAAACAACATGACCTGTACTGTTGCATAACAATTGTGTTCTTGTTTATAATCATTTGTGTCATTCTGTATAAACTCCCAAGGCTGATCCTAGTTCCAAACGGAAGTTTGTTTGACAAATGATGCAAAAGCATTCAGATATCAAATGTGAAATCTAGGAACTAGAAGTTGTTATTCTGTCTCAGTTAATGTTTTGAGTGGTAGTAGAACCCATTTCTACTTTACAAGTAAACTGATGCAGAGGTGAATAAATTGTTCTGTCATTTGCAGTATGACACAAATTGACACTCATCTCACAATCTTTACTTTGGAATTAAAGCAGATATATTTTCTAAAACCGAGCCAATTTGAAGAAATCCCTCTCTTCTTCTTAGGCAGGCTCTCTGGAATGAGGATATATTTCTTCCACTCCAGGGTTGTGGGTTCTTAGGTGACTGAAAAGTCCAATTCTGGATCCGCACACAGGCGTGGCAGGTGGTGTTTGAAGTGAGTGGAGTGAGTGGATGGGATGCTCGAATTTCCGAATGCTGTTTTCGCTTGGTCGCTGCCTGGGCATGTCAACATTGTTCGAATTGACTGGCACCTTCACAAATGCTTCTCCATTTTGGGTGGTCTCGGACAAGAGATTCCCACGAATCAGTGAAGATGGCACTTTTTTCAGGGAGGCTTTAAGGACATCCTAATAGCGTTTCCTCTGCCCTCCTGTTAGTCTCTTGCTGTGACAGAGCTCAGAGTCGAAAGTTTGTTTTGGGAGTCTTGTGTCAGGCATGTGGACGATGTGGCCTGTTTAGCATAACTGACTAGCCATGACCAATGTCTCAATAGTGGGGGTGTTGACCTGAGAGAACACACTGATATTGGAGGGCCTATCAAGCCGCTGAATTTGCAGGATTTTGGGGAGGTGCCACTGGGGATATCTTTCCAGGGCTTTGAGATGTCTGCTGTACAGTGTCCATGCTTCCAACGCATATAGGAGGGCAGGTAACACTGCGGCCCTGTAGACCATGAGCTTGGTGCCAGATTTTAGGTCTTTGTCATCAAACACTCTTTTCCTCAGACGACGGAGGCTGCGCTGGCACACTGGAAGCGATACTGAGTTTCACTGTCAATGTCAGCTCTTGCCGAGAGGAGGCTCCCAAGGTATGAGAAGTAATCCACATTGACCAGTGGTTTGCCATAGATCTTGGGATGAAGTCCATCAGGACCCAGGCATTTATCAGCCTGCAGATCCAACAATTTGCTCGGTACCACTTCCCTGGTGATTGTAATTTTCTTGAGTTCCTCCCTCCCTTCCATTTACTGATTTACAGCTATTTCTGGGATGTTACTTGTATCCTCTGTAATGAAGACTGATGCAAAGACCTGCTGAATTCATCTGTCCTTATTTTCCCTTATTAATTCCCCAGACTCACTTTCTATCGGACCAAAGCTCACTTTGTTAACTTTTCTTTTTTAAATGTCTATAGAAACTCTTACTATCTGTTTTTATATTTCTATCTAGCTTTCTCTCATTCTCTAATTTTTCCCTCCTTATCAATCTTTTTAGTCATTGTTTGCTGTTCTTTATATTCTGTCCAATTGTCTGACCTGCCACCCATATTTGCGCAATGATATGCTTTTTCATTAAGTCTGATACTATCTTTAACTTTTTTAGTTAACCACGGATAGTGAGTCCTCCCCTTGGAATTTTTCTTTCTCGTTGGAATGTATCTATTCTGTATATTCTGAAATATCACCTTAAATATTTGCCACTGCATCTCTATTGACCTATGCTTTAACCTAATTTGCCAGTTCACTTTAGCTAGCTTTGCTTTCATGCCCTCATAATTGCCCCTATTTTAGTTTAAAATACTAGCCTTGGATCCATTCTTCTCTCCCTCAAGCTGAATGTAAAATTCAATCATATTCTGATCGCTGCTACCTAGGGCGCCTTCGCTATGAGGTCATCAGTTAATCCTATCACGTTGCAGAATACCAGGCCTAGTATTGCCTGCTCTCTGGCTCCAGACTTGCTGTTCTAAGAAACTATCCTGAAAACATTCTGTGAGCTCCTATCTCGGCTACCTTTGCCCATCTGATTTTACCAGTCTGTATGTAGATTTAACATCCCCCATGAGTATCGCCATAGCTTTCTGACAAACTTTGATTATTTCTTACTTTATACACTCTCCTACCTTGTGTTTACTGTTAGAGGGCCTGTACACCACTCCCACAAGTGACTTCTTGCCTTTGTCATTTCTCATCTCTGCCCAAACCGCTTCTACATTCTGGAGCCACCCCTCCACCTTTTTTTCTAGCTTTCTGTCCTTCCTAAATGTCATGTACCCTTCAATATTCAGTTCCAAATCTATGTCATCCTGCAGCCATATCCCTAATGGCTATCAGATATTTATTTCTATTTACACTATCAGTTTATCTGTTTTGTTTCGAATGCTTTGTTTCAGATACAGAGCCTTCAGTTTTGTCTTTTTATTATTTTCGTAACATCGAGCCTTGACTCTTAGATTTCTACTCTCTATCCCTTCCTGTCATGGTCTGTTTATCATTTCCCATATTAATACCTTTCTCTCTTGCCTTGTCTCTGCTCTTTGATTTACCACATCTTCCCAAATTTGATCCCTTGTCCCCATTATTTAGTTTCAAAGCAAAAGACTTATTTGCTTATCAAGGCAAAGCACATACATGGAAATCTTCCAGCATCAAGAACCATTATTATGAGAAATTAATTCTTGCTGTCCATCACTTGTTGTCATGGGTCACCTTATAAACTCTTTCAGATCTTTGACGGTGCCAGCTTGATCTGTTCAAGCCCCACTCCAGGACTTAACCTAATAAAGTAGGTTAACATTCAAGTACAGTAGATCCTTGGGAATTTCTGTATTAGTGGAGGATCTGTTCTGTGAGAAATTATATGAAGGCCCCATCTGCCTGCTTATGTGGATATCAGAAATCTCCTGATACTGCTTGAGAAACAGGAGGTTATCCAAGTGGGATGTTGGCGTTTTGAGGGATCTTGGTCTAAGCAAAAGGCTCCCATGTTTATTTATAGAACAAACGTCGGGGGGAATTTTAACTTCAACGATAGTGTAAAATGAGCAATAGGGAATGATCATCCATTATCCACTCCTCCCAATTTGCCCTCCATTGACCTCAGTGAAAGTTGGGCATGGTGTATATTGGGCAGATAATTTGATATTGTCTGAAGTTAAAATTGTCTCCAAGCTGTAAAATGCTTTGAGATTGGAAAAAATGCGACATAAATACACATCATTCATGCATTTTCAGCATTTTGAGGAAGGATAAACTTTTAAAATAAAGGATTTAAAATAATTTGGAATGGGTTCCAGGGTGAAGCACTGGAGAGGGGAAGCAAGGTGCAGAGTGAACTGGGAGAAACAAACTGCATGCGAATATATGATAATTCAGAAATAGGACGGATCAGATGCGGTGGGAGATGAGGATTGGTTTGGAGTGCATCTATGTAAATGCACAGAACATGGCAAACAAAGTTGGTGAGCTGCAGGCACAATTATGAAATGGGATTACAATAAGAATCATAGAATACAGTCGTCGTATGGTTACAGCAGAGAAGGAGGCCATTTGGCCCATCGTGTCCATGCCAGCGTGCTCTCAGAGCTACTCCGCTAGTCCCACATTCCTGCCTTTTCCCGGTAGTCCTGCAATTATTATTTTTTTTGATAATTATCTTAATCCCTTTTGAAAGTCACTTTTGAATCTGCTACCACTGCACACTCAGGCAGTGCATTCCAGATCCTAACCACTCGCTGCGTTTAATGAAAATTTTCCTCCTGCTGCCTTTTTGGTTCTTTTGCCATTTACTTTAAATCTATGTCCTCTGGTTCTTGGTCCTTCTGCCAATAGGAACAGATTCTCTCTATCTACACTGTCCAGACCACTCAAGATTTTGAACATCTCTACCGAATCTCTTCTCAACCTTCTCTAAAGAGAATAGCCCCAACTTCACCAATCTATCCTCATAACTGAAGTTCCTCATCCCTGGAACTATGTCGTAAATCTTTTCTGCACCTTCTCCAATGTCTTCACATCCTTTTTTTAAAAATTCATTCAAGGGATGTGGCCGTCGCTGGTTAGGCCAGCATTTATTGCCCATCCCTAATTTCCCTTGAGAAGGTGGTGGTGAGCTGCCTTCTTGAACTGCTGCAAATCATGTGGGGTAGGGACACCCACAGTGCTGTTAGGAAGGGAGTTCCAGGATTTTGACCCAGTGACAGTGAAGGAACGGCCATATAGTTCCAAGTCAGGATGGTGTGTGACTTGGAGGGGAACTTGCAGCTGATGGTGCTCCCATGCATATGCTGCCCTTGTCCTTCTAGATGGTAGAGTTCGTGGGTTTGGAAGGTACTGTCTAAGGAGCCTTGGTGCATTGCTGCAGTGCATCTTGTAGATGGTGCAATCTGCTGCCACTGCGTCAGTGTTGGAGGGAGTGAATGTTTGTGGATGGGGTGCCAGTCAAGGGGGCTGCTTTGTCCTGGATGGTGTCGAGCTTCTTGAGTGTTGTTGGTGCTGCACCCATCCAGGCAAGTGGACAGTATTCCGTCACACTCCAGACTCGTGCCTTGTAGATGGTGGACAGGCTTTGGGGAGTCAGGAGGTGAGTTACTAGCCGCATGATTCCTAGCCTCTGATCTGCTCTTGTAGCTACGGTATTTATATGGCTACTCCAGTTCAGTTTCTGGTCAATGGTAACCCCCAGGATGATAGTGGGGGATTCAGCGATGGTAATACCATTGAATGTCAAGGGGAAATGGTTAGACACTCTCTTGTTGGAGATGGTCATTGCCTTGCGCTTGTGTGGTGCGAATGTTTCTTGCCACTTATCAGCCCAAGCCTGGATATTGTCCAGGTCTTGCTGCATTTCTACACAGACTGCTTCAGTATCTGAGGAGACGCAAATGGTGCTGAACATTGTGCAATCGTCAGCGAACATCCCCACTTCTGACCTTTTATCATTGAAGGTCATTGATGTAGCAGCTGAAGATGGTTGGGCCTAGGACACTACCCTGAGGAACTCCTGCAGTGATGTCCTGGACCTAAGATGATTGACCTCCAACAACTACCCCATCTTCCTTTGTGCTAGGCATGACTCCAACCAGCGGAGAGTTTTCCTCCTGATTCCTATTGACTTCAGTTTTGCTAGGGCTCCTTGATGCCATACTCGGTCAAATGCTGCCTTGATGTCAAGAACAGTCACTCTCACCTCATCTCGAGTTCAGCTTTTTTGTCCATCTTTGAACCAAGGCTGTAATGAGTTCAGGAGCTGAGTGACCATGGCGGAATCCAAACTGAGTGTCACTGAGCAGGTTATTGCTAAGCAAGTGCAGCTTGATAGCACTGTCGACGACACCTTCCATCACTTTACTGATGATTGAGAGTAGACTAATGGGGTGGTAATTGGCCGGGTTGGACTTGTCCTGCTTTTTGCGTACAGGACATATCTGGGCAATTTTCCACATTGCCGGGTAGATACCAGTGTTGTAGCTGTACTGGAACAGCTTGGCTACGGGTGCGGTTAGTTCTGGAGCCCAGGTCTTCAGTACTATTGCCGGAATGTTGTCAAGGCCCATAGCCTTTGCAGTATCCAATGCCTTCAATCGTTTCTTGATATCACGCGGAGTGAATCGAATTGGCTGAAGTCTGGCATCTGTGATGCTGGGGACTTCAGGAGGAGGCCGAGATGAACATCAACATGATGAGATCATCAACTTGGCACTTCTGGCTGAAGATTGTGTAAATGCTTCAGCCTTCTCATTTGCACTGATGTGCTGGGCTCCCCTATCATTGAGGATGGGGATATTTGTGGAGCCACCTCCTCCAGTTAGTTGTTTTAATTGTCCACCACCATTCACAACTGGGTGTGGCAGGACTGCGGAGCTTAGATCTGATCCGTTGGTATGGGATCGCTTAGCTCTGTCAATTGCATGCTGCTTACGCAGTTTGGCACGCAAGTAGTCCTGGTTTGAAGCTTCACCAGATTGACACCTCATTTTGAGGTATGCCTGGTGCTGCTCCTGGCATGCCCTCCTGCACTCTTCATTGAACCAGGGTTGGTCTCCTGGCTTGATGGCAATGGTAGAGTGGGGGATATGCCAGGCCGTGAGGTTACAGATTGTGGTTGAGTACAATTCTGCTGCTGCTGATGGCCCACAGCGCCTCATTGATGCCCAGTTTTGCATTGCTAGATCTGTTCGAAATCTATCCCATTTAGCACGGTGGTAGTGCCACACAACACGATGGAGGGTATCCTCAATGTGAAGGTGGGACGTCTTCTCCACAAGGACACAAGGGAATATGGGATACTGTAGGGTTAGTATAAATGGGTGGTTGTTGGTCGGCACAGACTTGGTGGGCCGAAGGGCCTGTTCCAGTGCTGTATCTCAAAATAAAATTAAAATAAAAAAAGACTGTCCGGTGGTCACTCCTACCAATACTGTCATGGACAGATGCATCTGTGGCAGGCAGATTGCAAGTATGTTTTTCCCTTTCCAAAGTGTGGTGCACAGAATTGGACACAGTGTTTTATAAATGTTCACCATAACTTCCTTGCTTTTGTACTCAGTGCTTCTATTTATAAAGCCCAGGGTCCCATATACCTTATTAACCGCTTTCACAGCCTGCACTGCCACCTTGAACGATATGTGCACATATACCCCCAGTCCCTCTGCTCCTGCATCCCCTTTAGAATTGTATCCTTTAAATTGCCTTTCCTCATTCTTCCTACCAAAATGTATCACTTCTCACTTCTCTGCATTAAACTTCATCTGCCACGTGTCTGCCCATTCCACAAGTCTGCTCAGGTCCGTGGACGTCAGTCACTATCCTTCTCAATTCACAATACTTGCAAGTTTTGTGTTATCTCAAATTTTGAAATTGTACCCTGCACACCCAAGTCTAGGTCATTAATCAAGATCAGGAAAAGCAGTGGTCCTAATACCGACCCTTGGGAAACCCCACCATATACCCTCCTCTAGTCCGAAAAACAACCATTCACCATTATTCTGTTTCGTGTCACTAAGTTGTATCCATGTTGCCACTGTCCCTTTTCTGCCATGGCCTTCAACTTTGCTGATGAGCCTGTTATGTGGCACTTTATCAAATGCTTTTTGAAAGTCCACATACACCACATCAATCACATTAACCTCATCAGAACACTCTGTTAATTCATCGAAAAACTCAATCAAATTAGTTAAACACGATTTGCTCTTCACAAATCTGTGCAGTCTTTCCTTAATTAATCCACATTTATCCACATGACGTTAATTTTGTCCGGATTATTGTTTCTAAAAGCTTTGCCACCACCGAGGTTAAGCTGACAGGCCTTTAGTTGTTGGGTCTATCCTTGCAGCCGTTGCAGAGATTTCCTAGACTTGGGTGTGCAGGGTACAATCTCAGAATTTACAGATGACACAAAACTTGGAAGCCGTTATTGAACAGGAATGTAAGATTTGCAATTCTCCAGTCCTCTGGCACCAACCCTGTATCTATGGAGGATTGGAAGATTATGGCCAGTGCCTGTGCAATTCCAGTATAGCCAGCCTTTCCAATACCTCCTCTTTATCAATTCTTAGGCCATCAATGTCTCAACTATCTACTCTTTCACTATGGCCTTGGTAGCACTTTCTTCCTTGATAAAGACAGATGCGAAGTACTAATTTCGTCCCCCTGCCTCCTGTGTAAATCCTTTTTTTGGTCCCTAATCGGCCCTACTCCTCCACCTACTACCGTTTTACTATTTATGTGCCGTAGAAGACTTTGGGATACCCTTTTATGTTGGTTGCCAGTTTCTTCTCATGCTCTCTCTTTGCTGCTCTTATTTCTCTTTTCACTTTCTTTCTAAACGTTCAATATTCAGTCTGGTTCTCGTTTGTATTATCAACCTGATATCTGTCATATGTACCTTTTTCTGCTTCATCTTACTCTCGATCTCTTCCATTATTTAGGGAGCCTTGGCTTTATTTGTTCTACCTTTCCCCATTGTGGGAATGTACCTCTACTGTACCCAAACTATCTCTTTAGGCAGCCCATTGTTCAGTTACAGTTGCCTGCCAATCTCTGATTCCAATGTACCTGGGTCAGATCTGTTTTCACACATTGAAATTGGCTCTCCCCCAATTAATTATTTTTACTCTGGATTGCCCTTTGTCTTTTTCCCTAGCGAACCTAAACCTTATGATACTATGATCACTGTCCCCTAAATGTTCTCCCACTGAAACTTGATCCACCTCATTCCCCAGAACCAGATCCAGCAATGCCTCCTTCCTCATTGAACTGGAAATATACTGATGTAGAAAATTCTCCTGAATGCACTTCCGAAACTCTTCCCCTCTCTGCCCTTTACACTATTACTATCCCAGTCTATGTTAGGATAAACAAAGCCCCCATTATAACTACAGTGTAGTTTTTGTATGCGTCTGTAATTTCCTTGCAAATGTACTCCTCTATATCTTCCAACTTGTTGGAGGCCTATAGAATACATCGACAGGTTTGCGGCTGCCTGCAATGAATTTGGCCTAACCATCAGCCTCAAGAAAACGAACATCATGGGACAGGATGTCAGAAATGCTCCATCCATCAACATTGGCGACCACGCTCTGGAAGTGGTTCAAGAGTTTACCTACCGAGGCTCAACTATCACCAGTAACCTGTCTCTAGATGCAGAAATCAACAAGCACATGGGAAAGGCTTCCACTGCTATGTCCAGACTGGCCAAGAGAGTGTGGGAAAATGGCGCACTGACACGGAACACAAAAGTCCGAGTGTATCAAGCCTGTGTCCTCAGTACCCTTTATGGCAGCGAGGCCTGGACAACGTATGTCAGCCAAGAGCGACATCTCAATTCATTCCATCTTCGCTGCCTCCGGAGAATCCTTGGCATCAGGTGGCAGGACCGTATCTCCAACACAGAAGTCCTCGAGGCGGCCAACATCCCCAGCTTATACACACTACTGAGTCAGCGGCGCTTGAGATGGCTTGGCCATGTGAGCTGCATGGAAGATGGCAGGATCCCCAAAGACACATTGTACAGCGAGCTCGCCACTGGTATCAGACTCAACGGCCGTCCATGTCTCCACTTTAAAGACGTCTGCAAACGCGACATGAAGTCCTGTGACATCGATCACAAGTCGTGGGAGTCAGTTGCCAGCGTTCGCCAGAGCTGGCGGGCAGCCATAAAGGTGGGGCTAAAGTGTGGCGAGTCGAAGCGACTTAGCAGTTGGCAGGAAAAAAGACAGAAGCGCAAGGGGACAGCCAACTGTGTAACAGCCCCGACAAACAAATTTTTCTGCAGCACCTGTGGAAGAGCCTGTCACTCTAGAATTGGCCTTTATAGCCACTCCAGGCGCTGCTCCACACACCACTGACCACCTCCAGGCGCCTAACCATTGTCTCTCGAGATAAGGAGGCCAAAGAAGATAGAATACACCCAGTAGTGTAATGGTACATCTATTGTTTCTTAGCTCTAACCAAATAGATTCTGTCCCTGACTCCTCTAGAATATCCTCTGTCTCCAGCACTGTAATATTATCCTTAATCAATACTGCCACCCCACCTTGTATTCAAGAATATTTAATACCCAGTCCTACCCTATTTTGAGCCAGATCTCTGTTATCACCACAACATCACACTCCCACCTGGCTCCCCTATGCCTGCAACTCACCAACCTTATTTGCCACACTATGTCCACATCCATCGACTGCAAACCTTAATTAGACCATATTGCATTCCCTCTTACTCAGACCTCAGACCTTACTATTTCCTACTCTGTCACTCTCAATTCTTTGTGTAGCTTGTTTTTCCTCTCGACATTGCCTCCTGATCCCGATCCCTCTACCAAATTACTTTAAACATTCCCCAAAAGCACTAGCAAACCATGCCACAAGGACATTGGTCCTAGCTCTGTTCAAGTGCAATCCATCTGGCCTATACAAGCTACAAAGAGATATGGACAGGTTAAGTGAGTGGGAAACAAGGTGACAGATGGAGTATAATGTAGGGAAGCGTGAGGTTATCCACTTTGGTCGTAAGAATAGAAAAGCAGAATGTTTTTTCAGTGTTTTAAATTTTTAAATGTTGATTTTCTGAGACACTTGGGTATACTTATACAAGGAACAGGAAGTTAGCATGAATGTACAGTAAGCAATTAGGAAGGCAAATGGCATTTTGGCCTTTATTACAAGGGGGTTGGAGTATAAGAACACAAGAAATAGGAGCCGGAGTAGATCATATTGCCCATCAAGCCCACTCTGCCATTCAATACGAACATGGCTGATCTTAGGCTTCAACTCCACTTTCTCGTCCACTCACCACAGCCCTTGATTCCCTGAGAGACCAAAAATCTGTCTATCCCAGATTTAAATGTATTCAACGATGGAGCATCCACAACCCTTGGGTAGAGAATTCCAAGGATTTTGAGTGAAGTAATTTCTCCTCACCTCAGTCCTAAATGATCGGGTCATTATCCTGAGACTGTGTTTGATTCCTCGACCAGTGGAAATCATCTCTGTATCTACCCTATCCAGCCTGTTCAGAATCTTGTATGTTTTAATGAGATCGCCTCTCATTCTTCGAAACTTCAGAGAATATAGGCCCAATATACTCAGCCTCTCATCTTGGGACAACCCACTCATCCCAGGGACCAATTTAGTGAACCTTCACTGTACTGCCTCCAATGCAAGTATATCCTTTCTTAAATGTGGAGTCCAAAACTGCACACTGTACTCCAAAACCCTGTACAATTGTAGCAACACATCCTTATTCCTGGACTGCAATCCCCTTGCAATAAAGGCCAACATGCTATTTCCCTTCCTAATTGCTTGCTGCATTTGCATGCTATCTTTCTGCATTCGTTGTACAAGCACACGCAAGTCTCTTTGAACATCAACACTTACAAGTGTCACACCTTTTAAAAAATATTCTGCTTTTCGACTCTTATGACCAAAGTGAATAACTTCACACTTCCCTACATTATACTCCATCTGTCATCTTGTTGCTCACTCACTTAATCTCTTTGCAGCCTCTCTCTGCCTTCTCCACAGCTTACCTTTTAACCTACCTTTGTATCATCAGCAAACTTAGATACATTACTCACTGTCTCTTCATCCAAGTCATTAATATAGATTGTAAACATCTGAGGCCCCGGCACTGATCCTTGCAGCACTCCACTTTTAACTGCTTGCCAACTTGAAAATGCCCCATTTATGCCCACTATTTGCTTCCTGTCCATTAACCAATCCTCTATCCATTCTAATATATTACCCCCAACTCGATGAACCCTTATCTTGCCTATTAGCCTTTTGTATGGTGCCTTATCGAATGCCTTTTGGAAATCCAGGTATATTACATCTACTGGTTCCCCTTTATCCACCCTACCAGTTACATCCTCAAAAAACTCTAATAAATTTGTCAAACAGCATTTCCCTTTAGTAAAACCATGTTGACTTGTTCTAATCAAACTGTGCCATGTTGACTTGTTTTAATCATAAGGAAGTCTTGCTGCTATCGTATAGGGCTTTGGTGAGACCACAACCCCTCGAGTTCTGTGCACAGTTTTGGTCTCCGTATCTAAGGAAGAATATACTTGCCTTGGAGGTGGTACAGAAAAGGTTCACTGGATTGGTACTTGGGATGAGAGTGTTGCCTTATGATGAGAGGCTGACTAAATTGGATTTATACTCTGGAGTTTAGAAGAGTGAGAGGTGATCTCATTGAAACATATAAGATTCTGAAGCGGCTTGATAGGATAGACATTGAGAGGGCACAGTCTCAGGATAAGGGGTTGATGATTTAGGACTGAGATGAGATATTTCTTCGCACAGTGGGATGCAAATCTTTGGAATTCTCTACCCCAGATGGTTGTGAATGCTCCATCATTGAGTATATTCAAGACTGAGATTGATAGATTTTTGATCTCGGAATCAAAGGATATGGATAATGGGCAGGAAAGTGGAGTTGAGGTAGAAGATCAGCCTTGATCGTAATGAATGGTGGAGTAGACTTGAGAGGCTGAATGGTCTACTCCTGCTCTTATGTTTCTTAAAATGGAGACCTGGGGAGGAGTGGGAGCTTAAAATTCCTGGATACAGAGTTTTCAGGAAAGATACTGAAGGAGCGGGTGACGGTATTGATCAACAATACTGGGCTGGATTTTAAAGGCTCTCCGACACCGGGAACGGTGGCGGGGGTGGAATGAAGATAGTAATGGATGAGGCCCGCCTCCAACCCCGACACCGGCAGGCCCTGTCGCGATCTCGGCGGCGGAGGTGAGCCTTCGTGGCGGCTGTTCTGCCGCTTGGCGACTGGATCCGCATTATAATATGCTATTGGGAAATTACCTTTAATTGATATGCAGGCCACAGCAATTCTGCAAGCAGGTTGGGAATCTTCATTTCGGCGGCAGGCATTGCCGCGCCTTCGAATCCCTGTTCGGGGAAATGAGGTACGACACCTGTGGGGAGGGGAGAGGAGGTGACTTAGTCCGTGCAGAATGTGGGGAGCAGGGTCAAACACCAGATTGGTTGGGGGAGTGATGGGAAGGGGTAAACAACAAAAGTTATGAACTTCGCAGGGGCGGGGGGGGGGAAGGTCATTTAATCACAGGTATTCCGGGATTGGGGGGGTGGGGGGAGGGTAGGAATGATGCTTAATGACATTAGGAGGGGGGTGGGAGTGCGCATGGAAAGACTTTTGCAATCATCTTTTTCAAACAGTACAGTAACTGGCCCTTTAAAAATTATACTTGTCATTTAGGGCTCTAAGCCCTTTAAAAATGGCGTCTGCACATTGGCGCTGGACGCTGTTGCCGGGGCTGGCTCTCCTGCCCCCTCCACGTCATCGGGAGGGGTTGGGGGGGCAACTGCCCCAGCCATGCTAATGAGCCACTGCATTTGGAATTGCGGCGGCTCCGTGACATGGGGCCTGCGTGTGTGGGCTGCAACTTTTTCCGCCCGCTGCCTATTTCGGCGTCTGGCTTTTAAAATGCAGCCCACTGTGTCAGCACTAGAAAGGGATGATGTACTTGAGGGTTGAATGGCAATCTTGTTAGAAATAAGGGGCAATAGAAGAGCTATTCTGCTGGGTTTATATTATAAGCCACTAAATAGTGGAAGGAAATAGGAGAGAAAATTGCCGTATGATGCTTTAGAGTAGTGATAATGGAGGACTTCAACAATTCTAATATAGACTGGGAACAGTGTAAAGAACAAAGAGGAGGAGCAGTTCCTAAAATGTGGACAAGAGAACTTTCTTAATCAGTATGTTTTAAAGAGCAAAGAAGAAGAAAGCAGGGCTGGATCTGGTTCTGGGGAATGGAGTGAGGCAAGTGGAAGATGTTTCTGTGGGGGAACATTTGGGAAATAGTGATCACAATATCATTGCAGTTTCGAGTAGTTATAGAAAAGGACACGGGACAGTCAAATGTGAAAATGCTCAATGGGAAGAAGGATCATTTCATTGAGTTGAAAGGGGATTTGACTCTCATGGGTTTGAAATCAAAGATTGGCAGGTGAAACAGCAAATGAGCAATGGGAGGCCTGCCAAGAGGAAATAGTCAGATACTGACTGGATACATTCCCACCAGGAGTAAAGGAAGGGCATGCAAAACTATACCTCTCTGAATGACTAATGATAAAATAAAACGGAAAAAGGAACGGCGGCTGGAAACACTGGAGCATCCGCGAGTCTGAGAGCATCGTGGATAGCACGTATAGAGAGGTGGTCACACTGCAGCTGAAGGGACTTGAAGGAAGGGAATGGGTGACCACCAGGCAGTCCAAGAGAATCAGGCAGGTAGTTCAGGAGTCCCCTGGGGTCCCGCTTGCAAATCGGTATTCCATTTTGGAGGCTGATGAGGCTGGTTCCTCCAGGGAGTTCGGACAGAGCCAAGCTTCTGGCACCACAAGCAGCCTGTCTGCACAGGGTGGGGGAAAAAGAGGAAGAGCAATAGTAATAGGGGATTCTCTAGTCAGGGGAACAGATAGGTGCCACTGTGGCAGTCAACGTGACTGCAGGATGGTGTGTTGCCTCCCTGGTGCCAGGGTCCGGAATGTCACTGAATGGCTGCAGGGCATCCTGAAGGGGTAGGGTTATAAGGCAGAGGTCATGGTATATGTTGGTAGAAAGAGGGATGAGGTCTTGCATCAAGAATTCAGGGAGTTAGGCAGCAGACTAAAAAGCAGGACCTCTTGGGTTGTAATCTCTGGATTACTCCCAGTGCCACGTGCTAGTGAGTATAGAAATAGGAGAATAGCACAGATGAATGTGTGGCTTAACAGTTGGTGCAGGAGGGAGGGTTTTAGATTCCTGGACCACTGGGACCGTTTCTGGGGAAGGTGGGACCTGTACAAGAGGGACGGTCTACATCTGAACCAGAGGGGGACTAACATCCTTGCTGGCGGGTTTGCTAGTGCTGTTGGGAGGAGTTTAAACTAATTTGGCAGGGGGAGGGGACGCAGACTCCTAGCAGAATAGGGACACAGCTAAACACAGGAAAGCAAACAAGTCAGAGGGAATACAGCGGAAGTACGTTTCAAGGGAGTAAGACTAGGATGGAAGGCCTCTACTTTAATGCCAGGAGTATTACAGGTAAAACGGATGAGTTAAGGGCAAGGATTGACACTTGGAATTGTGATATAGTAGCCATCACGGAGACATGGTTGAGGAAGGGGCAGGATTGGCAGCTCAGTATCCTGGGATATAGAATCTTCAGGCGAGACTGGAGGGGGTAAAAGAGGAGGGGTCATTGCAATATTAGTTAAGGAGTCAGTTACTGCAGTAAGGAGAGATGATATTTTGGAGGGGGCATCAAATGAAGTTTTATGGGTAGAGTTTAGGAATAAAAAAGGGACAGCCACATTGCTAGGTGTTTATTATAGACCACCAGATAGTCAGCGGGAAATTGAGGAGCAAATGTGTACGCAATTCGCAGAGGTGTGTAAAAATAATAGGGTAATTATATTAGGTGATTTCAACTTTCCCAACATTAATTGGGATAGTCATCGTGTTAAGGGCTTTGATGGAGTGGAGTTCTTAAAATGTATACAGGAGAACCTTTTAGCTCAATATGTAGAGGATCCAACAAGGGAGGGTGCAGTGCTGGACCTAATTCTGGGGAATGAAGCCGGACAGGTAGTTGATGTGTTGGGGGTGCATTTTGGTGATAGCGACCACAACATGGTACAATTTAAGCTTGTTATGGAGAGAGAAATAGACAAGTTGCAAAAAAAATGTTTTGGATTGGGGGAGAGCGAATTTTTGTAAAATAAGGCAGGATCTGGCCACGGTAGACTGGAAAGAGTTACTTGTTGGGAAATCTACAGAAGAGCAGTGGGGGGCATTCAAAAAGGAAATGGGGAGGGTACAGGCCCAACATGTTCCCTCTAGGGTAACAGGTAGGAGCAACGAGCCCAGAGAACCATGGATGACCAGAAACATTCAGGGTACAATGAGAAGGAAAAGAGAGGCTTTTAGCAAATACAAGGAGAGTAAATCAACGGAAGCATTAGTGGAGTACAGAAAGTGTAGGATGGAACTTAAGAAAGCAATTAGGAGAGCAAAACGGGGATATGAGAAAGCTCTGGCTGGTAAAAGTAAGGAAAATCCCAAGATATTCTATAAGTATATCATTGAGAAGAGGATAACCAGGGAAAGAGCAGGACCCATTAGGGACCAAGGGGGAAATCTGTGGGTGGAGCCAGAGGACATTGGTAGGGTGTTGAATGAATACTTCACATCTGTCTTCACCCAAGAGAATGAGGATGTAGATATGGAACTTCGAGAGAGAGACTGTGAGGTTCTTGAGCAAATTGTCACGGGGAGTGACAAGGTATTGGAGGTTTTGGCAGGCTTAAAAGTAGACAAATCTCCAGGTCCGGACAATTTGTGTCCCAGGATGCTGTGGGAAGTGAGGGTGGAGATTGCAGGGGCTCTGACCCTAATTTTTAATTCCTCTCTGGCCACGGGAGATGTGCCAGAGGACTGGAGAACAGCTAATGTGGTCCCACTATTTAAGAAAGGTTGTAGAGATAAGCCAGGGAACTATAGACCAGTGAGTCTCACGTCAGTGGTAGGGAAACTATTGGAGAAAATTCTGAAGGAGAGAATCTATCTCCACTTGGAGAGGCAAAATTTGATTAGGAATAGTCAGCATGGCTTTGTCAAAGGGAGGTCATGCCTAACAAATTTGATTGAATTTTTTGAGCATGTGACCAGGTGTGTAGATGAGGGTAGTGCAGTTGATGTAGTTTACATGGATTTCAGCAAAGCCTTTAACAAGGTCCCACATGGGAAACTTATCAAGAAAGCAAATGCACATGGGATACAGGGTAACTTGATAAGGTGGATTCAAAATTGGCTTAGCTGGAGAAGACAGAGAGTGATGACAGACGGCTGTTTTAGTGACTGGAAGCCAGTGTCCAGTGGCGTACAACAAGGATCTGTGCTGGGACCCCTATTGTTTGTCATTTATACAAACGACATAGATGACTATGTGGGGGTGGGGTGGGAGAGTAGGATCAGTAAGTTCACGGATGACACAAAGATTGGCTGAGTGGTTAACAGTGAAGTTGAGTGTCTTGGGTTACAGGAAGATATAGACGGGATGGTCAAATGGGCAGAAAAGTGGCAGATGGAATTTAACCCTGAAAAATGTGAGGTGATACACTTTGGAAGGAGTAATGTGGCACGGAAGTATTCAATGAATGGCCTGACACTGGGAAGTTCCGAGGAACAAAGGGACCTTGGCGTGTTTGTCCATAGATCTTTGAAGGCAGAAGGGCAGGTTAATAGGGTGGTGAAAAAGGCATATGGGACACTTGCCTTTATCAATTGAGGCATAGATTACAAAAGCAGGGAGGACATGTTGGAGTTGTGTAGAACTTTGGTGAGGCCACAGCTGGAGTACTGTGTGCAGTTCTGGTCGTCACATTATAGGAAGGATGTGATTGCACTGGAGGGGTTGCAGAGGTGATTCACCAGGATGGTGCCTGGGATGGAACATTTAAGCTATGAAGTGAGGTTGGATAGGCTTGGGTTGTTTTTGCTGGAGCAGAGAAGACTGAGGGGTGACCTGATCGAGGTGTGCAAGATTTATGAGGGGCATGGACAGGGTGGATAGGGAGCAGCTGTTCCCCTTAGTTGAAAGGTCAGTTACGAGGGGACACAAGTTTAAGATGAGGGTCAGGAGGTTTAAGGGGGATTTGAGGAACTTTTTTACCCAGAGGGTGGTGACGGTCTGGAATGCACTGCCTGGGAGGGTGGTAGAGGCGGGTTGCCTCACATCCTTTAAAAAGTACCTAGATGAGCACTTGGCATGTCATAACATTCAAGGCTATGGGCCAAGTGCTGGCAAATGGGATTAGGTAGACAGGTCAGGTGTCTTTAATACATCGATACAGACTCGATGGGCTGAAGGGCCTCTTCTGCACTGTATTATTCTGTGAAGCTTATAATAAATGTTAGGCTCATAATAAACTAGAAAACCAAGATGAATATAGAAAGTACAGTGAGAACTGAAGAAAGAAATACAAGGGGCAAAGAGCATGTATAAGAGTAGATTAGTGGGTAAAATAAGAGGGAACCTAAAAGTCTTTTATAAACGTTATAAATAGCAAGAGTAGTCAAAGGAATGTTGGGTCAGTTAGTGACCAAAAAGTAGATCCAGTGAAGGCAGAGGAACTATTTGAGTACTGTATATCTGTCTTCACGAGAATAGAGAATGTCGTCAGTGTTGCAGTAAAGGAGGAGGTAGTAGAGAAATTGGATGGGATAAAATTAGATCGAGGAGGCACTTAAAAGGTTGACAGCATTAAAAGGAAAATGGATGGGATGCATGCTTGATTGCTGAGGGATGCAAGAATGGAGATGGATATCCTTCTTAAATATGGGAGCGTTTCCAGAGCACTGGAAGATTGCAAATGTTATCTCTGTTGAAGAAAGGGATAGGGAATAAACCTGGAAACTACAGGCCAATCAGCCTAATGTTGCTGGTGGGGAAACTTTTAGAGACAATAATCCAAGATATAATTAATTGTCATTTGGAAAAATAGGGGTTAAATAATGACAGCCAACACTGATTCATTAAAGGCAAATCATTTAACTTGATTTGAATTCTTTGATGAAATAACGGAGAGGTTGGATGATGGTAGTGCTGTGTATATGGACTTCCAAAAGGCGTTTGGTAAAATATCACATAATAGGCTTGTTAGCATAATTGAAGCTCATGGGATTAAAATGGCAATGGCAGCATGGATAAGGAATTGGCTAAGTAGCAGAAAGCAGAGAGTAGTGATGAACAGTTTTCCAGGCTGGAGGGAAGTATACAGTTTTACTCCATGGGTTGGTATCAGGATGACCGCCCATTTTGATATTGATGATCTGGACTTGGGTATGCAGGGCATAATTCAAAGTTTACAGATGACATGAAAATTAGAAATGTAGTAAATAGTGAGGAGGATGGTAACAGACTTTAGGAGGGCATAGACAGATTGCAGAAATGTGGCAGTTGAAATTTAGCATAGAAAAGGGGAAATGATGCATTTTGATAAGAATGAAGAGAGGAAATGTAAACAAAAATGGTACAATTTGAAGGGGATGGAGGAACAGACCTGGGGATGCATGTACACAAATCTTTGAAGGTAGCAGGACAAATTGAGAAGGCTGTTATAAAGCAAAGGATCCTGTATGCTTTTCTAAACAGCTATAGAGTACAAAAGCCAGGAAGTTGTGCTAAAGCTTTATAAATCCCTAGTTATGTCTCTGCTGTAATATTGTGTCCAATTCCCCCCACCACACTTTAGGAAGAATGTCCCTAGGGTGCAGAGGAGATTTACTAGAATGGTACCAACCAGGGATAAATGACTGCAGTTGCATTGAGAAACTAGAAAAACTGGGGTAATGAGGTTGTTCTGCTTAGAGCAGAGAAGGTTAATGGAAAATAGAGGTGTTCAAAATCATAAAGGTTTTTGATAGAATAAAAATGAAATTATTTCCAGTGGCTGGAGATTAGGTAACCAGAGGGCACAGATTTAAGGTAATTGGCATAGGCACAAGAGTAGGCCATTTAGTCACTCCAGCCTGTTCTGTTTTGCCATTCATTGATATTATGGCTGATCTGTCACCTATCTCCATATACCCACCTTCACTTCAGGCAAAAAACTGGGGCAAGATGAGAATTTTTTTATGCAGCAGTTTGTTTTGATCTGGAATGTTTGCCTGAAGAAGTGGTGGAAGTAGAATCAATAATAACTTTCAAAAGGGAATTGAATAAATAATTGAAGAAGAAAAATTTACAGCGCTACTGGGAAAAGACAGGGGAGTGGGACAAATTGGGTAGCTCTTTCAGAGAGCCGGCACAGGCATGATGGGCCAAATAGCCTGCTGTGCTGTATCATTCTATGATAATGTGAACACTTCACTTTTTGTGGAGTGATTTCTAGACCTCAGTCAACTGCGAAGAAGACTTTGTTGAAACAGCAAGCTAGCCTCCAGTATGACCCATGACACATTTACACAATTTAACAGGACCTTTCTCCCTTGCATTTTGAGATCAGTGTACTAATGACTTATCGTACACCCTTCTTGTTTATGCTTAAAATTCTTTATTAATAACGTTACCCCAGATCCCAGAGTGTTGGGCACTTCAGCCTTGATGTCATTCCTAAAATGATTTCGGCTTGATTTGGTGGTTACAAACCATTCAAGCAGTTCTTCAGTTTTTGCCCTTTTTAATGTGCTCTGCTCCATATGCTATGATTTATCATTCCATGCTTTCATATTCTTGACTTTGTACAATACCTGTGCTAAACACTAACGGTAGGTTTCACATTATTTGGCATATTTGAAAGCTTCAAGCTAATTTTCTTTACAAAAAGCTGCATTTGAAGACTGGCCAAAACTTTGCCTTATCTGTCTAATTTTGAGAGCAATTATTCACTTCTCCACTCCTGCTTTACTCATTAGTAAATTTGGCAATAGGCCAAATCAAAGTCAGGCTTTCCAGTTCTTTCAGATGTCCATCTTCATTTCTTCAGCCATGAATACACAGCACCCTTTTTTTTGTTGTTAACCTTTCCTGACAGAATATGCAATAATTGCATAACATTCAGAAAGTACAATTAACCACACTGTTTTCTTCCAAACCAACCAGTAATTTGTATCATTGAAATTGTACTGCAACTGAAAGTTTTACTTATGTACGCTCTCAGGAAAATTCCTTGTTGACTTTGTTTTTATATTTTTTTTATTTTAAATATCGTCCAGATCTTTTAAACTCCATTGAAAGCTTTTATAAGCCCTCAGAACAGGAACCAATGTGAACAGCTCTCTACTGAGTTATTACTTGTTCAGCATCAAATTGCCTTTCTTTTCTCAGAATGCTGAGTCTATGTTTAACTAAGCCAGCAGAAAAAAAAATGCTTACCTTTTCTGTTCTCTGTTTAACTCAGTACTGGCCAACATGGGATAATCAGCCATCACAGTGTACAGAAAGAGTTCTACCTAAAGAATAGGTATGGTTTGGGGACTGGGGACAGGGGGAGGCGGAGGAGTTGAGGAAATTAGGAACCTGCACCAGTTGCCTTATATTTTCAGCGAATGGCTGTTTTCGTCCAAGTTTGTGTGAGGTATAGATAAAATATATGAAATTGATAATTTGATTGGCACTGTTGTAACCTAGGAGTAGATGGCACCTATTGTGAAAAATTTAATTCTCTAAACCTAGTATGTCAAGCATCTGCAATTGTTCATGTACAGTATACACAACAATCTGCCATTTAAGTTTGGGTGAAAATGTAAAAGCTTTATATACTTTAAGCTACGGGTATTGGACACTTAAAATAATAGTCTAGATTGTGCTAAATGAATTCTGAATGAATACAGCAATATAGTTTAACTACTGATTCAGTTTGGGCTTGGAAAGTTCAGTTATTCCTTTATCTTTATAGAATCATAGAAACATTCAGTCTATGTTTGTTTTGGCTCTTTGGAAGAGCCAGTTAGTCCCAGTCCCCTGCCCTTTCCCTAAAACCCTTTCTCATTTTCAAGTACATACTCAAATCTCTTTTGAAAGTTACTAATTCAATCTGCTTCCACTATGCTTTCTGGTAATCATAACAACTCATTACTTTTTTTAAAAAAAAAAGCTCCTCGTTTTCCCCCTGGAATTTTTTCTAGTTATCTTAAATCTGTGTCCTCTGGTTACTGAACCTCCTGCTAGTGGAAGCAGTTTCTTCCTGGATACTCTTTCAAAACCTCTTTGAACACCTCTAGTAAATCTCCCCATAACTTTCTCTGCCCTAAGAAGAGCTTAAGTGAAGTCCTTCATTGCTGGTATCATACTGGTAAATCTCATTTGAACCCTCTCTAAGGCCTTGACAGCCTTTCTGATGAAGTGTGATGCCCAGAATTGCACACAATACTCCAGCTGAGGCCTAACCCGTCATTTATGATGGTTTCCATAACTTCCTTGCTTTTGTACTCTAATGCCTCTTTTTATAAAGCCAAGGATCCTGTGGGCTCTGTTAACAGCCTTCCCAACAAACCTTCAAAGATTTGTGTCTGAGTCCCCAGGTGTCTTTTTTTTTTCCCACACCCGCTTTAACATTGCACCATTTTATTAATATTGCCTCACATTTTCCATCCAAATTGTATCACTTCACTCTTATTTTAAGACTTAGAGAAAGAACATTTGGGATTTGACTTAACTGAATATTTTTCATTTCCTTGCACAGCCAATAATGCAAGACAGTATTTAATAAATCAAAAATGTGTCCTAAGGATGAAGTAATTTTAACTTCCTGTTGCCTTAGTTAAATCTAATGAAATCGTATTAGTTACTGGCTCCTGCATTTCCTGAAAGTACGATCTATTAATCTATGAAATCAGCTAGGAAAAAGTTGAATTAATCTTTTCTGGAATAGTGAAAGTAGATCTTTTAATAAAGTGAGTATTGTTAATGAAATGAAAACTATTGAGTTCTTTATATTACATGAGCAGAGAGCAAAAGGCATATGTGATCTTGGAAACCATGAAAGTTCAAGTTTCTCAACAAGTTATTCAAAGAATATGAGAATGAAGGTCTTGGTTTTATCCAAAATGATCATGTTATTTTTGAACATAATTAATTTATTCATCAAATTTATGGTATATGTTGATGAAATACTAAATCATCATGTATTGTACTAATATGTTTTCCAACTTGTTTTTAGAATGTTCAAAAATGACATTGAAACAACTCGATCAAAATCAGTAAAGAGTAAAAAGCAAATTGAAATAAACACCACTGTCAACCAAAACAAAGAATATGGTGAGGAAGACAAGTTTGAAAGAGAAAAAAAGAAAACTAAAAAGCCTAAAGTGAAAAATATTCTAATGGAAGCAAATGAAATTGATTGTTCTTCTTACCCTGATGTGTGCAGTGAGCTAAAGAGATTTAAGAAAAAGAAAAGTAAAGCTAGAAGCTCAAATATTATAGAAGAGGAACATGACTCCAAGATTGAGAAAAAATTGACAAAGGTGAAGAATCCACCAGAAAGTGAAATTGATGAGGACATATGTGGTAGTTTAAAAAAGAAAAAGAAAAGAAAAAACAAATTTAAGCCAGATAATAATTCTGGCCCTCAAAATATTTCTGAGAGAAATAAAAGAAATATCTGTGAGGATGACCCAAGCAGAGTTCAAGACGAAAGTGAGTGTAATATAAAGAAAAAGAGAAAAATCAATGACTCGAATGCTGATGTGGAAGAAGGATTAACTAAAGGTAATAAAACTTCAAATGGTACTGCAGACAAGTTGGGGAAAATGTCAGAAGTGTCTTGTGTTGCTGAAGCCAAAAGTGTGAAGCGAAAGAAGAAGAAGAAGCGGTCTCATTCAGAAGGTATCGGCATACCTGAAGATGTAAAATCAATGAAGAGACAGAAAAGAGACAAAAATATTGATGAGCCTGAAAGTGGGAATGACAAATTCAAATTAGCAGACTCAAAGAAGCAAAAAGATGAACAAACACTGGACACTCTGAGCAATAAGACAGACAAAAAATGCATGAAAAAGAAAAAGAAACAAAAGCTACATACTGAAGAACATCTGTTGGAACCAGAAAGGTCTCACAAAGGAGAAACTATATCAGTTAAGAAGGAGAGAAAAGGAGTGGAGCAAATAGAAAATGACATGGAATGCATCACAAAATCCAAAAAGAAGAAGAAGAAAAGATCCGTTGAAGCTGAAGGGGAAGGAATTGGGACAGTGGACAAAGATAGATTGAAGCTTGACAAAACTAACTACCTTTGTAAATTCGAAAACTCCCCAGCAAAGTTGACTGCAGAAGGGAAAAAGCAGGAGACAGCATTCGATGTTCTTGAAGAATCTGTAGAAATTAAAAAGAAAATTAAAAGGAAAAAGAAAGAAACCTCATCTGGATCACATGTTTGTAAAGTAAACCATAATAATTTTTGTGCTTAAACTATAGATTTAAAACATTTTAAAGAAATTGATACTACAGTATTTTGATGCTGTGCCATGAAACAGTGACCCTTCTGAGCAACATTTCTGCTGGTTGGAAGCAGATTAACAGTAATTTGTTTATCAATATAGAATTATTTTTATTTGTGTCGTTTATGCATAAATGTAATAAAGTGCAATGTAACTGAATTTTCTTTTCCCAGGTAAAAAAGGAATTATGCGACAGTGATGATTTGCAGTTTATGTCTGAAAAGAAAGGAAATTTATTTGAAGTGACAATAGACAAGGTACAGAAATGCATTGAACACCTGGTTTATAGTGGCCAGCAGGCACTAGATCAACAACAAAGATGGGCTGTCCAAGTGGACTGCATAGTTCTTTCTAGTTCTGTAGTTGCCTGTGATTCAGCTCCTGTCCATCAGTAAAAACCCACCTCAAGTGTGTGAGGGCAGAGGAAGATAATAAACTTTTATAAGGAAAAAAATCAGAGACGGAGGATGGGTTCTTGATTATGCTTTTCTATCACAATAGCATATTTGAGAGAGTCAAAAATGTATTAGCTGGATTGCAATTACAGATATTTTTCTATTGCCAATTTTTTTCGCTCTCCTGAAGGAGTTGACCCCTGACTGAAGTGTGATACATCTAGAACCAGGTGTCCTCCAGTAACTTGCCCTAGTGCTACTACTTGTGTTAGCATTAACTAGCTGTTTTACTATGAAAGGCATCACAGTTGGACCCCAATCCATTGCTATCCTTGCAGGCACACTTTTTAGCAGGAGTTACTGGATAACAATCAGGAGTGGGAACCTTGCCTCTTTAACTCGAGCACTGTGGAGTCAGTAATAGCACATGTACAGCTGCCTTGACTGAGATTAGCTAATATAGTGCTCAGAAGGGATCAAAGATGAGCCCTTCTGGGACATGGATGGCTTAGTTATTTAGTGGTTAAGACCACTGGGAGAACTGGAGCATTTTTATATATTAACTTAATTTGCGAATTAGTTTATATGTATGAAGAAATACAGTTTAAATGTGCATCTCCTCTGTGTGCCATCATCACAATATTGTAATAACTGTTGGAAGTATGCCTTTGGATGTTGGCTGTTTGGATAAAGATGAGATCATCACCCATGATGGCGTCCCAAGGTTGTATAGTCCTATGACATGCCCTGTCAAGGCCCACATAAATAATGATTATTTGGGTAAAGTATTGCCATTCTGGCAGCATCTGTTGTCTCCTTTAGGAGAAGGGAGGAATTGGGGAACGGTGTGGGAAGAAATAAGAAGGTCATGGCAGGAGTCCCAAAGCATTTTTGAAGTGTAATTACTGTTGTTTTATAGGTAAACACAGCAGCCAGTTTGTGCACGGAAAGATTCTGCAAAAAGTAATTGAGATAAATGAGCAGATAATCTGCTTCTATGGTGTTGGTTGAGGGATTAAAGTTGCTCAGAACACCGGGAGAGCTCCACCTTATCTTCATACAGTGCCATCGTATCATTTATATCCACTTGAATATGTGGACGGGGCATTGCTTTTCATTCCCTCAATTCTGTCCTTGAATCTGTGACCATCTGACTCCAGCAAGTTCTACCATTGTGCTAAGGCTGACACTTAAGAAAAGAGTAGCTTCAACTGCCAAAGAGAAAACTTGATACTCTTGTTTTACAGAGTGGCTCTGTGTACAAATGGAGTTAATATTCACTGCTCACAAATTTCTTCAGAAGCTTTTTTATCCTCTTCAGTTATGTTACCAAATGCGCGGGAAATATTTTTTCAAAGTACTGTGACATTTGGAATCTGCAAAGCTGTACAAACTGATCCAAAACAAAAGAATGAAAATCATTTCTAAGACATGTAGTACTGAACTTACTTGAGTCTGAGCCGTTAATATTTCCTTTTCTGTCCACTCTCCAATACTAAATAAGTAACCTGAAAAACTGTGCACTTGGGGAGTGGGATTTAATTTAACCCACCCCACCCAACAGGAACAGGACAGCTGCGCTGTTAAAATCGCCCGGAAAATGTACTATCCCATTTGCACTGGATGCCCAGCTGCCTCATAAATCCATTCAAATTGGGATCCCATGATGTCATTGGGATCCAGACACATTTTTAACTTGGTAGAATTGTAATTCCCACCCAGTGCCCAACTCGCCAAGTAAAACCTAGCAGGAATATTTTCAGAAAGCCACTGGAAACTTATTAAAGGAATACTCTAATGCAGGAACTCCAATCGTATTCCCCTTGAATAAGCAGTCAGAGGACAGAGGAAGGTGCCATTCCTGCTTCATTGTTTTGCATGGAGGAAGA
Organism: Heterodontus francisci; assembly: GCF_036365525.1. Classification (NCBI taxonomy): domain Eukaryota; kingdom Metazoa; phylum Chordata; class Chondrichthyes; order Heterodontiformes; family Heterodontidae; genus Heterodontus; species Heterodontus francisci. Next base: position 51,401,762 of record NC_090394.1, read on the forward strand.
GGAGAAGGAAAAAGAGCACCAGCAGCCTCAACAACCAGGAGAGTAGCCTGTTAGTGGACAGCAGGCTGCTTGTAGAAGGCCCACAGGGCCTATAAGCAAAGGGGGAATTTTTGCCCCAGCATGCAGGCAAGTACTGAGGCCGGCGGTTACATTATTCTGCACCACCAGCTGGCATGCCACTTTGCCAGCAACATCCTGTCCCCGGGCCATTTCCCCAGAGGCAGGATCGGTGGTGCAAGGACTACCTGCCTGTAAGCGGCAGGTAGCCAATTAAGGTAAGTTTATGACTAATTAAAGCCAATTATCAGAGGCTGACTGGAGGCAGCTTGTCAACAACAGACAAGGGTGGGGGGGAGGGGGCCAGCACCCAAGGCACACTCTGAGGCCCTCCCTGCCTACCTGGCGCCAACTGTGGCCACAGGCCACCCTAGTGAGGGCTTTCCATCCATGATGGTGGCGCGGCATCTGTGGCCATTTTTAATTCAAAAGTTTTAAAGTTGCTCTCTCCCTTACCTGCAATGGCAGGCTGCAGCTCCATCTGAGCTGGATGGCCTCCTATTGGTCCTCCAGCTTCGAGTGTGCGCCCTTTGGCTGCTAATTGGACAATTCAGGAAAAATCACTACCAGGTTACTGTACCTGATGCAGTGCAGGGTCGATACTCCCGTTTGATTCTGTCTTCAGGGTCCCGACCCATAATCCAGAATCCTGCCCCAAGAGTCGCTTTCATAGATACCTCTAAAGGAGCAGTGCTTCTCCAGTTCGGCTATTTCTGCTCTCCACAGACTCCTGCATCAAGACTGGCTGAACCGGGGGCTGTCTTTTGTCAGTTATCTGAATCTGTCTTTATTTTCCTTTGTCTGCAGAAATATTTCTGCTTTCCTCTGTACCACCCCTTATGGCATGTGTTATTATGAAAACTTAAATCTTTCCATTTTGTGATGGGATGTGATAGAATTTTGGTTTATTTGGAAATGATCATCTTTATTTATTTTACACGCTCTGAGTGACAATATTTAAGTAAAAGCCTGCTTATGCATTAACTTCCAAAAATCTTTGAAGTCCACACCCTTCTGCACAGTAATTTCTAAAACAGACCTCAAAAATAAATGTCGTTTTATTTATTGATACAGCACTGAAACCGGCCTTTCGGCCCACCAAGTCTGTGCCGACCAAGAACCACCCATTTATACTAACCCTACAGTAATCCCATATTCCCCACCTACACTAGGGGCAATTTACAATGGCCAATTTGCCTATCACCTGCAAGACTTTGGCAGTGGGAGGAAACCGGAGCACCTGGCAAAAACCCACGCGGTCACAGGGAGAACTTGCAAACTCTGCACAGGCAGTGCCCAGAATTGAACCCAGGTCCCTGGAGCTGTGAGGCTGCAGTGCAAAGTAATTTGTACAATGAACAATTCTATGCTAACTTGTAATAGACTATAACTGGATACGAAACTCTTTTAAAAGGTCCAGCTCCTAGTAAAAGATCAGTCCCTCTTAGGCAATAGCGGATATTCAGTCATCAGCAGACCTTTCTCATACAAGGCTGCAGCTAAGGAGATCTTGTCATCAAGATTTCCAGCTGGAAGACTATCAACCTTTATATATTGTGGGTATGAGGCAAACCAAGAGCTCTAGCCCATCAGCAAGCTCGGGGTCTATTTCTATGCATTTTTCGTCCTCCTTGTGGTAGTCTCTGGAATTTTCTATGGTATAGTACAGCAATGTGCTGCCACTGTGTGTTCTGGGTTTAATTGCCACTCTACCTACTTATACGACGTAACTTATTTGTGTAAGAAACCAGGTATTTCAACACTATATGAATAATGAATGTGATTAAATAGAAAACTTTATAAGCTGGTGTTTTAAATTTTACTTTAGGCTAGGCGGAAGGCTTTGCAAGAAGAAATTGACAGAGTATCTGGTAAAACTGTTACTTCAGAGACAAAAGCTTCTCCAGAAATCAAACCAAGAGTAAGTAAAGACTTTTTATGGCTAGCATTAATGCTTCGTAGCAGAGATCATCATGGAAATCAGTATGGGTGGGTATTAATGCAAGAAGTTATTGTTTGCTGTGAATTCCTATTTTAAGGTTCAACTTGAAGTGAACAAACTGATTTAGGGAGCTTTCAAAAGCCACTTGAGTTCTGCAGCTCTGGTTTTGAAGGTTAATGGTAAATCTTCAGTAAGTCTTTCTCATTGCCTAGCATTTCTTATTTGTACTAAAGATTCAGAATTATGCATATATATATATATATAGACAGGAGCAGTATACTGTTTAATACTCAACGTGATATTCTGCCACAATGTAGAGCTGCGTGTGTTGTAATTGCTGTGCATTCTTGAAGTCATTGGCAGGTCATTTGCAAGTCAAATTGTTTTTGTGGGGCTTTTTAAGAATCTAATATAATTGTTAAATAAACTAGCTATGGCAAGTTAATTGTTATTTTGTAGATTAGAACATGTTCATGAGTTCATAGTGTAAATCCAAAATCGCAAATATTGAGTCACTGACTTTACCTCTTTCAAAAAGACCAATAAATTGATAGTGTTGGCCATGTTCAGCTAATGTAAACAAGTTTTTTTTTATTTAGAAGATGGCAACTGCATTGAAAGATGCAGGATGGGAGATGTGGCAGAGGAATTCGACTTCCTCCCAAAATGGGTAATACAAAGCCCATGAAGTAGCCATGTCCTCCATCTGAAGCCAGCATCAGAGGCTTGAACCACTTTCAGGCTTTGGCCTAATTTGAATGCTTCCCACAGCTGTAGGTGTCAGACAGACTGCTCATCAGTTGTGGATATCTGGGAAGTTATCCCGCTCCCACAGATACCATTGCAGCAGCTATGGAGCATATACAGGCCATGTCCCTTGAAATTCTTAACTGCTCCTCCTGGACATACAAATTGAGCAGACACCCGAAGTCCCTTTGAGGATATAGGAACAGGAGTAGGTCGTTTACCCCCTTGAGCCTGATCTACCATTCAGTGAAATCATGGCTGATCTGTGGCCTAACTCCATATCCCTTAAAGCCATTGGTTAACAAAAATCTATCCATCTCAGATTTAAAATTAAGAATTGGCCTAACATCAGTGGCTTAGTGGAAGCAAATTCCGAACTTCCACTGCCTTTTGTGTATAGAAGTGTTGCCTAATTTCATTCCTGAAAGATCTGGCTCTAATTTTTGTAGACTATGCCCCCAGTCCTAGACTCACCAACCAACAGAAGTAGTTTTTCTCTATCTAGTCTATCTTTTTGCCTTAATATCTTGAAAACTTCAATTAAATCGCCCCTTAACCCTAATTGGTATAATCTGTCCTTGTTATTTAACCCATGGAGTCCAGTTATCTTCTGGTAAATCTATGCTGCACCCCCTCCAAGGCCAGTATATCCTTCCTTAGGTGTGGTGTCTAAAATTGCTCAAGTGCTCCAGGTGTGGTCTAACCAGGGCTTTGTATAGCTGTAGCATATCTTCTACTCTCTTGTATTCTTGCCCTCTAGGTATAAAGGTCAACATTCCATTAACCTTTTTGACTATTTTCTGTACTTGTTCATGACATTTTAATTTATTTATCTGGGCCCCCAAGTCTCTTTGAACTTCCACTATTTCTAGCTTTTCACCATTTAGAAAGTACCCTGTTCTATACTTTTTAGGTCTGAAGTGGATGACCTCAAATTTGCCTACATTGAAATCCATTTTCTACAGTTTTGCCCATTCATTAATCTAGCAATATCTCTGTAATTTTATGCTTCCATCTACACTGCTTATAGGGCAGCCTATCTGTGTGACATCAGCAAATTTGGATATGTGGTTTTCTATTTCATCATTTAAGTTGTTAAGAAATACAGTGAACATTTGAGGCCCCCAACACAGATCCTTGTGCGATACCATAATCACATCCCTATTATCCCTACTCTTTGTCTCCTGCCATTCAGCCAACTTCCTAACCAGGTGAATAATTTGCGTTCAATTCCATGAGCTTTAACTTTAGCTAACAGTCGCTTATGAGAGACTTTTACAAATGCCTTCTGGAAGTCCATATAAATAACTCCCATAGACATTCCCCTGTCCATCACCTTAGTGACCTCTTCAAAAAAAATTCAATCAGGTTCATCAGTTATGAACTACCCTCTACAAATCCATGCTGTTCCTGTATGATCAACTGAAAAATGTCAAGGTGTTCAGCCACCCTATCCTTAATTATGGACTCTAGCAATTTCCAGTCTATAATTCCGTAGATTCCCTCTCTATTTTGCTTGCACTACTTTTGGTGTGTCCCTGTCCGTGATTCAATATTAGTTTCCTTGGGATGTATGGCAGGCTGACATCTTCCTCAACTGTAAATACTGAAGCAAAGTAATTATTCAGCATGTCTGTCATTTCCTTCTTTTCAGTGATAATATCACTGGTATCAGTTTTCAAGGGGTCCCCATTGCTCCTTCCTAACAATTGTGAACAATTTTTCTGTTGATTTTGATAGCCCTTGCAAGTTTCTTTTCATACTCCCTTTTTGTAGCTCTTACTATCTGTTTTGTCACCTTTGCTGTTCTTTGTATTTTTCCCAGTCGCCAGGGTCTTGTGCTTTTTGTTGTATTTTTATATGTTTTTTCTTTTAGTTTTCTGTTGTCTCTTAACTCTTTTAGTCTTCCATGGCTTATTTTTAGCAAGTAGAGCTCTTGGCCATTAGGGATATAAACTAGTTCTTTACCACGAGTTCTTTCTTGAATGCCCCTCACTGATCATCTGTTGTTTTACCCATTAACAGATTTGCCCAGTTTACTGTGGACTGTGTCTTACTCATCCCTTTGGAGTTGGCCTTATATAAATCTAGAATCTTAGTAGTTGTTCCATGTTTCTCCCTTTCAAACTCTTAAGTTGAACTCATCATACTGTGATTGCTATTAGATAAATGTTCATGCACCATTGGGCTGTTAACTAAACTTAATGTGGCATGCCCCTTTGGTTCTAGGACATATTGCTGCAGAAGACTGTCTCGAACACACTCAAGAAATTCAGTACGTTTCTGACTTGCTAGTCTGCTTAAACTTATCTATGAGAGTTAAAACTATCCATTAAAATCTCTCTGCCTTTGCTACATACTTGTCTGATTTTTGAATTTATACAATCTAGCACTTCAGAGCTGCAAACAGGGAACCTATACACAACTCCCATTGCAGTCTTAAATCATTTTCTATTTCTTAATTCTACCCATAAAGTCTCCACTGCCTGCTTACCTCACATTATGTCCTCTCTCACCATTGAAGTGATTTCATCTTTAATCACTAAGGCTGCTCTTCCCTTTTTACCATTTTCACTATCCTTCCTGTAGACCTTATAACCTGGTATATTTAGTTCCCAATCCTGACCGTCTTGTGGCTGTGTCTCAGTAATGGCTACCATTTCATGCTTTCCAAGTTGAATTTGCGCTGCAATTCGTTTGTTCCTTATACTCTGTATTTGTATAAAGAATGCATTTGGACCACATGTTCTTTCCTGTCCTGCCTAATATTCTACTCACACATTTCTTATTTCTCTCTCCTGGTTTAATCACTTTGCATCTTTTTGTTTTCCCTTTATGTCTTGTGTCTAAAGAACAATTTTTGAGCGTTACTCTACTCTCTTCCCTTTAGTTTGTTTTCGAACCTTTTCTATACCACCTTTTCCATCTGAGCCCTCCTTTCCCCACCCCCTCCCCCCACACCTGCACTTACTAGTTTGAAGTCCTTGTGACCACCCTATTTTTTTCTTTCCACTAGCATCCTGGTCCCAGCACAATTCAGGGGGAACCCGTCCCAATGGTACAGTTCCTTCCTGTCCCAATACTGATGCTAGTGTCCCATGAAATGGAACCCGTCTTTCCCACACCTCTCCTTTAGCCACATGTTCACCTCTGCTATGTCAGTTTGCACATGGCTTGGGTAATAATCCACGATATAACACTTGAGATCCTCCTGTGCAAATGGATGGAGTCTTCTTGCTGACTTGTATGCAAAAATTGGAAACCGGGTCCTACATTGGCATAGGATCCCAATTTGGATATTTAAGGAATCTTGCACCCAAAGCAGGTGGGCTGCTTGCCTGAAAATTGCATGAGGCAATCCTGGATGTCAGCGAGTTGTCAAAGTACTCTCCATCCCCTAATTTTCATCCGCTGGGTGCGTGTTTCTCAGGCAAGGAACAGGCGACTGGAGATTTAAAATCACCCCAGAGACTTGAGTTGCTGTACACAGCCAGATGAGGCCCAGAGTCTGCAACTAGGTTTTGCACTTGACCACAAAATTGAAATGGAATTGTTATAACAGGAATTTACAATGATACAAAATGTTACAACAGAAGTTACAGCTTGTGAACAGGAAATGTACATTTGTTGCAAGATTTTTAATACCATATCGAAATTTTTACATCTTATATTGACATCTGGGTGAAATTGATCAAAATCCATTCTATTTGTAGTTCACTGAACTTTTATAAAGTAAATGCATATACAGCAATAGTTAATCCTACAAGTGGAGAAAAAGAGTTTAGCTAAAAATATGATCATAGCAATTTATTTCTTTTGCATTTCAACTTAAGAACAGTGCTAATGTTTTTGAACAAGATAACAATCACTTGATCACTTGTTTTGGGTTCCTCAACACGGCAGAATGCCATGATTGTATTGAATGTTGAAGCAGGCTCGAAGGTCCAAATGTCCTATTCCTCTGCTCCGATTATGTTTATCCTCTCAAGTGCAATGAAGTGCTAAGGTCCTGGCTTCTTCCTGTTCCAGAACCATCCCTTATCTTTCCTCATGACTATGGTGCTGAGGATAGGGATTTTTTTTTTTTTTAAAGGAGCCAATTTTTAAAAAGTCCTGCAGACAGTAAGCGATACAGCTGTTCGGTAGACATACAGGCCCCAGTATTAACTTGAAGGTTGGGGTTGCAGTGACGGGGAAGGCTGTTTTGTGGTTGGGAAACCCGAAGAATGGGTTTCCCTCAGCTGTTGCTGAATTTAATTGTAGGGCCTGATTAACATTCTTTGTCTCCATTTTCCGACTTCACCCAGCCAGATTGAGGGGCTGGCTGGCTTTTAGGAAGATCTGCAGCACCAGGACACAGCCGGGGAGTGGAGCAGGGTGGGGGGAGACACATCGGGAGAGGGCCAGAGGGAGGGATGGATGGAATGGAAAGGTTGGGTGGGGAATGAGATCAGAGGAGTTGGGGTGGACGTCAGTCAGAGGGGAATTCGGAAAGGTTAGGCCGGAGGTTTTTGATCGTGGAGACCAGGTAAGGTGGATCCAGCTGTTAAGTGGAAAGACACTAGCAATCCTGGTCTCCCTTTAGCTGCTGGGTTTGTCAAGGCTCGGGAAACCTGGCTAGCCAAGATGCAATTTAAAATGGACATTAAGTCTGAGGCATGGAGCGTTATGATATTTAAACATTAAATGTTGATGACCTGCCCATTTCCTCCCCCCCCCCCCCCACAATTAAAACCTGGTTTAAACCTGGTTTGGGCAGGTTTGAAGCAGGTTGCATCGAGTTTGAGATTTTACATCCCACCTAGCGCAAACCCACCTGTTCTTGGGGGTTAAAATTCTTACCGCAGAGTAGAAAATATATGGAAGGAACAAAGGACAAACTTGCAGAAAAATGTGGGAAAGACAGATGCAACAAGAAAAAGCATCTTTGAGCCAGCCAGAAAGGTGGAAGAGAAATAGACAGATTTAGAGAGGGGGAGACAAGCTGACATTTACATAGATGTGTACACAATAATAATAATAATAATATTATTTGCCCTGGAGCAACATCGAGAGATAAACTAGTGCTGATTTAAATTTAGCTGAAATTAATTTTAAGAGCATAATTTATGCTGATTACAGGGGTATGATATCCTATCAATTAGTTTTTATAAGCTATTTTAATTAAGCTCAACCTTTTAGGGTTTTAAGAAGTATAGACAGTGGCATATGCTAGCAGACTGATTTAATTAAAATCTCTTATTGTTGCATTGAGGGTTTGGCACTAGTAACATGACTTAATGCATAGAATATACATTGGGGATTTTTGGAATATTAAAGTATTTCACTACTGACTCAATTGCAAACGGCATTATTCAAGAACAAGTCAATCAATAATGAGCTATTTCAGAAAGGTCATTGTTAAAGTATTCATGTTCTACATACCACTAGCATATACTGCAAATATATCACAAAAGCTCAAGTGAATATTAATTTTTTTAAGTTATTCATGTATATGACAACTTGAGTACTAAGCTTAGTGGCAACATTTTCACAGAAAACAGATCCTGTACATGACCATGTAAATATACTTCCCTGCCATGTACACTTTAGGATGGTTTTAATTAAAAATGCTAATAACCTGTTAATATGGCTGCACTCCCATGGAGTCCTAATATCCCAGATCAGAAACATATTAAGTTGTTACAGATTTAATATTTTTAACGTCTCTCAATGATGGGGGGGGGGGTCTGGTATTTTACAATGAATCTATGATGCACTTAATTTCAGCAAAATTCTGCAGATGCTGGAAATTTGAAAACAGACAGAAAATGCTCGAAATATTTAGTTGGTCAGGCAGCAACTGTGGAAAGAGGAAGGTAGGGTTAACATTTCAGACTGATGACTTATAGTCAGAAACGTCATCAACCTGGCCTAAATTCCCCTCTCCACAGATGCTGCCTGACCAACTGAGTGGTTCCACTACAATTTCTGCAGTTTTGTAATATTGCAGAGAAAAATAGTAACATTATGGATGTGAATGATGAGCAGTATTTGATATCTGCAGCAAAGTGCCTTGCTATTGACAGCAAATCCAGTTTCTTTGTTTCGTGCAATTGCTCTGCTGCCCCCTGCAAAATTCAGAGAAGCACTGTACACAAAATTATTCGTGATCATCAGCTATAAATTGAAATGCACACATTTTAATTTGCACTTGCCCCATAATGAAACATATAATTTTAAAGTCATTGAATCAACTTCACATGGAGGTATTATCTTACCACAGTGATGATCTGTCCTCTGATTAGAAGTCAATGAAATCAGCTTGGACAATCTCAATCCATCTCTTGATTGGCATAGACACAACAACAAAATTATCCCTAATTCATGCTAATTGCCAATCTTAAATCAGGGAGACAGTGGGAGTGGCTGATGTAGGAAATGAAAGATTGCAACACTGGCGCAATAGGGGTTCTTTTCTGAATTTGGAACTGAAGCATGTTATTGGGGGCAGAATAGAATTAGCATAAAGCTATGCTAAAGCTGACTTGGAAATGTTAAACATTAAAGTGGAGCCATTAAAGTTCAGGAAAATAGTTCACATTGCAACCTGAGAAGATAACTACAGTAGACTGAACTTGGTTACGCCATCCTTTCTGACAGTCCCCGTTCAATTTTAAGTGAAGCTCATCCAGTTGTAATGGACTTTTTCTTTCTCTGCCAGAAAATACCCTAATTCCCCAAGAATCTAAAACCTTGCTTCCTTCGCCATACCTTGGTATCTCTTATCCTGACTTGCTTTCCTGCTTATATATGTGACGCCACATCGTTCCTTTGCTTGACCTTTCACTTAGCTGTCATAATTACTTTGAAGGGCAGTTGGGTTACGTTTGCATATGTCATTGGTTTCAGTGTGGATTAGAGTGACTGGTTCCTCAGTGTCTCCCCGTATATCATCAACCAAGGTGATGAGATCTGCCACCTGGTGGCTTTTTTGGTTATGTCTGCATATCTTCCTGCCTACTTATCAAAGGATCGAATCTCCCAAAACTGTGCTTGATATTTGCTGGTAGCATAGAAACTTACAGCACAGAAAGAGGCCATTCAGTCCATTGTGCCTGTACTGGCTCTTTGAAAGAGCAGTCATGCTTAGTCCCATATCCTTGCCTTTTGTGCATAACCCTGTAAGTCCTCAACTTCAAGTACCTGTCCAACTCACTTTTAAAATTATTTATGGAACCAGCTTCCACCACCACTTTCAGGTAGGGTTCTATATTCCATCAACTCTGAGTGGGGGAAAAAATGCTCCTAATCTCCCCACTAGATCTTTTGCCAATAATTTTGACCCACTTGCCAGAGGGAGTAGTTTCTCTTTATCTACTCTATCCAATCTCTCATCATCTTGAAAACCTCTATTAAGTCACCTCTTGACCTTCTCTGTTCCAAGGAGAACAGTTCTAACTTTTCCAGCCTCTCTTCATAACTGAAGCCCCTCATCCCTGGTAACATCCTGGTAAACTTCCTCAGTACCCTTTCTAAGGATTTACATCTTTCCTGAAGTGTGGTGCCCAGAATTATCCACAATTCTCCAGCTGAGGTCAAACCAGTAATTTATCAAGTTCTAGAATGATCTGCTTGCTTTTATATTTTATTCCTCCGTTATGAACCCAAGTAACCTATGTGCTTTTCTAACCACCTTTTCAAGGTTTTGTGTATATGTACATCAAGGTCTCTCTGTTCATGTACACTTTTCAAAATCATACCATTTATAATAAACTCTCTTCATATTGGTCCTTCCAAAGTGCAGCAGGTCACATTTCTTTGCATTGAATTCCATGTGCCATCTGCCATAATTCTGCCCATTTCACCCTTCTGTCTGTCATCCTGAGACCTATGACTAGCCTCATTACTGTATTATTTTGCCAAGTTTCATAATCTGCAAACTTTATAATGCTGCTGCCTACACCTTAGACTCTAGGTCATTTCTAAAAGTTGCCAAGACTAATGGACCCAAAATGATCTTTGTGGAACACCGTTTCAAAACAACTCCCAGTTTGAAAAACATCTGTCCATCACCACCATTTGTTTCCTATCAGTGAAGCAAATTTGTATCCATACTTCCACTTTCCCCATAAATCTATGGACTTCCATCTCGTTCTTAATAACCCTACTGACTGGCACTTTGATGAAAGCCTTTCCTTTCAAACATCCATAGAGGCTAAGAATCCTGCGGCGAGTAACTCACCACCTGACTCCCCAAAGCCTGTCCACTATCTACAAGGCACGTCAGGAGTGTGATGGAATACTCTCCACTTGCCTGGATGGGTGCAGCTCCAACAACACTCAAGCTCGACACCATCCATGACAAAGCAGCCCGCTTGATTGGCACCCCATCTACAAACATTCACTCCCTCCACCACCCCACAGTGGCAGCAGTGTGTACCATCTACAATAAAGCCTGGCTACCTGACCCGAACCTGACCAAACCCAACTGCGTGTGTTGGGTTGGGGTTGGGTCTATATTCTTTGTCCAGCATTCGGGCTCGGGTCAGGTCAGACTGGTCTGTTTTGTTTTGTTTATTTTATTTTATTTTTTATTTAGAGATACAGCACTGAAACAGGCCCTTTGGCCCACCGAGTCTGTGCCGACCATCAACCACCCATTTATGCTAATCCTACTCTAATTCCATATTCCTATCACATCCCCATCTGTCCCTATATTTCCCTACCACCTACCTATACTAGGGGCAATTTATAATGGCCAATTTACCTATCGACCTGCAAGTCTTTGGCATGTGGGAGGAAACCGGAGCACCCGGAGGAAACCCACGCAGACACAGGGAGAACTTGCAAACTCCACACAGGCAGTACCCAGAATTGAACCCGGGTCCCTGGAGCTGTGAGGCTGCGGTGCTAACCACTGCGATTTTTAATGTTTCAATAAGATGTTTGATATTTTCGGGTTGGGTGGGGTATGAGAAAAAAATTAAAGGGCCCGGGTCGGGTTCAGGTTGGCTGTTACTGGGTCGGGCCCGGGTCGGGTTTTAATTTTATACCCGAGCCAGGCTTTAATCTACAAGATGCACTACAGCAACACAACAAGGCTCCTTAGATAGCACCTTCCAAACCCGCGACCTCTATCACCTAGAAGAACAAGGGCAGCAGATGCGTGGGAATTCCACCACCTGCAAGTTCCCCTCCAAGCCACACATCATCCTGATTTGGAACTATATCACCATTCCTTCACTGTCATTGGGTCAAAATCCTGGAACTCCTTTCCTAACAGCACTGTAGGTGTACTTACCCCACATGGACTGCAGCAATTCAAGAAGGTAGCTCACCACCACCTCTCGAGGGCAATTCGGGATGGGCAATAAATGCTGTCCTAGCCAGTGATACATCCGAGGAACGAATATATAAAAAAACAATATATCTACTGCACGAGCTTGATCAACCTTCTCTGTAACTTCATCAAAGAATTTAATCCCTGCTGACACTCCTTGATTAATCCTTACCTTTCCAAATTAAAAATTTATTTTGTTCCTGATTTTGGTTTCCAATAACTTCCCACCACTGACTTGCTGACTGGCTTGTAGTTTCTTGGTTTATCCCCCTCCCCTTTCTTAAATAGTGGTATAATCTTAGCAACTTCTCGCACAACTTCTGTATCCAGTGAAGATTGAAAGATTGTGATCAGTGCTTCTGCTATTTCTACCGATGCTTTTTTCAGCAACCTAGGATGCATTCCATCTAGACCAGGTGACTTACCAACTTTCAGTAGTAATTTTTTTTAGTACATATTCTTTATCTATTACTATCCTGTCCATAACTTACGTCTCCTCTTAACCTTCAACTCATTTGCTTCCTTTGCGAATACCAATGCATTTATATATGGTGGGACCCAAGGTTCCCCAGATGTTGGATGTCATTATAATTGAACGGGTGCAGCGATGAGAGTCTGCTGGTGGAGAGTAGTGCAAGATTGGGCCGTGGCTAGCGTCACAGCCTGCCCTTAGGTATGTGGGCCAGGCCAGGGGTCATGGGGCTTGAAATTGGGGAGATTGAAGGGAAGAATATTTTGATTCACCACATTTTGTTATTCTCTACAAACTTAAAACATTGTGCTGGGTTTGCCCTGTGGCTTTTGAGCCCTGCCGCCTGGCTGAAATATGGGTCAGCAGCCCACAATTTGTGGGAAATAGACATTCATTGTGATTTTCCCCAGGGCAGTCAGTTAATGGCCAGAAGGCGGGTTCGCCGTCCATTTAAAGATAGCGGGTGGGCTCTGTAAGCTGGAGGGCTAATCGGAGGCCTTCCTGCTTGAAAAGAGCAGCAGCCTGTAATGGAGGGTAAATAAGAGAGAGGTGCTTCAAAATGGAGGCGCCCTTTCTCCAACTTGTTTCTAAACTAAAAAATGGGTTTTGCAGCCAGGTCATGACTTGAGGGGAGCCCCTTTACAGGGTGGTCTGCGGCTGCTGTAGCACCCTGACAGGCAGGAAAGGCCTCTAGGCATGCCTGGAGTGTTGGCCACCTGCCGCTTCCAGGCAGCATAACTGGCCCCCGCCGCCTGCGGGATACTGGAGCCCGACTGGAAAATTCGTCAGCCTCCTTTAATTGGTATCAATAGGCTCTTAACAAGTTGGGTGCCCTGTCCCTCCCCCATCTCGCCTCCTTAAAAATGGCCCTTGGGCAGGATGCAGCTGGGGAACTGACATGCTGGCTGGCGCCAGTATTTTCATTCCCCAGCCCACCTTTGCACCCGGCTCCAACAGGGTCTGAAAATCAAGCCCATTGTGTCTACAATTTCCTCAAAAACACAAGTATTGAAAATAGTAAAGGCCTGAGACACTCCACTGATAATTGCAGCCAGTTAGAAGCAATGCTATTAATACCTCTCATTCTCTACTTTCAGCCAATTTATTTTTTAATTTACAGCTTAAGGCCACATATGAGGGATCTTATCAGATACTTTTATACTTTCATCAACCTGATATTAACCACAATACCCTCGTTTGAAAACATCTTTAGATGGATGGCATCTTCCAACCAATTTGTTTAATATAACCTTTATATTGGGAACTTGCACTGGCTTTGGCTTTACTGCCTTTACTCTCATTGGTGTTTAATTATTCTGTAATTGATTCTGTTTTCACTGTACAGGTGTCAAACAAACCATATTTTAATTCCGTGTTCTGACCTGATTTAAAAGCTAGTTCTTTGTGGCCAAAGAGTTCCCACCGCCATGCACCTTAATTTTGTCTTCCTTTTATTTTAGTAATTTTTTAATGTATTTTTTCTGGCTTTAATGCCTAACAGAACTTGCAGTTTTTTAATGAGACTCTTTACAGTTATGTTTATCATCTGTTGCTATATGTATTTTTCCTTGAGATATCGAAACAAATAATGAATAATAGTAATTAGTAAATAAGTACAGGCATAATGTACCTAAGTAGGCTGACCTGCACAATGCTAATGGATCATCTGCGACAGTTTAAAAATAAGGACAGTGTTTTAATGCTTTTATATAATGCTAATGGATCACCTGTGATGTTGCTGAGTAGAAAGGAAGACACTGCCTTTTAAACAGTGTGAATGATAACTTAAGTGGATTTTTGCATATTGGTGTATTCTGTAACCACTGGGTTTGAGACTTTAATTTACTGGCACTGCACATTTTGATCTGTGAGAAAGTGGGAGGTCTTTGTGAGAGAGAAACCAGTGTCTGGAATTGGGCTGAAAAGGACAGAGCTAAATGGGTGGAGCTGTGCTTTGGAGCAAAGTCTGGAAGCTGGGCACAGAAGGATGAAATGGGCCTGTACTTGGGTAGAAGAAAATCATGTTTCCTTTCTCACAGATCAAAATGTGCAGTGCCAATAAATTAAAGTCTCAAACCTAGTGGTTACAAAATACACCAAAATGCAAAAATCCACTTAAGGAACATCATTCACACTGTTTAAAGGCAGTGTCTTCCTGAATCTCAGTACAGGTATTAGGCCCCTGATTAGCTTATTCAAGGGGCATTCAATCTTTGAGGTAGGTGTGAATTGAGCGTATGAGATCCAACTTGGAAAATTGGTCCTTCCAAAGTGAATGTTGCACCCCAAAAAAAAGGCATGACCGGGATTAAATTTCATTTCCGTGTTTGTCGATTGTCATTTGAAAATGAAGATTAAAATAGGGAATGAACAGGAGTGGGATGTGAAGAAAAGCACCGGCATAGGTTTGAAGGGCCAAATAGCCCATTTTTATCAGCAGAAACTGGGTGGAGTGCATGTTGCATGTGTGCTTCCACCACTCTTTCTGCTAGGATATTTCATAATCCTAACCATTTTAACTTTATGCCCTCCAAATACCAATTCATGTGGCCTATCCAGCTATCCTGGAAGGAAAGACTCATTTATTTTCCCTTAATGTGGCGCCAGGAGCAGAAGGCATGCTCTGATTTTTGAAAATGCCACCTGATTAGCAGCTCACATTATGTAGATACGGTCCAAAGCCCAATTTTAAATGCACCTTGGGTCAGTCTTCAAACACACTCTGTAGGCGCAATGCCCACTTTTTACTGGTTTTTGGCACACAGTGTTACAGTACAAAAGAACCCCTTTGTGCGCCTGTGTTCTGCAAGAGCTATCAATTTAGACCCATTCTCCAGTACTTTTAAAATTTTCTCCTTCACTTTAAAAAGCTATGATGGATTGTGCTTCCACCACTCTTTCTGCTAGGGTATTTCATAATCCTAACCATTTTAACTGTATGCCCTCCAAATACCAATGCACTAGTCAGTGGAAATATTTGGTTTTGATGAGTAAATTAAAAACAATCAATTATGAACTCTATCAGATCTCCTCTTAACCAATAGTTAAAATACTGCAGATGCTGAAAATAGGAAACAGAACAGAAAATTATTGGAAAAACTTGGGTCATTCAGCACCTATAGGAAGAACAGATGAGTTAACAGGATCAGTGTTAATGACATTCTGCTTGACAGGGTCGAGTTAACAAGCAGGGGCTTGTGGGGATGTTTCTCTGTGTTTCCTCCCTCGACTGGTGTAACTTGCTTGATTTCAGACACGGGAAGGCCACCAACCCCAGATGAGCGAGTTAAATTTAAATTTAATTTAAATGGCAATGCCACGTCTGACACCAATGGCACAAGCCATTTTAACCATGGGTCAACTAATAGTGTTGGTAAAGCTGGCGGCAGCAGGGGTGACTCATCCCATTGGCTTCGGGCGAGAGTCGGTGCCAGAATGTGTTCTGCAATATTCCAGAACACACAACACTTTTTAAAACCTTTTGTACAGCTAACTTATTTTTACATTTATTTTCCCCCTGTAGTGTACTGGCACACAATGGGACACAACCACATTTGAGAGTACGGAGCAGAAAAATAAATTCTTGAGACTTATGGGTGCATTTAAATCATCAAATCAGCCTCAATCATCTGGACGTAGTTCTGGAAAGCCCAACATGGCACTTAACAAGGAAGAACAACAAAAATTTAACAATACTCTGCAGAAGGAATTTGACAAAGCATTGAACCTTCGGCAAAATCGGGGCATTGGCCTGGGCTTCCAGCCTTTTCCAAACCAAAACAACAAAACATTTTTTATAGATAAGCACGCCTCAAAATCAAAGAAGTTTGATTTTAATTAAAAGACAAAAGACAGATGAACCAATCTTGATGCAGGTTTTGCTTCAAAAAATGAAATGCTGTATAGTAACCTTTTGAAGAATAAGTGTGGCTTTCCTTCATTCTCTTCCTGTTTGGAAGTTACATGGTTGTATAAATGGAGCTGAATGAACAATGTGGTGGGGGTTCAGCTGTTTGGTTTGGTCTGATCCAAGCCTGTCAAATTGTAATTCTGATCTCAAGCACAGCAATTACTTACAAAGTCAATAGTACAGCTGGAATCCAGACTCAGTGGCACTTTTTGTCAGTTCAGAATTGGATTTCATGTTGAACAAAGAGCTGGACCTGTCCTGATTGAATGGACCAAATGCAGTTTGGCACAGCTTTATTTATATATTTTCCAGTGACTTTTTTTTAAATTTTACCTTTGCATCTAATCAGCTAGAACTGTTTAATTCTCTCATTATGTAAGCAATATTTTTATCCACACAATAAATTACAAAAGTTAAAAAGCAGTCTGGTATAGTAAATGATTTATTGGAACTCAGTTTGCAATAGAAAATTTACAGTCTTTGTGGAATGAAAAACAATCAATAAAATAATGTAATTAGAAGGTAATTCTAAATGGATGAGTATTATCAAAAAAAAATGGCAGCTACATAAGCACCAAAGGATTGAATTTTACCTCTTTAGTTATAAAACCAGTCTAGTCAATCTAGTTGACTGCCTTTTTTTCTGATCAATTATTTTAAAAAAAACTCGGTGAGAAATTGTGCTGCACTTTGTTAAAAATTATTTTGTGGTGTTATGTCTCATGCCCAAAAGGAGCCTGAAATACATCCAATACCAAACTGCCCTGGACAATATCTACGGCTCCCGTCTGTTTTAGGATCCTTCTCATATATTTATTTGCTCTGAGCATACGGCAGACATGCTCCCGTCAGTTTTCCTGGCTTTTGCTGCAACCTGTAATGGAACTGCTGGCAGTCACCAACAAAATGGTAAGTTCTTCAATTTTAACTTGCATTAATGTGCTTCCTCTGGCTCCACAACACTATTGCCAGCCCACTCCTCAAGACCTAGCTGAGGGCTGCTGCCTTTGTCATATTTGCTCCCAATTGCCCTTGAATGCTCAATTGGATCTGCAGCTCAATAGAATTTTGCTGGTGAAGCCTGAGGCACAATTTTGGAGAAGCTTCAGCTTCTGGTGCACATTGGGCACTGATCCTTTTAAACAGGTGTAAATACAGTAGTGAAAATGCTGTTTGCTCCTTCAGTTCTTAAGGTAAACAGCACATTGGTTTTGTTCCGAACACCATTTAAATGTAATTCCGATTCCCACCACCTTTGAACTGGACGAAAATAATGGGCAGGAACATAACATGCAAATACAAGAGCAAAGTCCAACCAATGCTGGAAGATCAAGCAGCATCTGTGGAGAGAAAAAGTGTTACCGTTTCAGGTCAGTGACTGTTGTTCAGAACTGTGAGCTAATGGTCTTTTTCAGATGTGCATTTTCTGTTTTTTAATTCTTATGATGGCTGTACACTTACTTATCCCAGCCTTTATCTGTTATGATTAGTGCCTGCCAATTATAATTATTTCTAACATTTCAAATAGGTAGGTTGGGGCTATGGAGCATGTTTGATACAATTTCCTCATAATCCAGTATATATCCCATTGGTCATTATTAGCTGCAAATTATGATGGATTGTGGGTTATGTTCTTATCATTGAACAGTACAGCACAGATACATAGCATTTAACAGAACGAGTCACATCGGTGTTTTTCTCCATGAGTTTAATCCTACTGTGCTGCTGACTTCCTGTACCATTTAATAATGTTCTTGCAACTTCCTAATTCCCTTTTAAAGGAATTGGTAGCCTTCACTTCAACAGCGGTTTATGGCATAGAATTCCCACATTCTAACAATACTCAGTTTCATTAACCACCTCTAATTCTTTTTCCCATTTTTTTTAAAACCTTGTGACTAGTGGTACTGATTTGAACATCAATACATATTTAGGTTAAATAATTACAGTTTTTCTATCCTTTCTACGTTGCTGTGCTTTTTCCAGATAGAATGAATACCCTTGCATTACTGTGATGTCAATTAAGTGTTTGAAGTTAGGCTGTTATGAGTCCCATGGTAGCGTTTTTGCATCGTTGGGGTTATATGAAATTAACAGATCTCAAATACTTACAACATTTTTGGGGGGGGGGGGGTGCTGGAAGGAGAGGGTTTTTTTTTAACAAACATTCACAATGAATATCTGTCATGATCTGCAGCATATATTGTATGTTTATTGGTACATAATTGTGGCAGCCTACCTATGCAAGTGCCTTGTTTGTAATGACATGTTTAGTTTAGAGATACAGCACTGAAACAGGCCCTTCGGCCCACCGAGTCTGTGCCGACCATCAACCACCCATTTATACTAATCCTACGCTAATACCATATTCCTACCACATCCCTACCTGTCCCTATATTTTCCCTACCACCTACCTATACTAGGGGCAATTTATAATGACCAATTAACCTATCAACCTGCAAGTCTTTTGGCTTGTGGGAGGAAACCCATGATGCACTTAAGACAAAGATCTCATGGTATACAAAAGCAAAAAACTGCAGATGCTGGAACTCCAATAAAAACAGAAAATGCTGTAAATACTCAGCAAGTCTGGTATCATCAGTGGAGAGAGAACTGATGAAAAGAGATTGAAAACATTAATTCTGTCTTTCCATAGATGCTACCAGACCTGCAGAGTATTTCCAGCATATTCTGATCTTAGTATGGCCTGATCTTGAATTAAAAAGTATAGGATTCGGGAGTGGGTAAGAATTATATTAAAAGGGACATTACTGTATCTATTGTGTAATAAACTAATTCTTTGGAACACAGCATTTCTTGTGCAGTTTGCTGTAATAACCTGTTGCCATTCATCTTAAACCTTGGTAAATGAGAAAGCTGTGTGTAAATTGGTGCCGCATTTCCCACATTACAAAAGTATTTCATTGGCTGTAAAGCACTTTGGATGTCTGGTGGTCATGAAAGGTGCTATATAAATGCAAGTCTGTCTTTCTCCCTTTGGCCTTGCACCATCCAGTCTTGTTAATTAATCACAGAGCTTCCCTTTTGTTCTTTTCCCACCCCCTACCCCTTGCTTAAAACTTGTTACATCTCTAACTTTTCCCAGTTCTGTCATTGATCTGAAATGCTAACTGTTTCTTTCTTGACAGATGGTGCCTGATCTGCTGAGTATTTGCAGCACTTTGTTTTTATTTCAATTTCCAACATTCATAGTGTTTTGCCTTTGTATTAGAGGACTCAATTAGTTCACTTCGCACTTGCACCACTGAAGACATTTGGAATTCTAAAAATAAAGCCAAAAAGCTGAAGTCTTGAAGCACAGACAATAGTTCATTCAAAAATCAAAGATGCAAACTGGAATTGCTACCTTTATTTCCCTCCAAATCATTCAGCTTCTCCTAATGTGTTTTTTTTTGCTTTAAGGTTTCAGGTTGCACAAACCAGCTGCAGTTTCTAGAGATATTTTTATCCATTAGCCAGTTAACTGTTCCTAATCCACAATGCCGCAACTTGCAGCATTGTTCAAAAAGGGCAATGTCCAATTATTTGTCGTGCAAATCAAGTGTTAAAACTGTAAATGGCCTTGACGTGACATGGAGTGACACTCCCTCCTTCAGGGAGACTCCTGTTTCACTAAGGTGTCAGGTCACATTTATACAGTGCCTTTAACATAGAAAAACATCCCAAGGCACTTCAGAGGCATAATCAGAAATAAACTGACACCGAGCCAAAGAAGCTATTCGGAGAGGCACCCAAAAACCTGGTCAGAGGTGTAGGTTTTATGGAAGATCTTAAAGAAGTCTAGGTAATGGTGGAGCAAAGGGAGGGAGGGATGCACAAAAGGCCAGAGTTGGAGGATAGTGTATCCAGGGAAGAGGTTGTAGGGGTGAAGGAAGTTACAAAGACAAATACAGACAAGACCATTGAATTAATTAAACATGAGAACTTTAATTTAGAGGCATGAAGAACTGGGAGCCAGTGTAGGTGTATAAGAACAGAAGTGATAGGTGAGGTGTACGATAAAACAAGGGCATCAGAGTTTTGGATAAGCTAAAGCTTACAGAGCACAGTGAATGGGTGGCCAGACAGGAGAACATTGGCATAGTCTGAAGGTATCAAAGGCATAGATGAAGATGTTAGCAGCAGCTGGGCTGAAATAGGGATAGTGATAAAATTACGAAGGTGAAAATGGGTAGTTATGATGACAGACAGTATAGGTTTAGAAGTTCAGCTTGGGGTCAAATAAGATGCTGAGGTTGTGGACGGTCTGTTTCAATGACTAGGGAAAAGGATGAAATCAGTGGCAAGATAAAGTGGAATTTTGGCAGCAGCCAAAGGCAAGGGGCTTTAGTCTTGAAGTTTAATTGGAGAAAACTGTGGCTGATCCATGAGTGGATATTGGACAAGCAGTTAAACAACTGAGGCAGTGGAGGGGGTTGAGGGACACCACTATATCATTTCCTCCAGTTTGCAAAACCATCATTCAACTCTATTCTCTGCTTTCTGTCCCTTAGCCAATTTTGCATCCATGCTCCACTGCCCTTTTCACCTCATGGGATTCAATTTTGCGAAGTCTATTCTGTTCTACTTATCAAACATCTTTTGAAATTCAATATATATATCTCAACCACACTACTTTCATAAACCCTCTCTGTTACTTCAAAGATCTCAATCAAGTACAAACACAATTTTTCTTTTAACAGACCAATGCTGACTGTCATCTATTGACTCATATTTCCAAGGGACAATTTTGTCCCGGATTAAATGTCTTAATTTCCCCAACAAAATTTACAGCATTAGGGTAACTGGCCTGTAATTGTGGAGTTTTATTCCTTTTTTTCCAATGGGGGTAAAATTTGCAATCCTCCAATCCACTGGCACCACTCATGTCTAAGGAGCGTTAGAAGATTGTGGCCAGAGCCTCGACTACCTCCACCCTTACCCTATTGATCAGGTGACTTTTTTCTACTTTGAGCACTGTCAACCTTTTAAGTACCTGCTCATCAATTTTTAATCCTATTTGATTTCTCTACTACTTCCTCCTTTACAGTGACATTGCCAGAATCCTCTTTCGCGAAGAATGTAATCACTTATGCCTTTTATTACATCCTCTGCTACCACATGATGATTTTTTTGGTTCCTTGTCTGTTACCATCTAATCGACACATTTGCCCATCTTATTTCCTTTTTCGGTTCTATACTGTATTATAAGCCTAACTTTATAAGCCTCTTTTTAATCTATGTCTCCAGTCATCCAGGGAGCTGCAACTTTGCAAGCCCTACCTTTCCTCAGGTGGAAAATGTCTAGTCTGTACCTGAACTTTCTCCTCTTTAAAGGCTTCCTATTGCTCATTGAATCCAAGATTGGTAGATTAAACAGTCAATGAATAATGTGATTAACCATGTCAAAGGCTAGAGAGAAGCTGAGCAACAGTATACCATGGTCAAACTCTCGGTGTCATTTATGACCGATTAGAAACCTCAAAGTACCTTTATTGCTCTTAGCAAATAGTACCCTACTTAAATTGTACTATCTTACTGATATGACAATTGACACCAATTAGTTAGATTAGATACTAGTTAAAGCCACGCTATTACCTCCATGTCAGGTGAGTGGTGATGGGTTCAGAACCCACTCCAGGACTTGACATAAACTAGACTGGCACAAGACTGTTGTACTGACCAAGTGCTCCATTGTTAAAAGCTGCCTTATTTTGGATGAGGCATCATCTGCCTTTTAAGAGAAACAGGGAGTTCTACCAATGTCCTTGCCAACATTCATCTGTTTATTTTTTGGTAAACTGATTTTTTGTGGGTATTGATTGTTTACTGTACACAAATTGGCTGCTGAATCTACCTACAAAAGACTTAAAATTAGGTTCAGCACACTAACATGGCCACATAAATAAATAAAATCTCCTGGTACAAGTGTGTCCATCAGGTGACAGCTATTGAAAGTTAATTGTTTAACATCTACACAACTATGGGTCATTGACAAAACAATGTCTCCCATTTTCATTATTTCAGACATCAATGACAGAAAACACATTCAGAAATGTAATAAACATTGGTTTATTTTTTTGTATGCACAGAAGTTATATAACCGGTTTTGTCACAGTCAGCTGAACAGATGTTATGCCTTATACATCATTTTGAATTTGACATTACCATAGATCTATGACATGATTTTTGTTTGCTTTAACTTCACTCATAAAACAGATTTAATACTGCAGCTAGTACACGATATATTTATTAATCAAGTTGAGTTTACAATTTATTTTTAAAGCATCAATTTCTGGTCCTTGGTCTGGAAAACAAAAATAATGCTGCATGAAAAAGTGTTAAATGGATCTTTTTTGGAAAATATTTTACTATATTGTATATTCTGAATATGCAGGAATCTGAAAATCGTTTCAAGCTCTCGCACAATTGCCTTTATAGAAATGTTCTTAACTTTCCCCTAAATGACAGGAGGCAAGGATTTCCTCTGTTCCCAATTCGTAGTGAAATTGTGCCCATGTATAAAAAAATACTTTCAAATTACTGGAGAGAAAATTTTCCCCTAGAATGGTCTTCAATGAACGTATACCCCGAAAATAAATGAATTTTTAAAAAAGGTAATTCACCAGAGCAAGAAATTATATCTTTGAGTACCCTACAAAAGCGTGTAAGCCCCATGGCTGTCCATTGTCCAACCTGCATGCCTCAATTAAGGGAAGTTCAACAGTTGTTAACTGAGACACCAGTTGGAATGCTGCAGGAAATAAAGGCCAAAGAAACCAGTCGTCCCACACTGCCTTGTAGTTAATCGCTCACCAGCATTGCTGATGGCTGAGGTGATAAATTACTATTTACACTCAAAGAAAATATATGAACAACCACCTGTAGAAATCTAAAAAAAACCTACTCTCTTCGCTTGTCTGAACCAACACAGCAGATACACCATCACCAAATTACGAGCTTGAAATTCCAGCCACAGGACCAAAAACTGACACTGATGTATTGGGAGTAGGGATATAAATTATTCAAATATACAGGTTGCATCATGTATTAGATAAAAGTACAGAACAATGAACTGAATCATGATAAATTTCAGCCAGCTGACTGAACTATTTCCACTGCCAATCTTTTGCTTCTTAGTAAATATATTTTTGTCTAGATGATCAATATTAATTTCAAGATGTTACAAGTGCCAACTATAGTCTCCACATAACTCCAATTTTAGGCATCGGCATTAATTCTATACTTAAGTAGGTATTCGTCTCCATTTCTTGGGTCTCAGACTAGACCAGGTGCAGAAGAAACACAGGCAACCTGTTACCTCAGTACTGCTCTGATCCTGATCATTAGAATGTACACACCAACCACCAGCGAGACTAATAGTAGTTTTCTCCAAGTACTGAACTGCCAACCTTCACCTGGTCCTTCCAATAATAAAACAGATCATGAATCTATCATGTGGAAAAATGAGGATGCACGTTGTGTGTATGGCAGTTTTCCTTCTAACCTTACATGCATTTTTTTTTATACTTGGCAGCAAATCAGTATATGAACTTTAAATATACAAGTGATTTTCCATATTAAAGGCAAGCATCATCTCTGAATGGCAGTTGTGCTTTTGTGTAGCACAAACTAGAGGCAGTATTACGTCCGTGATTGGAGTGGGAGCCTCAACATTAAATCTGCAAAATGACTCATATTTGGTTGTTTACTTTGACGTTTGATGTGTTCTAATGTTCTCACCTTCAAAAAAAAATGAACATTGATCAGAAGTGCCGATAATTCATAAAAGTGAAAGTCATTGAGATATACAGCACAGAAACATAGAAAGTCATTAGAAAACTTTCAAAATGTATTTGATCAGTGATATTTATTTATGAATAATTTCAAATATACGACTTTTCAGATGGAGACAAAAAATGTGACAAATAATTAAGCACAACTCTGCTGCAACTTTTTCAAACAGTAAAAAGTAAAGCTCTTGAAACTTGAGCAACTTTCCAAACTTTCGTCATGTTAAACCCCTATTTACAGTACATTAGTAAAATGATGCTGAATTACAATTCTAAACAGAAGACGTATCGTAAACTCCTTCCGATAAAATAAAATTTGATAAAATGTTAAACAATGGTAAATTATAATTTTGCTATTTTAATATCTCATCCCCATTAACAGTCTACAACATTTATTCATAGGAACAGAAGTAGGCCATTAAGCCCCTCGAGCCTGTTTGCTATTCAATGAGATCTGTGATCTAACTCCCCACACCTGCCGTTGCCCCATATCCCTTATATCGCTGGTTAACAAAAATCAATCAGATTTAAAATGAACTTTTGATCTAGCATCAATTGTCATTCACAGAAGAGAGTTCCAAACTTTTATCATCCTTTTGGTTAACAAAAATCCATGACTAGTTTTTAAAATTAACAATTGAAATAGCATCAACTGCCTCTTGCAGAAAAGTGTTCCAAACTTCTACCACCCTTTGCATGTAGAAGTGTTTTCTAATTTCACTCTGAAAGACCTGGCTATAACTTACAGGCAACGTCCCCATTCCTAGATTCTCCAACCAACAGAAATAGTTACTCTCTAGCTCTCAGTTCCCCTTAATATATTGAAATTTTTAATCAAATTATCCCTTAACCTCTGAATTCTAGGGAATGCAACCCTAGTTTGTATAATGTCTCCTAATTTAACCCTTCAGGTCCAGGTATCATTCTGGGAAATCTACCCTGCACTCCCTCCAAGGTCAATATATCCATCCTAAGGTGTGGTGCCCAGAACTGAACACAGTACTCCAAGTGTGGCCTAACCAGAACTATGTATAGCTGCAGCATAACTTCTAACCCTTGTATTCTAGATATAAATGCCAGCATTCCATTAGTCTTTTTGATTATTTTCTGTACGCATCAATGACATTTTAAGGATCTATGTACATGGACCCCCAACTCTTTAGACCTCCACAGATTCTAGCTTTTCACACTTTAGAAAGTACTCTGATCTATCCTTTTTAGATGACCTCACATTTGTCTACATTGAAATCAAATTGCCACAGTTTTGCCCATTCACTTAATCTATTAATACATCTTCATAATTTTATATTTCCACCTCCACTGCTTACAATGCAGCCATCTTTGCGTCATTTGCAAACCTGGATATGTGGCTCTTTCTCCCATCAAAGTAATCAATAAATACGGTGAATAGTTGAGGCCCCTATATAGATTCCTGTGGGACATCAAGTCACATCCTATCAATTAGAGTACCTACTATATCTCTACTCTGTCTCCTGCCACTCAGTTAACTTCCTAACCTGGTCAATAATTTGCCTTCAATTCCATGAGCTTCAACTTTAGCTAGCAGTCTCTTACGAGGACCTTTATCAAATGCCTTCTGGAAATCGATACAAAACAACATCCATTGACATTCCCCAGTTGACATACATAAGAAACAGGAGCAGCAGTAGACGGTTCGGCCCCTTGGGCCTACCCCGCCATTCAATAAGATCATGGCTGATCTGACTGTGACCTTAGTTCCACTTTCCTGCTGCCCCCCCACATAACCCTTGACTCCCTTCTCAATCAAAAATCTGTCTAACTCAGCCTTGAAAAATTCAAAAACCCAGCCTCCACTGGAATTCTTGCCTCCAACAAGCAAACACTAATAAGCCTGAGAGAAGCCACCTCAAAACCTATTTCATTTCTAAACTTAGCCAGTTCTGACGAAAGGTCATCGACCTGAAACATTAACTCTGTTTCTCTCTCCTCAGATGCTGCCAGCCCTACTGAGTATTTCCAGCATTCATTTGTTTTTGTTTCAGATTTCTAGCATCTGCAGTATTTTGCTTTTATTTTAGTGGATAAATGTTTACACATGGTTAGGCTGTTTACTAAATCTGGCTCATTAGAGTCATACAGCACAGAAACAGGCCCTTCGGCCCATCGTGTCTGTGCCAACCATCAAGCACCTACCTATTCTAATCCCATTTTCCAGCACTTGGCCCATAGCCTTGTATGCTATGGCATTTCAAGTGCTCATCTAAATACTTCTTAAATGTTGTGAGGGTTACTGCCTCTACCACTTCTTCAGGCAATGTGTTCCAAATTCCAACCACCCTCTGAGTGAAAATATTTTTCCTCAAATCCTCTCTAAACTTCCTGCCCCTTACCTTAAATCTATGCCCCCTGGTTATTGACCCCTCCGCTAAGGGAAAAAGTTTCTTCCCATCTAACCTATCTATGCCCCTCATAATTTTGTATACCTCAGTCATATCTGCCCTCAAGAAAACAACCCTAGCCTATCCAGTCTCTCTTCATAGCTGAAATGCTCCAGCCCAGGCAACATCCTGGTGAATCTCCTCTGCACCCTCTCCAGTGCAATCACATCCTTCCTATAGTCTGGTGCCCAGAACTGTACACAGTACTCCAGCTGTGGTCTAACTAGCGTTTTATACAGCTCCATCATAACCTCCCTGCTCTCATATTCTATGTCTCGGCTAATAAAGGCAAGTATCCCATATGCCTTTACTACATATGTATAGTATATTACTATATCTAAGCCCGCTTGATTGGCATCCCATCCACAAACATTCACTCCCTACACCACCAACACAGAGTGACAGCACATGGATTGCAGCAGTTCAAGAAAGCAGCTGACCAACACCACCTCAAGGGCAATTAGGAATGGGCAATAAATGCTGTCCTAGCCAGCGACGCCCACATCCCATGAATGAATAAAATATCACGTCTCTTGTTGGTTCTAGGACATACGGTTGGATATTCCTTCACAAATACATTTACTTTATTACTTACTCTCTTCTGCTAAACTGATTGGTGATATATTTTCCAAACATAAGGTCACATTGGATCCTTTTAATTTAAGCTTAAATACTTTTGTCAAAGAAAAGCCGTATAAAGGAATCAGTTTAAATCATTCAAGTAGGATATTAACCTCAGATACAAAATAAAAATCTGTTTAGCCCATTTTAAAGGATAATGGGATTCACTAAACTATACATAACAAGAGGTGGTTTATTAACCAATTTAAAAATGGAACCAATGAGTCATTTCAAATAGTCCAAAAAATTCCATTAACATTTGTTAACCAAAACTTCATTGTTTCTATCACCTCTCCCACCAGCCACCCCCAACCTATTTTGTCCCTACTGTTTCCATATGCTGCCAAACCCATCAACAGAGACTCTAATAACATCCACAGAAATTAAATGGAAGGAGGTTGTGGCTCTAACACACTGCTGCAACATGAATCAAGGATGTTAGAAAATTACAAGAGTGATGCATCATAGCTCTAATGTTCTGTCCTTACCATAATTTTGGTGTCAGAAAACCCATGTTTTTGGGCAAGATTCCACAAATTTATTGTTAGTTGATTAAGTTTATTGTTCTGCAGGTCTCCATGGCTAACGATACTGTTAAACAAGGACAAGGCCAAGGCACTCTGTCGCTTCAAAGTCTGTAGATTAGAAGAGGCATATTGGGTATTTCATTATATATAGTGAAAACAAATAATCTTTATACTAGACATATGTAGGGATCCTCTGTACATTGTTTAGGTTGGGTCCAAGACATCAAATCAGTAACATTTTAAGAATGGCATTTAGCTTTTTAAAAACAGCAATCATTTCCAGTACAAGCAGGAGATGAAATTAACTGCAATTTACATTGACCAAATTTATTTCATGGTAAAATACTCCACAATAACTTAGCTGAAGTTCGGGTGGACCGTACTTCCAGCGCAGCCACGGTCGTGGGACGTAGCTACCAGGAAATGGTAGGCTGTTTGTTAAAATGGCAGAAAGTGAATGGTAGGGAACCTAAGACATAGTTGCATGTGGAACCCAGTGCCAGAGAGGCTGGTTGCAGGTATGATGATGGGGCAGGAAGTGGGTAGGATTTCAACCCTTGAGCAAGCATGTCTCTCACAAACCATGGTTGCTAGCCAGTGCCCATGAGATCAATCTTCTATTCTGGGATGTATAGTGCAAGGCAGTGACCATCTCCAACAACAGAAAGTTCAACCACTTCCCCATGACATTACTTGGTATCCCCATCACCAAATCCTCGACCATCAACATCCTGATGGCTGCCATTGACCAGAAACTCATCTTAACATAAATACCATAGGTACTACAGCAGGTCAGAGGCTGGGTATTCTGTGGTGAATGCCTCAGCTCCTGACTTCCCCAAGCATCTCCACCAACTGCAAGGCAACAAGTTAGAACTGTGATGTAGTACTAGCTACTTGCCTGGATGGGTGCAACTGTAACAACACTCAAGAAACTCAGCACTATCTAGGACAAAGCAGTCTGCTTGATTGGCAGCCCATCCACAACCTCAAACATCCACTTCCTCCACCATGGCTGCAGTGTGCATTCGAGGCCTGCTACCCGACCCAAACTCGACGGGACCAGATGACGTGTCGGGTTTGGGTCGAGTCGGGCCCGGCCCATCTTCTGGGGCCGGCTTTCGGGCTTGGGTTGGGTCGGGCCGGACACACACGGTAAGTGCACTGCTGGTAAGTTTAGAAAAAAAACTTACCTGAGCTGCGAGTCCGGGACGAAACAGAGTCTGCGCAGTGAACGAGTGACGTCACTGTGATGTCTCGCGCATGCGCTGCAGCTTCTTGCAGGTTCAGTGTCAGGGAGGTAAGTAAAGGGATGGTCGGGTCGGGCTCAGGGCAAAATCGGAGGGACTTGGGCTAGCTCGGGCCCGTTGTGGTTCGGCTCGGGTTCCTTTTCCCGACCTAAAGTAGGCCTCTAGTGTGCATTACCTATTGATGCACTGCAGCAACTCATTGAGGCTTCAACAACACTTCCCAAACCCACAAGCGCCACCATCTGCAAGGACAAGAGCAGTTGCTGCATGGGAACACAATCAGTTCCAAGTTTCCACACTATCCAGGCCTGGACATGCATCACAATCCCATTGTTATCAAAATCACAGAACTCCCTAACCTATCAGTATTGTGGGAGAACATTCACCACATGGACTCCAATGGTTCAAGAAGACGATCACCATCTTCTCATGGGCAATTAATACTGGCCTTTCCAGTGACACCCACATTCCAAAAACCTAATTTTTAAAATTCATTTCAGGTGCAGTATACTTTGATCATATTTAGAAAAGTTTCCTATAACATTTTTAATTGAATCTATAGCGGAATGGTACTGATTTGATCCATGGGTTATATGGAGTTTACTGAATTCAGCCAGGACAACAGCAGGGGCACTACAATTAGCCTCAGAGCCCAAGTTAGGGAGGGGATCCAAGCTATGAGTCTTTGTGGGCCACATAGATGCACACCATGGAGCCTCAGAACCACAAATGAATTTTAAATCTGTTTCTATTAATTTCTAGCTGCTGATACAACAGCTCTGGTCTTGATTTAGGGTTTATTGAAGCAACATCACCTAAAAAAGCCTTTTCCAAATCTCTAAAACCATAACATGCGAGTAAAAATTATATGCATCAAAGGATAGTTCTCTGGGCTTCAAGGATTGATGCTCAAGAATCAGAGCCCTAGTTTGGACACTCTTGGATTAGGGTTACTACTTAGGATTGCTATCCAGCAATTTCTGCTCTAAATCTGAAGACAGGATTAGACTTGACAACGATACACAAATAGCCTACTGATATTCACTATGAAGTCTCGCACATGAATAATACGTATTTGGGCAAGATACCAGAAGCAGACTGGCACACAGAACTCGCAAACAGTCAGACCCTTCAGAAGCCATGGGGAACAGAAAAAAGTTGGTAAGAAAAATGATCATGGTAGATTCATCATTGTCCGCATTATGTCCAAGCTGTAAATTATTTTATCTTCTTTGGGTCCTTTCACGACTAAGGAGTCTGATCGACCGACATCCACAGAACTGGCAGATCACGTTGTTGCTGGTGTTTGGGTGAACTTCTGCAGCTGCACCACCTCTGACCACGCGGATGTTGAGTGTTTGGTGTGGATGGTCCTCAAAACATGCTGGACCAGATTTCAGTGCTCGCCTCCACGTGGACCGGTCAGCTGCAGTGTTTTCTCAAGAGATGGTCTGCAATGCAGAAGTTTGTAAGGCTCTTTCTTTTTTTAGGATGCCCTTATATCATTTGTACTGTCCACCTCCAAGTTCTTTGCCCTGAGACAGATCCTCCCAGAAGATCTGCTTGGGGATTCTCTAATCGTGACCTGCCCATTTAAGTTCAATTTTCTAAAGGGTAGTCTCCATGCTGTTGATCCCAGCACAATGGGAAATCGTTGTTTGTGATTTTGTCCCTGCCATTGAATTGTCATGATGGACTTGATATCTTTGGTGGAAGCTTTTCGGAATGTTGATATGGCGCCTATAGCAGACCCAGGAGTCTGCGCCATATAGCAAGGTGATAAGGACAATGGCCTGGTAGAGTTTGATTTTAGTCTTCAGCTTAATGCCATGCTGCTACCAGACACAGTCATGAAGTTGGCCATAGACAGAGCTTGCTTTCTGGATGCATGCACGGATATCTTCATCAATCGTGGCATCCCTAGAGAGCACACAAGGTATAAGAATTTTTCTACAGCCTTGAGACTGGTGCCATCAATGGTCATGTCTGGTGCTTCATAGTGTGCGCCTGGTGCTGGGTGAAATATAACCTTGGAGATACTGATTTGGAGACCAATGTTTTTGGCAGCACTTGAGAATTTGTTTGCCATAGTCTAGATGACTTGCTTGTTATAAACAACTATGGCGTAGTCATCTGCATACAGAAGCTCTCTGATTACTGCATCTGTAACTTTGGTGGAGACATGCAGTCTGGAGAGATTGAATAGCTTCCCTGAACAAAACCCAATATTGATGCCTGCAAGCATGCCTCTGGTGGCTTCTTTAAGCATTGCAGCAAAGACGACTGAAGAATTGCGGAGCCATGATGCATTCTTGCTTTACGCCGCTGGTTTCTGCAAAGGCATCAAACATCTCATCACAGGCACAAACACAATGCCATCATGCAGTAGGCACAGGATTTTGACAAACATGTTTGGATGATCCTAGCTTGGAGAGCAAGTGCCATAGACCAAGTTGACTCTCGCTGTCAAAAACTTTAATTAGGTCTATGAACAGCATACATAGATCCTGATGTTCTCAAGAGAAATGATAGAACATTGTCAAATGAATAATATTCTTGAAATATCCTAACCTTCCAAGATATTAATATTGACCTTTGTGGTGTTACACAAATGTAGTTTAGACAGGTTTAATATTATGCCCTCACTTCTATATTCAAGGCTAAAGGAAAAGGGCCACAGAAACTGTACTCTCTCAGTTCAACATTCTAACCAATGCATTAACTTCAATTAATTATTTGACAAATCCAAAACAGTGTAATGGATGAAAATAACCACCAATGGAGGAATGAGTAGCTATAGTAGTTAACTCAGGATGACGACAACTACTTACCTTTATACACCTTTAACATCAAAATACGTGCCAAAGTGTATCACAGAGGTGTAATCAAATAGGTGAATGCTGACAGAAGGAGCTATCAGGTGGGTGACCAAATGCTTTGTCAAAGAGGTGGGATTTAAGGTGGGTCTTAAAGGAGAGAGGGGAGAGGCAGAGGCATTCAGGGAGGGAATTACAGAACACGGAACCTAGACATCTGAAGGCACAGCTACCAATGGTTCAGGGAAGAGAGCAGAGATATACAAGTGGACAGAGGAGTCAGATGAACTGTAAGAATGGGGCCAGGGTGATATTTTACAGTTGGTGGACATTATAGAAGTTGGAATGGGACAAGACACTGTAAAGCACGGTTATAATCTTAAATTGTTAGGGGACTGGTAGCCAATGTTGGTCAGTGAAGACAGGGGTAATGGATAAGCAGGAGTTGGTGCAGGATAAGATATGGGCAGCAACGTTTTGGGCAAGCTCTTTGGAGGATGGGAGGCTAGCCAGCAGAACATTGGAATCGTTGACTCTGGAGGTGAAAAACACATGGACGAGGGTTTCAGTGGCAAATGGACTGAGGCTGGGTGAAGACAGGTGATGCAATGGAGATGGTCTTTATGATGGGGACAATGGGGTCCAAAGTTCAGCCTGGAATTGGACTGGATGCCAAGGTTGCAAACATTCTGGTTCTGTGGTTTTGGAGAGGGATAGAATCGGTGACAAGGGTAAAGAGTTTTGACAAGGGCCCAAGACAATGGCCTAATTATTCCATCAGTTGGAGGAAACCACAGCTTATCCAAGACTAGATGTCTAACGAGCAGCCTGAAACAAAAATAGTGGAAGGGTCGAGATAGGAGATGGTGAGGTAGAGATGGGTGTTAGCAGCATGCACATGGTATCTGATCCCATAGGTCATCAAGGGGCACCATGTAGATGAGGAAAAAAGGAAGGCCAAAGGAAGGGGATTCTGCAGGGTTGGGAAGAGAAGCCATTGCTGGGTAGAAGAGTAGAATCAAGCAAGGGGACCCCCACAAAGCTAGACAACTGAGAAGTGTGGTCAAGAATATCAAAAGCAGCAGAGAGGTCAACAAGAATGAGAAGCAAGAGTACATCACAGTCTCAAAACAAGTCATGAGACTGCTTTGGGTCATTTGGGTACTACAGGGACATTAACTTGACTGGAGGGATTCAAACAGAGTTGCAGGCAAGATAGGTAAACATTTGGGAGAGAACACCACCCTCAAGGACTTTAAAGAGGAAAGGAAGGTTGGAAACAGGGTGGTAGTTTACAAGGACAGAGGGGCGGAGGACATTTTGTGTTTGGGGAGGGAGATGACAACAGCATAATAATAAAAGCAAAATACTGTGGATGCTGAAAATCTGAAATAAAGACAAGAAACACTGGAAATACTCAGCAGGTCTGGCAGTATCTGTGGAGAGAGAAGCAGAGTTAATGTTTCAGGTCAGTGACCCTTCTTCAGAACTGGCAGATGACAACAGCAGTTTTGAACAGGGAGATGAACAATATCGGAGGAGAGAGAGCCATTTACAATGTCAGCTATTGTGTGGGCCAGGAAGGGAAATTAGTTCAAAAGGAGCAGTAGGCGGGTCTCAGATGAGATAAGCTCAAAGAGTACATGGGGGCAGATACAGATTCGGAGCTAGGGTGGGGGTTAACTTGCTGGTAAAGGGGAGAAAGCTGAAAAGGCAGTTGAACAGGTGGTCTTGGTGATTAAAAAAAAAATCTATGATTTACTCGTACTTGTTCGAGGTGAAGTGAAGATGACAGGGATTTGAAGGAGACAATTGGTAGTGCAGAAAAGAAGATGGGGATTATCTTTGATCTCCAGGATGAGCTTGGAATAGTGAGTGGTTTTGGCAGAGCGCGAGGTCTGAGAGCATATAAAGTGGTCTCGGGTAGCTAAATCAATTGTGTGCCAGATACATTCAAGTCTGCATCCCTTGGACTTGAAACAATGACAAGGTGGTGAGGGAGGACATTCCAGGAGAAGTAATAGACTGGGCGAAGATAAAGATTTTTGCTGGGGGCAAGGGCTCTGATGCTTGATGTGAAACATTTTGGAAAATCAAATCACTGCATCTCCTCAGATACCACACAACTCACTTTCAAAATAACTGTCATCACCTTTCTCAACATAAAACCACCTTCAGCCACTCTATCCTCGTAAACTACCTATCTTCGGCTGCAGAAAGGAAACAAAAATTTAGACAGGTGGGAATTTGAAAATGCAACTGCAACTGCAGGTGGCTTGGGACCAGGAAGAAATGTGGGGAGTTTTTTTTTTAGAAGGGACAAGCACAAAAAGGTGATTGGAGATGGTTCTGCCAATGCTCAAGACTATGGGCAGTTGAGAAGCCATCAGTGGTTTGCAAGGTTGAAGGGGTGGTTGTGAATATAGGTAGGCAAGTTTATATAAAATGGAGGGGTTTAGGAAGGACAGGACAGCAGAGGAGAAAAGGTAAAGGGAGTGGAGATACAGACTGAAATCTCACAGCATGAGGAGTTGTTCAATGCAGATAGAGACTAATGGAAGTGAGGAAGGAGAATATCCTGGGTGAAAATTTAGTCGAGAAACAGTAGACAAAGGGGTTGTTTAAGAGGCAAAAGATTTGAACAAGGGAAGATGCGAGAGAGAAGACATCAGAGAAATAGGGGGGGAAATATGACTTGGTGCTGAGGGGGCACATCAGAAGTGTGATAGCTAACTTAAGGAGAAGGGAAATAGATTTTACATTTACTTCAGAGGCCTTGATCAATCTTACTTACACCATTAAGGGAATATCATTCAATTTTAAACCACAGTTGTCCCTCAAGATTCCTCTGGTTTCCATATTACCCCATTAATGATTGTAGAATCAATCTCCATAGCTCCTATAAAGCCTGACATTAACGGGAACACGAAAGTCAATTATTTGCAGCACAGTATGAAATGCTATTTTTGAGGTGCTTAGTACTGTTGACACATAGTGACACATTAATGTGCATAGGATACCTTTTGGGGAAAATATAAGTTTTTTTTAAAAAAAAGAAGCATTGCAAGTAATTCTAAACATAACTATGGTCTTACTGAATAGCCTTTTTCCTACAGAACAGCATGATAAGGTTGATTATAATTAGCTGTTCCTGTACATATATAGAAAATGATAGAATAAAAAACTTGAATTATCCTTTAGCTTTTTATAACCATGATAATTATCTATGCTGGGTCTCTATTGTTGAAGGATGGCCTAATTTCAGACACCTGCCAATACTAGAATAGCAACCCAATAACTATTGTCCCCATTTGATATTCTCTCTCCTTTGCACAGGGAAATCCCACAGTGTATAACCAGCACCTTGTGGGCTGGTGTGAGCCGAGCATTTATTCAGCTTTACATCAGTGCTCCACATTTACTGGCATGTTTAGCTGTATTATTTTAATATTTTTTTTTTTAAAAAGCACAATAAGAAAATCAACAAAGATAATAAGCGGCCAGCTGTCACTGAAAGGGTATAGAAGTCAGTATGCTTTAAATTAACTTAAAATTATATCATATACCATATATAACAGGCAAGGTACTAAATGCTGGGAAAAAAGCAAAAGCCTTTAACAGTATCTAAAGAAAAAGTTCAAACCAAAGCCATCAGCTAGAGGGTGGATCTGAGTGTTCAAATTCATGAAATGATGAGTAGAAAGACTCCCTTCAAACTTTGTTACTGATCGAGGATTTATCCTGCTTCAATAATTAAGAAATTCTATATTTTTCTTTTTTTATTTAAAAAGTTAGCCACAGTAAAAATGTCACATTTATATTGGTTTCTATAAACTGTTAGTTTAATGTGATACAGCCTTATGGTTTGTATAGGAGTATGAATACTCATATGAGGAATGCTGGAAATTTCAGCAGGTCTGGCAGCATCTGTGCAGAGAGAAACAGTCGATGTTTTGAGTTGGATATGACTTCTTCAGAACCGAAGGAAGGTAGAAATGTGATGGGTTTTATGCCGTTGAGAGAGGGAGGGTGAGGGGTGAGGAATAATAGTGATAGGGTAGAGGGCAGGAGAGATTAAACGATGACGATTTCACAGAACAAAAGGCAAAGGCAGTGGTAGTAGCTATAGTAAAAGATGAAGCCTTTGTCCAGAGACAGTATTAATGGCAGAATAATGACAGCTTTTTCCGAAAACAAAAACATGAAAAACAAGTTTAAGACCAGCACACGGTTAAAAAAAAAATCAAAATGGGAGTCATGGTCTGAAATTGTTGAGCTCAACGTAGAGTCCAGAGGGCTGTAAAGCATCTAGTTGGAAGATGAGGTGCTGTTCCTTGAGCTTCACGGGAACACTGCAGCAGGCAGAGGACAGAAATGTGGGCATGACAGCAAGGTGGTGAATTAAAATGGCAAGCAACTGGAGGCTCGGGGTCATGATTGCTGACTGAATGGAGGTGTTCTGCAAAGTGATCATCCAATCTGTGCTTGGTCTCCTCAATGTGAGGAGACCGTATTGTGAGCAGCAAATAAAGTGCACTAAATTGAAAGAAGTACAAGTAAATTGCTGCTTCACTTGGAAGGAGTGTTCGAGGCCTTGCATGGTTAGGAGAGAGGAGGTAAAAGGACAGGTATTGCACCTCCTGCAATTGCATGGCAAGGTGCCGTGGGAAGGGGATGTGATGTCGGGGTGATGGAGAAGTGGACCAGGGTGTCAAAGAGGTAACGGTCCCTTCGGAATACTGGAGGGGAGGGGAAGATGTGTTTGGTGGCATCATCATGCTGGAGGTGTAGGAAATGGTGGAGAATGATCCTTTGGATGTGGAGACTGATGGGGTGGAAAGTGAGGACAAGGGGAACTCTATTGCGGTTATAGGAGGGAGGGGAAGGGGTGAGAGCAGAAGTGTGGGAAATGAGGGCCCACAGGGCAGAACTGATGAAAGGTCATCGACCTGAAATGTTAACTCTTTCTCTCTCCACTAATGCTGCCAGACCTGCTGAGTATTTCTAGCACTTTCTGTATTTATTTCAGATTTCTAGCATCTGCAGTATTTTGCTTTTATTCCAGAAATCTTGCACGCTGTTTTCACAGTGGGTGTTGCCCCTTTCCTGCGATTAAAGAAATGACAGAAGTGGCATCAAATGACCCCAATTCCCATCTGATTTGAAGTGCTGAGCCTAATCCCAAGTGAAATAAAGGCAAACAGAAAATAGATCATAGCAGGGACAGGGCAAAATTCCAACATTGTGATCCAACATCTATTTCATGGACTTAATACTCCTAAACAAATGCACTGGGACCAACATCCAGCAAAATCAACCAGAGTGTGTTCTGCTTTTACGTACCTATGTTTGAAACACAGGGTTATTTGCTTGTATCACATTCCCATCATATATGAATCGGTCAAGAAACCATAGCGTTTACAAGATTACCTTACTATTTTTTTTCCAATTTTGGGTCTTATTCTTCTGCTTAGCCTTAGCCACAGAGCATAAGCTAGGGTCCA
Organism: Heterodontus francisci; assembly: GCF_036365525.1. Lineage (NCBI taxonomy): Eukaryota > Metazoa > Chordata > Chondrichthyes > Heterodontiformes > Heterodontidae > Heterodontus > Heterodontus francisci. Next base: position 51,439,143 of record NC_090394.1, read on the forward strand.
CAGCTGATGTCAGGAAATTGTTTTAAAAAAAAAGGCAGGAAGGTGGCAAGTTACTTGCAAGGCAAATGATAGCTTAGACTGTAAATCCAGTGTTAAAATCTCTGCATGTTGGGATATGGTCGATGGTAGACTCCTCAAATCTCAATGGAGAAGCCCTCGCCAAGGATGAAAGACTGAGATGACCTTGAAATATCCTGGATACCTTTATCTCTTGAGGCATTCCAAGCAGTATCATCTCAAAGGAAGATCCACACCTGGCCTGCATATCGGCTACCAAGATAACTACAACTTCCAGGTAGCCTGCAACATCTAGCTTTTCCACAAGTATTGAATGTTGAAATCTAGTGGTAGAATCATAGAATGGTTACAACACAGAAGGAGACCATTCGTGTCCGTGCCTGCTTTTTACGAGAGCAACTCAAGCTAGTCCCACTCCCCTGCCTTTTGCCAGTCATCCTGTAAATCTTTTCTCATCACATAATTATCAATTCCCTTTTGAAAACCATGATTGAATCTGCTTCCACCACACTGTCAGGCAGTGCAATCCAGATCTTAACCACTCACTGTGGAGAAAAAGTTTTCCTCGTGTCGCCTCGGTTCTTTTTCTAATCACTTTAAATCTGTGCCTCTGGTTCTCAGCCCTTCCACCAATGGAAACAGTTTCTCCCTATCTACTCTGTCTAGACCCCTCACGATTTTGAATATCTTTATCAAATCTGTTCTCAACCTTCTCTTCAAGGAGAACAACCCCAGTTTCTCCAATCTATCCTCGTAACTGAAGTCTGCCATCTCCGGAACCATTCTCATAAGTCTTTTTTGCCTAAGCTCCCATGCCTTCACATCCTTCCTAAAGTGTGGTGCTCAGAATTGGACGCAATACTCTAGTTGAAGCCAAACCACCATAACTTCCTTGCTGTTGTACGCTATGCCTTGATTTAAATAGCCCAGGATCCCTTATGCCTTATTAGTTGCTTTCTCAACCTGTAGACAGCATAAAGCATAGAACAAAAAACTGAATGATTCTAACAGAATGTTCCAATCTAAATGCAGAAAGGAAGAATCAAGTGTTTCTGGTTTTTGGGATGGGACATCTCAAAAGGGTCAGGTTTCACGGATTCTCCCAGTTCCACTGTGTTACGTAGAGTATGGACAAAGATTATAAAAATAAAATGGTGAAAAGCTGTAACCTCAAATTATTCATCTCTTATAAAATATATACTCTAAACAATTCAAAGTGTGTTAGAACTGATTTCTGCAGAAAAATCTAGCTATTACCTTAAGCTCCTACGAGTAGCTCCTAGCAGGCTCATACTAGCAGCCAATTTCAACTCCTGTCAAAAATTATGAATACGAGGGCAGTGCTGGGTCAGTAACTTGAAAAATAAAGAATCATTGTGTGCTGTCTAACATATTACACATTCTGTATAAAGTGCTTGGCCTGTACAATGATTTAACTAAAACTAGCTTTCATGATGGGCTTTAATTAAATTGTATTAAAACCGGTTAACTTCAGATGATTAATTTAATACCTCATCTTTTCCCAGAGTCTTGAGATGGTCCAAGACTTGCCCAATCAGAGTTTCAGAAAGCTTATTAATTTCAGCCAAGAACTTAGGGTCACTTCCGTAGAGGTTATCATTGGAATCCACTGCAAGACAAAAAAAGTGTTTTTAAGATGAGCTTTACAATGTGATCCAAATCATATTTTGATAGTAATGTTCAGTTCTTACACTGAGGCATGAAAAAGACTGACTTTTTTTCCCCAAAGTGCTGCAGTCAGAGAAACAGATACCATGCCTAACCTTCTCAGCTTGTGTTTTTAGTTGCTTCCTTAAATGGACAGTTAATGGGAGCAGTTTTTCCTTGTCTATCTTATCTAAGCCTTTCATAATCTTGTACACCTCTATCAAATCTCCCCTCAATCTCCTTTGCTCAGAGGACAGCAACCCCAGCTTCTCCAACCTAATCTTATACCTAAAATCCCTCATCCCTGGAACTATTTTGCTCTGTACCCTCTCAAGGTCCTGCACAGTGGCGCAGTGGTTAGCACCACAGCCTCACAGCTCCAGTGACCTGGGTTCAGTTCTGGGTACTGCCTGTGCGGAGTTTGCAAGTTCTCCCTGTGACCGCGTGGGTTTCCGCTGGGTGTTCCGGTTTCCTCCCACAGCCAAAGACTTGCAGGTTGATAGGTAAATTGGCCATTGTAAATTGCCCCTAGTGTAGGTAGGTGGTAGGAGAATGGTGGGGATGTGGTAGGGAATATGGGATTAATGTAGGATTAGTATAAGTGGGTGGCTGTTGGTCGGCACAGACTCGGTGGGCTGAAGGGCCTGTTTCAGTGCTGTATCTCTAAATAAAATAAAATGTAGGGACCAGAACAGGACACAATACTCTAGTTGTGGCCTATCCAGAGCTTTTATAAAGGTTCAGCATAACTTTCCTTCTTTTGTACTGAATACCTTCATTTATGAAGCCCAAGTTCATATATGCTTTGCTAATATGTCCTGCCACCTGCAAAGGATCTGTGTACATGAACCCCAAGGTCCCTCTGTCCCTGCACTCTTTAGAACTGTGCCATTAAGTCTATATTGCCTCTCCCTATCCCTTCTGCCAAAATGCATCATCTCATACTTTTCTGCATTAAATTCCATCTGCCACTTGTCTACCCATTCTGCTAGCCTGTTGCAATCAATTGGTATCATTCTCACTGTGAGTCATACCTCTATGTTTTGCATTATTGACAAATTTTGAAATTTTACTCTGTATTCCAATATCCAAGTCATTTATATATAACCAAAAAGGCAGTGGTCCTAGCACTGAACCTTGGGCAACACCACAGTCTGCCATCCTCCAGTCTGAAAAACAACGATTTACCATGACCTACTGTTTTCTGTACTTAAGCCAATTTTTATCCAAGCTGACGCTGACCATTCCATGAGCCTCAATTTTGTTAACCAATCTTTTATGTAGTACCTTGGCAAGCATTTTCTTAAAATCCATATAGACAACATCCAATGCATTCCCTTCATCAGCCTTCTCTGTTACTTCATCAAAAAATTCAATTAGGTTAGCACTATCTGCCTTTTACAAATCTGTGCTGGCTCTGCTTAATTAACTCAAACGTCTCCAAGCGTATGTTGAGTTTTTCCCCGATTGCTTCTAAAACCTTACCCACCACTGATGTTAAACTGACCAGCCTGTAGTTATTAGGAATGTCCTTACACCTTTGTCTTGAATAAGGGTGTCACATTTGCCACTCACCAATTCTCTGGCACATCCCCCATATGTAGGGAAGGTTGGAAAGTTATGACAAGCCCTTTCCCTGTCTCCATTCCCACTTCCTTTAGCAACTGGATGCAAGCCATCCGGATTTATCCGCCCTATGCATAGCCAGTCTTTTTAGTACAACCTGCCTAACAATTTTCTCCCCATCCATTACCTTTTCCGCTTGCACTGACATTTTATCAGCATCCTCTTCCTCAGTAAGCACTGATACAAGGTCATCAGTAAGTATTCGTAATTAAATTAGTATACTAGATCCTGTGTTCACTGCATTTTCATAGCCTAGCCTACACTATTCATCAGTCCAGTCCAACAGGTTTATTACTCAAGCTATTTCAGAACACGTTGACCTATGTAGAATAAATGACAATCACCAAATGGTAAAAGGTCCTAACCAATACCACAGTGTAGCGAAAAGACCTGTTCTTTATGTCTTATCTTTGCTGGGAAGTCTGCATTAACAACAACTTGGATTTATACAACACCTTTAATACAGTAAAATGTCCCAAGGCACTTTACTGGAATGCTAACAAAATCTATCAAGCCACATTAGGGAATATTAGGGCAGATGAACAAAAGCTTGGACAAAGAGGTAGGTTTTAAGCAGTGTCTTAAAGGAGGAGAGAGAAGTGGAGACATTTAGGGAGGGAATATTTAGGAGGGAATTCCAGAACTTAGGGCCTCGGAAGCCAATGGTGGAGCGATTAAAATTGGGATGCGCAAGAGGCCAGAATTGGAGGAGCGCAGATATCTCGGAGGGTTGTAGGGCTGGAGGAGATTACAGAGATGGGGAGGGGTTGAAGTCATGGAAGGAATTGCAAACAAAGATGAAAATGTAAAAACTCAGGCATTGCTTAATTAGGATACAGGCAGCGGAGTTTTAGATCAGCTTAAGTTTATGGAGGTGCAAGATGTGAGGCCAGATAGGAGTGCATTGGAATAGTCAAGTGTAGAGGTAACAAAAGGCTTTGATGAGTGTTTTAGCAGATGAGCTGAGGCAGGAGCAGAGTTGGGCAATGTTATGGAGGTAGAAATAGATGATCTTGGTGATGGTGCTGATGTGGTTTGTAAGCTCATCAAGGTCAAATACGACCACCAAGGTTGCAAACAGTCCGGTTGAACCTCAGGCTGCTGCCAGGGAGGGGAAAGGAGTTGGTGACTAGGTGAAGGGGTGTGCAGCAGGAACCAAAGACAGTGGCCCCAAATATTAACAGGGGCAGGTGACAGAGGTGGGATGGGTAGTGGGGGCAGAGCTTTGGATGGGAAATATGGAAGTCCATGCGTCCTATGGCCCCGATAAGCTCCCCGCCCGAAAATCAGCCCAATTGACAGGGCTTTCAGTCAAGTGGAGAGCATGCCACCAACCCACTAGGTCCGAACA